>NC_087364.1:74306651-74961374 GCF_030014295.1 Loxodonta africana | reverse complement strand
GAAGCGCCATTTTGATGTACTAGTAGTCCCTGATGGGGGTGACAAAATAACATTATTACATCTAGAAGTAGGTTGATTGGCATGGCTACAAAATTTAAACATGGTGAAAGGCTTTTCTTTATGGATGTCAAGTTATGCTTAGTGGAAAGTTTTCCTAACGTACGTAAAGTTCAGAAAAGTCTACAACGATATAGTAAAAGCAAATGGGTGAGACAGACATGGTACGTGAACTTAGGAGACAATTACTTCACTTTTAATGGTTTTGAGGGGATCATTTTAACGGAGCACATTAATAATATTCACACAGTTTGGATATTTTACTGTTAATATTTTCCGAAAGCACTATTTTCCATTAAGTATGTTAAAAAGATGTACTAATTCTCCAGTTATGATTTCACGGCATTCACAGACGAGTTTTAATCTTCAAGGAAATCAACAAGGAGTCAGGATTCATTTAATGAAGTTACTTTTGTAGCAAATTTGCAAATGCTCAGCCTCATCTTGTGCATTAAATGTGTGCTGTGTACACGTGTGTGTGTGCATGTGTGTGCACGTGTGTGCGTGCGTGTGCATGCATGTGTGTGCGGGCACTCGCGTGCGTGTGCGTGCATGTGTGTGCGTGTGTGTGCACGTGTGTGTGCATACGTGCCTGTGCATGTGCGTGTGCGTGTGTGTACATGTGTGTGTGCACATGTGTGTGCATGCATGTGTGCGTGTGCGCGCGTGTGTGTGCGCATGTGTGTATCCTGATCAGTAACTGAGTCAGACTTCAAATTGGGTAGTGATTATGCCTTGGTTGATAGGCATAATTTTCGATTACACGTATTTAGTTTTCATGCTAGTAATTTTCTTTTTGTGGTATAAATTTCAAATTGATACTCTCCCTTAACATGGACTTATCCACGTTAGTATATTGAACCTTGGAAGCATTAAAGTTCAGGAGAGGAGAAAAGATAACCGCTCATTTCTAGCAACGAAGACTTACAGGGTTTTCCAAGCCCAAATGTATACAGAACAGGAGAGCCTGACCAGGAACACACAAACAATACGGCCGCTACAAAGTCAACGTTCCAGAGAGTGAAAGGACAAGGCGTTGCTACCCTTTGCTGCAATAACAGCAGGAAACTATGGCTCTTCTTGAAGCAGAGTTGGCCATTTCCTTTCCAACACTGAGAAGGACCTGGTCCCAGAGGGAGGGCCCCAGGCCACGTAACGTGTGAATGGCTACCTCTCAGGGCACACTCCGTGCCCATTTTACTATTAATACCTTGCTTTCTGATGAGTGATGGTTATGACTTTTTCCCCTGGAATAGACACGGAAATCTGAAATCCCATTTTTAATATCATAATACTTGATCATCTTCTTATTTTACCACAACGGTGGAATTTAGAGATGATGTGATTTTGTTCGGCTATAAAAAAGCCAAACCAAGCCCACTGCTGTCAAGTCGATTCCAATTCATAGCGACCCTATAGGTCAGCTATAGCCACAGCAGTATTAGTGATAGTGTTTTGCTAGGAAAAGATCAAATTATACCAAAAGGATCCTTAATATCAGGGTTCAGTTTTAGCATTTCCTGTACATATTTTGGGAAACACTGGTGGCATAGTGGTTAAGAGCTAAGGCTGCTAACCAAAAGGTTGGTGGTTCAAATCCACCAGGTGCTCCTTGGAAACCCTATGGGGCAGCTCTACTCTGTGCTATAGGGACGCTATGAGTCAGAATTGATTTGCAGGTAATGGGTTTGATTGGGTTTTTTGGCGCAAATTTTGTAGTTCAGGCATAGACATGTATCTATTCAGGAAAAAAATATAACTTAAATGGGAAAATTCACCAGGTAGGGTCTGGACTCAAGGTTGGTTCTTTCAAATTTATTCTGAATGAATCCCCTGGAAAAATATTAAATTAATAAAGTATTGTCACTTTATAGACAGGCACCAGTGTGACCAGAGAAAGAGCGAGTAGTGATCTATTTAACAGGAGAAAATCAGACCAGTGTCATCTAATGGAAGGAGCATGTGACGGTGGAGGGGTGCTACTGGTTACTCCTCGTTCCCCCTGGCGACCTAGGGGACATAACGAGGGCTGTCCTCAAGGAGGCCACACAGAGCAAAGCAGAATGGAAAGAGTGCAATGTCTAGAAGATAGGGCAAAAACATGATATTTACTTTGAATCTGAAAACTTAGACCCATCCAAGGATGATGAATACTCTGTGTACATTTCGAAAACTAGATTCTGTGTTGCATATGGAGCCGTCGTGGTACAGTGGTTAGAGCTTGGCTGCTAACCAAAAGAATGGCAGTTCGACTCCGCCAGCCGCTCCTTGGAAAGCCTGTGGGGCAGCTCTACTCCGTCCTGTAGGGTCGCCACGAGTTGGAATCTACTGGATGGCAATGGGTTTGGTTAGGTTTGGTGTTGCATATAAATATTAGTTTACTGAATACGGCAAAAGAATAGCTCCATCTGAAAATTTTTATTCTGGTAAGATTTGGAAGCCAAACTATTACTAGTCTCTGTTTTCATGGCGGAAGAGGTAAAGAAATAGAACACAAAGACTAAAGAGAACATTTCCAAAACCATCAAGTAAGCTGCCCCCCGAATATACCCACGGGCTGTCGTTCTGGGCAAAAAGATGAAACATCCGACACAGAGTCAAATTTCCTCTTCCAACATTTGTTAATTTATTCACTTTCCCTTTTTGAACATGTGAAACATTAGTGTGGTTCCAAAAATCAGAATTGTGTAAAAAGGTATGTTTCCCCACCGCTCCTATTCCTTCTATTACAGTAATCCCCCATTCTCTCCTTCCCATTGTTAGCCCGTCTCAACAGCGTCTGCTGTATCTTCCCTGTTTCCTTTTGAACAAACGAGTAGATACATCTATACTTTCTTATCTCCCCTTCTTCTTCTTTTTAAAATAAAATGTAGCATATTATAAATTCTAATCTGCACTTTGCAAGTCCTAGAAAATTCACTACATCTGTTCACAGAGATTTTCCTTTTTTCAAACAGCTGCATAATGGCCCACTGTGTGCATAGACCATAGTTTACTCGACCACTCTCCTGTGTATGGATGTTTAGGTCGTTGCCGGTATTTTTGCAATTATAAACAGTGCTGCAACAAATAGCATTATGTATATTTGTTTTCATATTGTTGGAAGCATGAAATAACTTTTGAGCAAAAGTTTCTTTTTTCCCCTCTTAGGATTTCGAATTTTGCAGTCAACTTAAGTGTAAAATAAAATTAGGTCTTACCCCTTCAAACTGCATGTCATAACAAATGTCACAAGCAATCTATTTTATATCCCAGTCTTACTTTGGGAGATGAAGGTTCCCACAGTGGAAGAATGTCATACTACACTTGCTTTTGATGACCTGCTCTGACCTCTTTGTTGATAGCTGGCTGCAATTTTGCTAGTGCTCGTAGATTGAAGGAAGGAGACAGAGGAGACGACACAGGAGACAGAGAAGAAGAACTTCGTGCTGGTTGCAGTGAGAAATCACACAGACTGAACTGATAGTGAATTTATAAAATGGAGTTCCTGAGTGGTGCAAATGCTTAAGGCCCTCAGCTGCTAACCCAAAGGCTGGAGGTTTGAGTCCACCCAGAGGCACCTCAGAAGAAAGGTCTGGCAGTCTACATCCAAAACATCAGCCATTGAAACCCTTATGGAGCACAGTTCTACCCTGACACACATGAGGTCACCATGAGTCAGACTCAACTCGACGACAACTGGTTACCTGGAGTTAGAGTTCATCATTTTCATTTACGCTGTTTTAATCACAGGGAATGTGACTTTTAGTCACAAAAAAAGCTAGACTCTCTTGTGGAACTATTTTTAGGCTATTTTTCCAGGATCTTTTGGGATGAAACAGAATTGGTAGAAATTTCACATCTTACTTCATGAAATACTTAACCTGCTAGCAGGGTCATTCCTCAATGCACATCAAACCAAAAAGCTAGGGAGTACGCAGAAGCTAATATGGCCCTGTTCAAAAGTTGTGTGGTTCTTCAGCAAAAATAGAACCCATGGCTGCTGAGTCGATTCCAACTCATAAGGACCCTGAAGGACAGAGTAAGGTTTCCAAGGCTATAATCTTGATGGAAGCAGACTGCACGCCTTTCTCCCGTGGAGCTGCTGGGGAGTCTGAATCTCTGATTTTTTGGTTCACAGCCTAGTGCTTAACTACAGTGCCACCAGGGCTCTGGATGCTTATATATAAATATATAAAAAAACCCTTTTTATAAGTGGTGCTATATGCTTTCTATCACAGCTTAATGGGAGGTCCTACATTAGGTGATCTTAAGATACGTTAGTGGGTTCAGGTGTGATCAGTCTGGTACAGCCTTGGTAAAATTCCATCTAATTATTGTCAATAAACACTGCCTAGCTCCATTATTTCTTTATGGGTTGAAAAATGGGTCATTTTCTAATTCTATCATTCCTCTGTCTTTAGTAGCTAGACTTTTTTTAAAATGAAGAATGGCCACTTATTAACTCTTTGGTTACCCTAAAAACAGAGTTTATGGAGGAAAGACAGAATACATGCTTAACTCTTTCCTTTTATCAATTTTCAGAATAGTGAGTCAATATTCTAGCAATATATATATATAACCCCACTGCCGTTGAGTCAATTCCGACTCATAGTGACCCTATAGGACAGAGTAGAACTGCCCCATAGAGTTTCCAAGTAGCGCCTGGCAGATTTGAACTGCTGACCTGTTGGTTAGCAGCTGTAGCACTTAACCACTACACCACCAGGGTTTCCATATGTGTGTATATATATATATATATATATATACACAGGTAGCCCCTGACTTAAGATGAATTCGAGTTAGGATAAACTGCACTTATGACTGTTTTTTTTTTTTTTTTTGTACCTCTTATCATTAGTAATATAAATTACATACAATGTTGCAGTATGTTTGTTGATGTTATCATTCTCAGATGTTCACTTGCAGGTGATCAGTGTTGCAACTTATAAAGATACTGGTAATAAAAGGCAATAATAATGGAAACTAAAAAAATGAGGTATTTGACTTACGGCAGAACTAACTTATGACGGAGTTGTGGGAACTGAACGCTGAAGTCAAGGACTACCTGTATATATACACATATATGAATGTGTGTGTGTGTTCCAATCTACTGTAGTTCTTATCCTTTTTGATGTTCAGTTTTTCTCATCTTTGGCCAGTGGGATTACCATCAAATTAGCTCTTGTTTATTTTTGATATGACTCCAGGATTCTGTGCTAGCTTCCTGGTGTAACAAAAACTCCTAGGCTCATTTTGTGCATTTTCTGCCCCAGAGCTGGAATCAGCCAGCTTTCTAAGGAGCCATGGTCCTTTTTAGTGGGAAAAGGTATTTAGAGACCACAGGCTGAGAATTGGGAATACTCATTGCTTCTGGGTTGTCACTGGCCCTCTCGTTAGGCAGAACTTCTTAAAAAGAGAAAAATGTAAGATTATGGGGGTGTTCCCTTATGTTTTTTGATTTCTCGTTTTATTTATTTTCTTTTATAATGATAATTTTGATTCCTAATGGCACAAATATAATAACTTATTTATGATTTATTTATTAATCTGTATTTAATATAATTTTTATTTAAAAATTTTGCTCTTCTTTTTTTTCTTAGTATATTATACATTCCAAAGTAAAAATTATTTATCAAGTTTCTTTTAGAGACATACTTTCAGCTTTCATGCCTATCTCCTTCATCCTGCTCCCTCAGTTCCTGTAGAGAAAACCATTTTATTAGTTATATTTGTTTGGTTTATTTTACCATTGCTTCTTTGTGCAAATGTAAGGAAATGTCTCTCTATATATCTTCTAAATTGTAGAAATAGTAATATTCAGTGAAAACTGTTCTGCACATTCTGTTTTTCACTTAACCATCTATCCTTGAAGTCTCATTCACAGCAATTTACAGAGATCTTCCTCAATCCCTCTTATTGCTTCCACCATACACCATCGCTGGACAATGAATAAGGAAGGCCAAAGAAGAGTTGATGCCTTCGAATGGACTGCCAGAAGAACAAACAAATCTGTCTTGGATGGAGTACAACCTGAATGTTTCTTGAAAGCAAGGATAGTAAGACTTTGTCTCACATACATTGGACATGTTACCAGGAGGGACCAGTCCCTGGAGAAGGACATCATGCTTGGTGAAAGAGAGGGTCAGCAAAAAAGAGGAAGACCTCAACAAGACGGAGTGATACAGTGGCTGCAACAATGGGCTCGAACATAGCAATGATTGTGAGGATGGCGCAGGACTGAGCAGTGCTTCCATCTGTTGTGATCGGGTTGCTGTGAATTGGAACTGACTTGAGGGCACCTAACAACAACAGCACTCCATTGTGTGGAGACAGAGAAGAATGGGGAGATGGGAGGGAAAATTCTTGTACTGAGTGCTAATGACAAGTCAGCCGCTGTACGCACACACCCACGTGAGTGCTTTATGCAACCCGTACAACATCCCTTTGACATAGCATTACTACTCCCATTTTGCAGATGTGGAAATAAACTTGGAGAGATTAGGAAACTTGCCAAAGGTCCCACAGCTAATAGAGAATGAAGCAACGAAGTGGGAACTTGAGCCTGGGTTGAAACAAATTCCAAAACCCATGTTCTCCCCTCTCTACCACTAGAGCCAATAAAACGGCTGGGAAGATGTGGTCTTTAGGCAAACTTTGACGTGAAAGATAGTAGAAAATAAGTTGAAGTCTGGCAACTCAGTTGACACCTAAGGAGGCCCAACGCAGGGAAAGGGCTCAGCAACGGGGAATCGGCAATGGGGAAGTAACGTTTCAGGATCCAGGCAGGCTGGAGGGGCTTGACATCAGGGATGTTTGTCAGCAGGTGGAAGGAACCACAGCTCTGGGCTGAAGCTCAGGGGCAGGACATTTGGTATTGTGAAGGAGATTGGCAAGAGCAAGATGCTCCAGACAGTGCCTTAACCTGGGTTCTTTTATTAGAACTAAGACCATCTTAGAAGCCAGTGAGCCACCAAAGAAGCAGAAGGCTGGCTCCTATCCACTGGGCTGGATTGAAGCTGCTCACATCACTTCTGCCTTGGGTCAGTGCCAGCCCAGAAAACTGGTGAGCAGAGTAGGGCTGAATAGGCTGACCCCTGGCAAGGCTCTTAGTGAACTTCCTGCTGCTTCTGACAGGCACCCAGCACCAGGTCTTCTAATCTAAGGTCTGAATTCTCCTTCCTGGTTTTGGGGTAGAACTATACTATTCTCCAGAGACAGGAAGAGCTACTGTGATCTTGAAAATTCGGTGGGAAACTTCGGGCAGAATAAAATGAAAAAAGGGCTTCAGGTCAATGAGAGGATGCCGGTCTCCAAAGTTATAATCCCAGGATGTCAGCACTGAAGGGACATTGGAGAGGATTTATTTCAGCTGAGGAAACTGAGGCCCAGAATGATTAAGTGAATTGCCCAAGATCCCACATACATCCATTAATAAATTAAATAAATATGAACTGAGTCTTCTATATGCCAGGCGCTGTGCAAGGCACTAGGGATTCAGTGGTGACCAAGGCAGACACCATCCCTGCCCTCATGAAACTTCCCAGAGGTTAGGGACACTTCAGCTGAGACCCGAGGCTATGTAGGGATCGATCAGGGACATGTGGGGCAGGGGCAGGATGAGGGGATTTTTTTTCCATGCAGAGGGATCCAAGGATGGGCAGGAGTTGAACGAATTTAAAGGGCAGAAGGATGCAAACGAAAGACTCAAGGAAGCTGCTTACAAGGCACCTTCCCCCTAAAGATGGAAGATCTCCCCTCAAAAACTTACTTCTTTTTCAAAACGCTTAGCAATCTTTAAGCAATCAGCCTTAAAGCCTGAGGAGAGCAGGTATCATTACTGCTATTTAGCAACTAGAGGAATTAAAGCAAAGAGCACTCGAGCGTCTTGCCCAGGGCCACTGAAAAAATATGAGTAGAAAACCGAAATTAAAAGTCAGAGGGGAAGGCTTGGCTTCTCTGAGACAATCGTGGGAAAGGAAATTTTTTATTCTGGAAATTGAAAGAGTCATCTTGGAACCTTCAGTGAAACCAGAGAGCAAAAACAGGCCTCCTCCCTCCCCAGCAGAACAATAATTTAGCAGTAATTATGATAATGATTGCTAAATGATTTGTGCGCTGATCAGGCTAGGAGTTCCCAGGGCTGCGTTCCCATGTTACCCTCCGCAGCTCCCCCTCCGTGCATTTCCTGGGGCCATATCGTGACCGCACTTACATAGTTTTCCAGCCGTGAGCTCTGACACCCCCAGACTAACCACCCACGTGCAATGTGGCGGGTGTGAATGCTTGTAGGGACCTGAAGGGGTGGTTTTGTTGGGAAGTCTCTTAAACTAGTTTATTGGGTGATTTATTGTTGGAGGGAAGTTTCCGTTAAACATCTGTTTCTTTCCCTGCCTGTCACGCTGGTTTACACTTACCTGTGGTTTTTTTCTGAATGTGTTGCAAACATTTAACTTTTTATCATTCTTTAATTTTTAATAGTCTTGTGATTGTCACTTAATTAAGCTTGAATAGAGTCTGTTGCAAAAAGAAAAAAAAAACCCACACTTACTGGTAAACTGCTCTGTTTTCATGACGTCTGACAAGTCAGAGAAATGAAGAAACGAGGGAAAACGTTTGTCTTCTTGAAGATGTATGACTGGTAATGGGCCTGGACTTCGCTTGTCCTGGGAAAATGGGTAATTCTTCAGAACCACAAGATGTTCAGATGACATTCAAATGCATCTGCTGCAGCTAACGTTGTATGTCGGTGACAACTCTGGGTCACTTTTCAATTTTCACCAATTCATCTTCAAATGGAGTGGGAATCTCTACTACTTCCTCGGTGTAAGAGGAGGGAGGGTGGGTTCTGGAGGCGGAGGCTCAAGTCTTGGTTTGAGAACTTCTAAGCCATAGGATTGTTCACATGTTATTCAACCTCTGATATTAGTTTCTTCAGAGCCGTAGTGGCGCAGTGGTTAAAGAACTCAGCTGCTAACCAAAAGTTCGGCAGTTTGAATCCACTAGCTGTTACCTGGAAACCCTATGGGGGTGGTTCTACTCTGTCCTATAGGGTCACTATGAGTTGGAATCGACTCCATGGCAATGGGTTTGGATTTTGGTTATCAGTTTCTTTATAAGGAAAAAGGGGGATAATATCTTCTTCACTGCGATTAAATGTAATGTGAAAGCTCCTGGCACTACCCAAACTCCCCTTGCTTTCCCTGGAAGCTCAAGTCTCGCACCCAAGAGTGATTTGTTCAAAATGCGGTGATTTATTCACTGATTATAGTTATATTTAAACACCATGTTTTATTTTAGGACTTAGAAAAGTATGCCAGAATTATTAAAGCAAGGCACCTACATACCATTTCAGTGTTCCATACAAAGTGCCTGGAAATGATTTAATCTTTTACGTTAAAGGCAATTGGGGAGCCGCAAATATGTCACAATGAAAGAAAATGGAATCAAAGCAAAACTTATTTGATATTCCCCTTTCCAGGTTAAGAGTCCAGTACAGGTGAGTTCTCATCTGTCCTTATCCAAACCACAGTCAGGACTGGATTCACATCTCCACGTTAACTCCTGTCTGTACTTGGAAGTCACATCCATAAACTCTTCTCTTTTTCCAAACAAAAATGGATCTAGAATATTCAGGGCTGTTTTTGTTCATGCCAAATAGAAATTATTTCCAATGTAAAATGGACAGTTCAGATGGCCACAGACGTGTATAAAAGCAGAAAGGAAATACAATGCTACCAATAAGAGAGTAATTTCTTTCATGTTATAGAGCCGTGTGATATTCAGCATGCATGCATATATTATTTAATTGCTCCTTACAATGACTCTGTGAGGACCTTGGTTCAAAAAACAGCTAAATTCCAGGCAAGAATAATACAAGAAAAGAAAATTACAGCCCTTTTGCTTATGAACATAGATGCAAAAATCCTAAAAAGACTTTTGTTTTTTACTTTCTTATTGACATGCAACTTACAGTGAAGTGCACAATCTGAAGTGTCCAGCTTAGTGAATTTCTATGCATACAAACACCCATGTAACCACCTCAGACCAAGACATACAACCGTTCTGGCACCCAGCAGGTCTACTTGTATCAACTCCCAGTTAATATAAATGGAACCATACAGTACTCTTTTGTATCTGGCTTCTTTCGCTTAACATTATGTCTGTGATAGTCATTCCTTCTGTTGCATTTAACAGTAGATTGTTTTTTTATTGCTGTGTAGTATTTTATTGCATAACAATACCACTATTTATTTATTCTACTTTGATGAACACAAGAGTTATTTTCAGAGTTTGGCTCTTATGAATAAAGCATCTATCAGTATCCCTGTACACGTGTTGTACATGTTTTTTTAAGTACTCATTTCTTTCAGGTGTATGTGCACAGACGGAATTACCGAGTTGTAGTGTATACTGTTTTCTGAAGTAGTTCCACCAATTTAAACTCCCACTAGGGTGAGAAGCCCTGGGGGTGCAGTGATTAAGGGCTCAGCTGTTAACCAAAAGGTCGGCAGTTGGACTCCACCAGTTGCTCCTTGGCAACCCTGTGGGGCATTCTACTTTGTCCTGTAGGGTCGCTATGAATCAAAATCAACTCTTTTTTTTTTTTTCTTTTTCTTTTGGTTAGTGTGTGACAGGCCCAGTTTCTCTACATCTTTACTTCACAATACCTTACTTAGAACTGTCAGTTCTTTTAGTTTTAATCATTCTAGTGGAGTCGTAATGGTCTCTTATTGGGATTTTAATCTGCATTTCCATAATGATTAATGATGACAATAAAATTAAATATCTCTCATATGCTTATTAGCCATTTGGATATTTTCTTTTGTGAAGTGCTTGTTCAATCCTTTCATTATTATTATTTTTTTAATTGAATTGTCTCTTCTTCCTTTTAAAGAAAATTGAAACAGATGCTGTTTCAATTTTCTTTAAAAGGAAGAAGAGACAATGGTGGTAAGGACAGGGAGTGAGGTTCCCAAGTTTGTTAACAGTCAGATTATGAAGGCTTTTAACAAAACCAGCATGCCCACCTGGTACCAGGGCTCAGCATGAGATCACCCAGGTTGTGCCCTGCACATGGGTGCCCCACCAGTTGAGGCTGAACTCCTGCTCACAAAGCAGGGGGCCATGACCCGGGGTACTTTAACCTAGAGGAATTACAGCCTTTTCTACCTGATCCACCTGGAGCACGTGCTTCATCTAACTCATCTGCCAAGGTGAGTTGCCTTTTTGTGATTGATCTTCCAAGAGGTGACAATTTTTCCAACTTTGCACTGTGACTCAGTTTGGCTAGCTACCGCCCAGCCTTGTGGTGTTTAGAAATCCCTGTTATTTAATGTGGTGTAGTAAATTACTTAAAGTGGCCCTTCTAGCCATGCTGTGGTAACTTCCACCAAATGATTAGGTGAGACTATGCAAATAAAGTGCTTCTGGCTCACCAAGGGGATTGGATAACTTGCTAATAATGTAAATAACATGCATTGCACGCTTGTGGGGGTGGGACATGCAAATAAGGTGTATGGAACCCTAACAAGGGGTTTGGTCAGTTTCACCATCCTGCTAGGCTCAAAATGAGCCAACCCAGAGGCAGAGACAGGGGACCTCACTACCACCAAGAAAGAAGAGCTAGGAGAGGAGAGCATCCTTTGGACCCGGGATCCCTGTACTGAGAACCTCCTAGACCCAGGAGACAGAGAGAGAGGCAGCTGCAACACCAGAGATGGTGTAAGATGGCACGAAGCGGCAGCAGAGAAACAGCAGCAGCAGACCTAGGACATGGGCGCGAGATGGCACAGAAGGCTTCCTGGCTAATGGAGCGAGGTCGTTACAACGGGTGTGCTGACACATGAAGCAAGAGAGCTTAGCACCTTTGGGCCAAGGCTTACTGGCATGAGCGGGGTGCCTCTGGGCACTTATAAGTAGGGCTAAAGAGCTTTGTAACACTTGTCCAAACAGGGCAGGGGCCAAGGGCCAGAGAGAGGCCTGCCTGTGGGCAAGCTGGGAAGAGGCCGTCCTGATGGAAGAACTGTACCCTGAGCTTTCATCAACCTGAGCTGTAACCTGTTACTTCCCTAATAAGCCCATAATCGTGAGTATTGTTTGTGAGTTCTGTGTAGCCATTGCAATGAATTATCAAGCCTAGCAGGGAAGTAGAGAGTGCGGTGGTAGGGATGGCTGGTGTTAGAACTGGGTAAAAGGTTGGAGAAAGGAGGTATGTCTGACCTTCTCTTGGTAGGAATCAGCTCTGGGCTGTTAAGGCTGGTAATGATTCTCTCTCCCTCTGGTGAAGTTAGACGAGGAGGTCAGACCTCTGCCCCACCATTTTTACATTTTAGAAAGGAAAGGTTTCCCCACTGATCTCACTCTCAGCGCTCCTGGTGAGAGAACAAGCGTAGAAGCCAAGTAGGTAACACATAGAGTGAGCACTATTTTTTCCCCTAGAAAGGAAGTGTCTGCCACGTTACCCACCTGACCATCCCTTTTGTTTCTCCCCCTTGCCTGCAATCAAACTACCTGCTCAAAAGATTAGAAAAAATAGGAAAAGTAAACTTAAACGGGCTCCCGTTTAGCTTCGTCATCTGTGTGATGGGGTAATGGTTATACATGGTATACTCGAGGCTCATGAGTCTTAAGTGAAGTAACTCATAACAAGACGCTTGGCAAATTAGATGTGCTCAAGGGACATCACCTGCCATTCTTCTCTTTTTCAGTCTGACTCTGAGTAACGAGATTTGGCTATTCCTGGCCGTTGGATGCTTCTTCAGGCAATCATGGTCTCCTTTCTGGCCCATCTTTTCTTTCTTATTTCATATGACCAACTGTTTATTTGCATCAATATGCTCTTGCCTGCTGGTTGCTTCCTTCCAAATTATCGTGAAATGAATTGGACAATCACTGTCACATTTTTATCGATGGCGATAGGTTTGGTCACCACATTCCCACAGCGGTAAATACCTGTAAAGGTGTGGACATTTTGAGCACTAACAGTGTTCTCTTTTCTGACACTGGTTTAACGCAGTCACAAAGCCCCACTGACTATCATTTCAGCGATTTTTACCAATATTATCAGGGTCTGGGATTTCTCTTTAAACTCTGTTTTCATAATGAAGTATGCAAAAACCTCCAGGCACATGAAACTGGCATAAAGTCTTTAATTAAATGTGTCAAGAGAGTTCTGATAGTCAAAATGTTTTTTTACCATTTTAAGTAAAAGCTTCTGCAAATTTATCTAAAATAAATGTCTAATTCTTACGAAGATAATTCTGCTCATTTTATTATACTCAGATTAAAAAAAAAATACATCTCCAAATACACCAGTTCCCAGTTTTCGACACAGAGGGAAACTCAGAAATGAATAATTAAAAGTTATATGTGCTTTGAAAATTATTTACAGGATGCATTGGAATGTATTACACATTTTTTTTTTTCCTTCCAGGAGACTTATTTATTTCTTCATGCTTTTTCCAAGGGCAGTATAAAAGTTATTTGCATTTTCTGAGTAGACTAGCTGCAAGGTGGGGGAAGAATCACAAATTTGCCAATTTTAATGCCTAAACCTAGCTCCACGAGATGCTAGTTGGTAATTGAATGTAGATATCATCGTGTAACCAATAAGAACAGGTGGAATAAAAGTCAACATCTATCAAATACCCACTTTTTACAGAGGGTTTTAAGATTTGCTTTCGTGAGAATGGGTTTTTTCGGGGTGGGGGTTGCGATCATAAAATAAATCTTGTATTACTTGCTTAGTCCACCCCTTTCACAAATTTTCTCCTACTATAATTTTGAGGAAGAAATATAATTTTGTTTTCTTTGATTAATTTTTTCCTGGAAGGCTATTCAACATCTGAAGCCTCACTAAGACTAGCAGTTGCGAGAAATGGAATATTTGACTCTTTATGTAATAAATCCTGGCAATGTTTACTTAGGTATATCATCAAGAAGACAATTATGTACTCTTAATTTTATCTGGGGGAAAAGATGGATTACTTCCTTTTAGGACTTTTGCAAACAAGAACTGATTTTTATATATTCTGGTTTAGAAATGTGTATCTTTTCTGAAGAAATTTGACTTCTCAGAGATGCTACATTTCTTACTTTTTATTCTCTGAGAATAAGGCAAATGAGAAGATGATGTTCCTATCTGTCTAGAAAGAGTTTGATTTTGTAGAATTTTACGAGTTCTGCCTGATGAGGTCTTCAAGACCCCAATTTCCCACCTGTGTCAGTTGTAGGTCTAAACCTATCACTCTTAAGTCGGTTACCAGTGTCGTTGTTGACGTGTGTCTGGAGTTGATTCCAGTGAGCGACCCCATATGACAGAGTAGAACTGCCCCATCGGGTTTTCTAGGCTGTAATCTTTATGAGAGTAGATTGCCAGGTCTTTTTGCTTGTAGAGAGGGTGGTGGGTTCAAACTGCTAACCTTTCATCAAGCATTTGAGTGCTTAACCACTGCACCAGCAGAGATCCTCCAGTTATCAATTAAAAACCAACCCTTTTGCTGTCCTGTCTTTCCAACTGATAGCGACCCTATAGGACAGAGTAGAACTGTCCCACAGAGTTTCCAAGGAGTGGCTGGTAGATTTGAACTGCCGAACTTTTGGTTAGCAGCTGAGCTCTTAACCACTGTACCACCAGACCTCCACAGTTGTCAATAGCGGACGGAAATAGCTATCACTGACAGATTGTCCATGGCGGAAACCAAGTTTCTCTTATGAGAGGAGTGGATATCATTACATCATTCCACTTTGATCACCTTAAAAAAATTGATCAACTTTCCAAAGAAGCGTCAAGGAATCATCCATTACTGTTAGCTGGATTAACAGATTAGATAAAAACGAATGACACTATGGTATTGAAAACATAGGACCTCCAGTATCACAAGGGGTAAGTGCTTGGCTGCTAACCTAAAGGTTGGCTGTTCAAACCCACCCAGCTCCTCTGTGGTGGGAGAAAAACCTGGAGATCCGCTTCCATAAAGATGACAGCCAAGAAAACCCCATGGGGCAGTTCTAATCTGTCATGTGGGTCTGCTTCCAAAAAGATGACAGCTGAGAAAGCCCCATGGGGCAGTTCTAATCTGTCACGTGGGGTTCTAAGAGGTCAGAATCGACACGACGCTTCAAAGGCTTGTCCTGTCACGCCCCAACCATGTAGATGTGGGTGAGTGTTCACCTCTGTGAGCACTGGCTTTCTCGTCTGCTAAATGGGAATGGGTACACATGTGGAAATTTTGTGAGGATTAAGTGAGCTAATCCATGCAAAGTACTCGGCACACAGTAAGTGCTCAACTAATGTTAGCTATCTTGGTTAGGTGATTGTTGTATGGATGACAGAGTCCTCAGCTGATAAAGGGGCTGATGGCAGGTGGCACTGATGAAGGAAATCTGACCTCAGTTTTGAAGTATCAAAGAATATGGGTGGACAGAGAAAGGAGAAAGGGAGTTTCAGGTACTGGGGAATGACATGCAAGTAAAAACAAACACGCTTCTGAGGCTGAATGAATCATCCTGGGGGGAGTCTGGAAATAGAAGTGCTTGACCAGAGGTGGATTTGTGCAGGGGAAAGGATGCGATTGAGTAGGTCAATGGCCAGATGGATGTTAGCTTACATTAAAAAAACTATTTGGCAACAGGAAGCTTTGTGTTCTTAAACCGAAGAATAAAATAAAACAAGTATTTGTGAACGTGATTCTAGCGACAGTGTCCAGGTTGGACAGGGAGGAAATGGAGCCTGAGCAACCACTGCAGAGCCTGTTGATAGTCCAGGCACTGCAGACTAGGGTCTGGGATGCATCCATGAAATCTGAAAGCCAGACAGCATTTCTAACACACAGTTGGGATAGAGTGGTGGCACAGCCTGGAATAGACTCCGAGTGGGAAGTGAAGTAGAGTAGTTGATAATGCCTCTGGTTACCACCTCATCTGCTTACCTGCCACGTGAAAGGAAACCCCATCCCAGTCCACGGCATGGATGTTGGAGGGGGAGGGCATCTTTGTCCAGTAACGTAATCAGGGCCCCTATGATGGTGATGTCAAAGTTTGCGGACTTTGGTTACTCCAAGGGAAGCCGGTATTGAGAGATTGGAGACAGTGAAATTACTTTGGACAAGAAAACAGGAGGAGTGTGTGTGTGTGCATGTGTGTATATACACAAATAAATAAATAAAAACATATATATATATATATGGAGCCCTGGTGGCACAGTGGTTAAGAGCTTGGCTGCTAACCCAAAGGCTGGCAATTTGAATCTACCAGCTGCTCCTTGGAAACCCTATGGGGCAGTTCTACTCTGTCCTATAGGGTTGCTGTGTGTCGGTTTTTTGGTTTTATATATATTAAGTACACACACACCACACACACACACAATCTCTCCTAGTCAGGCTGATGCAGAAGCAAAAAAAAACGTGGGAAGGGTGGAGGATGCAGTGAGGCTAACCGACAGCTCTTATGAAAGAGGACGTGGAAACGTCCAAAGTTAGATATGGGCCTTTGTGTGATTCTCCTTCAGCACTCTTCTCGGCGTCCCCAGACACCAAGGTACAGATGTCATGGGTGAGTGTTTTATTCTCTCTTTCTCCGTAAATTATAGAAAGTGGTGGAGACCCAGGCCTGGATTGATGGAGTATAGAAAACAGCTTTGGCCTGGGAAGCAAGATGATCCTTAAGCTGAACTGAGGAGGGAACTGACAGCCAGAGGTGTTGTTGACAATAGAATTCTCCTGGGAATTCCAGGAGGGACAAGAAAGAATCTGTCACTGTACTCACCTGGCCATCTCTATTCTTTCTCTCCCTTCCCTTCAAACCACGTGCTCCAAATAATTAGAAAAAGGCAGGAAAAGGAGCTTGAGCTGGTTACTGTTTAGTTTCCTCATCTATGTAATGGGATAATGATAGTACATGGTTCATAAGGGATTCGAACTTCCCTTATTGCGATCTTAAGGGGCTAGGTGACCGGCTGAATCTTTACAGGGAAAAGTTGACTTTACATACTTATTTTTGTAGAAATAACAAATGTCTTAATATCGCTGCGTCTCCTAGTGTTATGTACCCAATGTGCCCCTATCCACAAGGCCTAAGCTGCACTGAACAGCCTCCTGAGGCTGCTGCCAAGGAGGAGTCTCAGAGGAGTTAATTTGCCTGCCTGGCTGGTTCGTCTTCTCTCAGCCTTTTCAGGAACATGGAAATGTCACACCGTGGGTGCCTGTGTTTTTCTGACTTAACCTCCAGGACTGAAAGCGTGAGTGCGCTCTCTCTCCCTTTTCTGTCAACAAAGATGACAGCTAGAGGTGATCTTTCCGTGGCACAGTAACATTTTAAAATTGGAAGTATTTTTGTCTACTTCCGGAAATGCTGGGAAGAAATCTTAGGCGTTTTAGATGAATATTTTGAGGAATCTGCTTGGAGTCTTCTCCTGGTCTTTGGCCCGTATCTGTCTCATTTTGTGGTTATAATGCTATTTTTTTATTAGCTGTCACAAAGCAGAAACCAAATACATATATGTCCTCTGACTTTTGTTTTTTATTAACTTTAGTATTATACTTAAATAATTTTCTGGCCTTTACCAGAATATTTTGCTGCTGAAATCAATGGGAGACGTGGGCAGGGAGGATGATGGAGGGAAATAGAGGGGCTTGTGTGGGTATATTGCTGGTGAGAGCATTAGAGCAGATAGTTGGGTTGGAATCCCTTCTTGGTTTCTTAACCCTGTAACCTTAAAGAAGTTACTTAAACCTCCTGGCTCTCAGATAAACTACTCTAAAATGAGGTTAATAATAGTACCTATCTCACAGGGCTGTTAAGAGGACTAAAGAAGATAATTCATGTAAGGCACCTAGAACAGTACCTAATACTAACCAAGTGCTGAGTTAATACTAAACAAGTGCTGAGTTAGCTATTCATTATTATTTACAAGAAAAACCAGTTGACTGTAAAAACCAATCTCATTATTTCACTGGTTTCACCTTGCTTTGGACTCAAAGCAAAACCTTTTCATTTCATTACTTACCACAGTCAATATAGCTGGATTCATAGGACTTTTGGCCGTTTACAAATGCAAATTCATATTTAAATGTATGAAATTAGCCAAAACTGTGGCTATTCTTCCATTGAGCTTCATTAGAGGAGTGTCTGGTCTCCTCAAGTGACTACTTTGAAAAGGACTATATTCATTAAAAAATGCACGTTCTGTTTGTTTTTAAATAACACACTCAATTTCATTCATAATACTTGTGATTGGAAGAATAACGCCCACTTCAGAGAGGTCCACATCTTAATCCCTCTTACATGGCAAGAGGGAATTAATTAAGGTTGCAGGTGGAATCCAGGTAATCAGTAGCTGACCTTGAGATGGGGAGATCATCTTGGAATATCTGGTGAGCTCAGTGTAATCACAGGGTCTTTACAGGTGAAAGAGGGAAGTGGGAGAGTCAGTGTCAGAGCAACACAGTGTGAGAAAGACTCGACTCTCTGTTGCTGGCTTTGGAGATGGAAAGGGGCCAGGAGTCAAAACTGCGATAGCCCCTAGCAGTTGGAAAAGGAAAGGAAACTGGTTCTCCCTAGAGCCTTCAGAAGGAAGCAGCCCCACCAACACCTTGAGTTCAGCCCAGTGAGACCCACTTCAGACTTTGGAGCTCTAGAATTGTAAGATGATACATTTGTGCTGTTTTAAGCCACCAAGTTTATATTATTTGTTATAGCAGCAACATGAGACTGATACAATACTGTACTTCAGCATGTCTCTTGCCATAAATTAAATTTAAGATTATAGTCTTTTTGTTTGTTTGTTTTTTTATTATTTTAGGATACTTAGAAACAGGATAAAGATCATTTCTAGCAAAGAGTACACCAAATAATTACCACTCAAGGTGTAAACATTAGAAAAGAAAGATTCTCTGCTATTTAAGTGGAAAGGTTATCTTCCTTTCCGTTCACCAGGCAGCAATGACTTCCCATTTTGAAGCACTTTTCATAGCTCAGAACGAGAACAGAGGATAAATAAGGGCTTTGTGCTGTGGACAACACAAATCACAGAAGAAAATCTTGGGCAGAATGGCTGTGTTTGTGGAGATTTTGCCATGATTAAGCTGATGAAGCTTCTATTTATAAAACCATTTTGATTATTTCCGTTCTCCCCAGGCTACTGGAGGTAAATACATATGATGTTCATTGGCGAAATCTGTTTTATTTTTCTGTGGAAATATATTAAGTGATAAGAGTATCTACAATTTTTAGATGTACTAAAGCTACAAAAAGAAAAAAGGGAAAACTTTAAAAGCAATGGTGTGTGTGTTGGCATGAGGTGAGAACGTTTACATGATAGAAGGATTATTTTGCAGCATAATTTTGTGGGGAAGGGGCACAGAATTTATAGGACACGAAACAGTAAAGTTTAGAGGTAAAAGGAATATTTACTGGAAATGGAACACAAAGAAGAGTTCAACCAAGAGAATCTCAACAGAACAATTAGAGCCAGAAAAGGCAAAGAAAATGCAGAGGCCAACTGAGCTAAGGCTAACTGCAGGAATTAAAAAGCATAACCAGGGTCATTCACAACTTTATCCGGGAAAAAGAACTACAAGAGGGAGAATGGCCATCAATAAATGAGGAGGGAGAGAAATCAATGCGAGCTGTAAAACGTCTTAGCTATTGAACTGTTTTCAAGTCAGTTTTTATAAAGAAATAGGGGTCTGGATAATTAGGAAGTAATTAAGGTCTCAGTGACTTTGAGGCACTATTGATAATAAAAAGTAAATAATTACCAACTGCATTAATAAAATGTGTACAAATGTAGAAGAAATACTTTCTGTAATAAATTTCTCTGATCCAGTGGTAATTATTACGCCTCTTGTTAAACTTTTTTTTTTTCTTGTTAAACTACCAATGGATTGGGGTGGGACCACCTCCAAACACGCACAACTAATTAGGTGAAAGGATTTGACCGGAGGAGAAAGACAAAGGAGTAAGCTCTCCTGGCTGGATGTAGAGGACCGGATATCAGTTTATTTAAACAATGACCGACCGACCGACTGACCGACCGACCGACCCGACCCGACCGGACCCGACCGCAGCAACACGCACAAACACTGCAGTGAAACGGTTTAAAGTTTGGGAGCCCCAGGTGTGGTATTGGGAACTACACAGTGCAGGGGACACTGCTCAGAGGCTCCTAGTCCAGAGAAGGTGGACACTAAGGCTGACTGGCTATACAGTTTTTACAAATGCTAGGTGACTGGGAGTTTAACATCTCTAGAACTCAAATTTTATGGAAAAGTGCAAATTCTCCAGTTTGTGCTACCTAATTAGGACCCGGGTATGAACTTGGTATAGCCTATATTAGGTGAACAAATTTTACACACTTTTGATTATTTAATAAATCCATGTAAAAGTGGACCCTCTTGGTAATTCAGACGTGGTGCAGAATGAAGAACAACACAAGATTTGAAGTGGGACAAACCAAGTTTAGAGTCTTGCTGCAACCCCACGCATTGAGAACTTGGAGGCGTTCTTTAGCCTTTTTTACTGATGGTAATCATATTTACTCTGGAAGGTTTTATGAAATGATAGGTGAAACAGCTGATATATAGCTCTTGGCACAACAAATAAAAGTTATTATTATAATAATATGGTAGATTTCAGTAAAGCATATGTTACAAATGCTTGCTGGAAAGCTAGATGTCGCCAATAATGTAGAATTTGGCATGTTGATAGGTGATACATGGTAGCCATTCATGTATATTTATTATTTAGCCCTGTTACCTTGGGAAAGATATAGTCTCACATGACCTCAATTACCACAGAAATTAGGATTAGTCTATATATATTTTTGAGCATTTACCGTGTTCTAGGCTTCGTTGGCGTACGTGGTCCTTGAAGCTGGAGAAGTAAAACTAATGTACAGGAAATAACCAGAGGTAAAAGTGGGTCTAATGAGGGAGCAGGAAAGCAGTGGGATACAGACCCCAAGTTCTCATAAAAAGACCAGACTTAATGGTCTGACTGAGACTGGAAGGGCCCCGGTGGTCATGGTCCCCAGACCTTCTGTTGGCCCAGGACGGGAACCATTCCTGAAGCCAACTCTTCAGACACGGATTGGACTGGACAATGGGTTGGAGAGGGATGCTGGTGGGGAGTGAGCTTCTTGGATCAGGTGGACACTTGAGACTATGTTGGCATCTCCTGCCTGGAGGGAGATGAGAGGATAGAGAGGGTTAGAAGCTGGCGAAATGGACATGAAAAGAGAGAGCAGAGGGAGACAGCAGGCTGTCTCCTTAGGGGGAGAGTAATTGGGAGTGTGTAGCAAGGTGTATATAAGTTTTTATGTGAGAGACTGACTTGATTCGTAAACTTTCACTTAAAGCACAATAAAAATTATATATAAAAAAAGTGGGTCTAAGTTGTCTTAAGTGCAGTATAGTTCAGCGAACAGAAAAGCTGGGCCAGTGTAGCAACACAAGGCCTGGCAAGGAAAGTGTGGTGTTTATTCCGGGCCTTGAAGGATACTAAGATTTGGATGGATGAATAGATGATGACAGAGACACTATCTGCCATTTGGGGAAGGAAACAGCCTGAGCCAGGGTGTGAAGGCAGGAATAAGTTTGTCAGGTGATTAAAAAATTCTGTTTATTTTGTCAGTCGTATTGTTGAGAATCTACACAGCAAAACACACCAGTTCAGCAATTTCTACATGTATGATTCGGTGACATTGATTATATTCTTCGAGTTGTGCACCTATTCTCACCCTCCTCTTCTGAGTTATCCCTCCCCCACTAACATAAACTCAGTGCCCCTAAGGCTCCTACCTAATGTTTTCCACTTGCTATTGTCAATTTGATTCCATATAGATAGTTCCTAGAAGAGCATAATGCTCAAGGCAGAACATCTTTACTAGTTAAGCTAAACTATTGTTTGGCTTTAAGAAGACTTCAGGGGATATTTTTGGTTTAAGGTTTAAAGATGTTCTCAGGGCATTAGTTAGGTGATTGTATTTTTGAAACATGGGCAATATGGTCTGGTGTAAGGTGTGACAATCGGGCTGGAATATTTGAAACTGGGTCCATTGGTCTACATAGGAGGAGAGGTGAGTGGGTGCTGAATAGAAGGGTTGGACAAATAACTGAAGGGCAAAGCAGTAGGATACTGTCACTTGTAACGACTGTCTTTCTAAGGGTGCTGTTGCTTTGGATAAAATGAGATATTTGAATCCTTACGGTGTTTTCCTTCTCACAGGGGCTTCTGCTACCATCCGTAGGTATGTTTTCTTTTGGTCTGTTTGCCCACTAGCCTTGAGGTAGGAACCAAGTTTTGTTCATCTCCATATGTTAGCACTTAACACAGCACCTGACACGTAATAATGATGGAAAAATGCTTGTGGATGGGTGATAGCTGCTGTAGGTTTATAAACATGAATTAACATTTAACATTTGTGTTTCAATTTTATTGATTTTAGTTAAATGTTTATCTACTTCTAAAAGGTCTTGCAGTGGTTTGCACATTGAAATAGAATACTTGCTAAGAAACAGAGGTTGTATTTCAGAAAGAGAGAGTTTACCTCCTTTTAGGCACCAAGGCCAAACAGATTATGATATTTAGGCAAGAAATTTGGATTTGGCTTCAGGCCGTTGTAACATACAGAGAACCACGCTGTACTTTTACTTTCTGATAAGCCGCCTACAATGTTCAACTGCAGAGAACGAGTTTTCCCTGGAAACGAACTTGAGGAGGAACTGATCACATGGGAGCTTGTGATATTTCAGTTAAACGTTCCCATATAGGGAGGATGTCCAATTGGATGTGAGTGAGCAGAAAATAGGCTCTAGAGAGAACTGGCGCTGAGGCCAACCCCATTTCTTCCGGCTCTCCAGATGGTTCCAGGGATGGAATTGACCCAGTTTTTGATTTTGGAAGTGCCGTGCATCTGGAAAAAATAACCAGGAATCCAACTGTTTAAAAAGTAAAGATATTTAGGTACAGCTAGAGAACAGAGTTCACATTAAACGAGTTTGCTTTGAAACGTGGTAAATAACTTGGAGGATAGCATAAAACGCTTCGCAGGGCCATGACTCATAAATCTATAACATCGTTTTTATTAATTTGGAGTCTTCATGAGCTGAGATGAAGAAAATAGTCCTTGAATTGATTTCCACATTATGCTGATTTTGTGATCATCTGTGTACTAAGAGACCACCCAATTCATCTCTGTAGTAACTAACACCAGATTTTGTCCTGGGTTTGAAATCTCTGGCTACGACATGCAACATATTTAAAAAATCTGTTTGATTGATAGTTTAATCATCGTTCCCTATTACATCAGCAGCCGGGCCCTGTATTCCGGTTTTGAAGGATCGTTTTGCCTCTGTCCCTATCTCACACAAAGTACTTGTGGCTTTGCCAATAGCAGGTCTGATTGCAGCTTTATAGATTTCAGACGTAGTTGAGAGTTTAAATTTTATGTTATATTTTTGTGTTTATTATTTAGACAGCATGTGATTTCTATTCCTCTTGTTATAAAATAAAATCAAGGTTCCAATCAGTTTGGTTGTGTGCTCTTGTCTCCTCTTTCTTCTATATTTATACTGGTGTCAACAGTTTTATACCTTTGAAAAGCTAGTGGAAGAAGGCAGTGACCGCCATTGCTGTTGAGTCGATTCCAACTCATAGCAACTTTATAGGACAGAGTAGAACTACCCCATAGGGTTTCTAAGGAGCAGCTAGTGGATTGGAACTGCCCACCTTTTGGTTGGCAGCCCATAGCTTTTAACCACTGCACCACCAGGGCCCTAAGTAGGCAAATATATAATGAATGTTTAGCCTGGGTGTAGTCACGAGTCCTTCCTTTTGGCTACTGCCATCATTCTAGGTTTTCTATGTGATTTAAAGTCAGGCATATCAGCATGGCTTCGGAGGCTGAAGACATGCAACTAGGCCTAAAAAATGTAAGTGTGGCTAAGTATAGCACTAAATTGAACTTGATGTTTGGATTTATCCCCTGATGGTGTAGTCTGCTGCCCAGGCAAAACTGTTAAGTAGGTAAAGTCTGTCTGCAAAAATCCTGCTTCCCAGGCATTCTCTCTGCTTTCCCCATGACCCTTATGACAGTTTTCAGGATTCCTCGTCCTCCAGTCCCTGTCCCCATGCTCTGGGTTTTTCTTTTTCTTTTCTAAACAGTTTAGTTGAAGTATTATTGATGTACAATAAACAGCTCATGTTTATAGTGTAGAGTCCCCAGAGGTTGCAAATGGTTAACGCGCTCAGGCGCTAACCAAAAAGGTGGAGGTTTGAGTCCACCCACAGGTGCGTTGAAAGAAAGGTCTAGCAATCTACTGAAAAACCAGTCACTGAAAACCCTATGGAGCACAGTTCTACTGTGACACACATGGGGTCTCCGTGAGTCAGAATTGACTGATAGCAACTGGTTTGGTTTATTTATGGTGTACGAGTTGATAATCTTTGACATATGTATATCCCTGTGATCACCGCAATTAAGATAATGCACATTTCTATCGCCACCAAAAGCTTCTTCATTCTTCTTTGTGTTTCCTCCTTCCTGTGCTTCACTTCATTTCCAGAAAACCACTATCCCTTTTCTGTAACCATAACTAACTTTTATTTTCTAATATTTTATATCACTGGAATCATGCAGTATGTATCCTTTTTTGAGGGGATTGGCTCTTTTCATTCAGCATAATTATTTTGAGAATCTTCCATGTTGTTTTTTGTATCAGTAATTCATTCTTTTTATTACTGAGTAGTATTCCATTGTATGGATATAAAAAAACATGGTTTTATTCATTCACCTCTAATGGACATTTGGATTGTTCCCAATTTTTGGTTATTACAAAGAAGGAGGCTATGCATATTTTGTACAAGTCTTTGTTTGGGTGTATGCTTTCATTTCTCTTGGGTAAAAACCTAGGATGTATGAATGGTTGGTTCACATAGTAAGTTTATGTCTTACTTTTTAAGAAACTGCCAATCTGTTTTCCAAAGTAATAGTGCCCTTTTACATTCCCACCATCAGTGTATGAAAATCCCAGTTGCTCTGCATCCATGCCAACACTCACTATTGTCAGTTGTTTTAATTTTAGATGCTATAATACGTGTGCAGTGCTATCTCATGGTGATTTTAATGCTCATTTCTCTAATGACTGTCTTTTCATATGCTATCTGCCGTTTGTGTATCTTTTTTGGTGAAATATCTGTTAGAATCTTTTGTTCATTAAAAAATGAGCTGTTGGTTTCCTAATTATGGAATTTTAAGGGTCCTTTATATTCTTGGTACAAGTTCTTTATTAGATTTGTAATTTGCCAATAATTTATCTTAATCTTTAGTTTGTCCTTTCATTGTCTTTCTCAGAGACATTCTTATATTGTATATCAACATATAATATCACGATAAAGAAGAAATTGAAGTTGTTAACAATTTCATTCTACTTGGATCAACAATCAATGCCAATACCATAGTTCGAATACATCAAATCTTCTGTCTTCCTTTTTCATTGTTCAGCTTTTGAATGCATATGACACAATCGAAAAGAACATGGTGGGTCAGATGCAACTTAGTCATCAAAGTGACATTTTGCAGTCAAGAAATCAAACGACTTATCTCACTGGGCAAGTCTGCTGCAAAAGGCCATTTTAAAGCTTTAAAAAGCAATATGTCACTTCAATGACTAAGGTGCACGTGACCCAGCCATGCTCTTTTCAATTGTCTCATATGCACTCAACAGCTGGACAACGAAAAAGGAAGACAGAAGATTTGATCTATTCCAACAACGGTGTTGGCAAAGAATATTGAATATATTGTGGGTTTCTAAAAGGACAAATAAGCCTTAGAAGAAATACTCAGTATGATGTTCCAAATTTTTTTTTAGAGCTTTTATCAGAATGGATGTTAAATTTTGTCAAATGCTTTTTCTTCATCTACTGATACCATAATGACATTTCTTTTTTCAGTCTGTTAACATGGTTGACTACACTGATTGATTTTTTAATATTCTACCAACCTTCCATCCCTGGGATAAAACCTACATGGTTATCATATACGTTTTATATCTTGTGGGATTTAATTTGTTATAATTTTGTCAAGAGTTATATATTTATAAGTGACGTTGGTCTGTAGATCTCTTGAATTGTCTTTGCCTGGTTTTAATATCAGAGGAATGTTGGACTCATAGAATGAGTTGAGACGTGTTCCCTTCTTTTAAATTTTTTTTCAAAGAGTTTGTGTATAATTGGAACTATTTTTTTCTTAATTGATTGGTGGAATTCATCAATAAAGACATTTGGGGCTAGAGCTTTTTTTGTAGGAAAGTTTTTCACTACAAATTTTTAGCGGCTATGGGGATATATTATCCATTGATTCTCGAGTAAACTTTGAAAAGTCTTTTAGTTTGTGTCTTTCAAGGAATATATCCACTTCATCTAAGTTGTCAAAATTTATTGGAATAAAGTTTCTCAGAACATCACCTTATTAGCCTTTTTAATATCTCTGAGATCTATAGTGGTGTCTACTTATCCTTGCCATTTTATCAGTTTTTGCTTAATATATTTTGAAACTTCTCATTAAGTGCACAGAATTTAGGCTTGCTGTAGCCTCTTGAAGAAGCCATGGTGGTGCTGTCGTTAAAGCACTTGGCTGCAAAAAAAAAAAAAAAGTCAGTGGTTTGAACCCACCGGCCACGCTGTGGGAGAAAAATGTGGCAGTTCCCTTCTGTAATAAGATTTACAGCCTTGGAAGCCCTTTGGGGCAGTTCTACTGTGTCCTATAGGGTTGCTGTGGGTCAGAATCGACTCGACAGCAGCAGGGTTAATGTTAATATAGCCATTCCAAGCTTATTTTAATCAGTGCTAGCTTTGCATTTACTTGTAACCTATTTGTGTCTTTATATTTGAGTCTTGCTTTTTTACCAATCTGATTATTTCGTTTAGTTGGGCTATTTAGACTATTTATGTTTAATGTGCTTATTGCTATAAAAACCAAAACCAAACCCAGTGCCATCGAGTCAATTCCGACTCATAGCGACCCTATAGGACAGAGTAGAACTGCCCCATAGAGTTTCCAAGGAGCGCCTGGTGGATTTGAACTGCCAACCCTTTGGTTAGCAGCCATAGCACTTAGGTTTAAATTTATCAGCTTGCTCTCTGTTTCTGTTTTTATCATCTGTTCTCTTTTTTTCGGTCTTCATTTCAATTGAGTATTTTTTTATGCCTCTATTTAACTCCTTTGTTGTCTTATTAGCTCTTTGAGTCATTTTAGTGATTGCTTGCTTCAGGGTTTATAGTGATAAGTTTAAAATGTCACACTTCACATATTGGATGCCAGGCTTTACTTATTGTGTAAGAACCTTACGACAGTATATTTCTATTTCTCCCTTCCTGGACTTTGTCTTACATTTCACTTCCACATATATAATAAATCTAACAATACACTTTTATAATTTTTGGGTTAAGTAGCTAATTATCTTTTAAAAGAAGTTTAGATAATAGAAAAAAGGGTCTTTTACATTAACCTCTGTATATTTGGTGCTCTTCCTTCCTTTGCACAGATCCATTTTTCATGTGGTATCATTTTCCTGCTGCCCAAAGGACTTTAACATTTCTTGTAGTACAGGCCTATAGGTGACAAATTCTTTAAGCTTTTGCGTGTCTAAAAAAGTCTTTGCTTTCTTTCTTAAAGATATTTGTGCTGCTATAGAGTTTTAGGTTTACAGGTTTTTTTTTTTAAGTACATTGAATACAGTCCTCCATTGTCTTTTGGTTTCATTACTTCCAACGAGAAATCTGCTGTCTCCCTATCTTTGTTCCCCTGTACCATTTTTTTTTTTTTCCTGGCTGCTTTAATTTTTTTTTCTCCTTATTAGTAGCTTTAAGCATTTCGATTATGATGTGCCGTGTTTTGGTGTTCTTCAAGTTTCTCGTGCCTGTTAATTTTTGAGCTTGTTTTGAATTACTTGGATTTGTGGGTTTATAGATTTCATAAAATTTGAAAGAGTTTTGGTCATTATTCCTTCAGATATTTTGTCTGTCTCCCACTCTCTTTCCTCATTTTTTAAGAATTCCAATTCATGGTGACCCATGGCGACCCCATGGTGACCCCATGGTGACCCCAGCTGTTACAGATCAGAACCTCATAGAGTTTTCTTGGCTGTAATCTTTACGGAAACAGATCACCGGGCCTTTCTTTTGTGGTACTGCTGGCTGGGTTCACACCACCAACCTTTATGTTGATAGTTACGTGCAAACCATTTGCAGTCCCCAGGGACCTAGACATGTATCTGAGCCCACTTAAAGTTTTTCCACAACTCATTAAGTCTTATTCATTTTTTTTTTCAGTCTTTTTTCTGAGTTTCATTTTGGATAGTTTCTGTCGCTATGTCTTCAAGTTCACTAATCTTTATTTTTGCAATGCGTAATGTTTTAATGTACCATTAATTCCATTTACAATATTTTTTCCGACATTGTAGTCTTTTTTATATCATTCACGTCTCTAACATGTTTGATCTTTCTTCTAGCTTCTTAAACATATGAAATAAGTTATAACTGTTTCAATGTCTTGGCGTATCAATCCTACCATCCGTGTCATTTGTATTTATTGTGGCTTGTTTGTTTTTTCCTCACTACGTGCCATATTTTCCTGCTTCTTTGCATTTCTGGTAATTTTTGATTGAATGCCAGAAACTGTGAATTTTATCTTGCTGGGTGTGAATTTTGGAAGTGATGGTGGCATAGAGGTTAAGAGCTACATCTACTAACCAAAAGGTCAGCAGTTCGAATCCACCAGGCACTCCTTGGAAACTCTATGGGGCAGTTTTACTCCGTCCTATAGGGTTCCTATGAGTTGGAATTGACTTGACGGCAATGGGTTTGAATTATTATTTTTAATTCCTGTAAGTATTGAGCACAATTAAGTGTTCTGGAATTCCCATTCTTCGCAATGTTATCCATAATTCGTTATGATACTGCCTTTGCATAGTCAATAAAACACAGGTAAACATCTTTGTGGTATTCTCTGCTTTCAGCCAAGAACCATCTGACATCAGCAATGATATCCCTCATTCCATGTCCTTTTCTGAATCCGGCTTGAATTTCTGGCAGTTCCCTGTTGATGTACTGCTGCAACTGCTTTTGAATAATATTCAGCAAAATTTAACTTGCATGTGATATTAATGATATTGCTTGATAATTTCTGCATTCTGTTGGATCACTGTTCTTTGGAATGAGCACAAATATGGATCTCTTCCAGTTGGTTGGCCAGGTAACCATCTTCCGAATCTCTTGGTATAGACAAGTGAGCACCTCCAGCACTGCATCTGTTGCCACACTAAGGTTAATTAAAATAGTATCTTTTTGTTCTTTTTTAGCTGTAACCTCTTCCGGCTGCAGGTTCTGACAATGTTTATTCTGCCAGCTCAGCCTACTTTACCCTGAGTCAGTCTGAATCAAGCCTGGAAAATTTACCTCTTGACTCTGCCTTGGTTTTCTGAGTGTCCCCCATTTACCTGTTGTCCCCTGGAATGAGATTTGCCCTGAGACCCAGCACCTTTGTCGGGGGCGCAGACTCCATCTCTTGCCATAGGTTTGGCTGCTCTCTGGACAGCTTCCCTGGCTGTTACTTGGTCACAGTTGGGCTCTTAGCACTGATGTTGCTCTATTGACCAAATGAGACCCCCTGGCTTTGACTTCAAGGAGCCCTGGTGGTGCAGTGGCTAAAGCACTCGGCTGCTAACTGAAAGGTTGGCAGTTCAAACCCACCAGGCGCTCCATGGGAGAAAGATGTGGCAGTCTGCTTCTCTAAAGGCTATAGCATTGGAGACCCAATGGGGGCAGTTCTACTCTGTTGTATAGGGTTGCTATGAGTCCGAATCAACATGACGGCAGTGGAGTTTGGCTTGGATATCTGTTCACTCTGGCCTGTGGGATCCAGTGATTTGGAGCTGATGACCCATGCTGGGGCCAGCCCTTCAGCTAGGCAGCCCTTTCAGCCAACCCCTCCCACTCCTGGTTTACTTCCCTCTGTTTGGAGGGACCACTCCCCTGCTGGTTCTGGGATGCCTGGTGCCAAGGCTGCATAGGTTATTACAGTCAGCGAAAAGCTTTTTTTTTTCTTTTATAACTCCTCTTGCTGTTGAGTCGATTCTGACTCAGAGAGGTCCTATAGGACAGAGTAGAGCTACCCCATAGGCTTTCCAAGGAGCACTTGGTGGATTCAAACTGCTGAACTTTTGTTTGGCAGCTGTAACACTTAACTACTACACCACCAGGGTTTCCTTCTTTAGCAAAGTATTCCTATTTATTTTTCACAAATAAAATATGGTATTTTTTCAGATTATAAATGTAACATATATAGTCATGTAGAAAACTTTGAAATTTTGGAAAAATATGCATAACAAAATTAAAGTTACTTATAATTCTGAATACTATCAACATATCTTGGGCTTCCCTTGGTCTGTTTGTTTTACATAGTTGATCTTATATTCTATACACACTTTCAATACTGCTTATTTTCACATTATCTTCTCCTGTTTCATTAAGAATTTTTTGATGATTAATGCTATTTCAGCATAAAGGCATGCTATAATTTACATAACTATTTCCCTAAAACAGGACATTTTTAGCTTGTTTTTCTTTTTTTTTGGCATTATATTTTTCTTCATAATTTATTCCTGAATTTGGGATTATAACTTTAGGGCAGGTTCCCAGAAATGAAGTAACAGGAATGAACATTTCCAGGCACTTAAAATATAATGCCAGATATTTTCCAAAATGGTTGTAACAATGTAAACTTAAGTTCAGTCATCATTTGACACAATTTCCAGTTTCACCAAATTAACATTTTGACATTGTACGAGTTTGTTTATTAAAGCCAGACAAGAGCTAACAGTTGATACTAATCTTGAATTTTAATCAGTTAGTTGAAACCTTTTTAAGTAGGGGAAAGTTTTTCTTCTACTTCCAAATCGTTTTTTAAATTCGTTTGCATCCCTTTTATAACTACTACCAAGCACATCCTTTTTTCCTTCATTCTGAGTCCTATATTACTGTTAATTTGACAAATCACACTGTAGCCTGAGCACATTATATCTTCCTTAATGTGGGTGAGAGGTTCCTCCCACAACTAATGCTAAGAATTCTTTTGGGATTTGCTCAAACCTGATACACCCACTGCCATGGAGTCAATTCTGACTCATAGTGACCCTATAGGACAGAATAGAACTGCCCCATAGGGTTTCCAAGGAGTGGCTGATGGATTCCAACTGCTGACCTTTTAGTTAGCAGCTGAAAGCTTAACCGCTATGCTCCCAGGGTTTCTCAAACCTGACAGAAGTCTTTTAATATTATCTTGTCTTTTATTTAGTATCTATATCTTGCCTGCAACTAAGCAGGATTTGAGGTGACTTACACATAATAAGATAAAAACAATAAGACAAAAAATATAGAGAATAAAGACAGGGAAAAAATGTTAATAGGAGCCTAGGTTAATTATCACACCTGAGCATTGATTTTTAAGTCATAGTTTTGTGGCATTTTTTTTATACATTATTTCTTCTCGTCCTTGGGCTTTGCAGGCAGCATGTAAGAACCTAGTGAAGAGACAGCAGCTCAGAGGCTGGGGAGGTTCCTGGCACCTTGACACAAACCTCAGAGACTCCTGGGGATGCTGGGATCACACTTTCTCACCGGAAAGCACTCATCTATCACATTCACGTTCTCCCAGGAAACCCCTCAGAGGGCACCCTTGCCTTAGAGGATGACTCTCCAGGAGCTATCTTGGCAGCCGGTGGGTAGCATTTCACAGACCATCAGCTTCTGCGGTGGGATGGACAATTTGTCTCTGGCTTCGACAAGGGTCCTTTGCAGTGATGCAGCAGGAAGTGGGAGACCACGACCCCGCTATTCTGCTAAGAACTCATTATCATCAGACACAGCAGAAGTATGGACTGCAGATAATGGGTCTCTCAGGCTGTCCAGAAATCATTACAAGACTGAGGAAGAGGCAGCAACTGCTTTAAATCCCATTAGTGGGGCTGATGGGCTGTCTGGGACAGGATGCCTGTACTTGAACCAGCAGCTTAGAATAACTTCTCCTTATTAACCCCTCTACTGCCGGGAGCTGTCATTTCCCGGGCTGCTGGTTGTTTCACTACTTTTCCAAAAAGAAGAAGGAAATTATGTCAGGTGCGTCAGACCTTACCTCATTTAATTCTAACACCCTTCTGAAGTCAGTATTAACCCCTTTGTGTAGGAAAAGCACCTGAGCTCTGTTCAAGGTCACACAGCTAGCAAGAGACAGAGCCAAGATCTGGACACAGACTATCTGACTCTAAAGCTCATACTGCATTCATATTAGTTGCCCCCAAAATGCTTTGTGGTTGGGAGGGGCCAGAATGGCCTCGACAGTGGGTGACACTAATGACTTGGAAATTGGAGCCTTGATACTCACGTTTTCGCCAACTTGAAATACCCACAGCACTCCAGATATACCCATCTTTAATGGCACAAATATAGGTATTTAATCCATTGTTAAATTCCTCTTTGCCTTTCTAAAACAAGGCTTTTATTCCTACTCTTTGTTCTGTAACCATAACAATAGAACTCAGACATGATTAATTTCATAAGCCAATTGCCTAAGAGGGTCTAACAAAAATGGGAGAAGGAGCAGGAGTGGCATCCATTTCATTTCCTTTAGTTCTATTACCTAATTTAAAATTTTCCAAGTCTTTGATTTTTCTTAGGCTTAAGGATTTGGATGTTATGAGTAATTCTGATAGTGGCTTTTGGGGAATATTTTTCACTTGTTTAAATGTCTATTATTAAACAGCCTTTTAAACGTTTTCCAGCAGAGGTTCTATGATTACAAGGTGAGTGCTATGATTATGTCTTCTAGTAACTTTAATTGTGCTTTGCAGAATTACGTGACAGCTGAAGTGTTACAATTGTAGGGTATGCTGAATGTAGGTGTCTTTCAAAATGTTTGCTTTTGTTTCGTTGTGCTGTTTTAGGCACTGAACCGTTCATTGCCAAAACACTCTTTAAAAAAATGTCCTCAATAACAAAAACATGTTTTTAGTTAAGGACCACCTCTTTTTTTTTTTTTTTTTAAATCATACTGTTCTCAGGCTCTCAGAGCTAAATTGTATAAACTTGTTTATACAGAAGAATCGCCCCAGTGCCAATTCCAATGATTTTAGCACTTTGGTCCCATTTACTTTACAGAACAGACATGATGCGGACCAGTGGCCAAAATAGAAATGGTATACAGAAACAACTGGGTTCTGAAGGAACCTTTTCCATGTTCTAACCAATGCTTCATTATATTTATTCCAGCTGTCAGTGGTACTGTGCTAGGCTAATTAGTAATGTTTTCAATTTGTAAGATGTAAAGTTAGCAAAAATTTAACCTTTGTGATATTTGGAAATCTTATTGGGAGTATTTAAAACTTATAACTATTCTTCAAAATAGACTACATGTTGGGATGAAAGAATGCTCTGGGCATGAGGGCTACAAGCTAGGCAGATGCTGGAATCTCTACAATTCTTAACAGTTTGCAGGTACAGATGTCCCAAGACTGATTTCTCATCCCAAGATAGATCTTCCTTGCTATGGATTGTGTTTCTGAGGGAATCTCCCTTTAACATTGGTCTGTTCGTTAGTCTACCAAAGCAAACAACAACAAAAACAAAGCAATTGCCATCGAGCAGATTCTGACTCGTGGTGACCCCATGTGTTTTAGAGTAGAACAGTGCTCCATGGAGTTTTCAGTGTCTGTGATCTTTTGGAATAGATTGCCAGGTCTTTCTTCTGAGGTGCCTCTCGGTGGGTTTGAACCTACTTTTTGTTTGGCTCAAACGAGTGCTCAACTGTTTGCGCCACCCAGAGACTCATCAGTCTACAGACCTTGATTAAATGCCTCATGTATGAAACACTTATGATAGTAATAGGAGACTCTTATGGAAAATTCAAAGAGATAGACATGGCTTTGATAAAAGGAAAGGGAAGCAAGCAGAGAGTTGGGGACTTCATACCACCAAGAAAGAAGCATCAGGAGCAGAGCACGTCTTTTAGACCCGGGGTTCCAGTGCAGAGAAGCTCCTAGTCTAGGGGAAGATTGATGAGAAGGACCTTCCTCCAAAGCCAACAGAGAGAGAAAGCCTTCCTCTGGAGCCGACACCCTAAATTAGGACTTTTAGCCTACTTTACTGTGAGAAAATAAACTTCTCTTTGTTAAAGCCATCCACTTGTGGTATTTCTATTATGGCAGCACTAGATGACCAACACAACAAGTAATGAGACAGAAGGTAAGTAATCATAAAGGGGCCCCCAGCTGATATTTGAGGGACAGACAGGGGTGGAATGGGCAGGGCTGGGGCTGAGCAGGTTAGGGGTGGGAGACTGGGCTGCCACCAGTGCCCGTCTGCTCTGTAAATACAGATTTTATCAGTGACCTAGAGCATAACGTCAAGGTTAATGTGGTGCGAACAATCACGTAAATCTGAAGTCTAGTAGAAGTGGCAATTGGATTCTATGTACGTCTGTTCTGTGTTTGCAGGTTGCTGAGAATGGACTATAATATAGCTCTAATATCCTCTGGCCTAAAGAGAGTAGCTTCAAGTAAGTGGCCTTTCCCACTCTCCATCATCAGAGCCTACAGAATCTATAGGGTAGACTCTGGGTAAGGTGTAGAGGATGGCTGTGAACAGTCTCTCTTTCTCTGGCTGTATATAACTTGAAGTATCATTTTTAGGAATCATAAAGGGAAACCCTATAGTGGGTGAGATTTAATAAAAACCAGTCAGCACACACAAGAAAAAAAAAAAAGTATATAGTTTTTCTTCTTTGATTCTTTTGTTGGGTGGGATCTATATAAAATTTTGCGTTTATATGGAGGCTTAGAGCAGTGACAAGAAGAAGTTCATCATATTAATTTAAATCTGTGAGAAGAAATTAGAAAGGCCTTGTACAGGGATAATGTAAGTTTTGTGGGCCATGTCTTGCATACCTGTTCATAGCTGATGAGTATTATGAGGCTAATTTAAGTAGATGATGTACTTTGTGAGGATATATGTTTAACCAAAAAAAATTGTAATGGCAAAATCATATGAGCTGGAAGTCAGGAGAGGTTCTGGATTTTCTGTGAGCTGACAGTATGATCTTAACGTCCCTGGGCCTTATTTTCCTCACCTGTGAAATGACGGGGCTTTGCTTGGAAGACCATTCAGGTTGTAACGATCTATGATTCTAGATTCAGAAGTAGCAGGTTGGCCAGAATGTCACCAAGGGGGTCATGCAGGCAGTTTGGCTGGTAGGGTTGTGACATCCCTGTGCACTAGGGAGGTGGTGAAATGAACAGTGAACATGGAGTCAGAAGACCTGCTATTTAGCTCCAGCTATGCCACTTGCTGACTTTGCTACAAAAGTTCTGAGCTCTAGTGTGGTAGGCAGAATTATGTCCACACCCTAATCCCTTGAACCTATGATACGTTATGTTACATAGTAAACAAATTTGTGGGTGGCATTAAGGTTACAAACTTTCGGATAGAGAAATAAACCTGGATTATCTAGATGGGTCCAATCTCATCACATGGCAGAAGTGGAAGGCGGAAACGTAGGTCAGAGCATTCAAGGATGGAAGAAGAGGCAGCGGAGATTTAAAATGTGAGAGGGACTTGACCTGCCATTGCTGACTTTCAATTTGGAGAAAGGGGGTCACAAGCCAAAGAATGTGAGTGACCTGCAGAAGCCAAGAATAGCTCTCAGTAGAGAGCCAGCAAGGACACCGGGAACTTCATTCTACAACCACAAGGAAGTAAATTCTGCCAACAATCTAAATGATCAAGGAAACAGATTCTTTCCTAGAGACTTCAGAAAGGAAGGCAGCCCTGCCAACATCTTGATATTAAGCTGGTGAGACGCACGCCAGTCTTCTGACCTATAGAACTATTAAGATAATAAATTTGTGTTGTTTAAACCACTACAAAAACCGCCAAACCCCTTGCCATCGAGTTGATTCTGACTCACAGCAACCCTATAGGACAGATTAAACTGCCCCACAGGGTTTCCAAAGCTGTAATCTTAAGGGAAGTAGACTGCCACATCTTTCTCTCGTTAAACCACTAAGTTTGGGGTGATTTTTTATGGGAGCAATATAAAACACACCTAGTTTATTCATTTAGAAAAGAATGGGCATAATAATAGTAATTATGGCCTATCTGTGTCTGTGTAGTTATTGTAAGGCTCGAAAGAGAAGGAAGGCAATGTCAGAGCGAATGGGAGCTAAAGACCTTGAAAAATCTGTTCCTCCATAAAAGCAATGAGAACACTGGCAAAAATAGAATCAAATTTTTTAGAACTTTTGAAATTAATCAAAGGTTTTCAACAATGTGAAGAGTGTTTATTCAAAAGATACAGCTGAATTTTGGTAAGAACAGTGAGCTTTGTGGTATTTTAACTTTCTCAATTTCCATTCCCTTCTTCCTGGCTCTGAAGTAGCCTTGAAAACCAAGCATCTCACAATCATGGTCACCATGAAAATTAGCACTCTAACATCCACTGAAGGGTACAGAATGGGGTTTGAGCTCCCCAAAATCCCATCCCAAACAACTGTCATTATCTGACCTATTTGGCAATTCTCTGGAAACTCCACTTGGAGGGATTGCCTTTATTCGACTGTTGATTCACTGGGAACAGTAACCCCCTTCACCTTCCAGGGACTGTCTTTATTTGACTGTTGATTCACTGGGAACAGTAACCTCCTTCACCTTTCAGGGACTGTCTTTATTTGACTATTGATTCACTGTGAACAGTAACCCCCTTCACCCCTGGGGGCATTTGTTGAAAATAATCAGCAGTAATTGTTTAACTTTTAAACTGGCTGAGGTGGTGACAACAATCAGGGCAAAGCTAAACTGAGTGAATTCTTTGCTAGAAGACTTGCTAGTATTTAGAAATAATAAAAGGAGTCCTTCAGGTGTATATAAAAGGACACTAGACAGTAACTTGAATTCGTATGAATAAACAAAAAGTATGTAATGGTAACTACATAGTGAAAAACAAAAAACATACCAAACCCATAGTGACCCTGTGTTACATGTAGATAAATCAAAAAAAAAAATGGCACTAGTTTTTTAGTTTTTTTTATGTAATGGTAACTACAGAGTGAAAAACAAAAAACATACCAAACCCATAGTGACCCTGTGTTACATGTAGATAAATCAAAAAGAGTAAATGTATTTTTAATTTACAAGTCTTTGATTTTCTTTTATCTGACTTAAAAGACAGCTGCATAAAGCAATAATTATAAAACTTCATTGATGGGCTTATAATGTATAAAAATATAATTTGTATGATGATAATAGCTCAAATGAGGGAAGAGGAAACGGACCAATACAGGAGTAAAGTTTCTGTATACTATTAAAATTAAGTCAGTATTAATCTGAACTAGATTGTTATGAATTAAGATATTAATTACAATCTCCAAGGCAACCATTTAGAAAATAACTTAAAAAATAGTAAAAGAAACAACAATGGGATTAAAATGGTACACAAGGAAATATTTAACACAAAAGAAGGTAGTAATGGAGGAATAGAGGGAAAAAAAGACATGACATATAGAAAACAAATAGCAAAATGGGAGATGTATATCCTATCTTATCAGTAATCATATTAAATGTAAATGAATTATACACTCCAATCAAAAATAAGATTGGCAGAATGAATAAAAAGGCATAATTTAACTATACGGTATCTAAAAGAGACTCACTTCAGATTCAAAGACAAGTGCAAACAGTAACCAAAAGAGAGCTGGAGTGGTTATACTCATAGAGTTTTAAACAAAAAAATGTTATTAGAGACAAAGAAAGATGCTTTGTATTGATAAAGGGGTCAATCCATTAAGAAGACATAACAATTATAGACTTATATGCACCTAATAACAGAGACCCAAAATACAGGAAGAAAAAACTGGAAAAATAGAAGGAACAATTGAAAATACTAGTGAACAACACTAGTCAGAAGATTGCCAAGGAAATATAAAACTTGAACAACAACTAGACATAACATTATAGAATATTCCAGCCAACAACCACAGAATACACGTTCTTCTTACGTGCCAAATGAATATTCTTTAGGAGAGACCATATACTAGGCCATAAAAAGTCAATAAATTTAAAAGGATTTGAATCATACAAGATAATGTTCTCTGACCACAATAGAATGAAATTTGAAAGCAACAACAGAAGATAATTTGGAAAATTCAGAAATACATGGAAATTAAGCCACACAGTCCTAAATAACTAATACTTCAAAGAAAAAAGTTACAAAGGAAATTAGAAAATACCTTCAGATGAATTAAAACAGAAACACTACATACCAAACTTTATGAGATGCAGCTAAAGTGGTGCCTAGAGAGAAATTTATAGCTGTAATTGACTGTATTAAAAAGATCTTAAGTCAATAACCTAACTTGCTAGCTCAAGAAATTACATAAAGAGCAAACTAAATACAAAGCAAGCATAAAAAAGGAAATAACAAACACTAGAGTGGAAATAAATGAAATAGAAAATAGAAAAGCAATAGAGAAAATCCATAAAACCAAACGTTTCTTTGAAAAGATCAACAAATTGACAAACATTTAGCTAGACAGACCAATAAAAAAAGAGAGAACATGAACCTAGATGCAAAAATCCTCAACAAAATTCTAGCCAATAGAATCCAACAACACATCAAAAAAATAATTCACCCTGATCAAGTGGGATTTATACCAGGTATGCAAGGCTGGTTTAATATCAGAAAAACCATTAATGTAATCCATCACATAAATAAAACAAAAGATAAAAACCACATGATCTTATCAATTGATGCAGAAAAGGCATTTGACAAAGTTCAACACCCATTTATGATAAAAACTCTTACCAAAATAGGAATTGAAGGAAAATTCCTCAACATAATAAAGGGCATCTATGCAAAGCCAACAGCCAATATCACTCTAAATGAAGAGAACCTGAAAGCATTTCCCTTGAGAACGGGAACCAGACAAGGATGCCCTTTATCACCGCTCTTATTCAACATCGTGCTAGAAGTCCTAGCCAGGGCAATTAGGCTAGACAAAGAAATAAAGGGTATCCGGATTGGCAAGAAGGAAGTAAAGCTATCACTATTTGCAGATGACATGATCGTAGACATTTTTACTATGTTAAGTCTTCCTATCCATGAGCAAGGTATGTTTTTCCACTTAAGTTTGTCCTTTTGAATTTCTTGTAGTAGAGCTTTGTAGTTTTCTTTGTATAGGTCTTTTACATCCTTGGTAAGATTTATTCCTAAGTATTTTATCTTCTTGGGGGCTACTGTGAATGGTATTGATTTGGTGATTTCCTCTTCGGTGTTCTTTTTGTTGATGTAGAGGAATCCAAGTGATTTTTGTATATTTATCTTATAACCTGAGACTCTGCCAAACTCTTCTATTAGTTTCAGTAGTTTTCTGGAGGATTCCTTAGGGTTTTCTGTGTATAGGATCATGTCATCTGCAAATAGAGATAATTTTACTTCCTTCTTGCCAATCCGGATACCCTTTATTTCTTTGTCTAGCCTAATTGCCCTGGCTAGGACTTCTAGCACGATGTTGAATAAGAGCAGTGATAAAGGGCATCCTTGTCTGGTTCCCGTTCTCAAGGGAAATGCTTTCAGGTTCTCTCCATTTAGAGTGATGTTAAATTCTGCCAAATTTTTAAAGAAGAATGAACACCAATCCTTCACAAACTTGTCCAAAATACAGAAGACAAAGAAATACATTTCAACTCATTCTGTGAAGTCAGCATTACCCTGATACCAAAACCAGACAAAGGCATCACAAGAAACTGTAGACCAATATCCCTTATAAGTATAGGTACAAGAATCCTCAAAAATACAAGCAAACAAAATTTAGCAACATATAGAAAGGATTACAGCATGATCAAGCAGAATTTATCCCAGGAAGGCAAGGTCGGTTCAACACATGGAAAATAATCAATGAAAATACACCATATTAATAGCATAAAGGATGAAAACCACATTATCATTGCAATAGAGGCAAAAAAAAAGCATTTAACAAAATTCAATACTCTTTCACGGCAAAAACACTTAACAGGTTAGGAATAGAAAAGAACTTATTCAATCTGATAAAGAGCACCTACAAAAATTCCACAGCTAACATTATACTTACAGGTAAAAGGCTGACAGCTTTCTCTCTTAAGATCAGGAACAAGATGAGGGTTCTGCTCTTGCTGCCTGTATTCAGCATTATAGTGGAGGTTCTAGCCAGGGCAGTTAGCCAAGAAAAATAAAAATTTTATAAGTGTAAGGAATAGTTTAGAATTTAGAGAACATTTTCTTCCTTCCATTACCATGCTTTGCCGTGTTTATTTTGAAAGCATTTTTGATGGATATAAATGAAGACAGATGCATTCCTAAGCTGTTATTACTCTTACTGTCTCTCATTTTTCCTTATTTTTTTTTGCATACATACAATATAATGGATATGAATGAAAAAATAATTTTCAGGTAGTTATGATGTACTAGTGTTCACATGAATGCTCCAGAGTTTAATTTCTCATCAAGTTATCAATAGAAGAATATCCACCATCACTTACTATTTGATGACACTTAATATGTCTTTTTTTTTTTTAATATGTCTCAGGCAAGAAAAAAGTAATTATGGACCTGAAAGAACAAAATGGAAGATCAGTACTCATGAATAATTTCAGAAGTAGCCCAGGGAATAAATTAATCAAGTTTTAGCTTCCCTTTTGAGAGCCAGCACCAAAACTTGAGGCTTTCTTCAATATGAAACTCCTGGCTTCTGATTATCTGTACATTCCTTTCATTGATTTATCATAAAATTTTCAATCACCTTTCCTGTGAAGACAGACATAGGAGCCAGCCAAAGAGATAAATTTTTATATGTTAATGTATTGTCTCCATTTGGTCAGATGTTCAAAAGTGGTATTTTAAAAACAATTTGGTTTTTTTTTATCCCCTGATCCATGAAGGGGTTAAAGGAAGACAACCTAGGGTAGTGGAAAGAGCACACCTAGCTTTGAATCCTGACACCTCCACCTAGTAGCTAAAGGTCCTTGAGCAGGTTTATAAACCTTTGTTGTTTCCTTTTCTGCAGAGTGACAGTAATGATATCCTGCCCATAAAGCTCTTGTGAGAATTAAGTGAGGGAATGCGTGTGAAGAGCCCAGTGCAGTACTGGGCTCAAAGGGTGTCCTCAGTACACTGCGGGTGTGGTTACTGTTATGTTCTATGTGAGAATGGTCACCAAATGTGGCCAGTGATAAAATGCAATGTTTCCGGGAGATTTGTTTCTTCTATGAGTCACCAATTTGATGTGCTTTTGTTTCCTGTACTGTTGAATATTATACTTAGACAAATGGATGTGGCCTTTGTCTTTGAAAAGCTTCTAGTTTAGGTAACAGCAACATGCATTTCTGATAAAGGGTCACACTGTTGATAACTCCAGCTGGAATCATGATTTAAGAGTGGAAGCTAACTGTGGTACGCTGGAAAATGGTCCCCCAAAAGAGATCCTCATCTTAATCTGAAACCTCTGACTGTTACCTTATACAGAGATAGGGGTCTTTGCCTATGTAATTTGGATCTTGAGATATAGAGATGATCCTGAATTATCAGGGTGGGCTCTACAAGCAATCACATGTGTCTGGAAAGAGGAGAAAGCAATGTGAAGTTGGAGACAGATTAAATGTGGTGGCAAGCCAAGGAATGCCAGCAGCCACTAGGAGGAAGAAGAAGCAAGAAACAGATTCTCCCCTAGAGCCTCCAAGGGGATCACAGCCCTGCCAACTCCTTGATTCTGGCCCAGTGATACTGAGTTTGGATTTCTAACTTCTAGAACTGTAAGGGACTAAACTTCTATTAGGAGCTCTGGTGGCACAGTGGTTAACAGTTTGGCTGCTAATCAAAAGGCTGCCAGTTTGAATCCACCACCTGTTCCTGGGAAACTCTACGGGGCAGCTCTGTTCTGTCATATAGGGCCACTGTGAGTCAGCATTGACTTGACGGCAACAGGTAAACTTCTGTTGCTTTAAGCCACCCAGTTTACGGTTAATTTGTTACAGCAGCTATAAGCAACTAATGCACTAACAAACCCACAAGTCTGCATTTTGTGAAACACGTGCCTGTACTTGAACATTTTTATCCAATGTAGAAACCATGTTTAGTAGCTAGAGTTCTCACTGATGAGTAGACTCATAGGGTGAGAAATTCTAGCTTTTTCTACTTCTCAAGGTGATCTCGCCGAATGATTGTACATATGCTAAAGAACAATTCCACTTCCTCTGATTGATGAAGGCAGCGAGGTACAGAGGAGAGGTGCCACTGGAGAGCTGAAGGAAGTGAGATTTGTTGATCAGAGGGTCAGCTTGAGTCCCAGCTTCCTGCCGCTTCCTGGTTGAGTGATTGTGGGAGAACAGCGTTGTTCCAACTGAATAGCTACATCTGTAAAAGAGGGCTAATCCTGAGCCACCAGCTTGTTGTGAGGATAACATGCAACAACACACACAAGTGTGTGTTGTGAAAGTTACAACACTATGTGAATATCAGTTGTTCCTGGTGGGATGTTGTTGTTAGGTGCCATTGAGTCAGTTCTAACTCATAGTGACCCTACTCACAACAGAACAGAACACTACCTGGTCCTGCGCCATCCTCAAAATTGTTGCTATGCTTAAGCCCATTGTTGCAGCCACTGTGTCAATCTATCTCATTGAAAGTTGTCCTCTTTTCCACTGACTCTGTACTTTACCAAGCATAATGTCCTTCTCCAGGGACTAATCCCTCCTGATAATATGTCCAAAGTATGTGAGACATAGTCTCGCCATCTTTGCTTCTAAGGAGCATTCTGGTCGCGCTTCTCCCAAGACAGGTTTGTTTGTTCTTTTGGCAGTCTATGGTATATTCAATATTCTTCCCCAACACCACAATTCAAAGGCGCCAATTCTTCTTCGGTCTTCCTTACTCACTGTCTAGCTTTTGCATGCATATGAGGCAGTTGAAAACACCATGGCTTGAGCCAGGTGCACCTTATTCCTCAAGGTGACATCTTTGTTTTGCAGCCAAATTTGCCCAATGCAATGAGTCTTTTGATTTCTTGACTGCTGCTTCCATGGGTGTTGATTGTAGATCCAAGTAAAATGAAATCCTTGACAACCTCATACTTTCCTTCTTTTATCATGATGTTCCTTATTGTTACAGTTGTGAGGATTTTTGTTTTATGTTGAGGTATAATCCATACTGAAGGCTGTGGTCTTTGATCTTCAGTAAATGCTTCAAGTCCTCTTCACTTTCAGCAAGCAAGGTTGTGTCATCTGCATAACACAGGTTGTTAATGAGTCTTCCTAGTGAGTGGAAGGGGAGCAATTTATTTCTAGTGCTGAGAAAATGATTCAAGGAGCATCTTGGCCTTGAGGTAAACAGTAGGGCAGAGTGATTGATGTAGCCAGCAGCTCTGCAGAGAGAATAACAATAGCTGTTGCTATTTATCGAGTACCTACTACGTTCTAGTCATTTTATAAACATTCTGTCCAATTCTTACAATACCCTGCTGTTGTTTTCAGCTGCCGTTGAGTCAGGCCCAGACTCATGGCCACCCTATGTGTTACAGAGTAGAACTGCTCCTTAGGGTGTTCTTGGCTGTAATCTTTATAGAAGCAGATCTCCAGGTCTTTCATCCACGAAGTCTCTGGGTGGGTTCGAGCTGCCAAACTTTTGGTTCGCAGCCAATCATAAACTGGCAGTGCCACCTAGGCTCCTTTACTATGAGCCTACAAGGTATACATTTTTCCCACTTTACATTTTTTTTTTTTTTACATAAAATAGAAGCTCACAGAGGTCATCTGACTTTCTCAAGAGCACAAGTAGAAAACAGTGATCTAAGATTTGAACACAAGGATGCCCGACTCAAATAGACCATATCCCTTAAAATTAATATAAATTTCAATATTGTAGAGAACAGCAACTGGGCAATGCACAGGAGAAAGAAATCCTCCAAGATTATTGCATTTTTTTCCACTAGCTGCCCTCGAGATGTTTAGAAGACATAATAGCCATGTCCACACTGTACTGAGGACTCACCGTGCTGGGCCTGTATTGGCCTTTTCACACACATTTCCTCCTCAGAAGAAGCCTCAGGAGGGAGATTTTATTTCTGCCATTTTGAGATTGAGGAAGCTGAGACCTACAAAGGTTAAGAAACTTGCTCAAGGTCATTTAACAAGCAGGTGGAGGTGTCAGGATTTGAAGCCAGGTGTGTCTTATTCTGGATGTTGTGCTCTTTATACTATCCCAGGTTGCCTTTCTTCAAGCCTCTACATATTCTTCTCACCCCTGGGTGGCTTTGTGCCAGTTAAAGGTGGATTAACAAGTCACCACAGCCTCTTCCGGAATCCAGAGAGTCCCAATCTCCATTACCAGCATTTCTGCTTCCTCCCATTCCACCTGCCCCAAACCTCAACATTCTCTAAGACCCAGCTCGAGTCTGAATCCTAAACTCTTTCTTCCATACCACAGTATGGGTTATTGGACACCACTCTCCAACCATCTAATTCAGAGGTTCCTATAAAATGCTTGCAATGATAAAGATCTTTTAAAGGGTATTGTCATAACCAGTAAGCACGGTTACAGCAAGATACAAATGGGCTTAAATTTTTTTTTTTTTTTACTAATCTGTAGTACACAACTCCACATGGGTTTTTAATCACATCTTTGATGTGGTGAAAACCAGGCAAAATTGTGCACTACAGATTATTAGTAAGTAAGCACAATTAAGCCTGTGCATACCTTGCTTATTGGGTAATCTGTCCCTGGTAAGATATAAACTGATGTATCTAGAAAACTATTCCAATTATGGCTGTTATTTATAGAAGTAGATACCATTGGTAAGTTTTAGCAAAGCACTTACAGTAGAGTGGTTTGGATCTAATCCAGGTTGTTCACTTGTTAATATATTATTTATGTTAACAAAATCAAATGTTAGGCTGAGTACCAAGGTTTTTTTTTCCCCCCCTAATACGGTGTGTTTACTAAGGTTATTGCCCTTCTTGATAATTATTCACCAAACACAAATTTCACCCTGTGCACCGTCATTTCTGAGACCCTTGATAACATTTGGAAATGCAGATTCAGAGGGTCAGCCTGCATGGAGGACAACACAATCAACTTTGCATCATTACCTATGAGGCTCTTTTCCACTGTTCAGAAAGGTTTAAGAGGAAAAGAGGCCACGGCTTACTGTGGTCTTATGAACTCCCTCCCTCTCCACTCTGCTGGGTTGTTTGCCATGATGACTCATTCTCTCAGGTGGCTCTCAGGAGCGGGCAAGTATTTAAAAGGTTTATATTTCATCACAACTATCTCATACTCTCCCTTCGGTGCTTCACTCCTTCCCAACCTGAATCATCCCCACACTTGATCAGCCAAACGAAAAAAAACCAAACCCAGTGCTATCGAGTCGATTCCAACTCATAGCGACCCTATAGTACAGAGTAGAACTGCCCCGTAGAGTTTCCAAGGAGCTCCTGGTGTATTCGAACTGCCAAACCTTTTGTTAGCAGCCGTAGCACTTAACCACTATGCCACCGGGATCAGCCAGGACAGCATTAATCTACCTCCATTTTACATTTCCTTTTGTCAGAGCAAGATTTTGCAAAATGGTAAACCAGAGCCACAGCTAGCTATGACTCAGGCGGGCTGGTTGGGGCAGTGGGCACCACCAAAGCAAGAGGACTGGGTAGCCCATTTCCCTCCCCCAGACTGCTTCTGTGACCTCCAGCAGATGAGTGTTGAGGGAAGAACCTGGCCCTGAAGCCAGATTTCAATACTGGCTCCAACATTCAACAGCTTTGCTGTTGGGTTAAGGCCTTCGAAGTCCTCCAAGTCCCAGTTTCCAGATCTGATATATACATAAATATATACACACATATATATGTGTGTGTGTGTGTATATATAAAAGGCTAATAATACACCCACCTCATAGAGTTGTTGTGAACATGGTATGAGACCATATCATGAAAGTACTTTTATTACTGGACCCTGTAATTGTTAACAGGTTCATCTGTTAGTTCAAAACCTGTCCTCCTCTAAATTCACCCATTGCTTTTAGTTCTCCTAATAATGAACAAAAATTTACTACTAATAAAGACAATGGTTACAATATCATTTGCCATTTATTGAGCACTTACTATGTGAAGTGTTTCAATGAATTACTCATTATCAACTTCTTTTGAAGTGCAATACAGGACCCCAAAATCAAACCCACCACCTTCGAGTCATTTCCAACTCATAATGACCCTATAGGGCAGGGTAGACCTGGCCCATAGGGCTTCCAAGGCTGTAATCATTATGGAAGCAGGCTGCCACATCTTTCTCCCACTGAGTGGCTGGTGGGTTCCAACCTCCGGCCTTTTGGTTAGCAGCTGAGCACTTTAACGACTGCACTATCAGAGAGAGGTCCCTGCATTGGAAGAAGGGTCATTAAAAAAATAAAAAACTAAAAGGGCACCTAACAACATCAATAGGGAGCTGGTAGCAAGCATCCTGCTTAGAAATCCATGGCTGTGGTCTGTACCACTCAGGGTCTCAGCAGGAAAGACAGTGCTCACTCTGGGGGCAGGTCCATGATGGAAATATTTAAGAAGGTGTGGGCAGGCTGCAGGGAATCAACAAGAGATAGGAAGTACCCAGGAACTGGGAAAGTTAAAGCTATTAACACCCTTAGGCCAAAAGGGGAAACGGAGGGAGCTATTACCAGACCTTGTTCTCCACTCCCCAGGAGCGATAGCAGTGGGCAAAAAGTTGTCTCCAGGCCAACACTGGGGCTGTAGGTAAAGGATCAGATCCACAACCCAACTAGCCCAGCAGGGCCCAGTGGCAGAATAAATACCCAGACTTCTCCCACTCTTTGATCTCCTTCAATTCCTTCCCATTGGCTGAACCCAACAGGCAGGCAGAAGCCCAGGGAGCCCAGGTGAGGCATGGAGGTCAGTCACAGGACACAGAGCAGTGAGGCAAGTCCACCTGAAAGGTCAATGTGGGAATAACCCACATAGGACCGCAAGAAATGCCAGTTTAAGTGATATGTAAATGCAGAAGGAAGTAAATGAACTGTTATATGCATAGGCTTTAACTTAGGAACAGGCTGTTTCCAAAGCTTTTTTTTCAGTTATTTGGTGCTAAGTCAGACTGCATTTTTCCTAGATGCATTTTAAATGTGGGTTCAGGTCTCCACCTACTCTTCAAAAGCTCTGGGATTCACATGTTCTTATACTCTTGTACCAATGAGACAGGGCTGAGTTCCAGGTCTTGAAAGCCAAGAGCCATGTGGTGAAAGAGGAAGATGAAATGTCTTCTCTCCCTTTGCAGGGCACTTGACTGGCCCCCTGAGTTTTGAACTGGAGAGCTGTTTTTCTGGTCCTACTGGCACTTCTGGAAACCCTGGTGGCCTAGTGGTTAAAGTACTTGGCTGCTAACTGAAAGGTCAGTGGTTCGAACCCACCAGTTGCTCTGTGGGAGAAGGATATGGCAGTCTGCTTCGTAAAGATCACAGCCTTGGTAACCTTATGGGGCAGTTCTATTCTGTCCTGTAGGGTCACTATCAGTTGGAATTGACTCAACAGCAATGGGACAAGGCACTCCTACAGCGTACCCTTCTCATTCTGCTGTAACATAACCGTTGTGGCAACAACCTGGTCTTTCTACTAAAAGCTTCATGTTTCCAAATTACCCACTTACGCTTTCTCCTCAGTCAAACTTAATCAAAAGTAGTTTAGAGCTTGGACTTTGGAACTGGCCTTTGGGTTCCTGGTAATTTGCTACCTGTGCTATTGGGCTGCTTATTCTGAGCTTCAGTTTACGCATTTGTGAAATCGGGGCACTACTGCCTGTGGGGAAACGAGCTTTTCAGGATGGCAGAGAAATCATTCTAGTAGGCCCATGGCTGATTTAGCTTTTCCTCCTGGGTTTGATAATGCGGTCTTTGAGTTTGTCCCCAAACCGAGAAAGGGCCACATATCAGCAACCATTTCACTTAAATGAGGACGCTCATAGAGAGGTAGGTTGAGTTCCTTTGGAGGGTGGGCTGTGACGCTGCATTGAGTTAACGCCTTGGATCTGACCCGCACAGACATCAGTAGTTGCAGCTGGGGGTCCTGGGGTCTTGTGACGCAGCTCTGGGATACCAGTCTTCCCCAGCTCTGTGCGGGCGCCATCTTCTGCTCAGACCCTGTGTCCTTTCATAAATAAATTGAAAACTTGGTTTAACTTAATGGCGTTTGTGTGGGTACCTGCGCTTGCTTATGATCCTTTTTCTACAAACCTGCAGGTCAGTGATTCTCAAACTTTTAACTGCATCAGAATCACCTGGCGGGCTTAAATGAGGCAAACCACATAGCATTTGTTCTTAGCACAAGGACTTGGTGCCTGGTAAACATGTCAGCTACTGCTGTCCTACAACCGCCAAGATGGCAGCTCCTCCCTCCTCACGCTGCTGCTACTCCTCAGCTGTTACTTCTGCTGGTAATCTTTCCCCTCGGATAACGTTAGCTCGGTATGAAGGGCGATGCAATCTGATTTAATTAAAGAATATAATGACCTCTCTGGGAGCACTTGCATTTTAAAGAAGCTTGTTAATTCAAAGAGATTTGTAACTTGAAGAATATTATACACCATGATACAGAGATATACAAAACTTGTGGCAACCTGTAGCGGAAGATACTTTTGAGCAGGAAGCAGCCACCATGTATCTTCTCTGCTGGGTCATCTTCTTGAAGGCTGCCTGCTATTTATGATTCCAGATTCTTTCTAAAAGCTGAGATTTTCCACACCCGCTTGCGTAGTAAAGAGCACATGGCCTGGGCATGGAGTAGGACAGCTGTAGCCATTTATATGTATGGGTTCTTTGGAAATCTGGTGTTTGTAAACCAGGAGATGCTTGCATTGTGTTAATTTATCCAGTCATGTAGCAGAAGAGGCGCCTAAGACTCACTTGAAAAGGATACCATGCTATTTCATGCTGAGAATGGTGCAGGCCATCCACTGTTACGCAATTATAACAAAACAGTAGCAGAACAACATTTTGTCTTAAATCGTGAAATTGGCAAACAGACAACTAGCTGGAAGCCAATCTTCTGGGAGCCCTTTGCATGTAAATTTTGATGTGAAGTATCTGCCTTGATGAATATGTGGACTTAATCTTCTGACGTAACCTCAGAGCGTACGTGAAGAACAAAAAACAGTATCACGAGCAACAGTTTCAAATAGGGACTTACCAGCCGTCTTAAGAAAATGGCTATTGACATGTCTATGACTGTCAGTCTGGTCTTTTTCCAGCTCAGTGATATGCGATGCCATCCTGTTCTGCAGAAGTTATAAAAATTAGAGTTAGTTAAAAACTGCTGAAATCTTTACATTTTTCCTGCTTAAAAAAATCTAGAAGACATCAAACTTTTTCTAGAAGTCGAAGTAAGGAAATTAATGTCAGTGACAGAAATACAGTGAATCTAATTAGAAGTCCCTGGGCAGTGGCTCATTAGTGTGGTTAGTTAGTAAACGAAATTTCAGCTGCATTGAATTAAACTATGTGTCTTCAGTTATTTTTCCTAAAAAGAATTACAAAACGTCTGCAACTGCTTTTCGTTAGCAAATTTTTTTTTTTTTTTTTTTCCCCCACAATCAAAAAAATATTTAGGATCCTTTTGTCATGAGAAAAGATGGCCACTTGGGGACAGATTTTCTTAAGTGTCTGTTTGTTAAACTTCGGAGAGTGAAACAAAAGCCGTTCTTCTCCCTTGAGGGAGAGGCTTTCATTTGTCTGCCAACCTGCTGGGTTTCACATATTTCTTTTGTCAAATCCTTTAATTTTTTTTTTTTTTTATGATTTGTACCTCTTGATCAGATTTCCCTAAAAAACAAACTCAGCTACGTTGAACAATATTCTGGTGGCAGATATTGAGGATAGGCTCGAACATTTGTCAGTTGTTCCCTTTTTACGTCACTAACACAGATGTCTGTATTTCTGCTGTTTGATAGTCTGATGTTCACGTGTAATTTAGGGCCAACAATGAGAGCCTAAATTCCAGTATTTCAGAAGTGTTCACGAACAAGGTGTGATCTCTGGGCAATTGCGGCTTGACATGGTAGACCTCCCTGCCCTCAAGGGTGTTTAAATGGTTTTTAGGTTATATTTAGAAGTTTAGACCTGGGGTCACACCTTTCTGTAGAATGTATTTCCTGGGTCCTGTGGACCTGCAATTTAGCTGTGATTCCACGGTGTTTTGGGGTCCGCAGTTTCAGGCTGAGGATAACCCATAGCAATGGTTCTCCATTAGGGGTGACTCTGTCCTCCAGGGAACATTTGGCAATGGTTGGAGACATTTTGGAGCCCTGGTTGCACAGTGGTTAAGAGCTTGGCTGCTAACCAAAGGTCAGCAGTTCGAATCTACCAGCTGCTCCATGGAAACCCTCTGGGGCAGTTCTACTCAGTCCTACAGGGTGGCTATGAATTGGAAGTCAACAGCAACTGCTGCTGTTTGGTTTAGAGACATTTGTGGTTATCACGGGGGAGGTGAGCGATGGCTGCCGACACCTAGTGGGTAGAGGCCTGGGATGCTGCTAAAAAATCCTACGCAGCAACGAATAATCTGGCCGAAATGTCAGTAGTGCTGGCGGTGAGAAGCCCTGACTTTTTGTCATTGCACACTCACGGAATGAGCAGACACACACCTAACAAAGGTGCATCTTTCAGCTGCCTGAATCCCTGCAAAATGCAAGATGGGATGTACCCTAGAAAGCAGCCAAACATCCTGAAGACTTCCTAGCCCCATCATGGAAAACATCTTTGTGTTAATTGTTTATTCACCTGTTCCCCTTTCAAAAAAAAAAAAAAAAAAAATTTCCAAGTCATTTCCCTGCAGAAGTCCTGAAGTCAGTGTCAGAAACTGACAAATGAATATTCCAATATGATTGGTCCCAAATATCAGTGATCAAAATATTATTCAATCTAGCATATATATATATATATATTTAAAGTGGTGAAAGGATTGTGTGAGCCCTCGAGTGAGAATTTTAAAACATCACATTTCCTGTGCTGCCTATCATCTGGCAACCAACCCACAGGCACATCATCAGAGACACAAAGCACGGAACACTGGGAGGGGAGAATTCAGGGACTGGTCTGCCAGGCAGGAGTCTACCAGGTGAGCTATCTGGAGACCTAAGCAAAGGAGAAGGAAGGTGACAGGGAGGAAGAGCTTTCCCCTGGGCTTGGAAGGTGCTACTATTGCCCTATTTTCCTGAAGAAGAGGAAAATTTTGTTTGTTAATACAGGGTATAATTATTATTTGCATTCTCTTCCATCTTTTCTAAACAATTCCCTTGACAAAGGAAAAGAAAGTAGCATGCACTATACACCAGGAAAGACAGACACACAAAGTGGTGGAAATGGATGTGCCCTCTCCAAGTCATGAGAAATGATGCTCAGCAATGTCAAGAAACAGCTGTTCAACTTTACTTCACAGGTGGGGTGAGCTACTGAAAATGGTATAAGGCTTTGATGTAATTTGGTATAATTCACTTAGTAGGAGGCAGTATGATTTGTATGGTTCGCACCAGAAAGCCAAATGGCCAGGGAAATGCAACATACGAAGAAGTGGTGGCAAATACATATGTAATGTTCTACTTCCCATATTTTCCTTAGCTGGTTATACTTTTAAAATTGTTACTCATATGGAATATATCTGAAGTTCTGTAAACTCTTGCAGCATACAGTTTGGCTCTAAAACACACCACCAAAGGAATGAAACGCAGAAGGCAGGAATTGAGCCTGCTTCCACGATCCACAGTGACAGTTGCTTTGATTTTGCACGTCTTTCTTTTCTCCATTTCTCCAGCTATCATACCCTCTACACATTTCCTATTCTTTGCTTTCTTTCCTTCTCCTTCTTCTTCTTTTTTTTTTTTTTTTTTAACTTTTAACAGCTTTATTGAGGAATAATTTATATAGCATTCACTTCACCTATTGTAAATTTACAGGTCAATGGTGTTCAGTAAATTTATACAATTGTGGAATGATGACTACAATTCAGGTTTAAAATATTTCTTTTTGTTGCTAGTTGCCATTGAGTCAATTCTGACTCATGGTGACCCCATGAGTGCAGAGTAGAGCTGTGCTCTGCAGAGTTTTCAAGGCTGTGACCTTTTGGAAGCAGATTGCCAGGACTGTCTTCCAGGGCACCTCTGTATGGGTTCAATTTGCTGACTTTTCAGCTAGTAGTCGAGTACTTAGCCATTTGTGCCACCCAGGGGCTCCTTTAGACCCACTGGGATGGTCTTATCAGAGAAACGGAAAATAACAAGTGTTAGAATGGATGTGGAGAAATTGGGACCTTCGTCCATCAGTGGTAGAGATGTAAAATGGTGTAGCCTCTGTGGAAAACAGTTTGGTGGTTCCCCAAAAAGTTAGACATAGAGTTAGCATAGGACTCACAATTCCTGTCCTAGGTATACACCCAGAAGATGTGAAAGCAGGCACTCAAATAGATACTTGTATAGCAGTGCTCATTACAGTGTTATTTACAATAGCCATTGTGCATGTGGCCACCATGAGCTGGGGCCAGTTGGAGGGTAGCAAACAACAACAACAGTGGGTGTGAAGTGTCCTTTCCCCCCTTTTTGACTTCCACTTCCTCCCATTTTTACTCTCTTTTATTGTTTTCTTCCCGTTTTATGAGTTTAGCTGGTTGGGCTAGTATGACAGATATATTCATTTAAATAAAATCTCATTGCTGACCAATTCTTAGTAGGAAAATAGTCAAGAAATGATGTTGATATTACACTCAGTTCTCTTCTGAAGTGTTCATGTTTTTCTTATAAATATTCTATTTTGACATGTATCAGAGTAGAACATGCAACTTTTAGGGATAAGAAGAAAATTTGTTCAGAACTAGCTCAATGGTGAGAATTAAATACATTTCCAGACACACCTGTGTTTTCCCCTAAGCCCCTAGAAATGCATACCCTCCACTCCACAGCCTCCTTAGCTGTGAGGGCAGGTTTACTTTTACTAGTGTTGTTTTGTTTTCCTACCCCGAGTGCTTTGTTCCCTCAGCCTGGGTGAAGCCGAGTTTCTCCGTGTTCTGCATGTCGTCCCAGCCTCCCTTCATTCAACTCTGCAAGATGAGCTCCAGGAAGCCTCTATCGGGAGCAGTTCCCCACCTGGGGTGTGCGTTAGAATCCCATACTGAGCTTTAAAATACTGCCCACATCCCAGCTCCACCCCAGACATCTAAAAAGGAAGCTCAGATGGCTTGGGAAATGCAAAAATGGCTAGGGGCCATTTTTCCTCTCCCCAAAATAGATTTTTTCAAATTTTATTACTTGAAGTTATAAAGATATAAGAAGAAGCAGACCTAAATAATAGTAATAAAAAATAAAAAAGTACAACCTGAAAGCTTTGTTTTAGGGATAGCTGGGAAGTTGTGGAATGAGATCAGAGTCTGGACTCAGAAGGTCAGGGCGAGGCCATCTGCTCCTCACTTGGATCCCCCTGGCAGTAACATGGGGACTCACATCTGCCTTGTGGTGGTGTGAGGCTCAAAGGGATGGTCCATCTAGAATACTTTACAAATGATACACTTTCAGGCTACTTTCATATCTGCTAGGAGCCATGGTGGCACAGTGGTTAAGAACTCAGCTGCTTACCAAAAGGTCAGTAGTTCAAATCCACCAGTCGCTCCTTGGAAACCCTATGGGACAGTTCTATGAGTTGGAATTGACTTGACGGTAATGGGTTTTTCATATCTGCTATTTCTTTTGGCCATGTTTTGTTAAGTTGTCTGGTCTGTACTGCACAATTGGGTATATTTTTATCTTGTGTTTTCTCTTGATCAGAGATTGGGCAAAAAGCGTGGGTTTTGGTGCCAGACTAAAACAGAGGTTGCCACCTGACCGCATATGTGTCAGAGTAGAACTGTGCTCATTTTTTGGAGGGAGATCACCAGGCCTTTTTTCTCAGTTGCCTCCGGGTAGACTTGAACTTCTGACCTTTGGTGTTGGTACCACCCCGGGATTCCTAATTGGTGGCAGGCTGGCTAGCGTCAAATCCCATACTGGCTACTGACTCTTTTTGGACCTTGGGCTGTTACTTCCCCATCTTCAACTTCAGTTTTCTCCCCTACGAAATGACCTACCGCAAAGCTTGGTGAGAATTAAAAGAGATCATGCTTGTAAAGCACTTAGCCGACTCCTGAAACATACTGGGCACTCAGGAAGTGTTAGCTTTTCTAAATAGAGTGAGTGCATAAAGAATGCAGAGATCAGGCATTTTATGGTAATGGCTGAAATTGCTCCCTAAAGTGGCCCATTTTAAGAGATAGCAATTTTAAAGCCCTAGGGTGGTAGTTCAATTCAGTCTCAGGGTACATCTTTTCAGACTCTAGATTCAAGTCAATTAAATGTTAATATTTATAAACAACCTTATTTGGAGTTTATTATTTTCATTATTGCATTTTTAATTTTTCTTCCAATCAGAGCATGTACAAGGAAGCATTTCATATAAATTTCAAGTTATAAAAGAAAGTTAGAAATTGAGATTAACAGCTGATATACTATCTGTTGTGTATTGAATTGTGTCCCCCTAAAATGTGTGTCAATAGGTCTAGGCCAGGATTCCCAATATTGTGTGATTGTCCACCATTTTGCCATCTGGAGTGATTTTCCTATGTGTTGTAAATCCTACCTCTATGATGTTAATGAGGCAGAATTAGCAGCAGTTATATTAATGAGGCAGGACTCAATCTACAAGATTAGGTTGTGTCTTAAGTCAATCTCTTTTGAGATAAAGAAGAGAGAAGCTATCAGAGAGACATGGGGACCTCATACCACCAAGAAACAGGAGCCAGGGTAATAGTGTGTCCTTTGGACCTTGGGTCCCTGTGCTGAGAAGCTCCTTGACTGGGGAAGACTGACGACAAGGACCTTCCCCCAGAGTTGACAGAGAGAGAAAGCCTTCCTCTGGAGCTGGCAACCTGAATTTGGACTTGTAGCCTCCTAGACTGTGAGAGAATGAATTTCTGTTTGTTAAAGCATTCCACTTGTGGTATTTGTTATAGCAGCACTAGATAGCTACCCCCCTCCCAAAAAAAAAAAACCAAACCCATCCTATCGATTGAGTTGATTCCAACTCATAGTGACCCTATAGATAACTAAGACACTATCAAATAGAGTCCCTGGGTAGTTCAAACAGTTAACATGCTTGACTGCTAACTGAAAGGTTGGAAGTTTCAGTTCACCCAAAGGCACCCCAGAAAACAGATCTGGTGATCCACTTCTGAGAAATCAGTTACTGAAAACCCTATGGAGCAGAGTTCTACTCTGACACACATGGGGTTACCATGGGTTGCAATTGACTGGATGGCAGCTGGTCAACTGGTCATACTATCAAATTACAAACTTGTATAGATTGTAGAAAACATATTTTTCCAAGACCATATATTTTTAAAAATTAAAAAAAAATTGTTGTGGATATTTTCAAATAAGCCATAATCCATAAACTCAGAGAGAATAATATAATGAACTCACATGTATGCATCACCCAGCTTGGACAATTATCACTGCTAAGTCAATCAAAACGCTTGAAAATGTCATTTCATTGGAAGGTAAAAGAACTCCAATCAAACTGAGTTGATACATTCTTGTTGGAAAAAAAAAAATCCAAATAATACAAAGTGTGTGAAGTATAAGCAGAACACCCCTATTAGCAAGCATTCATTAATAATCCCTTTAGTAGGAGCGCTGTGTCAGTCAGGGCTTGTGAAGTCACACAGTGTTGTAATTTAATGAGTGATGGATAAAAATTCTGGCCATATTCTCCCTGGGCCTGATTCTGGCATATCAGTTACTTGGAAAACCTAATCTTTTCTGAGGAAAGCCCTTTAGCTGCCGTTCTATTTTAGATCATCGTCATTCACTCGTGTCTGGGTGGCTACGGATTACGAATTTTACAACTCTCTGTAATTATTTTCATGGCCACATAGGGAAATACAAACATGAATAAATAGCAAAAGAAATGACTCCAACTGTATGCTGGAACGGTTGTATTCTCATGATGCTTGGGCCGAGGGATTACAAACGTGAAGAAATGAGAGCTCAGTGTCGCCTGGTGACGTTCAAGAACGCCATCTTTCCGGAAGAAAGGGGAGTCAGGGTGAACACTTAGCACAGAGCCTGAGCTGTGCATGCAGGGCTATGGTTTGAACTTCTCCCAACTTAGGTACATAGCCATTTATGTGTGTGAGAGAAAGTGGAAATGCAGGTCCCATCTCGACTTGAGTTCATTTTTTAAATTGCACCCTCAGAAGCAATGTCTATGCAATCAACTGACAGATTGAGCCTTACAAAAACCCCCTTCCATTGACCCCACATCCATTGAAGGTTGGATTACAAAAACCCCCTTCCGCTGACCCCACATCCATTGGAGGTTGGATTACAAAAACCCCCTTCCGCTGACCCCACATCCATTGAAGGTTGGATTGGTTTATGGTAAGCCCTGTGTACCCCATGACATTTTATTTTAGATTTTTGCAGAACTCTTGAGACTATCACTTTTTCTTTTCTACTCTTTAAAGGAGTGGTTGTTTAAAGGTTTTAATCTGATTCCCTAATTATTTTGAATGGTTTTAAATTAGGCTTTATTTGCAATTTTTCAGAAATATTTGACTAGACTTCTCTTACAATATTTACAACATTTGTAGTGAGTTTTTAAAGAAGTGCCTTAAAGAAGTATTATTAAAAATATTACACAAATAAAATTCAGGTCCTATATATACAATATGCTCTAAAGTATTACCGACTGGATTAGTTCAACAATTGGCCCACACAGGATGTTTCATGAAGTTTAGACTCTAGAATAATATCTTAAGGCAATAGTAATTTGATTTTTTTTCCTAAATGTGTTGCCATAGATTTTCCTAAACGTTTTACAAACAGTTATTAAAAGCACATTGAGAATCTGAATTCCCTTTAGGCAAAACGTTTTAGTACTTAACTTTCATTTAATTCAAAATTACATATGGTTATAGAGTTGCAGAAAAACATCAGAAAATCATAACCAGCTATCACAACACCACATATTTAAATCAGCGCAGGGCAGCCCCACTCAGAGGCACCTCAAGGTGCCTAATAATAAGAATAAATAAAAGCAATCAGTATTACTCTCCCCTAAGCTAGAACAAAAGGGGCATTTTAATTTTAAGTTTGCTTGTAACAATTCAAAGGCTTCCCTGAGAAGTTAACAAGGAAATTTCCAGTGATTGGTGCATTCCTGAGATGGGCTCGCTGCCCGGAGAGAACCGGAGGGCTCCATGAAGGGATTCTTAAAGGTGGGGGAGTGCGAATATCCACCTGGAGGAAACACTGATTGAGAAACTTGGTCTAAAGTCCCAGTTCACAGCCACAAAAAAAAAAAAAAAAAAAAGGCATTGTTTATAAAATGCTAACATTTAAAATTACCTGAATTGGAACTTGGACAATTAAACTTTATAAGTTGAAGGATATGCAAATAGGTAAGCGACTGGAAACTCACCAAAGAGGGAGCTTATAAAACCAGCCAGCTGGTGGATGAAAAGAGCCAAAGAATTATGTTTTATTTCAATGTAATGTTGCCATTTTAATTGTGCCTCTAGGTAACAGGCTTATAAATGGAAAGCCTGCCTTTTGTATGGAAGGCAGAATTACCCTTTTAAGAACTATTTCAAATTGTAAGAGTTGAAAAATACCTTCAAGAGAATAAATTATTAATGAAGACTACAGAGAGGATTTGCTCATGCAAAAATTATGCTATTTCTGGACCCAAAACTATTTGAATAAAAATGCAAATTAAATTTAGCATGTGTTTTAGATGGCTTAAGGCAAAGGCCAGTTTTAAAATTTTCTTTCAGGCCCAATTTCAACAAAAGAAAAATCTTTGATCTGGACTAAGCTTTTCTCCTTAAACATGAGCATCTTCCTTGCAATCATCACTTTGCCAGGGAATAAAAAGGAATTTTGGTGGGTGCTAACTGAATGGGTAAGCTTTGTGCTCCAGGGTTCCTATAAACCTGTTGCCATCCGGTGGGTTCTGACTCATAGAAACCCTATCGGACAGAGTAGAGCTGCGCCATAGGGTTTCCAAGGAGCGGCTGCTGGATTCAAATTGCCGATCTTTTGGTTAACAGCCAGGCTCTTAACCACTGCGCCACCAGGGATCCAGGGTTTATATACCTACTTTGTGCTGCCAGGATTCTAGACCTGTCCATGAACATAGTACTTTCAGGATTTGTACCTTGTTTCTACTCAATGGGTTTAAACAATGTGCTGTCTGCTTTATTTGGTCACCTGTGGTTTCCATCACTTCTGAATTAAAAAAACAAACAAACAAAAAAAACTTAAGTGATACTAAAAAGGAAAAAAAAAACTTTACTAGCACAATTGTCCCTTTTTAGTAAGATCAAGGAGATAGGAATCCTGGGATCAGATAATTTTGATTTCTTTGTGCTAAAGGAGTGCAAAGGGTGAGTGACAGTCCTATTTTCTAACTGTTATTGTAGTTTTAAAGTCATTGTTCTGGAGTAGAGCAAATTTTATAAAGTATTTCAAGGATTTAAGAGCACACAAACATTCAGATTTGCCTGTCCCTCTATATGGTTGTTGTAAAAGGAAGCCAAATCATGCTGATTAATGAGGACAAAGAATGACATGTATTTTTAAAAATAGTAACAAGATGGTCATTTTAGAAAACTGAAAACATTTCAGAGGGACCCTGACTCTTAGCAGTGCCCTTTAGTAGAGAGGACGACTGGGAGGTAAGAGAACTCCAGTCAAACTGAGCTGACAATGCAGAGCATGGAAGTACTGACAAAAAAAATCCTGGCTTGTTAGCAAAAACAATAGATAACAGAGAAATGTAGCAATATGGATTTTGGCAAGTGTAGGGGCTGAATTCTGACATTTGTGAAACCAAGAAAGGATCTAAGAAATTACGACTATTGTGAAGAAGAGAGGGCTAAGAAGCACTTTCCCTCCTAAAGATTGCCTGGTCCAGGTGATGTTAACCTACATCCTCCTCAAGATTGCCTGGCCCAGATGATGTTAACCTACAGCCTCCTCAAGATTGCCTGGCCCAGATGATGTTAACCTACAGCCTCCTCAAGGTTGCCTGGCCCAGGTGATGTTAACCTACATCCTCCTCAAGATTGCCTGGCCCAGGTGATGTTAACCTACAACCTCCTCTGGCTGCTGGTGTTCAGGTGTTTCTTTGCCATCTTTCTTCTACTGGGTCCTCTTCTGAATCCCCATTTTCTCTTCACCACCACATCCTGCCTTTTTACTTTGTAAATCTCTCTTGTTCCAGCCTCTCTTCCCCAATCCTGCTACTGCTGCCTGGGTTGCGGCCCTTGTCTTCTCTTTCATGGACTATTGTTTAAGCTCCCCTCTTGACTTCATGCCTCTAATTTCACTTACTTCCTTTTCATCTTCCACTCAGCCATCAGAGTGATATTTCTATCACAAAGGTCTCTATGAGCCACTTTCAAACTCAAAATTCCCCAGTGGCCCCTATTTCTGCAAGCACAGCCTATCAAAGACTCTGTGACCCATAGCATATGCTCATTCTGTTCTAGAGATGGTGAGCTACTGGGACCCCCACCGCTGAAGCTTACTTAGCACATTCCCTCCCTTTTCTTCTCTCTGGTTTGTCCCATTTGCCCTTCTTCTCTTGCCCACCTTCTGTTTGCCCTTTAAGCATCATTCTTTTTTCCTGAAACACTCAGCTGACCTCTTTCCTTTCCCCAACTGTTATTTCCCCCAAATCTTCAGGCCGGTGTTTCTGCTCCCTTAGTAACTAGTGCTCCCTCTGTTGTAACATGGATGACGTGTTGTAAGTGTTTACATGTTTACTTCTACAATAAACCATAAGCTGATTAAGGTCGGGCGGGCATCATTCCTCGGGGTATCTGCGACCCACGGCACACAATCTGTGAACACTGTTGACCAATAAATCTTTGTTGAGTGGATGAATAGGTGAATGTTACATGAATGGAACCAAGTGACACAGAGACTTAAAATGCCACCTATCATTGAGAAGTCACTGACCTGGTGATTTTTTGTGTTTAGAATTCAGATTTTGACCTTCACTCCGACTAAAGAGAACTGAGCAGGTATTAAGAGCAGTTGCTTTCCAACAGAGACTTATTATTGGCTTAGAGCTTGGAGACTCATGAAAGGATAAAACCATGAACAGTATTCGCTACCACAGAAAAGACTTCAAATTAAAAGGAAAACAGAACAAAACATTGGCTGTGCTTACCCTTCCCTGCAGACAAAATAAAATGACAGCACAGGGCGCTGTTCACAGATGTCTTAAAGATTTAGGGCTGCATGCAAGGCAAACACGGGGACCATCTTGGCTTGGCACATCAGGTGACTTCAGAAAGGGGCCCGCCAGGAAGACCCAGAGTCTCTTGAAGGACTGGAGGCTAGAAATGCAGGAGCCTGGATCCATAAAAGACGGGACAGATACCAGCCCAAAGTGGAATCATATGGTGGCAAAGGAATAACAGGGCTGTGGGAGAATCCAAACAATGCTTTGCAGTTCTGAAGTCCTTTTCATCCGAGGAGCTCAAAGCACTTTCCTCTAGCCTCCTTTGAGCAAGAAGCCGTGGTTCAGAGCGGACTAATCCGCGTGCAGAAAGTTCCAAGGCCTGGGAGTTCTATTTTAAGATCTGGCACTTGTCCTAATTGTGAGCCCCAAGAAGTTACTAAAATGTCTTTTTCTATCCCAAGTGACATTAACTATCACTTTACATGCCTTCAAGTTTAGAAGGGATGCTTAGTTCCTTTCTAGGCATTTTTGCTTCTATTTAGGGTAAGACCTCATTGTGTGTGAACGTTAAAACCAGATTCTTGCCTTTTAATGTGGGCATAAAAGATTCCTGCTTCTTTAGAGAAGAATGACTGAGAAAAATGACACTTCACATTGAGGGAGATGCTAACTTTGGTAGCAAACTCACACTAAATAATATATTTAAAACCAGCTATCAAATTTCTTACTCTAGAACTCTATAAATAAATACTGATTAAACCAGAGAACCACAGTTACTGAATGCCTGCAATATCTAGGCCAGATACTAAGTTTCCAAGTCAAATTAGATAAAATCTCTGCCTTCAAAGAGCTTATAATTTAAAGAAAGAGAAGGAGAATATACCAACAATTATGGGACAGTGTGGTAGGTGCCATGAACAAGCGTGGGGAGGTACTATGGGCACTCCCTAAGAAGGACCCGGATCAAGCCTGTGTGTGTGTGTGTGTGTGTGTGTGTGTGTGTGTGTGCGCGCGCGCGCGCGCGCGCGCGCGATGGTTTCCTGGAATTCAGTGATGAAAACAAGTAGATGTAAGCATTCTTGGTAGAGGGTACAGAATGGTGTGGGCCCAAAGGATGCTACTTTCAGCAGCTCATAAGGAAAATGGAAGGGTGCCAGGTTGGGGAGCGGCTGAAGATGAGTGGCAGCCAACAGGTGACATCATGAAGGGCTTTGGTGTCAGGTTAAGGAATTTTGGCTTTCTCTGGAAAGCTATTAGGCTCCCCTGAGGGCTTAAGCAGGAAAGGAACAGGGCCATGTTTCCATTTTAGAAAGATTCCATTGGAACCAGTAGGGAGGCTAGCTTGGAGTGGCGTGGAAGCAGAAGTAAGGAGACAGGTAGGATGCTCTTACAGGCACCCAGGGGAGACACTGGTGAGGTCCAGTCCTGAGGCAGGATATGTGGGTAGTCGGAGAGAGGGCTTGGTGACCGGCATGCATGCACATGTGATAGGCGATGTGAATGTGGCTTAACATGTTGTCAGCTCTTGAAATATTTCATTAGAGAGAAGAGTCTTTTCACACATTTCTGCAAAATCTACTTTGGTTGCAGTCTTGAACCACAAAATTAACCTGCCTCATCGTATATTTAAACTTCCTCATTGATACGTCAGTGTGTACCATACTTACCTAGGTGATGCCAAATCCTGTTTTACAGATAGAAATTTTGAGCCGCAGCCAGGCAAAATGATTTACCAATGACAAGTGGTAAAGCCAGGGTAATATTTGCCGGCTCTGAGCCTAGCATTTGGTTCACCAAGCACACTTCCTTTATGGGTAAACCTGCATATCTGGCCTTTCCTGGGGTGTGAAGACTGGATTTGGCTATATTATTCCTCTGATGCAGACTTTATAGCTTCTGTACTTAGAGAAGCTATAAAGAAACCCTGGTGGCGTAGTGGCTAAGTGCTACGGCTGCTAGCCAAAAGGTCAGCAGTTCAAATCCACCAGGTGCTCCTTGGAAACTCTGAGGCAGTTCTACTCTGTTATAGGGTCCCTATGAGTTGGAATCAACCTGATGGCAGTGGTTTGGTTTTTTTTTTTTGGTTTTTGGTACCTAGAGAAGAATTGCTTAGTGGGCCAAAGAAAGCACTTCCTGGGTGGTGCCACTGCTGCTTGCTTTGGCCTAGGAAACCCTTGCCAAGCCTGACTGACAACTACTGAGATGAAGAGGAGGTTTTGCTAGTGAGTCCACACCCAGAAGAATGGTACAAATTTGATTCCTGGGTTCCTTCTCTGTCACCAGCCAGCCTTTGCCTATTTATAAAGTTATAAGTAATTGTTAGGACAGTTTATGACATGGGTGTAATGGTTTTAGAATTTCCTTCGGGCCCAGCTCTCCCAGTTTCTTCCAGTCTTTCCTGCAGTCTTCTTCACCAGCAGCCATGTCCTATGGAATGCTTTTATTAGAAGACTGGAATTGCAAAGCCAAGACTGGCCAAGGCTGAATCGTCATAGGCCAGGGCGTTTATAGGCTGTTGCCTGAGGTTCTGTCAGGGATTCCAGCCCTTTTCAGCCATGCACCTCTTTGGCTGTAAAGTCGCTCAGGCAACAGTTACGCTGGCTTCATGATGTGTTGGGCGCTTTGTTTTTTCCCTTTGTTTGCAAAGCCAACTAGGCAACGGTTATGCTGGCTTTGCAAAGCAATGGTGTTTTGTTTTTTCCATCTCAACCAGACAGGGCATAGAAAATGTAACTTGAAAAGAATGGAAAAAACTGACTACGGATATTAATATGGTCTAGAGATTAGAGTGTTCTGGAACAGAAATCTGAAGACTGAACTCAGAACATAAGCCTTCCGCAGCGACGTAAGTTGGATGATATTTGTAGCCGGATCAACAGTTTTCAAATCTTTATATATTTACCCTAAAAAAAAAAAGCTGTTACACACACCTGTGATTTTACAGGTGCTAAGGCCTTTTCTTTCTTTTTTTTAAGGCCAAGGATGGCCAAGGATGAGGCAATAGTTTCTAAAAACGGAGTTATTTTGAAGAAAAATTTTCATTCAACGATAGCATAGGTAGCACCCAGCTGTAGACGACTTCCCAAGGCCTCCTGGGAACTCGCCCCTCCCTCCCAGTCCTGAAGCAGCCACGCTGATTGGTGGGCCAGGAAAGGCCTCTGAATGGCTAAGCCAATCAGTGGAATCCCAGCCCCTCCACAGTGATTCGTCTAGGTTTAGGCACGTGACCTAACATGGTCCAATCAGAATGAAACTAGGGAATTTTACTTAAAGGTTTAGGGAGGCAGCGGTATCCTTCCTTCTAGACGGTCTTGGGTGAAGATGGGAGGCCGTTAGCTAGAGGCAGCCGTTTTCTCCAACCACGGGGAGGCCGATCTTAAGACGAAGCAGACGAATCAAGGAGGGCAGAGCCTAGAGGGCGACAGAGAAAGGGAGCCAGAGCGCAGCATGAATCCCAGCTTTGGATTTTTCAGGCGCTTGGGCCAACACCTTTTATTTTCTTTTTTTCTGCTCCCCGAACCTGAAGGTATCCTAACGTAGCAGGTATGACAAAGTGAGAAAGGCAGGACCCAAGCTTCTGAAATTTAGGAAGCACAATTTAGAGGGCAAGGTACAAGCTCTCAGTCTGCAGTCAGATCTGTTACAATGATAAAAATAGTAGTAGTAGCCAACGTTCGCTGAGGGCTTACTGTGTGCCAGACACCATCCTTAGCACTTGACATGGGTTACCCCACTTAGTCCTCACACAGCCGTGTGACGTCGGAGTCTAAAAACCTGGGTCATCATCCTGTCTCTGATGTGGCTTTGGACACATCACCTAATCTGTTAGAGTCTCACTTCTGTTATATTTGTCAGAGGGTTGTGAGGATCAAATGAGATATGATATAAAAACCCCAGCAAAAAATAGGCAGTAGGTGGGAACAACCCAAGTGCCCATCAACAGGTAGATGTGGTGTGTATATGTACGTTGTTGATTCATGGGATAATACAAATGGTTCATGTACTCAGCTGCTGACTAAAAGGTTGGAGGTTTGGGTCCACCCAGAGACACCTCGGAAGAAAGGCCTGGCAATCTACTGAAAACCCTATGGAGCACAGTTCTACTCTGACACACATGGGGTCACTGTGAGTTGGGCTGGACTTGACAACTGGTTTTAGTTGTTATCTATATGTATCCACATACAATGGAGTATTATACAGCCATAAAGAGAAATGAAGTTCTGATACATGCTATGACATAGATGAACCTTGAAAACATTAAAGACCTCTTAAAGTGTTAAATAGCAAAGATGTCACTTTGAGGACTAAGGTGTGCCTGTCCTAAGCCATGGTATTTTCAGTCGCCTCATATGGATGCAAAAGTTGAACAATGAATAAGGAAGACCAAAGAAGAATTGATGTCTTTGAATTAGGTGTTGGCAAAGAATATTGAATATACCACGGATTGCCAAAAGAACAAGCAAATCTGTCTTAGAAGAAGTACAGCCAGAATGCTCCTTAGAAGTGAGAGTGGTGAGACTTTCTCTCACTTACTTTGGACATGTTACCAAAGGGATCAGTCCCTGGAGAGGGACATCATGCTTGGTAGAGTAGGGGGTCAGTGAAAGAGAGGAAGACCCTCGATGAGATGGATTGACACAGTGGCTGCAACAATGGACTCAAACACAGCAACAATTGTGAGGATGGTGCAGGACTGGGTAGTATTTCATTCTGTTGCACATGGGGTCGCCATGGGTCGGAACCAACTTGACGGCACCTAACAACAACAACAGCAAACCGAAGTAAGTCAGGTGCAAAAGGACAGATATTGTATGATCCCACTTACATGAAATATCTAAAATAGGCAAATGCATAGGGACAAAAGTTAGTGGTTATGAGGCAAGTGAGAAGGTAAAATGGAGAGTTAAAAAGAAAAAATCCTAGCAAAGCACAAACGTAAGTTGCTTCTAAAAAAGATCTCGTATCCCATTACCCTCCTCTGAAAATTGTCTGTTCTAAGGCGATTAACCTTAGAGTTCAACAAATACAAACATCTGCAATCCTATTTCTTGTGTGAAAGCCTTCTTCCTCCCGCTCACCCAAGTTCTGCCCTTGATTTAAAGCCCAGGTGGAGACACACCTTCTCTGGCAGCCTTCCAGCTTCTCCCCAGTCCTCCCTGGATTGCCTGGACCACTCTGTCTGCCCTTCCCATTGGCCCTTGTCATGGGCCACCCTAGATTGCTATTTAATTCTCAATGTCCTATTTTCCTTCAAGATTGTAAAGTACTAAAGTACAGGGACCCTGTGCCCTAGCTTGCAAGTAATCACTTACTGGGTGCCAGGATGGCTCAATGCCTTTGAGAAAATCTTTTTTGCTTTAATTTACCCAAATGCAAACTTGGGAAGAGATGTAGAGGGGAGAAGTCATTTTTGGTCAAAATTCGTTTTCTTTTCTGTTAAATTTAGCCACCTGAACACTTCACTCTTACCCATTTAGCCCATTTAGCCTCTGGTTTCTGCTTACCTTTCCGCACTCCCTCTCCCCTTCCCCAAAATACAAATAAACCAAAACAAACAAACAATAACAACAATGACCAGAAAAAACCTTCCACACAAACTAGAAGTAGCTGTGATTCAGGATGGCAAGCGGGATTGTCATCAGTGGTGTAGAGGGAACGTCTCAGAGCTGACTTTTTCTTCAGGTGTCAGTGGTTGGTGTGGGAGGACAGGTGTGGGTAGCCTGTGGGAAGAAATGGGAGGAACTCTTGGGAGCATGAGTGAACATAAACATTTTCTTCTTCCCCAATACATCCCAGGCCAGTGGAGTGGTAAAGGGCTGGTGGTAGAGGCCCAGGCCCTCAACACGCATGTTATAAGTTTCTCTGAATCTCTTTAAGTTCAGAGCAGATGCTGGATAAACCCAAGGCGGCATTACTTAACCCAAATGGGCACCAGGCCTTTTTAATTGCTGTTTTCAATTCTATTAACATTTATTGAATCCAGTAGTCGTTGTATACCTTTTAAGGGAATAGTCACACATGATCCATATGTTGTGTCTTCCATTAACTTCCAAACTTAAAAATTCCAACAATTCCTTTTCCTAAGTATTTTGCTCGTTCCTTTGCCTTCCTGAGATTTGTTGACATTGGCCTTCAGGATGACTCATTTTCAAAACATAGAGTGGTGGATGTTGTGAAAATGCCAGGAAAGTAGAAGCCAGGGCTTTGCCCCGTTCATTCTAAGGAGAACAGGCTGTCTTAAATAATAGATAATAATAATAATATACCTCATATGTGTACAGCGCTTTATATTTGTAAAACACTTTCACATTTATTATTCTGCCTTGGCAGGAAATTGAATAGCAAATAATCATGCTGGATGATCAATACGACGAAGATGTGACAGTCCAAGGAGGACGAGAGAGAAAGTGGACCATCTAAGCTGTTGGTTGGATGAGTGTAGAGCTTTTTCCAACTAGGACACATTACCATTTTCTAACCACAAGAAGGTGACAAAAGCTGCCAAACTGCGTCTGATGTGAGCACGGATGGATGCTCAGTGGGTTAGCTGCATCGCAACACCTTCAGCTTTAGGGCAGGCTCAGAGGTGAGAGCTTATATGTCGCTGTTATTAACTGTCTGATAAATATAAAAAGGTTGGTAAATGTATATCTTAAGTTATGGAAGATACAACTTGGGTTGTAGCTCAGATCTTGGGGTGTTGAGCTGACAAGCCTGGCTGTCCAGAGTGGTGCTCCTGCTGGCCCAGATACAGCCAAGGACCACTCATGACGGCCATCGTGTGTTGGGCACTCACTGTATCAGGTGCTGTGCTAGGTGCTTCATGTTATGCTCTTTAGTTTTCGTGACAGTCCCCTGAGGTAGTTACTATCACTGGCCTCCTTTCACAAAGGAGGATACTGAGGTTTAGAGAGAGAAAGTAATTTGCCCAGGCTGCCTAGCTAGTAACTGGGGTCCATGCTGCCTGGCTTAAAGCCCAATATGCTTGTCCATTGTGCCATAGTGCGGTACCATACTGCTGATGGCGAAGCTGGTTGAGGATGGAATCTGTGCTGACTTCCACAGATACTGTCAAAATCAGAACTAGGGTCTATCCACGTGGTTCTGTGATCAAGCCAACACACTATATGAGACACAGGAATGTGAGGAGGATAGCAAGGAGCTTCAATCTTGGCAGTACCAGAACACTAAAACCAAATATCAGTGAATTAGTGTATTTTCTTTTACACTAATGTAGCATTGTCACCATATATATTTTAGTAGGTAGATAGTTGCAATGAGGGTTCTAAATAAAACGAGCCTCCCTGTGTCTATGCCCCTTTACTCTGTAATTTTGCCACTTCTTCCATCTAGAGGTAGAGTCTGTTTCTCTACTCCCTTGGGTCTGGGCTGACTTTGGTACTTTCTTTGACCAATAGAGTACGGTAGAAGTGATGTTGTGTGTGTTCCCGGACCCAGGTCTATGGGGCCTTGTGGTGTCTGTTGTCATGGTCTTGGAATACTGAGACCATCAAGTTGTGAAGAAGTCTGCTAAAGCCTATTAGAGGATGAGAGACTATGCGGAATAGCCTGAGGTCCCTGCTAGCACCAACTTCCAGACCTGTGTTGGGGCCATCTTGGATCCTTTAACCCCAGTCAAGCCATAGATGGATGAGAGCAGCCCCGTGAATGATCCCAGGCAAGATCAGAAGAACAGCACAAATAGCCAACTCACAGACTCATGTGTAGTAAGACGTCATTGTTGAGGTAAGCCATCACGTTGGGTTGGTTTGTTACGCAACGACAGTTAACTGTGACAGTTTGGGTAGTCCTGATAATATTTTGGAAACCCTGATGGCGCAGTGGTGAAGAGCTACAGCTGCTAATCTAAAGGTCGGTAGTTCGAATGCCCCAGGTACTCCTTGGAAACCCTATGGGGCAGCTCTACTCTGTCCTATAGGGTTGTTATGAGTAGGAATTGACTCTACGGCAGTAGGTTTGGTTTTTAATAATGCTTTAAATTATGTAACATTTGGCAGCTATTTTCATAAAAACCTTGTAAGGTATACCAGTCATAAATGGAGAGTGATTTGCCCAGTGTCACACAGCTGAAAAGTATCTGAGCTGGGATTGGAGGAACCTAGGTCTTGATGCTAGTCTAGCATAAGCTTTAGTACTGCTTGCCTCCCTTGATTAAAAGAAAAACAACGTTTCATTAGAAAGTTGACTTGGTTATGTGCTTAATAGGCTTGGATGACAGGTATGAAATATAACTATCAGCAATCATTTAAATGTCTCATGAAGGGGCGTTAAAGACCATCTATTCAGCCCCTGAAAAGCGTGCAGTGTTCCCAGGCATGGGAGTCACCCACCGCTTTCTCTTTTACCATAGGCAGTGGTTCAGGAGTTCACTACTTACCCTGAGAGGGGCTTCCCAAGAAGGCATAATTATTAGGAAGTTACTTCTTTACCATTTAGGGCTTCCTGAAGTAGCAAAACTAAACTTCATTTTGAAATATCAACGCAAACCAAGTTGACCATTTAAAAATGCTGTGGAACGTTTCTGGAGTATTATCTTGTGGTACCACAGGGACCATTCTGCGGGCTTATTTGAAAACAAACCCAAAGCAAAACAAAACTGAACTTGGCTTCTCCAGAGATGGGATCTTTAACTTTTAACCAACTTAATATTACCGCTCATTTCAAGCTGTCATTGGATGCCACAGGCTCTGCATTTTGTTTTTAAATGTCCTATGCTGTAAAGTTTTGTGTGTTTTTTGTTGTCAGAAAGACAGGCTGTCATTTTCCTCTATAATAAATCACAAAGCCATGGGCAAGGGTACAAGGAAAGGCCGCTCAAGTAGCGTCTCATACCTAAACGGAAAAGAAAAAGGCCGCTGAAATTTACACACAGCCTCACCTCTGGTCAGGTTATTCGTAGCTGCCTTTGTAACAGTGTTGCTTCTGGAAAATGGAAGTGATTTGTGGAACTGTTTGCTATTAACTTAACCATCTGCTTTCGTGCCAGGAAAGTTGTTTGATGTGAACAAGTGAGTGCTTGTTTTAACTATGAAGTGAGGCAAAATCAATAAAGAGTAGAAACGGTGATAATTTTATAAGCTGGCTTTTCACCAAGATTGGAACTTATAGCATGGTTGACAGAATTGCTCCCAATAACTATGAACACTTAAACATTTTCATATTTTATGGGCTCACTGAAGTTGGATGAATGACTTTTCTTGGCAACTCAAAATGGCATTTGGTATGTAAAGCCAATTATTTAAACATGGCTTAGATACTGCGTAACTTGAAATGGTAAAGTGGGTGTAATGTGATTTCCTAGTCTTCAAAAAAAACTACTTAAAAAAAAAATCCATTGTTCTGTGGTGATCATGCAAATGAGAAAAGATACAGGCTGTAGCTCCCACATCCTGCTTATTAGGTGATTGTAGGAAATATGAAGATTTTCCAAAAACGTCCAGTGTCTATTTGTTTCTAATTTTTCTTCTGTTAATGTCACTGTAAATTTCCTTGTCATATTCCCGCGTGTTGCTGGCCCTAATCTGACAGTGTCAGAGGATCTATCTTCATTTTCTCACTCGTTTCATAATCTAATCCTCGGCTCTAACATGCAATTAGTGCCCTTTGCGCCCCCTGCATACCAAACAGGCCGAGGGCTACAGCTTTCTCTGTGCAATCCATTTAGCCGGGGCCGCCCGTAATGAATATGTACATTTAGAAGACCTCAGCGCCGAGGGTCACAGGCAATCAACCTTGAATTCAATTATGTGAGTCAAGGTTAATGACTCACTGCAGTGGTCAGAAGCGTTCAAAATCCTGCAGATTAAATCAGCCTGTCAGAGCTGACAATGTAGAAAGGACGGAATTGCTTGTGTGAGAAACAGGGAACGGGGCAAAGATAAAATGGTGTCAGTCCTACACGAAGATTACATGGAGTTCTCTGTGGCAAATCAGATTGTAAATCTTCTCGGGGCCTGCAATATGGTTAGTCTCCATGAAGACATTTCTAGATGGTGATACGGAGCCACTAATAAGACCTCCTGAACTCCACCCTCTCTGGGCCACTTCGTTTGTTACCTCATCATTACATCTTCTGTTTGTTCAGCGTGAAAAAGAAAAGGATTTTTTTTTTTTTTTAGTTAGAGTCATGAAATGTACGCTATGTGATCTTTCACAACACAGCACAACATTTAAAGGGTAGAAAAATTGAATTTTGGGGGGGGGCCCAGTAATTTTATACTACATTTTCCCTTAGTTTTCTTCTCTCTCTCTCTCTCTTTTTTCAATTGTGCTTTAAGTGAAAGTTTACAATTCAAGTCAGTTTCTCATAAAAAAAATCCCTCAGTTTTCTTTGAAGCCCCTCTCTTGGCAATAGTATGCCGTAGCTAGCTGGGAAACAAATCAGAAATGGTTAGAAAGAGTGCTGTCCATAAAAGTAGATATCTTATGGTTTAAAACAAATATAAATACATGAATATTAAAACCTGTTATTATTTATTTGCAAAACAAATACATATAGCTAGTTTCTGGATGGTGAGATACGTGTGTTACCCACATTTATCTGGGAGAAAAGCTTTCCTCTTTCCTCCCAGGTTCTCTCTAGAGCAGGGTCCCCAGTCTGGACTCATTTCTAGGTAGAGAATCCCTGACCCATTGTTTGGCATAATCATCAGCAACACATTTCTTGAATACTAATAAGGAATGTTCATATAATTGGACGTTCCTTTAAACAACAGGTTCTTTAAATGTATGTTTCAATCAGACTTTTGTGATTTTAAATAATATGTTTAATTCAATAAGGGAAATTACTTTTCCCTCATTTCATTTTCATTTTCTTTCCCTCTTTGGCTGTTAACCAAAAGGCTGGCAGTTTGAACACACCCTGCAGCTCCATGGGAGAGACCTGGCGGTCTGCTCCCATAAAGATCACAGCCTAGGAAAGCATACAGGGCAGTTCTACTCTGTCCTGTAGGGATGCTGTGAGTCGGAATTGACTCAACGGCACCTAAAAGCAACAAACAATGTCTCCCTTTCTTCCTGTATTAACTGAGCGCATGCTCTGTGTCTTGCTTGTGTTAGCTGTAGGATCAAGGATAACTCGTCTTCGTATGCTCACAGGTAAGTGAGGGGGAAGGATGTAACCAGCTAACTGGGGAATACCGTGATGTGAGTGCTGCAGCAGAGTAATGTGTACAATGCTACGCTAGGTCCTCAGGAGGAAGCCATGGCCTCTGCCTTTGGGAGTGTGCACGGAACAGCAGGCAGGTAGGGTATTAGGAGGTGGGGCTCAAGCAGCAAGGGAGGCTCCCAGAGAAGGTGGTATCTGAGTTGAGCTTTGAAGGGTGAATAGGAGTTTTTCAGGCAGACAAGAGGGAAAAGGCCTTCTAGGCCTACAGAACACAGGAGCAAACGTGTAAGGTGTGTTTGGGGCAGTAGTAAGTGATGTGAGCTGGTGAGGGTACGCAGGAAGCAGCAGGGAGGAAGCTGGGAGAACGTCTGGGGCTTGAAGTGCCCCATGCTCTAGTGTCGGTAAGCCTGTTGGCAAATCTTTTGAATACATCTGGGTATTTACTTCTGTGCTTGGTAAAGTAGTCAAGGGCCTGTGTTACACCCCACAGTGAAATGCACGTGGGGGCTGCTTCCCAGCTTCCTCTGAGGGACAGCAGATTGGTAGGAGGAAGATATGTGGCCCTGCTTCTCTGTCTTCACTTCGGAGACACATGGGGGCCAGGCTTGTGCCAACCAGAACACTAAGCCACAGTCACACATTGAGCAGAGGGCTTTCTTGGTATATTCTGGCCAACAGAGTAGACACGTCTTCTTCCGTGCCCATGAGCCTACGCTCCCGCCATTTCCAGAAGCAGTGACCTCTGCCTTCTCTGCTCCTCTTTTCTGTCTAGACATATCCTTCCAACCCTGAGTTCTCATCCTCTGGGATGGCCTCTCCAAGCTGTAGAGCCAACTGTGAGCTCATCTACTTCTGGCCTTGGAGCCCTTGCTGCCAAAACTTGGTTGATAATTGGTGCTGAGGTGGTCCATTTTTCATATGATTCTTGTCTCCTAATTACTGAGAGGATTATTATTTAACCATCACGTAAAGCTTGACCCCAGGCATGGCCCACACAGCTTGGAGTGACAGAGCAGCGTCTGTTCTCAGTCAGTGCTTTTCAATGCTGAGGGGAGAGGGAAGGCTTGGTAGGCCTGGCCCCAGGGACAGAAGCCCGTGGAAATACGTAGGAGAATTTTTGTTGTCTCAATGACTGGGGAGATCTGCAGGCGCTACAACGTACAGGACAGTCCCACAATGTACAAGGAAGAAATGAAGACTATACAACTCTGAATTTTGTATAGAAGCCTTCACGCGTGGAGTTGCTGGAACTGGAAGGCTTTCCCCCAGTCTTCCCCTGACTAGCTCCTCCTTGTCTTGCACCTTATATGATGTTGATGTTCACCTCTCCATTTTGCATAGTTTGTAATTACTTGTTTATTTTCTTATTTATCTTTAGACTACATCCACGAGAGCAGGGAGTTTTGTCTGCCGTACTTACTGTTCAGCACCAACAGCAGTCATGGCACATGGTTGGCACTTAGTAAACATTTGTTAACTAGTCTTCTGCTCTACATAGGTGTCCAGATTTAACGAATGAGAATACAGGATGCCCAGTTAAATCTGAATTTCAGGTAATCAATGAACAATTTTTTTTAGTACAAACTTGCTGCTGTCAAGTCAATTCTGACTCATGGTGACTCTACAGGACAGAGTAGAACTACCCCATAAGGTTTTCAAGGAGTGGCTGGTGGATTCAAACTGCCAACCTTTTGGTTAGCAGTCTGAGCTCTTAACCACTGTGCCACCAGAGCTCCTTTTTAGTACAAGGATATCCCAAATATTGCATGGGACATACTTATACTAAAAAATTATTCATTGTTCATTGAAATTAAAATTTAACTGTGCATCCTATATTTTATCTGGTGACCCTAGGTCTAGTATATCAAGAGCCTGAGGACAGACACTATCTGTTATGTATCTTCCTGTTCTTTCCACTGTCCTAATCACTGTCCCGGAAGTAGGCACTCAGACATGCGCTGATGCCATTTGGGTACATCTGGAGTCCTGGGTGGTACAAATGGTTAACATGCTATGCTGCTAACTGAAAGGTTGATGGTTTGAGTCCATCCAAAGGCACCTCAGAAAGGACTGGTGACCTACTCCTGAAAAATCAGCCACTGAAAACCCTAAAGGAGTGCAGTTCTAATGTGACGCACAGGGGGTTATCATGGGTTGGAACTGACTGCACAGGAGATGGTAACGCGGTGGTACGACGGAGAGCTGAGTCTCTCCAATAACAAGTTTTCTAAGTGAAATCCCCGGGTGATACGTTCCTTTAGGATAAAATGAGAATGAAAATATCTCTTCCCTGCGGCTTTTTGTTGACCTGTGGTGAGTGGAGTTACTGGCCATAAAAATTTTCCACTCCCTTAGTTTAAGCAAGGCTGTAGCTCAAAGCACTAAGTGTGTTATGGAGTGTTTTAGCTGCTAATTCAGAAACAAGCTTCATATGTCATTTCATTTTAATTGAACTTGGTATTATTCATAGGAAACTTTGTTCTCGAAGATTATTCTGAGTCACGTTGAAAAATGTCCTCTAAACAGAATCCAGGGACTGGCAAGGGCTAAGGAGCCCGCAGCAGTGTGTGGGCACTGGATTCCTTCTCATACAATTCCATCAGAATTCTAGGCGAGAAAACGAAGGGTCTGGGCCCGGGCCACATAGCTGAGAAATGACCAGAGGTTTATCGCTAGGTTCTGCTGTCGAAGGTGTAGCGGAATCCAGCCATTCTGGGTTCCCAGATAGCGCCACGTTCTCCACTTCCTCCCTTCTCTTCTTTTGTGGGTGACTTTGCCTGGAGGAAGCCTGGGTGTCAGGAGGAAGCGCCCGGCATCAGGCTTGGAATATCGCAGCCCTTTTGGCAGGGGAAGTGTGTGAATGTATGTGTCTGCTGTCCCCCCAAAGTAAGTTGATGAAGAAAACATACACGGGGTGGAAGAACGAATGAAAGAAATGAAGGAAAGAAGAACGAATTTGGCTAGCGGAGGAGACATGAGTTCAAACAGGAGACTGTTGAGGAGGCTAACGTACGCCCATAACGGGACCTGCGGTTACACAGTTACATTAACGCCAGGCGTTGTTATCATCTTTGTCACCATCAGAATTTTCGTCTTCATTTAACATTATCCAGGATCATAAAAATTAAAAAACATTCATAGCATCTGAAATTTAATCTGACTCTGCCCAGACCTTCCAAGCAAAAGAATAAACATCTTTCAAAAAAACAAAACAAAGAAGTGTGTTGTTATTTCGATTTGCATTTTTTGGACATAGTGAAGAAGAGTTAATGTTTCCGAAGACTGGTGTGTTCTTGGTTCTGTGTTTTAACATTCCCTGGGTTTTGCACATGCCAGAATCGCAATTGCAGGGAGTCAGAATCGCTCCGGGAGATCTGAATGTGTTTGCTACCGAGGTGTCGTCCGGCGCCTCATGCTCCGGTTTTGTGATTCCTTGCCGTGTCTTTGTGTTTTCCTTCTTTTTCCAGATCTTTAATATTATTCACCAACCCCCTTTTTTTTTCCCCCTCTCCTTATTCTCCCCCTGATCCTCCCAGGATTTAAATTTTTCAAGAAAGCCATCTGATTCTATTAAAAAGCAGACAATGAAACAAACGCTTCCAAGGCCTGCCTAGCCTGGGAGATCTGGCAAACACGGCGACCCCGGCACTCACGGGATACGCTTGTGATATGCGAGTCACACGCCCAATTTAATTTTAGATTATTTATGCTAAGTCAAGCCAATCTTGAATCGACTGTAACGTCCTCCATATTCCCAGCTCCTTCCTGCTCAGTGGAGGTGATGGAGTTGGCTAGTTGAGTCTTTCCCCACTTGTGGTGCCCTTTCCAGTGTTGCTCCATGAATCAGCTGGGCTAGTTATGGTGTTGTGGAAGCTTCTTTTCATGACAATTGATACTGGTTTTCTATTTGTGCCAGGAATAGAAAATTACCTTTACGAATAAGTTGAGAAATTGCTTGATTTTTAAAAATTAAGCAAAGAATACTCCAAGAGGTCCGTAAGCACGGCCCAAGCAGTAATGTGGTCCAACAATGCCCTACATTTGGGAAATACGGGGTGGGGTCCACTGATGGGTTCCTTCAGAGGGTGCTGCACAGTCTTAACCACACAGCATCGGCTGATCAGTCCCAAGGTGTCCTGGCCAAGCTACCCTTGCTGGAAGAAAGGAAGGAATGGAATCTTCCGGGTCCATTACCATATGAATTATGGATTAAATCAGGAAAGGTTCTGAGCTATAGACTGATATGCTGCCTCCTGTCAAAGGACCACTTATAAACTTGGAAGGTTCCTTTATGATGTAACATGTCAAAAGCCCATTTATTAAAATCTCTATGCCCTAGATGGATGATATTGTCTTTTCTCAAAATATATTTTAGTCTTAAGTGAAGGGAAGAGGGAAGAAAAGACAGCTTTCTTTTTAAAGTGACAGGAGACTTTTGCGATAGTTGAGATAAGTGATGTTCAAGGCCTGAAATGACCAGTGGCTCTGGAGGTGGTTGGAGAAATATTAACAGGTGGAATCAATAGAACTTAGTCGCCATCTGGGTTGTCTCCCAGTTTAAGGACTTTCGAGAATGAGACACTGACCTTTTTCATCCTTCAAGCTGCTATCAGGGCCTGTCATAGATTGAGTAGTGTCCCCCCAAAATATGTCTCAGTTTGGTCAGGCCATGATTCCTGGTATTGAGTGATTGTCCTGCATTTTGTGATCTGATATAATTTTCCTGTGTGTTGGAAATCCTAACCTCTGCCTGTGGTTAATGAGACAAGACTAGGTTATGTTAAAGCGGATTAGGGTAGGATGCAACACTCTTACTCAGGTCATAGCCCTGACCTGAAGTAAGGGGAGTTTCCCTAGGTGTGGTCTGCATCACCTTTGATCTTACAAGAGATAAAAGGAGGGAGAAGCAAGCAGAGAGACAGGGACCTTATGCCACCAAGAAAGATGCACCAAGAGCAGAGCACATCTTTGGACCTGGGTTTCCTGAGCTATAGATTAATATGTGGCATATCGAAGCTCCGAGACCAGGGGAAGATCGATAAGGACCTTCCCCCAGAACAGATAGAGAGAGGAAGCCTTTCCCCAGAGCTGGCACCCTGAATTCAGACTTCCAGCCTCCTAAACTGTGAGAGAATAAACTTCTGTTTGTTAAAGCCATCCACTTGTGGTATTTCTGTTATAGCAGCACTAGATGACTAGGACAGGGCCTGTGAGTATGTTTTACACAAATCAGGCCTTTGTACAAATAAGGTTTTTAAAGAAATAAGTTTAAACACGTTTTCAAAGAGCCTCCTAAGTGAATGCTGAGGTATAACGAAAAGACGCGCAATAAATTAAAAAAAAAAATGTACTATGAAAAATGCATATTGAACGTATAATGATATGAAAGATGACAAATTGGCGTGTAGTTACAGTGAAATAAAAGTTGTGAAATACAAACAGTACCGATGTTGTTAATTAAATGGCATAACAGACTGAAGCAAGCTCTGTACTGGGTTGATTCTTCTGGTAAATGGACAAGATATAAGGATTCACTCACTCATCTGTCTAGTCGATAAATATTTATTGAGCACATTGATTATGGTTTTATGGATCGGTGGCACCTGGCGCGGAGGTGGCCAGAACAGGTCGCCAACACTGTATTTCAGAAGTAAACAGTTTGCCCAGGAACTGCTTGCTAAGTGGGATGTTATTTACTGATGCAGACAAATTAACAACATAAATAACACCCCGGTGTCTAAATCTTTTCAATAAACACAAGTTATGAGTTTTGTATATGTAAAACACAATCTCCCAGTGGAAAAACACTTTCTTGATGATTTATGTTGTACTAAGTATTTTTTTTTTTTTTTTTTTAAGTATGGGGCAACTGCTAAAGTCAAAACCATCGCCTAATTCTCGTTGTATTAATAGGTACCATGACCCTAAATAATCAACCCAAATATATTCAGAGATTAATCTGTGGATAAGAGAGCAGTGTCTGTTTGGTCAACTCTCGGACATTCATTTCTAGATGGATGGCATTGGTACTGGATTCTTGTGTTTGACTTTTAATTTGCTTCTTCAGCCTAGACCTGAAAATGGCAACAAAGAGTCTGCCTTGGGTTGTAGTGATGCTCTCTATCAGGGTGTGATGAACCTCTGGCAAGAGATGAAGCAGGGACAACTTGTCTTTAGTGGTCCCAGACTCTGAGAGAGGTTGCCTTTCTCTCCAGCCCATTCCTCTCCTGCCCACGCATCCTGCCTTTTAAATCCTTTTCTACCTGGCAGTCAGAAAGATCTTTTAAAAAACTGAATTGGATCATGTCGCCATGCCCTTAAAACATTACGGTGCAGTCAGAATATGTCCTGACCTGGCCTCCCTCCTTTTTCTCATTGTGCCTCAGTCACGCTGGTCTTTATTCTGTTCTTCATAATCTCTAAGATCTTTCTTGCTTAGGCTTCCCATATGCTGTTTCTTCTGCAGTGAAAGCTTTTCATCCTATTTATCCTTCAGGCGTTGGAGTCTCTGGGTGGTGCAGGTGGTTAACATGCTCAGCTGCTAACCTAAAGAGTGAAGGTTTGAGTCTAGCCAGAGACCTTGGAAGAAAGGTCTGGCAACCTATGTCTGAAAAATCAGCCACTGAAAACCCAATGGAAAACAGTTCATAAATAACACATGGGGTCATCGTGAGTCAGAACTGACTTGGCAGCAACTTGTTTTTATTTGAAGTTTTCAAATACAATTCAAGTTGTTCATTCACACGATAAAATAAATGCGAAGAAAGTCATACCATAAATTGCCAGATTATTATCTTAAGTGACAAGGGAGTAATAACATGCCTAGAAATAAAACTCCAAGTTTCTTGACACCTCATTTGCCAAATCAGAAAATCCTATTTTTTCTTAAGTTTTAATTTCTATTTTACTTACTGTCAAAGTAATGATACTGTTTTTTTTTATTAACTTTTATTGAGCTTCAAGTGAACGTTTACAAATCAAGTCAGACTGTCACATATAAGTTTATATACACCTTACTCCGTACTCCCACTTGCTCTCCCCCTAATGAGTCAGCCCTTCCAGTCTCTCCTTTCGTGACAATTTTGCCAGCTTCCAACTCTCTCTATGCTCCCATCCCCCCTCCAGACAGGAGATGCCAACACAGTCTCAAGTGTCCACCTGATATAATTAGCTCACTCTTCATCAGCACCTCTCTCCTACCCACTGTCCAGTCCTTTTCATGTCTGATGAGTTGTCTTCGGGAATGGTTCCTGTCCTGGGCCAACAGAAGGTTTGGGGACCATGACCGCCGGGATTCCTCTAGTCTCAGTCAGACCATTAAGTCTGGTCTTTTTGTGAGAATTTGGGGTCTGCATCCCACTGATCTCCTGCTCCCTCAGGGGTTCTCTGTTGTGCTCCCTGTCAGGGCAGTCGTCGGTTGTGGCCGGGCACCAACTAGTTCTTCTGGTCTCAGGATGATGTAGGTCTTTGGTTCACGTGGCCCTTTCTGTCTCTTGGGCTCTTAGTTATCATGTGACCTTGGTGTTCTTCATTCTCCTTTGCTCCAGGTGGGTTGAGACCAATTGATGCATCTTAGATGGCTGCTTGTTAGCGTTTAAGACCCCAGATGCCACATTTCAAAGTGGGATGCAGAATGTTTTCATAATAGAATTATTTTGCCAAATGACTTAGAAGTCCCCTTAAACCATGGTTCCCAAACCCCCGCCCTTGCTCCGCTGACCTTTGAAGCATTCAGTTTATCCTGGAAACTTCTTTGCTTTTGGTCCAGTCCAGCTGAGCTGACCTTCCATGTATTGAGTATTGTCCTTCCCTTCACCTAAAGCAGTTCTTATCTACTAATTAATCAGTAAAAAACCCTCTGCCACCCTCCCTCCCTCCCCCCCTCATAACCACAAAAGTATGTGTTCTTCTCAGTTTATACTATTTCTTAAGATCTTATAATAGTGGTCTTATACAATATTTGCCCTTTTGCCTCTGACTGATTTCGCTCAGCATAATGCCTTCCAGGTTCCTCCATGTTGTGAAATGTTTCACAGATTCATCACTGTTCTTTATCGATGCATAGTATTCCATTGTGTGAATATACCACAATTTATTTAACCATTCATCCGTTGATGGACACCTTGGTTGCTTCCAGCTTTTTGCTATTGTAAACAGAGCTGCAATAAAGATGGGTGTGCATTTATCTGTTCCTGTGAAGGCTCTTATTTCTCTAGGGTATATTCCGAGGAGTGGGATTTCTGGGTTGTATGGTAGTTCTATTTCTAACTGTTTAAGATAACGCCGGATAGATTTCCAAAGTGGTTGTACCATTTTACATTCCCACCAGCAGTGTATAAGAGTTCCAATCTCTCCACAGCCTCTCCAACATTTATTATTTTGTGTTTTTTGGATTAATGCCAGCCTTGTTGGAGTGAGATGGAATCTCATCGTAGTTTTAATTTGCATTTCTCTAATGGTTAATGATCGAGAGCATTTTCTCATGTATCTGTTAGCTCCCTGAATATCTTCTTTAGTGAAGTGTGTGTTCATATCCTTTGCCCATTTCTTGATTGGGTTGTTTGTCTTTTTGTGGTTGAGTTTTGACAGAATCATATAGATTTTAGAGATCAGGCGCTGGTCGGAGATGTCATAGCTGAAAATTCTTTCCCAGTCTGTAGGTGGTCTTTTTACTCTTTTGGTGAAGTCTTTAGATGAGCATAGGTGTTTGATTTTTAGGAGCTCCCAGTTATCTGATTTCTCTTCGTCATTTTTGGTAATGTTTTGTATTCTGTTTATGCCTTGTATTAGGGCTCCTAAGGTTGTCCCTATTTTTTCTTCCATGATCTTTACCGTTTTAGTCTTTATGTTTAGGTCTTTGATCCACTTGGAGTTAGTTTTTGTGCTTGGTGTGAGGTATGGGTCCTGTTTCATTTTTTTGCAAATGGATATCCAGTTATGCCAGCACCATTTGTTAAAAAGACTATCTTTTCCCCAATTAACTGACACCGGGCCTTTGTCAAATATCAGCTGCTCATATGTAAAAAAAAAAAATATGTGGATGGATTTATATCTGGGTTCTCAATTCTGTTCCACTGGTCTATGTGTCTGTTGTTGTACCAGTACCAGGCTGTTTTGACTACTGTGGCTGTATAATAGGTTCTGAAATCAGGTAGAGTGAGGCCTCCCACTTTCTTCTTCTTTTTCAGTAATGCTTTGCTTAATCTGAGGCTTCTTTCCCTTCCATATGAAGTTGGTGATTTGTGTCTCTATCACATTAAAAAATGACATTGGAATTTGGATCGGAAGTGCATTGTATGTATAGATGGCTTTTGGTAGAATAGACATTTTTACTGTATTAAGTCTTCCTATCCATGAGCAAGGTATGTTTTTCCACTTAAGTATGCCCTTTTCAATTTCTTGTAGTAGTACTTTGTAGTTTTCTTTGTATACGTATTTTACATCCTTGGTAAGATTTATTCCTAAGTATTTAATCTTCTTGGGGGCTACTGTGAATGGTGTTGATTTGGTTATTTCCTCTTCGATGTTCTTTTTGTTGATGTAAAGGAATCCAAGTGATTTTTGTATGTTTATCTTATAACCTGAGACTCTGCCAAACTCTTCTATTAGTTTCAGTAGTTTTCTGGAGGATTCCTTAGGGTTTTCTGTGTATAAGATCATGTCATCTGCAAATAGAGATAATTTTCCTTCCTCCTTGCCAATCTGGATGCCCTTTATTTCTTTGTCTAGCCTAATTGCTCTGGCTAGGACCTCTAGCACAATGTTGAATAAGAGCGGTGATAAAGGGCATCTTTGTCTGGTTCCCGTTCTCAAGGGAAATGCTTTCAGGCTCTCTCCATTTAGAGTGATGTTGGCTGTTGGCTTTGTATGAAAATTGTATAGATGCCCTTTATTATGTTGAGGAATTTTCCTTCAGTTCCTATTTTGGTGAGAGTTTTTATCATAAATGGGTGTTGGACTTTATCAAATGCCTTTTCTGCATCAATTGATAAGATCATGTGGTTTTTGTCTTTTGTTTTATTTATATGGTGGATTCCATTAATGGTTTTTCTAATATTAAACCAGCCTTGCATACCTGGTATAAATCCCACGTGGTCGTGGTGAATTGTTTTTTTGATATGTTGTTGAATTCTATTGGCTAGAATTTTGTTGAGGATTTTTTCATTTATGTTCATGAGGGATATAGGTCTGTGATTTTCTTTTTTTTTTTGATGTCTTTACCTGGTTTTGGTATCAGGGAGATGTGGCTTCATAGAATGAGTTACGTAGTATTCCGTCATTTTCTATGCTTTGGAATACCTTTAGTAGTAGTGGTGTTAACTCTTCTCTGAAAGTTTGGTAGAACTCTGCAGTGAAGCCGTCCGGGCCAGGGCTTTTTTTTGTTGGGAGTTTTTTGATTACCGTTTCAATCTCTTTTTTTGTTATGTGTTTATTTAGTTGTTCTACTTCTGATTGTGTTAGTTTAGGTAGGTAGTGTTTTTCCAGGAATTCATCCATTTCTTCTAGGTTTGCAAATTTGTTAGAGTACAATTTTTCATAATAATCTGATATGATTCTTTTAATTTCAGTTGGGTCTGTGATGTGGCCCATCTTGTTTCTTATTCGGGTTATTTGTTTCCTTTCCTGTATTTTTTTAGTCATCCTGGCCAATGGTTTATCAATTTTGTTAATTTTTTCGAAGAGCCAGCTTTTGGCTTTGTTAATTCTTTCAATTGTTTTTCTGTTCTCTAATTCATTTAGTTCAGCTCTAATTTTTATTATTTGTTTTCTTCTGGTGCCTGATGGGTTCTTTTGTTGCTCACTTTCTATTTGTTCAAGTTGTAGGGACAGTTCTCTGCTTTTGGCTCTTTCTTCTTTTTGTATGTGTGCATTTATCGATATAAATTGGCCTCTGAGCACTGCTTTTGCTGTGTCCCAGAGGTTTTGATAGGAAGTATTTTCATTCTCGTTACATTCTATGAATTTCCTTATTCTCTCCTTAATGTCTTCTATAACCCAGTCTTTTTTTTTTTATTGTTCAGTTTCCAAGTAGTTGATTTCTTTTCCCTAATTTTTCTGTTATTGATTTCCACTTTTATGGCCTTGTGGTCTGAGAAGATGCTTTGTAATATTTCGATGTTTTGGACTCTGCAAAGGTTTGTTTTATGACCTAATATGTGGTCTATTCTAGAGAATGTTCCATGTGTGCTAGAAAAAAAAGTATACTTTGCAGCAGTTGGGTGGAGAGTTCTATATAAGTCAATGAGGTCAAGTTGGTTGATTGTTGATTAGGTCTTCTGTGTCTCTATTGAGCTTCTTACTGGATGTCCTGTCCTTCTCCGAAAGTGGTGTATTGAAGTCTCCTACTATAATTGTGGAGGTGTCTATCTCACTTCTCAGTTCTGTTAAAATTTGATTTATGTATCTTGCAGCCCTGTCATTGGGTGCATAAATATTTAATATGGTTATATCTTCCTGGTCAATTGTCCCTTTTATCATTATGTAGTGTCATTCTTTAATGATACTGTTTCTATTGCCACCCAAAGAACTCATTATCTCTTTCATCACAGGAGACTGTGATGAAATAACGTGTCTAGCTTAGAAAGTCAACTCAAAAACGCCATGGTTTGAAGGGTTTTGGTTTTGTTATGAGAGCTCTTAGACTTTGATTCGTAGAAAGGAACTTGGAAAATCTATATATTATGGAGACCTGAAATCTGGTGAAGATTTTATTTTGGGACTTAGTACTTTCGTAGTTTTAAGTAAGATATCCAATTTCCTGGGAAAATTGTTGGTTAAGAACGAGCTCCATTTTCTATTTACTGATCTTGTGGACTTAAATCATCTAGTCTGCTGTTTATTTGACAGCAAAGTGGAAATAACAATCACCCCAAATGGCTGCTAGGAGAAGCAAGGGAGACGACGCACATGTGTACACTGTAGGGTATGTCCACAAAGCATAGCATGTTCCTGACACAGATGAGGAATTAAATAGATGTTTGTAGAATGAACAGGGGTGGATTCTCCAATAGGTGAGGTAGGCACAGTGCTTACCTTGCTTACCAGATCACCTGTAGTGAACAATTTCATGTTTTTCCACCACATCAAAGACTCTGCTTCTAGGTATGCCTGGCATCTGTTTCTCTCCAAACCCCACAGTGCCTTCCTGTAGAATCAAAGCCTCTTTTCAAATTTACCACCCCTGAGAGGGGTGGGTGACCTGGTAAGCGTGGGTTTACTTGTGCTTCCTTACTAATCTTTCACATGTGAACATGTAAAATTATCCATTACAGATGACTCGGTAAGCAAGGTAAGTGCCGTGCTTACTTTGCCTATTGGATAACCCACCTGGGAACGAAGGAAGAAGATATCATTGAGCAACTTTCAATTTACTCAGATCCATTAAAGGGGATTTTTTTTTTGGGTCCTAACAAAGGTAAGGAAACCGTGGTGGCATAGCAGTCAAGAGTTTGGCTGCTAACCAAAAGACCAGCAGTTTGAATTCAGCACGCGCTGCTTGGAAACCGTATGGAGCAGTTGTCCTCTGTCCTATAGGGTTGCTATGGGTCAGAGTCCGCTTTATAGGAATGGGTAACGGTAATCAAAGATAAAGTGATTTTTCATAAAATATAATTCATAAAGTTTATTTTCCTCCATCCAAACTTTGTTTAGAAATCCACGACACCAAGAGTTCTTTCGTTAGTAGGAACCTGATTGCCGTCCATGCCATTAGCTTCAAAAGTTTAGGGCTTTACCCTTCAACCTATGATTAAATCAACCCCCTCTGCTCCACCTAATAATATTTTCACCTGATTCTTTCTGTAGATAAACAAGTCCTATGAATTTTTCTACAGGGACATTTGTAGAAACTTTCGCTTTCAGTTGTTGCTAAGAATTTGTCAATGATTAAGCACCAGAAGAAGGGTTTTGGCAGCTCTTGCTGTTCTAAGGTAGGATGAATTGAAATCTGGTGACAAGGGCTCTCATTTGGAGTTGAAGCTCATATATAATGGCTTAAATTGATCTTGGCTGTCCCTGATGTGGCCCCGGGGTTCCATAACTGATGGGCCTCTTAGTGGTAGCTGCATCTTCTTGTCTCTTATTTTCTGTCTTTAAAAGCATCTGATTCTAAGTGCTTAAAATCTGAGTAATTAGGTTATCGAACAGTAGAACACAATAAAATGTTGTAGGAATGAATTAACTATCTAAACGAGGCACCAATCAATCAGTGCTGACTTTTAATTGGTTCAGTAAGTTTATCTATTAAAAATGAGTCACCTTAAAATTCTAAGATCTCTTAGAGATCAAATCTCTTAAGATCTGATTTTGTCCTTCCACTTTGACAGAAGAGCTTCTGTTAAGTTTTACAAAATGCCTGCTTACTATTCATCCATTTGTACATTTATTGAGTGCAAACTAGCATGTACAAATTTATGCAGATCATTAATGTACAAATGGGGGAATATGTTGTAAAAATTAGATATTTTAATAAGAGAGTTTTTTTTTTCCCCACCTGAAAGCTTAATAATTTTATTTGAGCATGCTGAAATGAGACAATAAGAGAAGATGGAACACATTTGGAGAAGTGCAATCAATACTCTCCCTCCTTTTTCAGTCTAGCGTTCCTTTCCTGATACACTTATTCCACAATCACGGGTGAGAGGAAGAAGACCTGGAGGAGCTACGTGAACAATCCCCTTGTGACTGTCATCACACTCAACAGTCTTCGCTAATCATTCTGATCTGCACCTCCAGTTACCAAAGATCACCCAGAGTTGACCACAACCAGCAGCCAAGCAAATATGAAGTGAAATCTCACAGCATTGATTTCTGAGGAACTTCTGCCTGATTACTTTCAAATAAGGCTTTGTATGTATGTGAGATCAACAAGGTTGTGATCTGCCACTGACTGAAAGATGGGTTTATATGTATAACCCGTTGCCATCGAGTTGATTCCAACTCATAACGACCCTATAGGACAGAGTAGAACTGCCCCAGAAGGTTTCCAAGGAGTGGCTGGTGGGTTTGAACTGTCCACCTTTTAGGTAGCAGCCGAGCTCTTAATCACTACACCACCAGGGCTCCCTTTGTATGTATAGGATGATTCTTTTCCTCAAGGGTCCAGACTCACACGGTTCCCTTTGGTTCAGGGGCAAAAGGTCCAGTTGTCTGCTCAGAGCCTCAGATTTACTGTTTCCAGTGGAGGGAAAACCCACCAATGCTGAGCCAGTAATGCTGGGGAACAAGAGAAAGGGGGAAAGAAATCGTGCAGAAGGATGAAGAAAGAGATGGTGGTGTATTTGAAGGTTCATGGAGTTGCACTGGACTGGAAGCCCACGTAAAACACATTGGATAACAATCTGGGCTGACTATGCAACCTCTGGGTCGGCACAGGTCTTGCGGCTGTGGCCCCTGTCCGCAGACAAACTCTTGCACTCTAACAGAGTTCCCAGGAGGTGCTCCTGCTCTCCACAGAGTCAGCGCTCAGGGAAGCAGGAAATGGACACATGTTCCACAACTTCTTTACATCTTGCTCGCCCTCCTCATAAGGCAAAGAAGCATCTCTCAAATGAGTTTCCAGCCATCTTCCTGGACATTCCATGGTCCTGGAAGCTAAATCATCCATCCATCCATCCATTCAGTACATTTATGTTCCAGGCACTGTTGTAGACTCAAGGATAAAGCAGCAAACAAAACAGGTCAAGTTTCTAGCCACAAAGAACTTCTTGTTTTAGTGGAGAGTTAGGCAAGAAACAAGTAAACAAATAAATGAACTAGATAGTGCTGAATAGGAGAATAAAACAAGGTGATGTGATATGGAGTGATGGTGGTGGGGTGACCAGTGAAGGAATACTTCAGATAGGGTGATTGGGAAGGCCTTTGTAGATCAGAGTGAGTTCTAATCTTATCTTTTGCAATTGGAAGCTATTCTAAAGCAGGGGAACGGTAAAATTTGACGTTTTCAATTTATCACTCTGTGTGGAGGTTAGAGTGTAGAGGAACAAGAATGGAAGCAAGGATCCCGGATGAAAGCTACTGAGTAACCCACAGGGGAGAGGGTGGTGGCTGGACTAGGGTGGTGGCAGTGGGGATTGAAAAGTGATTGATGTGGGATATATTTTGCAAGAAGAATGGAGAGTATTTGATGATTGATGGGCTGTGAGGTGTGAGAGGAAAGAGAAGTCAAAGGACACCAAGGTTTTAGGTTTGAGTACCTGGGTAAAATGGGATATGCCATTTACGGAGATGAGGAAGCATGGTAGGAGAACAGGTTTGAAGGGTGGTATAAATCAAGCATTGATATTAAGTAGGTAGTTGGATATATTGAAGCTCAGAGGCCATGGCTGAAGATACACATCTGAAGGACATCAGTGTGTGTTAATTACCACCAAGATGGCTCCAACTCATAGCTACCCCATGTACAACAAAATGAAACATTGCCTGGTCCTGTACCATCTTCACAATTGTTGGTATTCTTGAGTCCATTGTTGCAGCCATCGTGTATTTTGAGTTCGTTCCAACCTAGAGGGCTCCTCTTATAGCACTATATCAGCCAATATTCTGTTGTGATCCATAAGGTTTTCATTGGCCAATTTTCAGAAGTAGATTGCCAGGCTTTTCTTCCTAGTATGTGTGTCTTAGTCCAGAAGCGCCACTGAAACTTGTCCACCATGAATGACCCTGCTGGTATTTGAAATGTTGATGCCATATCTTTCAGCATCGTAGCAATGTACAAGCCACTACCATACGACAAACTGACAGATGGGTGGTGGCATCAGTGTATAGATGGTGTTTAAAGCCATCGTGCCCAAGGAGATCCCCCCGGGCAGGAGCCTTGGGACATTCTGATACTTAGATGTTGGGAAGTGGAGGAGAGGACAAAAGAGAGGGCTTGAGAAACAGTGGCCAGGGAAGTTGGAGGGAAACCAGGAGAGTGTGCTTATGAAGAAAGCATTTCAAGAAAAGAGGAAGTGATCAATTGTATCAAGTGTGGCAAGGAGGTTAGATTAGATGAGACACGATCACCACTTTTGACAGTGCAGAGGGAGCCGTTTTGGTAGCATAGTAGGGATGAAGCTCTGATTGGAGGCAGTTCAAGAGGAAATGGGAAGAAAGGCAGTAGAGTAACTGATTCTGAGGAGTTTTGTTGTAAAGGGAAACAAAGAAACATAGAGAAGCTATTGGGGGTTGTAGGGCTGAAGTTCTTCCTCCCTCTCTCCCTTCTAAGATGGGAGATATTACAGCCTGTTTGTGTGCCAGTGCTTATGATCCAGAAAAAAGGGAGGAGCCTGATGCTGTAAGTAAGAGAGGTGACGGGATACTGATTGCACTGAATTCAATGATCATGCACTTTAGGCCGAGCAATCCCTACATCTCCAACCCCTCACACTGCCCGTCGTAAACCGCGAGTGTGGCATTATCGAGACTGAATGACTGACGCTGTAACTAGAGGTTCCTAACCAACCATGAAACCTGGAGAGAGAATTACATGATCCAGCAATTGTAAGGCACCGTGTAAATAATCCATGAGCTTGGAGACTGGAAGGGCAAAAATAATTGTCAAACATGACCTCTTCGGTGTCTGCATCACTTCCAAGTGGTCTTCACGTCACCCTGCTCCTCTGAAGCCACAATCAGACAGGATTTTCCAGGAAAGTACGGACTTAGGTGGAGGCTGAGTAGCACGGGACGCAGAAAAACTCCATTCTAGCAGCAAATATGACCTGAAGAACAGAGAACGTATTTTTAAAGGATAGCAAAGGCATTTTGCAAAGGAAAAATGTCTTAACAATCCATGTGGGCTATCTAAATTGAACAAGCTAAATAAATAACTAATTCAGTTTTCAAATTTCAGGTCTGATCTGGTAGATTGTACTGTGAAGGTGACCCTTTTTCCTCCAATGAAACCCTAAATTTGTGTCTGTTGGGCCTTAACGTGTTTGCAGAAGTCCTCTATGATTCTGTTAAAAGGAAGAGTACATTTATTTTTTGGAATGCAATAATACACAATTTTGGGAGCTGACTCTTTACCAGGCTCCTTACAAGAACTTTACATCATCACATCTGTTTATAACAACGTATTAACTATTACTACCTTCATTTTTTGGATGAAGAAACTGAGGCTCAGAGTTAGGTAACTAACATTTCAGTCACAAAACTAAAAAATGGTAGGGTTAGGATTTGAATCCAGGAAGCCAAGTGCTAGTCTCTCAGCCTTTATCCACCATATTATAATTTGGTGTATCTAAATGCATAGAAATAGTACTTCATGGATACACAGATCAACAGTGAGTAGGCGTAGGGATGAATCTCATTCTGAAATTTCCCACCTTAGTTATGTCTCTGCCATGCTCACTTCATAATTTTGAGACTCGCCTTAGCGTGTGAAACACATTCTAATTCAAACACAAATGACACCATGATCCTCTTGGCTCTTAGAAACTATTCAACAATTTTTTTTTTTTTTACTCTAATATCCATTTCTAGTATGGAGGAAACAGTGATTTCTCTTTCAGACTTCCTAATTGGAGAAGGGAGGTGACTGGCTTTTTTTTCCCCTTTATTGAGCAAGCAGTCATAGGCAATGCCCTTAAATTTCAGGTTAAAAAGTCTTCATTTCTCGTCTGTGAATGTCTTGAACAAGTCTCAAGTCTAGTATGTTTTAGGGACCTCTGCTCAGGAGGCAGCCTGGAGTGGGGTGAGGTGGGTGATGTTTTGCGGCCTTTTCTAGGTTTTAATCCCCCTGATAGCAGAGTGTCTATCTTTGTACTCCTGCTCCCTGATATTGGGCCCAACATATAAGCACTGACTTAATCAAGGGAACAGATAACTTGTCCTATCCAGAGAAAATTCTTCCTGGCACGCTGGAGTACGCTCTTCTGGACTTTTCTTGAATGTGTATCAACAATATGTAGCCCTACGGTGGTGATTTCCACTTCATGGTTTTCTTTTCTCACCTGTTATACAGTATAACTACTATTGTTTTCCAAGACATACATTTCTGTAACTTTATATGTAAATGTATCATAATTTCTCTACTGTTGGATAGTTAGCTTTTTTTCCTGCACGCTTCACATTTTAAACAAAATTGAAGAAGATGAAGAAGAAAAAAAGCCTTGTAGATAAATCTTTGTACAGAATCTCTTCTCTCTAAGTCAGATTTCTGGAAGGGACAAATCTAGGTCAGATATTATGCACTTTTAAAAGTTTTTTTCCCCAAATTTTCTTCCAGAATACATGTACTCATGTGTAACAGTGTCTATTTCCAAGCACCCTCATTATCACAAAGCATTGTCCTCTCAAAGACATTTCTGCCATTACCTGGAAAAACTGTATCATAGTTTTAATTTATATCTGTTTCTGTGCTTTTGATTCTGGACTTTATGACAACTGTATCAGTGATAATATTTTTGAAACATATTAATGTTCTTTTCGTTTTTTTGTACTTCTTTTTACATGATTCTTCTCCTAGCCAGCCAGAGGCATCCAATGCTTTGGGGAAGCTTAGAACTGTAATCATAGAATGAACAGAGGAAGAAAGACTGAATGTTTAGCTTTTGAATTCCAAAATAGGACCTCTGATCTGCATTAAGAAAATTCTCTCAGAAGATAGGTTTTTATTTTATTTTACTGTGCTTTAGGTGAAAGCTTACAGCTCAAGTTAATTTCTCATTCAAAAATTTATACACGTATTGTTTTGTGACCTTGGCTGCAGTCCCCACGAAGCGACGCCACCACCCCCTTTCCGTCCCAGGCTCCCTGTGTCTGTGTGTCCAGTTCTTGTCTGTTCCTGACTTCTCGTCTTGCTTTTGGGCAGGAGTTGCCGATTGGGTCTCCTACACTTGATTAAACTAAGAAGCACATTCCTCACATGTGTTATTGTTTATTTTATAGTCCTGTCTAATCTTTGGCTGAAAGGTGGACTTTGTTGGGAGTGGCTTCAGTTCTGAGTTAGCAGGGTGTCCTGTAGGGCCGTAGCCTTGGGGGTTCTTCCAGCCTCTGTTAGACCAGTAAGTCTGTTTTATTTTGCGAATTTGAATTTTGTTCTGTATTTTTCTCCAGCTCTGTTAGACCCTCTCTTGTGATCCCTGTCAGAGTGGTCAATGGTGGTAGCCAGACACACTTTTTTTTTTTTAAGTAAACTTTTCAGTTGAATAAACACAATGACAAAGAAGTGCGCCAAACCAAGATCAAACCCGTTGCCATTGAGTCGATTCTGACTCATAGTGACCCTATAGGACAGAGTGGAACTGCCCCATAGGGTTTCCAAGGAGCTGCTGGTGGATTTGAACTGCTGACTTTTTGGTTAGCAGCTGAGATCTTAACTGCTGTACCATCAGGACTCTCAAAAGTATGCAAGTCATATTTTATGCTTGTTTTCAATTTTATTAATTTCTGCTCATCTGTTTGTTTTTTCCTTTCTTTTATTTACTTTGTTTAATTTCCTCATTAAAAAAGTCTTGAGAGTAATCCTAAGATGGTTGGTTTTCAACCTGTCCTGTTTTCTAATATATACACTTAAGACTATAAAGTTTTCTCAGCTATTTCTCTCACAAGTTATATTTTATTATTTTTATTATAGTTCTGTTCAAAGTAGAATTTAATTTCCATTGTGATTTCTTCTTTAACTTATGGACTATTTAAAAGTATATTGCTTTATTTCCATATAGTTTGGGTTTTTCTAGTTATCATTTTGTTGTTGATATTTGTCTTAATTCCACTCTGGTCAGAGAACCTACTTTGAATGATTTTAATACTTTGCTATTTGTTAAGACTTTATTAACCTCAGTGATTAGTCGTTTTGGGTAAATGTATTATGTACATTTAAAAAAATGTGGGTTGGATATAACGATGATGGTGTGTGTGTGTGTTAGATACAGTGATGTGCCCACACACATCTACACCAATCAGGTCAAACTGGTCAACCATATTCTTTAAATATTCTATATATCTCCTGATTTTTTATCTGATTTTATTCTATCAGCTTGTTATTATCAGTCACCAACACAGGTGTGTTAACACCTCCCACCATGTTTGTGGATTTGTTCATTATCCTTTTAGTTCTGTCAGTTTTTGCTTTACATGGTTCAAGGCTATGTTATTAGGTGCGTACAAATTTCGGCATGCATACATTTTTGGTGAACTAACCCTTTCTTATTAGAAAATGTCCCTCTTTACTGCTAGAAGTGCTTTTTGCCTTGAGGTCTCATTTGTTGGCTATCTTACTATTTGCTTTTTGTTTGTCTTTTATTTCTCCCTTTTTTAAATTTGGGTTAATAATTTTCTTAATCTTTCCCTTTTATTCTTTTATTACTTCCTTAGTGTTTACCCTAGCAATTACAATATGCATCCCTAACTCATCCGAGTCTACCATAAGTTAGTATCTCTTCTTTATTATTTCCTGTACAACGTGAGGACCTCGAAAACTTTAAGTCCATGTATTTCTCCCCCCTTTTCTGTGTTGTTGTTAGCTATGCATTTTAATTCTACATATATTTTAAATCCATTGGACATTATAACTGTGATTTTATGCAATCGTTCTCATTTATCCATATATTTACTTCTGGTATTCTTCATTCCTTCTTGCACTCTGTATTTCCTTCTAGTGTTATTCACAGAAACACTTGAATCTATGGCTTGATATTTTTCTTTAGTTTTAGAAAATTCTCAACTATTATCTTTTCAAATATTGCTTCTGTACCTTTCACTGTCTTCTTCTCTCTGGGACTCCAATTACATGTATGTAAGACTTTGCACTGTGCCTTATATGTCTCTTTTCTACCTGTTTTTTTTCACCATCCTTCAGCCTGGATATTTCCTGCTGACCTGTCTTCCTGTCCACACATGCTGCTGTGTCTAATGTATGTCTAATCTACTTTTTAAACCCATCTTTTGCAATCTTAATTTCAGTGTATTTTTTGGGTGGAGAATTCCCATTTAATTATTACTTAAAGATTCTAATTTTCTGATAGTACTATTCATCTAGTCATCTATTTTCTTGAATATATGAATTGACCAAACTGAAAAACCATTGCCATCGAGTCGATTCCGACTCATAGTGACCCTGTAGAATAGGCTAGAACTGCCCCATAGAGTTTCCAAGAAGTGGCTGGTGGATTCAAACTGCTGACCTTTTGGTTAGCAGCTGATCTCTTAACTACTGCACCACCAGGGCTCCATATTAATTGACAGGTTAAAAAAAAAATGTGTATGGTAACTCCAGTATCTGAAATACCTCTGGGCCTGTTTATATTGTCTTTTTTTTTTTTTTCTTTAAATCTTGGGTTTTTGTCATTTGTCTTATACTTTGACATACCTGGTAATTTTTTATATCTTAAATGAAAAATTGTAGAGGCCTTGGGTGATGTTACTTTCTAAGAAAAATGCAATCTTCGTCTGGTAAGAAATTTGCCTCAATTCAGCTAGGGATTGGGATGATTTGAAGATAGGTTTTCGCGTTTGTAAGGACATGTCCGACTTCTCGTTTGCCCTGTGACCGGGGCTTGGTGTTCAGGGGTATCTGTGGAAATGCCAGCATGTTTTCCAAGACCATTCCTCCTCTGCAGGTGTTACTGAGCTTTTAGCCACATAGCTGCTGCTTTCTGCTTGGGTTTCTGACTTCGTGTCCTAGACGCTGGAAAACGTCTCCAAGAGGAAAAGTGACACAGAATGTTGGGCTCACTTCTCCAAGATTCACTTTTCTTCTGGATCTTAGGCCCTCAAGTCCTGGATGCTTTGGTAATCCTGACCTTCAATTTCTGTCTTTCTGTCCTCATGAAAACTCTGACAGCCCCCTCATGCATGGACTTTTGGTAGTTAGAGTAGGGTTGGATCACCTTGGTTTAGCCACTGGTTGAGAAACTTCAAAGCTGGATGTTAGGATTTGTAAGGCCTATTTCCAAGGTTTTTTCTTACTTTTAGGTGTAGTCCTTCTGGGTTTCAAACTGAACAACAAGTGTCTTTACCAAGGCCCATCAACTCTGGTGAGCCGCAATTCCAATTTTTATCTCACTAACAGTAAAAGGGAGCTCTAGTGGCACAGTGGTTAAGAGCTTGGCTGCTAATCAAAAGGTCAGCAGTTCGAATCCACCAGCTGCTTCTTGGAAACCCTATGGGGCAGTTCTACTCTGTCCTACAGGGTTACTATGAGTCAGAATTGACTCGACAGCAATGGTTTTTTTAAAACAGTAAAAGGCTGCAGATAGCTCTGCTTAGTTTCCCAGTTTCTTAGCAGCTGCTTTCTGCTTGGACTCTTCACCACTGTGCCCACATATCTTGCAAATAGGTGAATACTTTGAGGGAAAAAAGCAGCTAAGAACTTCAGCCTCAGATCCTTGAGCTTCCCTTCTTTGCTGGATCTTGATCCTTCAGGTCCTGTCCGTTGGGCAAACCTAAACTCCAAGTTTTTGTATCCCAGTCCTGTGAGACTGCTGAAATCTCTAGCTGCTGCTTTCTTTTCAGCCTTCTCCACTTATGTCTCAAGAGGAAAAGAGGCAGAGAAAGTTGATCTTACCTCAGAGCATTTCTGTTTTCTCTGGGATCTCGGCTCCTCAAGTCTGGGATACCTTGGCTGCTCTTTGCTGTCTTCAAACAGCTGTCTTTTAACAAATTTTACACAGTTTTTATGGTTGTCTTGGGTGTGAGGGTTGGATTGATGCAGTCTACTCTGTCTTAGCTGGGAGCAGAAATAAAACAAACAAACAAACAACCTAGGTTTTCTAGAAAAAGAAAAGGAGTTTCTAAATTTTATAAAGCTCTACTTTATATATTAATATCCAGCTTTGATCAATCTGTGTACAATAGAGTGTTGCTATAAACCATGGTGTACAGAGGACAAGTATGATGAAAGAGATGTTTTTACCAGATAGGAGGAGGATGTAGAAAGCTTGCCAGCAAGGGAGGAAAAGAAATTTTTTGAGGAGCAAAGGCAGGATGAAAATATTATCTGGATTCCTCAAGGACTCAGGGTTCTCAACTCTCTGGGCTGTGGCTTAAGAATTCACGGAGATAAGAAGAGAGAAATTCCAGATAAATTGTAGGCAAGTGTCCCATACAAGAAGGGAAAATTATCTAGCTTTCCAGAATGTAGCCTGAGAGACAGGAAACCTCAGGTAGAAGTCCTGTATCCAACACGGCAATTAAGCAGTAGATCAGGAATTACTAGGGAAGAAATCATGTTTCCTGGGCCCAAGATATCACTTACAGCTTACATGTGGCATCTAGGCAACCTGGAAGTTCTGAAATGCCCTACTTGTTGAGGGACTAAAGGAGTTGAGAGGACTGGAAAAAGACAAGAGTTTGGGATTTGACCAAGAAGGCTATGGAATGAAGGGACTTCATGACCAGGGGTGAGAGGCAGGGTCTTTAGTCTTTGAAGCAGCTAGCGAGACCAGAAATGGCAAATTAAAGCCAAGATGAGATAGTATTTTATACTAACTAGATTGGTAAAACTTTAAAAGTTTGATGATAAGCAAATCATTGGTGAGAATGAGGAATAACGGGAATTTATGTACAATGCTGATGAGTACAAATCACTGCAGTGTCTTTGGAAAACATTTTGTCATTTTCCTGAAGGGCAGAACTTTCATATATTTTATGTCCCACCAGTTCTATTGGTTGCTAGATCTTATTCCTTGTGCCAATATGTCAAGGCAAGGTCACCCCCAAGGCTGCCAAGACACAGCTCACATAAGAACCAATTGGAGCAACACTTTACTCACACAGAGAAGAGACAGAGCAAGCTCAGCTTCAATGGTGGGCGTTGGGCCCTCATGGCCAAGAGGTCTCTCTGCAGCAAACGCAGCGCTGGTGGTCTGCACGCACACCTTTCGTGCCTAGTTGAAGGAACTTGTTCTCTCGCTGCTAGGAACAGATAGGGCAGTAGGTTGGCCAGGTGCCACATGACACTTACACTTAAGCCGAGCAAGAAGAGTTTCTGTGTACTCAGAACAGAGAGGGGGTTCACCTGAGAAGGCAGAAGAAGAAACTGGGAGAGAGGGCGGCTCAGTTCCCAATCTCCATTATAAGGGTATGTTCCGGGCCCAAGGCTTCTGATTAGGCAGTCCAGGCCTGGGCTGGGAGCCATGTGATAGATTGCTTTCACACTTTCCCAACAGATTGGAATCAGTTTTATAAATTGAATTTTCCCAGAAAATTATTCATTTAAATCCTAAAGTAATTCTTACACCAGTAGACAAGACAGGAATGGTCTTGTCACCTTTATTTATTTATATATTATATAAAAAAAAAAACCCAACAACTTAAACCAAATGACCACTGACAGGGCAATGAAAAAATTGTGATACATTCATACGATATAGTCATACAATATAAGTCAATGAAAATGACTTGAATGAAAAAAAAAATCAATGAAATATAGCTACGCATATCAACATGAATGAATCTTAGAACGTTGAGTGAAAAAGAGTAAGCCACAAAGTATACATACTGTATAAGCCATTCATGAAATTCAGACACAACTAAAAACCTATATCGTTTAGGCACATATACCCATATCATAAGCTCATATGGATATTGAAGGAGAGATAAATAGAACATCGAGACAGTGGTTACTGCCTGGTGAAGCAGAGGGGTAGAGTCTGGGACTTTACCTACATTGATAATGTTCCATTTCCTAGATTGGGTGGTGGGTTCATGAGTATTCATTATTATGTTCTCTGACGTAATATACGCTACCTGTTGCCACTGAGTCCATTCCGACTCCTGGAGACCCTATAGGACAGAGCAGAACTGCCATGTAGGGTTTCCAAGGAGCAGCTGGTGAATTCGAACTGCTGACCTTTTGGTTAGCAGCTGAGCTCTTAATCACTGAGTCACCAGGGCTCCAAATATATACTACCTGGATTATTTTGCATGTATAAAATGTGTCAGAATGAAAAAGAAAAGAGAGAAGACCAGGCAGGGGCAGCTGTGCCTCAGTAGTGGGCAGTACAGGGCTCCAGGGATCACACCAGCCACACACAGATTTCAGTGACGAAACTCAGTTCTCCTCCCCCACTGCTGTGGGGCCACACGAACCCCTCATATACTCAGACACCATCTTGGAGAGGAGGCAGGAAGGGGGAGTATCTTCCAAATAAAGCATTTATACCCAAGGAGGTAACCCCAAATGGGAAGAAGAATTTAGTTCTTTCCTTAGCAAGGTTCCCCTGTTTCCCTTGCCCCCAAATCACCAATGGAAATACAAGGGCTCTGGAGCAAGCTGAGATCTGTCTCAGAATATCAAAGAAGCTTTATTTTTATTGCATGTCATAGTACATGAGTCAGTTTTTGACCCTGGTACCTGGTGGAGCACATGGTTAAGTGCTGGCTGCTAACGGAAAGGCTGGTAGTTTGAACTCACCCAGCGGCTCCCCAGGAGAAAGACCTATAGATCTGCTGTAAAGATAACAGCCAAGAAAACCCTATGGGGCAGTTCTACTATGTCATATGGGGTCGTTGTGAGTTGGAAGGGGACTCCGTGGCACCCAACAGTAACAAAACAATGCTTAAATATTCTTAATACTGTGTACCCATCAGGAAAGGACAGTAATTGTACACCCCCCTCCCCACCCTGGCCTTGTGCAGGTGAGAATCAGCAAGTCCCTGAAATTATAGGAGAGGAAAAGGGGATTGTGTGAGCTCCGAAGTCCCTTCCAAGTCTATGAGCCTAAGTATTGGAGGGAGACAGCCTTCAATCTCTTAGGCATTTATGGTAGATTTCCTTTATTCTTCATTCTGTGATGTGATGCAGAGGTGAAGCCATTATTTTAAACCTATAATCAACAATGGGGTGCTGTCAATCCCTTAATTCGTAAAGATAAATCACTTTAGAATGAGTTTACCTTCCTCAGCAGGCTGTGGGCTTTAAGATGTTCAGAGGGCTCCGTGAGGGTGGAGAAATCCAGAACTGTGAGAGTTAAATACAGCTTCTGAAGGAGTTACCTGGTAAATGCTATGGATTGGTGTGATTTAATTTATGGGATTAGTTTGACTTTCAATTACCGGGCATCAGGTTGAATCACTTTATATTTTGAACTCTGTAACTAGGACTCCTTACTCTCGATCTTTCATTTGGAGAGGGATTATCAATAATTAGACACTGTGGCCTTATTGATCAGCCAATCAATACCCACATTAATCACCGGTGGTCTAAAAACAATTCACTCTTTGCATTAAAAGGAATCAACGTGATCAAATTAGCATCTTTTGCTACAAGCGAGCGAAGCCGTAGAGCTCCAGACGAAAGGCGTTGCTGAAAGAGACGTGGCTACAGAACTCTGAGCTAGGTGGATTTTGCTAAACGGAGAGGACTGAATGAGAGTCAAGTTCTGATTGTTTGTGTTTGTTTTTGCTCTGGTATTTGTACCATTTAGTACAAAGTTATTCACTACAAAAAGTGGGACCAAATGAGTATGATCTTTCCTACACTGCATTGTAAATAAATGTTCTTCATTCTTGCACTTAGACCAGAAGCCATTTCATGTTGCGGAGAAAATCCAGCTATCTCAGGGATTCTAGGAAAACAGCAAGTGCTTATGTTTAATAAACATGAAAGTCATTTGTTAACTGTTAATAATTAAGAGTATGAGCTCTGGAGGTAGGAGCCTGGGTGGCACAAATGGTTGTGACTGGCTGCTAACCTAAAGGTTGGTGGTTTGAACCCACCCAGCTGCTCCTTGGAGAAAGGCCTGGTGAACTGCTTCTGTGACGGTTACAGCCAAGAAAACCCTGTGGAGCAGTTCTACTCTGTAACACCTGGGGTCGTCATGAGTCTAGGACTGACTCAATGACTCAATGGCAGCTAACAACAATAAGAACAAGCTCTAGAGGTAGTGAAGGTTATACGCCTGGCTTCACTATCTGAAATAGCTTGTGGCAGGTGTGTCTCTAACTGGGTAAAGTGAAGATGGGAGCAGTACTAGGCGGATCACAGAGATACCTAGGCACAGGGGTTGTGTAGGGATTAAACGAAAGAATATCCCTATAGTGTTTAGCTTCCTTTGACATAGTTAAGTGTTCTTATATTGTTCTCTTTGCTTAATCTACTAAAATGTTACACACTGCTATTATGTATAATTTTATAGATGATATTGAAATGTATTATAAGAATTCTTTATGCTGAGTTTTATTTATTTATACAAATATTTATTTGTTGTTATATTGTTATATTTCAGCTATCCCTGCTTCTGAATTTATTCATTGTCTGATTAATTGTAGGCAAATTATTTTCTTTTTCAGGGTGGTTGGAATTGACAATGCTCGATGTTTATCCAGACTTTGGAATTTTATGATTTTATATATCTTTGCCTTGGGTTTCTGAATTTTTTTTCTGAAATAAACACTATTACATGAGAAGTAAAATTAAGCACTATAGACTAGAAATAATACATATTTGGATGAAATCAGAAATGAGGGAGTATTCAGATCTAGTTTTAAAATAGTTTATTCCAGTTATATCAATATACAGTATTTTATACAAAAGTACTTACCATCTATTTATCTGTCTAGTCTAGAAAATGGCAAATTTTCTTTCTTTTTTTTAAAATCTGTCCTGTCACATTGTGGGAATTGCAACCAATGTCACAAAACAATATATGTATAAATTTTTGGATGAGAAATTAATTTGAGATGTAAACCTTCACCTAACGCACAATTTAAACAAAAAAAAAAAAAAGGAAAAGGAAATAAATCTCTTTCTTCTGTGGTAGTTAGTCTTTTCTGATTTTTCCATTTCTTGTAGAATTAGTCTTGTTGGTAAATTATGTTCTCCTAGGAAATGATTCATGTCATTCAGGTTTTAAAATTTATTTGGAAAGAGTTTAGGAAAAATATTATTTTAAGATTTGAAGAAGTTTCTCTGTATCTGAGGTTTTTCTAAATCTTATTTTAAGCATTATGTTTTTTTCCTGATTTGTTTTGCTAATACCATATTTATTTTTTTATTCAAAGAGCCAAGTTTTGATTTAATTTATTACCGTATTTCACTGATTCTAAAATGCACTTTTTTCTCATCATAACCTCTTCAAAATTAAGATGGAGTCCTGGTGGTGCGGTGATTAAGAGCTCGGCTGCTAACCAAAAGGTTCAAGTCCATGTTACATCTATGGTCTGTGACATTTGATGAAATATGATAGTTTTACTGTTCCATAATTTATTCTGATTTTATCTTCCTTCTGAGTTCCTTAGGTTTATTTTGTTTAGCTGTGAACCCAGGTGGTCTGCACAGGAACCAAGCACTGAACTACTTTTCTATCCAGCTACTGGTGACCTGCCATAGGGTGGTTTGTGGAAAGGCTTGGACCTCAAGGCAACAGAGCTCCACCTTTAATCCCAGCTCTGCGGCTTGCTAGCTGTGTGATGCTGGGTTAGTAGCACTTGTTATTGACGAATAAGAAAAGTGTAATATTGAAAAGGTAGTTGTGAGTATGAGAGTTTTATCACGAGAAGTCTTAGAACACAGACTTCATATTCTAATGTCACTTTATTGCTTAATTTGTATTATGAGACACAGACATTTTCCCTTAAATTGGTTTTACCTGGAAAATGTCATAATATGTTGATGACATGGCCATTATCAGTCCTTCGGGGTTGAAAGCTTCTGTGTGTGTATAGCAGCCATCTAGTGCGGCTATAACAGAAATACTACAAGTGGATGGCTTCAACAAACACAAGTTTGTTCTATCATAGTCTAGTAGGCTAGAAGCCCAAATTCAGGGCATCAGCTCCAGGGGAAGGCTTTCTGTCTCTGTTGGCTCTGGAGGAAGGTCCTTGTCATCAATCTTCCCCTGGTCTAGGAGCTTCTCAGGGCAGGGACCCCCTGGTCCAAAGGACATGCACTCTTACTCTTCTTTCTTGGTGGTATCAGGTTCCCCCATCTCTCTGCTCTCTTCTCTCTTTTATATCTCAAAAGAGATTGACTTAAAACACAATCTAATCTTGTAGATCTCATCAATATAACAGCTGCTAATCCCATCTCATTAATATCATAGTGATAGGATTTATAATACACAGGAAAATCACATCAGATGACAAAATGGTGGACAATCACACAGCACTGGGAATCATGGCCTGGTCAAATTGACACACATATTTTTTGGGGACACAATTCAATCCCTGACAGTGTGTCTCTGACTTTTCTCTTTCCTTCCATATTCAGTCAGACACCAATTCCTGTTGAATTAAAAACAAAAAAAAAACCTTTTCAATTAGTGCATTTCTTTCTATCTTTGCTGTTAACACCTGCAAGCTGTTTATCAACTTAACTAATTACCTGAGTTAGAATGTGGAAATTATATAGAAGCGATTCATAACTATTAGTTGTTATGATCATTCATTTTTGCACGTTACCACCATTAACTTATTCTGCGATTTAATTGTTCTTTTTTTTTGTCTCCTGAGTTAGACAATAAGCTCTGAGAAATGAAACAGAAACCACAGTTTTCAAAATGGACTGTACCTCAGTAACTTCATTCCAAATCATGATATGCAACACAAACTAATCTCAAATTATTCGTTATTCAGCTCTTTCAGACCCATTTGTTTCAAGATCATAGACAAACTATTCTAACAGTAATTCTGCACAGATGCATATATGTTCAAAACAAGACCACTCATACTTCCGGCAACCCCACCCAATTTACAGATTCTGAACCATCTCTGCCAAGGCACATTTATGAAATTTCACCCTAAAACCACCCTATAACCAACCCATGCCTTCGAACCCCATAAGTGCCCTTACCTCCATTTTAAGACACTCTAAAAGTTTTGTTTTTTTTTTAAGTTTCTAAGTTTCTGTCAAGCAGGAGCACTCCTTTGCTCAGCAACTTTAATCACCTCTATTTTATGTGATCTGCAGGTTTCCCAGGAGTCTTTTCGTGAAGGAGAAAGATGTGGCAGTCAGCTTCCATGAAGATTACAGCCTTGGAAACTCTGTGGGGCAGTTTTACTCTGTCCTATAGAGCCGCTATGTGTTGGAATCAACTCAATGGCAGTGGGCAGCGGGTCTTTTCATGAGGGCATAGGCAGTACCTGGAGGGCAGAGTCCTTGTGTCCTCCACCTGGCCCAGCACAGTCCTCAACAAAGGGATAGGAGCTGAAAGAATACATACTCATATCTTATACTTATCTTATGTCTAACAAATTTCTATTAGACCAGAAATCAGTGGATGTGAAGCACATTCAGCCATAGAAAGATTTTAATCCAGTCTTAGGAATAAACATTCTAGTTACCAGCTCAAAGGCAGATGTTAGACATGACTCATTCTTTGGATACTCGTTGTCCATTCTCCTTTCTAACAGATACAATCTCTCTTCTTCTCCCCTACATGTGAGAGTGTTTGGTGGGACGGCAAATCTGGAAGCCTACTTTCTGCCATAAAAGCTGAAGGAGCAGGACCCTCTCTCCTGCTGCCCTGAGAGAGATGGCAGTTGGGTGTGTAAGCTTGGCCTGAGACTATCTCTTCTGACTCTTTAAAAAATGAATGACTTGACGGTAGAGGGTCCCAGACAGAGCTGGAGAAAATGCAGAACAAAATTCTAACTCACACACGCACACATATACCAGACTTACTGGTCTGATGGGGACCGGAGAAACCCCCAGAGCATAGACCCCGGACACCCTTTTAGCTTAGTAATGAAGTCACTCCTGAGGTTCACTCTTCAGCCGAAGATTAGAAGGCCCTAAGGTAAAATGAGACTAAATGGGCACACCAGCCCCAGGGGCAAGGACAAGAAGGAAGGAGGGGACAGGAAAGCTGGTAATGGGGAACCTAAGGTTGAGAAGTGTTAACACATTGTGGGGTTAGCAATCAATGTCACAAAACAATATGTGCATGAATTGTTTAGTGAGAAACTAGTTTGCTCTGTAAACCTTCATCTAAAGTACAATAAAAAAAATAAATAAAAAGTAACGTGAGGAGGAAATAAACAATTTCTCAGAGCCTGCTGATCCAACTGCTTTAGCCGCAAGACCATCGCTGTGGGTACTGCTTCTCATCACCGCTTTCCACTCCCTGTGTCTCAGCATAATTGTACAGGCTCCCACTGAGACTCCTGTAAGCTCCTCAGATACTTCCATTAATTTTCTTTTGTTTAGGTAAGCCAGGGTTGGTTTCTTTTGTTCACAACCAAAGATCTATAACTGCTACAGTATGTGAATAGGAGAACCTGATGATATGACAATGTTACTGTTAGTTTTCATTTATGGGTATGAACATGTCTGGTGGTGGTGGTTGGTGTAGGGAGATGGTACGCATTTCTAAGTCTAATAGGTAGATACAGAAATTAGTAATAGTGTTTTGGTGACTTTCTCTTCTTGGCTCAAACACCTCATGTACTTTCCAAGGTACATATATCACCCCAAATAAACTCCAGAATGAAAAATCTCTGGTCTGCTCAGAGACATAGTTCATCTGGTTTCAAGTCAAAGCAACTTGGTGGGTAGGTAGAGGGCTTGTCTTGGGCTTGTCCATGTCGGCTTCTACCACACTCTCTCTCAGCTGTCATTCAAGCCACTGGCTGTCACAAAGGTCACAGCTTCACCCAATGCTTTTAATAATTTGGCATTACTTTGGTATGAATAATTTATCATCTCAAAAGTATGAGACTATTATTTATGGTTCGTAGCTGTGAAATAATGAGGCGCGTGGCTTTAAGGCTGTTTTTATTACAAGTGGTGTCTGTGCAGTTGTAGGGAGTAAAATAAAGGAAAGTGAAAGTGGATTTTTTTTTTCCTCAAAGATCATATCAGAGGCAGAAATGATATATCACAGATGAGAATAATACTGGCTGTCTCTTCAAATTTATCCATTACAAACACCACACCATTTCTTTGAAATGGGAGCTTACAGCAGTATTCTGGCAGTTTCTTGAAGTCAGTCGTTTTCACTTTCAGAGGAAATAAAAAACGTACTTGTTTGGTCTTTGAGTCTCAGTTCCTACTGGGAACAAGACAATTAAGCATCATTTTTTATTTCTATTTTGAGTTCTAAAGAATAAAACTATGTTGTCAATGTAAAAACTTGGAAAAAGTAGATGTGTATAAAGAAAAAAAAATCACTTGTAATCCCACCAAACGATATTCACAAAATAATTCATAATGTGTAGTTTTATATCCTGTTACCTTTGATCACTTCCCACATTATTAAATAGCTTTTGAAAATGTCATTTTTAATGATTGCAAATATCCTACTGTTTTGATGTTGTGTAATTAATTTATTTCCCTACTGTTTAATAATTTAGTTTTTTTTTTCTAATTTTCCACTGCTTTGACTAACTCTTTGGTGAGCATTCTTGAACATAAATCTTTATCTACATTCTGATTATTTTCTCATAATAAGAGTCCCAGGAGTGAACTACTCGGTCAAAGGATAAGAACTTTTTAAAAGCTCCTGATATATATTACCAAAATGTTTTCTGGGAAGTTTACAACTATTTACAAACCTACCAACAGTGGGAATGGGTATTACCTTTTAAAAATCATTGTCAAGTTGATAGGTAAAAAAATGTCGTGTCATTGTTTCAGTTTGCAATTTGTCATTATTAGTAGCTTTGAACAATTTCAATATGTTTATTAGCCGTTTATATTTATTATTCTGAGGATGTCTCTTAGTCTCCTTTGCCTGTTTTTCCCTTTTATCTGGTTAGTGCTTTCCTGCTTGATTAGTAGGTGCTCTTTATATAATAAAGATATTAACTCCAGCTCACATTTTTAACCTATCTCTCCATCTTTTAATTGAGGAAAGCCATGTCGGTTCTGCAAACATCTCATTAGGTAAAGAGGGATGGATGGTAACAACTCAAGTGATGAAAGTGTGGTGTATAACATTTTATAATAAAAAAATTTTTAGAATTAACTTCTTCAATTAATTTAATCAGTAAACATTTATTAGATTTTTTATATATGTGGTTAAGAGCTCAGCTGCTAACCAAAAGATGGGTGGTTCAAATCTACCAGGCGTTCCTTGGAAGACCTATGGGGCAGTTGTATTCTGTTCTATAGGGTCACTATGAGTTGGAATCGACTTGATGGCAATGGGTTTTGAATATATGTATATCTGTACATATATATATACACACACAAATTTTTAGCTAGCAGGGGCAAATAAAAAAAATTCCCACCAAGTACCAAAGACTCAGTTCAACGTCTGCCTCCGAGGAAACAAAAATGCTTAAGACAGCTCTCACTTCTCAAGCATGCACAGTCTGGTGAGAGATGGATATGTACATAATTAACTTTAATGCAAAGCAGAATTTGATAAGCCCAGTAACATAATCATAAACAGAAAGAGGCTGGCTTATATGGGAAGGAAATATTAAATCCCACCAAGACAGTCCTTTTGAGGACAGTAAGGTTTGAAGTCTATCTTATATAATAGATAGCTTTTAGGCTGGCTTGGCCCTTTAGGCCTGTCTTGACCTTCTCTGCACAGGTAGGTGTTTAACAAGTAGAAATTGGGACTAAAGATAGGGGCACAGATTTAAGGAGGAGAAGCAAGAGGACAAGACTATTCCAAATAGAGAGACAGCTTAAATAAAATCAGGAAGTTGGACTGTGCAGGGAGGCTTGGGAACTACAAGTAGGCCAGTGGATATGGAGCGAGGTGGAAAGCATGGGGGTGTGGATTAGCAAGGTGGAGCAGGTAGGAGCCCGATGTCAGGCATCTCTGAACACTAACCTGACAAGCTGGAGCAGTAGGCAGGAGCCAAATGTCAGGCATCTCTGAACACTAACCTGACAAGTTGGAATTTTATGTTGCAAGCAGTGAGGAGCCTTTGAGGGTTTCTGAGCAGGGAAGTGCCATGATGGGAGATGTTTGAGATAATTTCCCTGCTGCATGTAGAAAGGATGGATGCAAGGAGGAGAGTGGAGAGGGAGAACCCAGCAGGAAGGTAAGACTAGTGAGTAGTGTAGTACAGGAATGTCCACAGAAAGGTGGAATGGATCTAAGGAACATTTTGGAGGCAGACTTGATAGGATTCGTTGGCTTCTTGGCAGGAGCGGATAACCCAATAAGCAAGATAGGCACATTCTTACTTGTGCTTACTTGCTAGTCTGTAATGAACAATTTCACATCTTTGGCATGGTAAAACCCATGTGAAATTGTTCACTACAGATGAATAAGTAAGCACAAGTAAGTTAGCGCTAACCTTGCTTGCTGGGTCACCCCACCCCCACCCTAGTCAGGGATTGTAAATTTGAAAAGATGCTTTGATTCTGTAGGATGGTGCGTAGGGCTGGGAAAGAGACAGATGCCAGGCATACCTAGAAGCAGAATCTTTGATGTGGCGAAAAAACGTGAAATGGTTCACTATAGATGATCTGGTAAGCAAGGTAAGCACTGTGCTTACTTTGTCAATTGGATAAACCACCTCTGCTGCTTGGAGATGATAAGGAAGGGAAGAAGAGGGAGAGAGATGTATCCAAGATAGGCCTGAGGTTTGGGTCCTGAGCAGTTCAAGCAGCCATGGTTCCATTTACAGCCTAGGAGTGAGTTTCTTCAGTATTGTTCAGGTCTGTCATCACACAGGGGGCTGCAATCAAAGGCTTCTGGCATTGGTAGCAGAGGAAGACCCCTCCTTCTCTACTCCTCTCAGGGGACATATTACAGAACATTGGTCAAGGCTGCTGGCTCTGGAGGTGGACTGGCTGGAGCTTAAATGAGAATCACTTGCCCAAGTCATACAGTTACTGCGGGACATTGGACAGGTTCCTCAACTCTCACAGCCTCAATGTCTTCATTTGAATTCTCTTCCTTGTGTGGTTTTAAGAATTAAGTGAAATAAAGAATACAAATGCCGGGCAACATGACTGGCAAACAGTAAGCATTTGATTTGTTGTTAACTGCTGTTGAGGTGGCTCCGACTCATGGCGATCTTATGTACAATGGAATAAAACGTTGCCTGGGCCTGCACTATCCTCATAATTTATATGTTTGAGTTCATTGTTGGGACTATTGTGTCAATCCATCTCATTGAGGGTTTGCCTTATTTTCATTGACCCCCTACTTTACCAATTGTCTTAGGCTGAGTTCTCTAGAGAAGCAAAACCAGTAAAGTGTATAAATATATATACATATATAAAAAAAATACTTATAGAGAGATTTATATCAAGGAAACGGCTCATGTGTTTGTAGAGGCTAGAATGTCCCAAGTCTGCGGGTCAGGCTAGAGGCTTCTCCTGGCTCACAGGCTGTGGAGGCTGATGACTCCCAAGATTAGCAGGTAAGATGGCAGGTAAACTGCTAACTCGAGTCCCAAGACCCAGAGGTCAGATGAACAGGAGCCAACTGCAGGATCCAGAGCAAGCGAAAGCCCTTGAGCCTTGCCAGAAAGTCCACCTGTATTGGATGCAGGCCACACCCCCCAGGAAACTCCCTTTCCACTGATTGGCCCCTCACAGCAGATCCCATCATGGAAGTGACCACATTATATCTCATCATGGAGGTGATTCCATCACTATAGGACTGCCAGACTATATCATAACTGTCAAACCACACAACCTTAATGATCACACCCATCATGAAGTCCTTTTCTAGTTATCAGTTTTTCCTGATGATGTGTCCAAAGTAAGCTAGCAGAAGTCTTGCCATCCTCTCTTCTAGGGAGCATTCTGGTTGTATTTCTTCTGAGACTGATTTGTTCTTTCTCCTGGAAGTCTGCATATTTGATGTTCTTTGACAAACACCAAAATTTGAGTGCATCAGTTCTTCTCTTGTCTTCCTTTTTCATTGTACAGCTTTTGCGTGCATGTAAGGTGACTGAAGTTTACTTATTTACTTGATAGCGGTGAACATTTTGGTGCTTTTTTTTGGAAATAAGAATAGTAGTATCCCCATGTTAAGTTCAAGGACTGAACATACAATAACTTTGCAATAAAATTTCAGGGCTGAAAATTCACAAAATAAAGAACATCCTATTTAGAAGTAAAGAATAGAAACCTAGGCCACATTGTGTTCATAAACAGAAAAATAATTTGAAAAAATGAACTGTTACACTTGGTTGTTTTGCCTGAGATGGCATCACAAGGATTTTCTGTTTGATTTTATCTGCATTTACTTACTTCAAGGTTTAATGTGACTTGGTGCATTGTAGACTTATTAGGTATGATATTTAATGCATGATATTTACTCTATGATATTCATATTTCTCAAGATTAAAGGATTAACTTAAGCAAATTGTATTTGTGTGCCAACTAGATATTTGTGGATCTCCGACCAGATCCCCAGCAATCTCTATGTGTGTGGCATCTCTTTAGATGGGCCTGAAGCATCCATCCAAGTGAGACACGGTCTTAAACGCAGAGATTTAGTAGTATTACAGGGAAACTACGCAATGACAGGGTCTTAAATGTTTTCTGAGATTGATGACCTTGAACAAAAAGTCTTTCTGAATCACATTAAAATAAATAAAGCACCAGCAATTGTAACTGTGGTCTCCAGCAGCTATCCAGCAAGGGCACATGGCAACTGGTTTGTGGGGTAGTGACTGGCCTGATTAAAGGGTGTGTGCACCTTATGCCTCCTTGTAAAAGAGTCCAGAAATATGAAATGTGAGATGCATGAAAATTTTTATGAAGGCACAAGCAATAATGGGCACTGGAACATAGTGTGAAGGCTGGGTTCTTTCTCATCAGAATTTGATTGATGAACTTTTATTTTCTTATTCTTAATGTTTCTGCTGAAAGGAAAGAGGACTTGAAGCACTTATTGATGAAGATCAAAGACCACAGTCTTCAGTATGGATTACACCTCAACATAAAGAAAACAAAAATCCTCAGAGCTGGACCAATAAGCAACATCATGATAAACGGAGAAAAGATTGAAATCGTCAAGGATTTCATTTTACTTGGATCCACAATCAACACCCGTGGAAACAGCAGTTAAGAAATCAAATGACGTATTGCATTGGGCAAATCTGCTGCCAAAGACCTCTTTGAAGTGTTGAAAACTGAAGATGCCATTTTGAGGACTACGGTACACCTGACTGAAGCTGTGGTGTTTTCGGTTGGCTCCTATGCATGTGAATGAATAAGGAAGACAGAAGTAGAATTGACATCTTTGAATTGTGGTATTGGAGAAGAATATTGGATATACCATGGACTACCAAAGAGCGAATGAATCTGTCTTGGAAGGAGTACAGCCAGTATGCTCCTTAGAAGCAAGGAAGGCGAGACTTAGTCTCATGTATTTCGGACATGTTATCAGGAGGGATCAGTCCCTGGAGAAGGACATCGTGTTTGGTAAGGTAGAGGGTCAGCGAAAAAGAGGAAGACCCTCAATGAAATGAATTGATACAGTGGCTGCAACAATGGGCTCAGACATAGGAATAACTGTGAGGATGGTGCAGGACCGGACAACGTTTTGTTCTGTTGTACATAGGGTTGCTATGACTCAACGGCACCTAACTAACATTTCTACTAAGTGTTTTCTGTTGGCATCTAGCTCCTTTTGAAAGGTAGAAAAACAAAAACAAATTTGTTTGCTTTCTTAGCATTTTTTTTTTTTTAACATTCAAAGCTATCTTACTTTCTTGATGTTTGGAAAATGGTTTTTAACTAGCATGAAGTATTTATGGATATAAGCACCAAAATAAAGATATGAATGGATTAGAACACATTGAACAAAATAAGAATTCATCAACCCAGACTAATAAATAAATAGACAAATAAATGGGAGCAGAGGGAAAGCTCTTCCTTACAGTAGAAATCCAACTATGAAGTGTAGATGGAATAAGGACTGACAAAGTAGAAAAATCACCATGTTGTAATCACCCAGCTGGAATCATTAGTACATGCTAAAAGTTGTTGTTGTGTGCTGTCAAGTTGATCCTGATTCATAGCGACCCTCTAAGTAGTGGTTCAAAATTTGATGAGGAAAAGAGTAGTTTCATAGTGTCACAGTATCTCCCTCAAGTTATTCATTAATTCCATAAAGAGAGTGGTAACATTTGAGCAGAAAAACTGGCAGATGCTGCCTTAACCAAGGGATCAAAGTGAGTTTTACCATTAACGGGACAAACTAACACGGTGAGCTCCTAAGATGACCCCTGAGAAGGATATAATCACTTTTGTGTTGTTCCTGCCAAAAATGTATTACCTGAGTCTAATCTAATTATGAGGAGCTTTTTTTTACCAGGCAAATCCAAACTGAGGGGCATGCTATGAAAAAATGTTCTCTTAAAAAAAAAAGCCAAGATCACGAAAGACAAAGGCTGAGCAACTGATTTGGATAAACTGAGACTAACAAGACACGACAACTAAATGCAATGCGTGGCTCTCCCTGGGTCCTGAGCTGGTGGAGAAAATTGCTGTAGAAGACATTATTCGGACAATTGGTGGAACTGGAACATGGTATGGAGATAATGGGATTGTATCAATGTTAAACCTGCTGATGTTGATAACATTTTTGCTCATGGGAAATATGCACTGAAGTTTTAACAAGTAAAGGGGCATTATGTGTATGACTTACTCTAGTGATTTAGAAAAAATAAAATGTGTGTGTATGCATTTATATATGTGTGTTTGTGCGTGTTTTAGGTGTCAGGGTGGAGGGAAATGCCGCCTGATCAAATAAACAGCCCTTTTATCAGAGGCAGAACCAGTCCTTGCTCTTAAAGGAAAATACTGTTTAAGCTACAAGAAGAACGTGATGGCAGATGTAATTAGATACGTAATAATTGTTTTCTCTCCCACCCTCATTGGCTGAGTCTACTTGTGTGAGAATGCAGGGGTAGGTGGGCAGTTGCCAGGGTCTGTCTTTTGCTAAATGATCGGTTATCTATTTAAAGGGACAACAATGTTTCCCTTTCTGGAAAATCAGAATGTAACTTCTTTTCACATTGTGCCATCACAGTTCTCTCGAACTAACCCTGCTTACAGCGCCAATCATGCAAAATCAGTCCAGGGAGGCTGAGGTCATCCACTCTGATGCCAGAAGTATGGTGGATAATAAATCCCGCTCCACACACCAACTGTGTCCTGTAGAAATCTCAGCTTCTCTTCCCTGGTCAGTCCAGACCCCAGCTGCTTCAAGCACCTGTTACTCTCACCCCCATTCACCTGGGGCTAGGTCGGTGGGTACTGGCCCCTTCTCTTTCTTAGGTATATTAATCCATGGGAATGACTCACAAACTTCAGGAAAGAGCCGTCATTAATCTAGCAGGTAGAGGAATACAACACATAGGTCGAAGTCTGGGAGGGATCTCAGTGCAAAGCTTCCATATGCCCAGCGAACACGACTTACCCTCCCTTCACCCAGGAAGCTCCACTGAACCCCTATCTCCCAAGGTCTTTATTGGCTGTGACAGATTACATCATGCCTCCTGAGGCTTAGTTGGCTTCAGACCCCAGTGGCCCCTGTTGGTCTGGTCAGCCCCCACTCGTTGGCTTCAAGTGTGGCCTGGCTCTCAGGAACCAGGTTGTGGTTGTTAGGTGCCATTGAGACGGTTCCCACTCACAGTGACCCTATGTACCACACTGCCCTGTCCTGCACCATCCTTATAATCATTGCTATGTTTGAGCCCATTGTTGCAGCCACTGTGTCAATCCATCTCGTTGAGGGTCCAAAATCCAATTGTTTATTGCAAGCGGGTTCCACACCTCACTGTATGAGTTTCTTCATGTAGTACTACTGTGACTTTCAGCAGGTATTACACGTATGTCTTTATAATTTTTTTGCTGAAACTATAAAACTAGGCTTTTAAATCTGAAGCCCATGATAAATGTGTGTGTGTGTATATATATGTATATATATCATTAAGAGGAATTTCATTCATTTGAAGAGATTAGCTTGCTTTATTGTAATTCTTATCGGTCACTCATTCAACAGATACAACTCCCAAGTAGAAAGGAGCTGTCAATAAACCTCAGCCTCCTTTTTCTCCACCTTGATCTTAGAATATGGTTTGCTTGATGTGGCAGGAAAATATTGAAATTAAGACTTTTCTTATCCAAACAAATTTCATAATTGTCGGCTTGAAATTTTTATATTACCAGTACTATATATATCAGAGTTTTGGTGGCTCAGCGGTTAAGAGTTTGGCTGCTAACCAGGAAGAAAATAAAAAAAAAGGTCAGCAGTTTGAATCCACCTGCTGCTCCTTGGAAAACCTGTGGGGCAGTTCTACTCTGAGATAGACCTTGTCCAGAATTGAGTCAATGGCAATGGTTTTGGTTGTTGTTGTTGTTGTTGTTTTTTGAGTATAATACATATATATATATATATACACACTGGGAGCAGCTATACTTAAAAACTCAGAAGTAGGTTCAGTTGTTCCAATACATCTAAAGGAAAAACCACCTCAGAAATTTCCCCTGGGGACGGAAGGCTTTGGCTCTAGTTCCAGCTTGATTACCCACTGTGACCCTGGGGAAACTGCTTCGTCCTGCTGATCCTTGTTATTGTTGTTGTGTGCCACTGACTCATAGTGACCCTATAGAACAGAGTAGAGCTGCCCCATAGGGTTTCCAAGGCTGTGATCTTTATGGAAGCAGGCTGCCACGTGGTTCTCCCAAGGGGTGGCTGGTGGGTTTGAAATGCTGACCTTTGGGTTAGCATTCAACCACCGCAGTACCAGGGCTTCTTTGCTTAGTAGTCATCTGAAATACCTGTAATCTACCTCACAGGCGTGTTGTGAGGATTAAATGTGAGAAGGTATCTGAGAAGTGCACAGCATAGATTTGACCTAGAGGAGGGACTCAACAAATGTTTTGTCTTTGTTAATTCTCTCACTCAGCAATTCTCTCACAGTCCCGCCTACCACATGGGGGTGAAGTGATCAAGCCCGGAATGGTGGGGGAGGGGGTGTTGGGGCATTTGGTCATGAGGCATAGGGAGCTCTTGGAGTCCATGATGTCTGTCCAGTGGCAGAATGCTTTTAGGTTTGAACTCGATCTTGAAATTTCCCATCACGTATCAAAATGAGATATGGTTCAAAACTCTCTCTCAAAATGCAGGAACTCAGCTTAGGTCTCAGAGCTTTCAGAAAAGAGGGACCAGCTGCTGTAGTCTTGGGGAAACAGGTTGCGGACTTCACACGTAAAGCCTGAACTTTGAGGAATTGCAGTCAGAGAGGTGGAGAATTTTTTGAGGTTGGTTTTAAATGCCCTGAAACAAGGTTTGCGTGGGGTACTGTTGGTGAAGGGTGTCAGCATTTCCTAGTGAGGAGGTATTAGGAGTTAAACCAAAAACCCAAACCTGACCCTAGGACAGAGTAGAACTGCCCACATAGGCTTCCAATCTTTACAGGAGCAGACTGCCACATCTTTCTCTAGCAGAGTGGCTGGTGGGTTCGAACCACCAATCTTTTGGTTAGCAGCTGAGAGCTTAACCACCGCGCTATCAGGGCTGCTTATTATTAGGGGCAAAGCACATGGTAAATTATTATTCATGACTTGTATAGAACAGATGTCTGGGCTTAAGTCGTCACTACCATTTTCAATTTCTTTCATTATTCTTAGAGCAAACTTGTGTCATTTATCTCTCTTTAATTTAGCAGAATTTCTCCATTTTCAGAATATTCACATCTGAAATGAAAGTTCTCCAAACAAAATGAAGTAAAACATCTGCCCTTGGGTCAGTTTAGACTTAAAGCTTATCTTTTTCATTTGTATCACAGTTTCATGATGCAGAATAATTTTAATGACATTTTCAAGTCAGCTCGCTTACATTGAAGTTTTCAACATCTGACTGAATGTGGACTGGGGATTTCACCGAAACGGTATTTAGCATGTATTTCTCCCCAAAGCAAACATTCATAGTCACTTCTCCTTATAAGTCAGATTAGAGGATTAGGGAAATGGTAAACTACCTAATCACCGACTCACCAATCTTGGTAATTAATGTAGTCAATTTACTAATTAACCACTCGGGCCTGGTTTAAGACTCATAGGTACTTTGAATATTCGATTTGGCTAAAGCCATACAATTCCTTCAGATGTTAGTGACTTTTTTTTTCTCCCAGTTTTATGTGTTGCCTAAAATAGGTAAGATGGCATTTGCTTCACCTGTATGTCATTTTATTCTGAGGGTGGAGGCATCAGAGTTAGCTTCTAGGTAGACATTAGGCCGAGACTTAATCAATTTGAGTTAATCTTAGCTCAGTGTGATTCAGTTCTGAACTAAAGCCAGCTTCAATTTGGCTAAAGCCAATGTTCCTAGTTTATCGCTAGAGCTTCAACAGTTGAAAAATAGGAACATGTTTTCAGTTGCAGTAAGCTTCCTGCTCATCTGTGAAGCTAACTGCAGAGGAGGCTTTGATGCCACGGGCCTGCTCTGCCTCCCAGGGCTGTGTGTGAGTGTGCAAACAGTGGGTGCATCCACCCAGGCCTCGTGCCGTGCGGTCAGGGCAGGGGCACAAGACCTGGCACTTGGTTCAGTGCTCTGTTGTCCTCTTGGAAGTAGCACTGCTTTGAACAGGAGGTCCCGCCATTTTCACTGGAGGACCAATCCGCGACTCAGAGGGTTGCCATGGAGTCGACTCCCACTCATAGCGACCCCATACGTGTCAGAGTAGAGCTGTGCTCCCTAGAGTCTTCAGCGGCTGATTTTTCAGAAGTAGATCACCTGGCCTTTCTTCCCCGGCACCTCTTGGGTGGGCCCAAACCTCCAACCTTTAAGTCAGCAGCCAAGCGTGTTAACCGTTGGCACCACCCGGGGACTCGTTTTGCACTGCGCAGTACCAAGGACATAGCCATCCTGGGTGCGTGCCTGCCACCCCTTTATCGTGCACAGCTGCACAACCTGTTGGACCACAGGGTGGCTGTGGCGTGAGGCTTCCTCCCTCGCTCTTTTTCTTTTCCTGAAGCCACTTTGGCAGAGGTGGATGCGTTTTCTGAAAGCCAACTTCCTTCTCACAGCATTCTTTAATACTGTAGGCATACTGGAGGCAGTGATATGAAGATAAAGAAATTCCTAAAAAGTTCATTGGCATGGAGGCTGACAAGTTTGCAAAAATAGTTCTAAGTCAAGATTGGGTTTCTACACAAAGTGGTTGGGCTGTGATTAAAAAAAAAAAAAAAATTTTTTTTTTTTTAAATTGTGATAAGCGTATAGGTGACAAACCAAAGCCTTTGCCGTCTCAGCGTTCTTCACACACACAATTCAGTGACATTCCTTACACTCACGTTGTTCTACATCACCATTATCCGTGTCCAAGTTTCTCCCTCACCCTTAACGGCACTGTGATTTTCGCACAGAGCAGACTGAGGGTTCTCTTGGGCTCCCCCCATCACTGCTGCTTGCTTGTTATCTAGAAAAAAAAAATTCTACCTTAAATTCTGCGGACGCACTATTAAAGAATAATTCGTTAGGTCCTTTTCATTCTGAGAATCTATGATTCCCCAAGAAACAGGCTTAAGAGCAATGTGGATTTATTATTTTTTTTACATAAAAGTGATTAAAAAACAAGCCCTACTCCCTACAGGGAAACACAATAATAGCTATCATTTGTTGAGTGTGTACTTTGTACGTGCCAGGTACTTCACATACATTTTGTTTCTCGCTGCATCTTCACAAGAGCGCTATGAGGTCGGGTACTATCTTCACCACCCTGATGAGTAAATAGAAACCTGGAGAAATGAAGTCAAGGGATCCAGACCACACACAGGTGTGGCTGACTCCCCACTGTCCTATCAATTAAATAAGAGGACTGATCTTTGAGTCAGGTGGGGCCTTGGCCAGGGAGTTGAATGTGAGAGTGGCCTGGCTGTGACCTGCCACCCATTGACTGCCAGGGCCCATTAGACTGGTGTGGTGGCTTGGTGTTTTCTTTCTCTCTCACTTCTCTGCGGGCATCAGGTCTCAAGTTGCAGACCCAGACTACAGGGATGACCTCTGATAAAAAAAAAAAAAAAGTATTGTTCCTGGCTAGCCCAGGCAGTTCAAACACTGCTCTGTGAGTCCTCCACGTGGGCATGATCTGTGACCTCAAAATGCCCCAGAGCTCTGTGATGAACGCCCAGGGCAGGGGCTTGCTGGGTCTCTTTCTGCAAGATGCTGTCCCCGCCCTCCAATCTCACCCTGCCACATTTTCAGGGGACTGCTTCAGGATGGGTACTTTTAGCTTGTTCTTCACTGTGGCTAATTATTATTTTTTTAAACAAAAGATACACAAACAGCTGAAGGTGGATCATTTATTGTAGAGAAGTTCCTTTGCATTTCAATACTTAGTCCATTTAATTAAAGGAATGGAGAAAATATGCATCATGGAAGGGTATTCTTACACACAAATTACCCGTCAAATCAATGAAGTGGCGTTACCGAGCACACAGATTCTGTTTATGTGATTTAAAGCCAGCAGAGCTATAGACTGCATCTCCTGTGGGGGAAGCAGGGAGCTTGTCTTCAAAGCCTGAATGGGCCTAAGCTCCTATTGGTTTCCGGTGAGAATCCCTCAAATAAAGTTGGAACTTACCTGTTGTCCCATAAACTGTTTGCAGAGATTTTAAAGGTGAGGTGAATCAAGTGTTCTTCTCTTCAAAAAAAAAAAAAAGGAAAAAATGAGATAATGTGTGTAAAACGCTCAGTGCCTGCCACGCGGTAAGTGCTGTTTAAATATTAGCTGCTGTGATGGTTGAGGTTGTCTATCAACTTGGCTGGGCCATGATTGGTTTAGCAGTTGTGTAATGATGTAAGTTTGGCAATTATGTAATGATGTAGTTATCTTCTGTGATATAATCTGATGTGATCAGCCAATCAGTTGTGAGGGGAGATTCCTCAGGGGTGTGGCCTGCATTCAGTATATGTATATGAAAGTTCTAGCAAAGATCACTTACTTGCTCTGGATCCTGCATCTGGCTTGTCATCTTCTGACCTCTGATTCTTGGGACATGAGCCAACAGCCTGCCATCTGACCTGCTGGTCTTGGATTCATTTGCCTCCATAGGCCATGAACCAGCAGCCTGCTGTCTGACCTGCCAATCTTGAATTCGTCAGCCCCTGCAGCTATGTGAGTCAGCAGCCTGCCATCTGACCTGTCAATCTGGGATTCATCTACCTCCATAGCCCATGAACCAGCAGCCTGCCGTCTGACCTGCCTGCCGTCTGACCTGCCTGCCGTCTGACCTGCCAGCCGTCTGATCTACCTGCTGTCTGACCTGCCTGCTGTCTGACCTGCCTGCTGTCTGACCTGCCTGCTATCTGACCTGTCTGCTGTCTGACCTGCCTGCTGTCTGACCTGCCAGCTGTCTGACCTGCCTGCTGTCTGACCTTCCAGCTGTCTGACCTGCCTGCTGTCTGACCTTCCAGCTGTCTGACCTGCCTGCTGTCTGACCTGCCAGCCTTGGATTCCTCAGTCCCTGCAGTTGCATGAATCAGGAGAAGCCTCCAGCCTAACACCTGACCCACACTCTTGGGGCTTCCCAGCCTCCACAGCCACGTGAGCCATTTCCTTGAGATAAATCTCTCTCTATATGCTTCACTGGTTTTGCTTCTCCAGAAAACCCAGGCTGAGACAGCTGGCTCTTGTTGTGGTGGCGGATATTGCCTTGTACTGAGTCACTTTCCTCATCTGTAACAGGAGGGTCATAACACTACTTTTGTGCCTTCTGTTTTCTCAGTTGTAAAATGCAGACACTGACTAACTAAAACAATATTCCTCCGAACTACTGAAATCTCTGATAAAATGTACAGTTTTTGTTTGTTTTCCTATAACTTCTCAATTTCTCCTAGAAGTTTTGCTGTTACGCATTTTTATTTTAAAAATGAATTTGTATTCCCAAATTAATCCATACATTTAATGTGATTTATGTCCAAACCTAAATGGGGCCTTTCTTGGGGCAGAATACTGAAAAACTGTCATAAGTGTATGTGGAAAAACTAATAAGCCAAACCAGAAAAATTTATAAAGAACTGTAATGATTGGTAGTGTGCCTAATGGGAAGTCATTATGAGTTACAATGTATCAATAAATTAAGACGGAATGGTCTTAGCACAATAGTAAACAAATGATGGGGTTGTCCTAGTCATCTAGTGCTGGTATAACAGAAATACCACAAGTGGATGGCCTTGGCAAAGAGAAGTTTATTTTCTCATAGTAAAGTTGGCTAAAAGTCGAAATTCAGGGTGTCAGCTCCAGGGGAAAGCTTTCTCTCTCTGTCGGCTCTGGAGGAAGGTCTTTCTCATCAATCTTCCCTGCACTAGGAGCCTCTCTGCGCAGAAACCTCGGGTCTAAAGGACGCACTCTGCTCCTGGTGCTTCTTTCTTGGTGGAAAGAGGTCCCCTACTCTCTGCTTGCTTTCCTCTCCTTTTATCTCTTGAGAGATAAAAGGTGGTGAGGCCATACACCAGGGAAACTCCCTTTACCTTTGATCAGGGAGGTGACCTGAGTAAGGGTGGTGTTACAATCCCACCCTAATCCTCTCAACATAAAATTACAATCACAAAATGGAGGACGACCACACAATGCTGGGAGTCATGGCCTAACCAAGTTAACATACACATTTTGGGGGCGGACATAATTCCATCCATGACAGGGATAGATTAGACAGTTCAGGAATAGACCCAAGCATATGTAAGATTATGATAAAATTGGTGTCATTTCAAGTCAGTGGAAGAGAGATATATTATGAAATCAACTGTTTTGAGAAAACTGACTTACCATTTGGAAAAACAAAGTTGTAATCTTTATATTTTATATAAAAATAAATTCCACGTGGACTAAAGATTTAAAAACTAAATTGATAAAAACATTTAGAAGAAATTATAAGGTGAAAAAAAAAATCTCAGTATAGAAAAGGGCTGACAAAGCATGACCGGATACAGAAGCCATAAAGGGAAAGGTGGATACCTGTACATTTTAAACTGTGGAATGGCAAATGGAGTATAAATCAAGGTAAAACACAAAGGGCAAACTGGGAACAATGTTGCTACATGTGGGAAAAAGCAAAGACAGGAGCTGTTACAAGTAAATAACAAAGTGATAGTCTCTCTCATACAAAAATGTGCTAGAGACTCCAGCAGGCAATACAATAAAGCACTACAAGTAGGCAATAAACAATTAAAAAGTGACCATTGTTACTTGTAATCAAGGAAACCCAAATCAAAAAGCAAAACAAAACCATTTTCAACCGTAGGATTGAAAAAGTCCAGCTTAGGGAAGAGGCGCTGTCAGACACAAATTATTGGAGGGCATATCGTTTGACCTGGCAAATCTAGTTTTAGAAATGTATCTTAAAGATGATGACTGCACGCGTGTGCAAGGTATGCAGAGATGTGAACTGTTTACATTGGATTTTTTTTTTTTGTTAGTAGTAAAAAGCTGGAAACAGTTTACATGCTTGGTGAAAGGGGGTTGGTGCAGTTCTACAATGGAATAGCATGAGGACATTTAAGAATACTGTCACTCTACATTTATTGAATGTCACTGTTACTGAGCAAAAAAAAAAAAAGCAAACCACAACACGGTATATAAAGTATGATTTCATGGGTTTTTTTTTTTTTTTTTTGGTAAAATATATATTTGCATAAACTCAGGAAGAAGTTGGGAAGGATGAACATCCAGTTATGAATAGGGGTTAGCCCTGGGGTGGGATTGGATTAGGGATAATTTTTACTTTTTGTGTTTTTAGTATTTTTAAATAAAAATGATCATAACCAAAACCCATTGCCATCGAGCCAGTTCTGACTCATAGCGACCTTATAGTAAGACTTAATTAGAAATCAGGAGGAACATTCCAATATATTGAAAGTGGTTATAATAGGGTAGTAGAATTGTTGTTGTTTTGTTAGGTGCCATCGCGTTGGTTCTGACTCACAACCACCCCATGTCCAACAGAACGAAACACTGCCCGGTCCTGCGCCATCCTCACAATCGTTGTTATGCTGGAGCCCATTGTTGCAGCCTCTGTGTCAACCACTGCAGGTGATTTTAAAATTCTTTCTGTTTTCCAGAATGTCTCTACTCAAAAATGATTGTATTATTCTTATATTAGGAGAAAGGGAAGATAAGAAAGGAAGAAAATAAAATCTATGTGGGAATATATACAGGCATATAAAAGGTCTGAAACATGCTTAAAAGTCTTGAGTGTGGTTATCTCTGGGTGGTACTGTGACACGTGATATAAAACAATTTTCCTTTTACTTATCTGCATTTATTAATTTTCTAAAATATACATGCATTACTTGTCTGATAAACAACACAATTATGAAATAAAGCTTTTTTAAAAAAAATTTGTACTGTGTGATTTACCCTTGCTGAAAAAACTCTATGAACCTTACGCATGAATAGGAACTCTGGAACAAGAAAACAAAATAATGCATGTTCAAATAGGTTTTGTGAGGAAAAATGTATCGTGAGGCTTTTCCGGTGTCCCCTGACATAATCTGGGACAAAGCGGAGTGATGCGGAGCCTGGGCACTCCTGTTGCAGACCGGACTGTGGCTTGTTTCAAGACCATCGGTTTTGCCAACACATGCATCAACACTTCGAATTGCAAAGCAAGTGTTGATTGATGGGTCCGAAGGGATTTTTAAATTTGGGATCCTGGGGACTACGGAGCATGGGCTTTCGTCTCTGCTACAGCTTCTCTGTCCTTCCACGTGAGGAAAAAAAAATGTGAGGAGCTGGGCTTTATCTGGGACCTGGACGGTGGCAGCTTTACCACAAGAATGTTTCCTCAGGCCCGGGTCACTGATGTCATCTTTTCCGGAGGTGGGCTGTGTGGTTGGTCCCTGCAGATGGCCAATGAGAGGCCCTGCTGTTGAGATGACTGGCATTTCAATCAGCACCAAAGTTTCAACTGTCCTCTCATTCCTTAAATGGAAAGTGGAGGGGGGACCCCCAACCCCTGCACTCTGAGATCCTCTCCCCTTGCCAGCTTTCACACTTCTGTTGGTGCCTGTGTTGTGTATGCTAGCACAACAATCTAGCCACTGATGGGGTGTGCAGACCCTGGGTTGGCCTGTATTTCTTACTTTTTCAATAACTCTCCGTCTTGACATGCTCCCTGAGGGTAACCCGTTGGAAAATATCTGTTGCCCTTGAGCTGATTCTGACTCACAGCGAGCCTGTAGACAGAGTAGAACTGCCCCATAGGGTTTCCAAGGAGCAGCTGGTGGATCTGAACTGCTGACGTTTTGGTTAGCAGGCAAGCTCTTAACCATTGCACCATCAGATCTCATCCTTGGGAGCAAGGCCGTTTAAACCTCAGGGTCTGTACTCTTGTACGCCAGAACTAGCCCTTATGGGAGGACGATTGTTGAAGGCCCTGAATTCTAGTCTCAGCCCTGTCACTGGGCGATACCTTTTCCTTTCTGAGACTCAGGTCTTTTTTTTTTTTTTTTTCTCCCCTGGAGAATGCAGGATTAGGCTGCAATCAGGAATCACAAACTGAAAGACCTACGGAAGCAAGGCAGGTAACATAAATAAGGCCTGTGGGCTATCGGGAGAATTTTACTCAGATGACAGGGCCTTCTTGATTTATTTTTCCCACATTTGAGAGAGACAGGGATATGAGGAACTATTACTTTATTATAAGAAAAATAATAATGCAAGAATAGCAATAAATGGCACCTGGTGCACTGTTTGGCATCGGGGAGACATAAGGAGTAGTGGGGACTGTGGCAAACTGAGAGCTCATGACCTCTACGGGGACGACCAATGCTGTCTTGCTGATTGCTGCCACGTTGGGATGGGGGCCCAGCGTTTCCAGAACCTCCAGTCTTTAAGAGGAGACAGTTATATACCTGTTTAGGTTAAATCTCCCAATTTTTAAATGCTGGCAAGGAATGTAAACTATTTTTTAAAATGATGGATGGCAAACGTGTCTGCAGGCCCCATCCTTTGCACTTCTGTACTTCGGGCAGCCCAGGTTTCTGATCCCAGGTTGAGCAGCATCTCTGTTATTCTACTCCATCTGAGTAGATGGAGGGGCCCTACTCTGTGAGCTTGGGGGCTCCTTACCAATTTCCCTGAATTCATTCTTAAAAACATGCCCTTTTTATCGACAGCAAAATTTAGACAATTGAAACTCCTCGTAACATTATCAAGGCTTGAAAACGACACTGGCTACTACAAAAGGAGCTTAACATTAAAAAAAAAAGTCAGTGTTTCCCCCACCTTCTCAAATACAGTTGTCATGCAGTCAGACACTTGTACAACAGTAGAGGAAAAAGCTGCTGGGGGGTAATACACACTATCGCCTGCCCAGCGGACACGTGGACACAGTTGGAGAAGGACAATCTGAAGAAGTGAAGGGGTTCGGAAGAGGGCAGGGGGTGGACAGAGGGACCTTGCTTTGAACTTCTGTCTGCAGTGAGGCAATCGGAAAGGTCCTGTTTCTCTCTCACACTTCTGTGCTTTCAGGACCGAACGATTGTTTTCGGTTTTAACGGTTACATTACACCATTGTCTAAAATATCGCCGAAGCCCACACCGTTGTAATTTATCTTTTGTACACTATAATTTGGAGCCTCTCAGGCCAGAAAGGAACATCTGTATTGAAAGGCTGAACTTGACTCTGTTTAGAGTCCTACACTGGGCTGGTGCTAAGGTCAGTTTTCTCATAAACTTTGTTATCACTGTTGGTTTTCTTCATTCTATTTGACGTATTAAGCTTCTGTATCTTGGCATAAAGGACACAATATTGCAACATATTGGCAAGCTCATTTGCTTTTCCCAGCTAGGGTTGTGTCCAAATATCAATCCCCAGGGATAAAAATGTGTGTATCGACTGCAGGAAAATGAAACTTAGCAGCAGGTGGTCTTTTGCTGCCTAATGAACACGGCAATCTGTTACTATCACCGTGGTGCTTTTCACCAGACAATTAGGCAACTAAGTATGTAATTATTCAGGCCAACGAGGAGAGGCTTTCCTCTAATTTCATCTTTTCATTGCTGTTTACTCACCCACACTCCCCTCATTAGCGGGAGATTTCCCAGTCTATGCTAATTGGTTTCAATAACATTCATTTCAGTTGAAAGAGAATGATTCTGTTAATTGAGAATCGAAAGAATCTTTTCATTTTAAGTGCGTCCTGCTATGGAAATCTGAATACTCTCAACAGGTTCGAGCTAATGAAATTAAGTCACAGAGCCATTAGTGGTGTAATAGAAATAAAGTCATTTATTTTCATTGACCCGTGTGCTATAGTCCAGAACAGTTAATACAGCTCGAAGTGGACAGTAGCTTGGAAAAAAAAAAAAAATAGATTGAGGATAAATGAAATGATTTCCCTTAGAATGGCTTGTTTAATGCCTGGTTTAAATGTCCTTGTCCTTTGTTGCCACTTTCACAATATTTAAAGTGAAGGGAACTCATTTGCAAAATGGCACTTATGCTGATTGTATAGGAAAAGGGGTGATATTTCCTATAGGAGCTGCTTGAAATGTTTCAGGATGACTCAGTGGTTAGCAGAGTGGGGTATTTTAAGCTTAATGCACTTGTACAAGCTTTACAACAAAGCAATTAGTCACCCTAGGAGTATTTCAGTCTTCTTCATGTAGGATCAGCATATTTACACATGTGTGATTTGGACTTGTAATGAGCCCTGTTTCACAGCTCTTACCATTTGATGGCACTTGGAATCCATCACAGGTTTACAATATTCAGGCATCAACAGAAACAGAATTTTAGAAGTAAAGTGCTGACAAGTGTATTTATGTAAAAATGCATACCCCTCCAAACGAACTAAATTATCAAAGGAAAATCTTAAATGTAAATAAAAGTCTTTATTTCAGGCTATATGTTGCCATTCTACATGGATAAGACCCCCCTTCCCGCCCGTTAGAAGACTAGTGTATTTTCTTACCAGGAGAACTTATTTATTTTTAAAGTGAATCCTTTCCAGTTTGAGGGTGAAATATTGAATATATTACTTTCACACATTCAACGATGTACCTATATCATGACACTTACCAAAATTCTCATATCTTATTTATTTCTTTTAGTGGAATAATCCATATGGAACTATTTGGGTTGCTGTCAGACCAGCTGCCTGAGTATAAAATTTCTTTTCTTCCTTGCACACAAAAGCCAGAGATCTGCTGTGGCCCTTAGTACACTGTGCTGGTCTGCTGGCTTCTAGGTGCTCCTGTGTGTATCCGCTGGTGGGTGGGTGTGGGAGGTGTGTTATGCAAACGTTGTCTTTTTTTTTTAAGGTAGATTCGAAAATGCATAATAGGGACAGACTTACAAAATAATACACTGCACAGCGTTATGAATATTTCACAGAATTATTTCTTTATTTTGTGCGTAGCTCAGAGCGCTGACATGTGATTTATAGCTGCATGGATGTACCTGGGGTTGCTAAGGTTACCCAGTTTCATTCACCCGTGGATATTTGAGATCTACATAATGCCATCACACCCTCCGCTGCACTTCAAAGTGATGTTGATAAATGACACCTTCCTTAGATGATATTTCCATTTAGATGTGATATATCTTACGATTTCTGTCTTTTAGAATATTGTGGTTGATGAAATTTTACATTATGCACATATACAGAAAGCAGAGCTACATATTTTTTCAGTTTTAAACGTTTGAAAAACTATGAAGTGTGGGTATCCCATCCCCCCGCCCCTTTGCCCCTTTTTCCCATATGTTGAGGCTTACTGTGACTAATATTGAGTTCTTTTTTTTCCTTAAAAACAAAACAAAACAAAAACCAACGCATTATTGTTTGTCTTATGTTTAGAGATACAACAGAAGACTGGTGAGTCACCTGCAATCATTTTTATGATGTTTCATATCTTTGCAACAAAGGCTTAAGATTTTTTAAAAATGAAAATACCTTTCGAGACTTTGATAACAAACCTATGGAAGGTTATCTTTCCCAACAGATCTTTTTAGAAATAACATTTAGAAAGTTTGGTATATATATTACATATACATAATTTATTATACATATTTTGTTATTGCTTACAAATAATCACTGAGCTTTTAGCTTGTAATGTATCCCAGTCCTAGAAAAAAATCTGGTTTAGGGCAGCCTAACTTCAAAGGAATAAGGGATCAGATATATGGATGAGAACAGTTAAAAACTCAAAATTACCCATAAACTTTTGTGAGAAGGATAGACCTGGCTCCATGGGGCAATAAAGTTGCTGGTGGAGAGAGAGAAATGCATACAAAAAGCCACGAGCCCGTCTTACCAAGGACTAGTCTGTGGATGAATGATTTTGTTACCCTAACCAGCTGGGTTGAGTTCTGTAAAATTAGTTTTTTACCTGCCTCATCTGAGTGAGAAAAGAGTGATGGAAAATCCTGAGATGATGAAATGCAGGAAGGATTATAGAGGACCATGGTTAAGGCCCTTGGACCATGTTCTTTGGAAGGAAACAGAGACAGGTTGGCTTGGAGCAAAGGATGAGGAGTGGAAGAGGGTGGAACAAGTAAGTGGTTGGGAGAGGAAGGCCACTAGTCTGGGAAAGACCCTGTGGGGGGGAGGGGGGGTAAAAGACCAAGCGAGTGGAGAGTGAAGAAAGAGATGGACTTTCCAACAGGCTGAGAGGAAGAGCAACGTTGACATGGTCAGCTGCATGTTATGAGGTTCTGTGTCATGAATGTTTCCGAAGGGTACAACACGGCAGCCTGCAGACCTGCTTTGCTGGGTTGCACAGTGTTAAAAATGCTTTGAATTAGCTGTCGGTATTTACGTATTGGAAAATTTTGCATGGACAGTTCTGATTTTTGGATTCTTCTGCAAAATCAGAAGACCTGGCATCACTGGGGCTGCATTCCTGCATGGAGCAATTAGACGGAGCTGAGAAGCAGTTGACCCCATTCCATTCACATGAAAGTAATTGACTTAGCTGGTTTTCTGGCCTTTGTATACTTCTGTTAGTTCTGTAACGCTACGTGGTTTGTAGGCCCAAATCCTATTTTGCATAATACTGTATTCTGCCTTCTCGAGTTGTCAAGCAAATTGACAGGTCTTTAGGTCTTGGTGCTGTCCCTCTAAACAAAACAAAACAAACAATTAAAAACATCCAACTAAGATTAGGCCTCTCCAGGTTGCTACGGTCCCCAATCCCAGCTCTGTTATACTGGCTCTTCTGGCCAGGTGAGCCCACTCTTGCTTGGCTCCTGTACTCTGTGACTTTGCAAGTCCCTGTCCTGCTCTATGCCTAATGATGGCAGATAGTAAATGACCAATAAATATTTGTTGAATGAATAAAAGATAAAACCTTATTGTATTATTAATATATAGGTCTGTCCTGTGAGATCTTGTAGGGTACCAACCAACCAACCAGTTGCCATTGATTCGACTCATGGAGGCCCCATGTCTATCAAAGTAGAACTGTTCTGCGCAGGGTTTTCAATGGCTGATTTTTCAGAAATAGGTCACCAGGCCTTTCTTCCAGGTGCCTCTGGGTTAGCAGTTGAACGGGTTGACTATTTACACCACCCAGGGACTTCATTGTAGGGTTAGGACTGTCATCCATCTTTTATATCTTCAGTGCCAGCATAGACAGTGAATCCTTAATCAACATTGGTGCAACGATACATGCATATTGTGAAGTTGAGCAGTTGCTCTCCTGGTATGAGAAAACAACTCTACGATCGCAAGGTGGGTTGGCTGAACTAGTGGCCATAATAAGTCATCGTCACAGCCCAGGCCAGGATGACAAAGAGGCTGCTGCTGGCCTCCCCTTGTGGGACTTATTCATCAGAGAATGCCGAGCCAGCGTGGTCTTTAGCTCTCAGGCTGCTGGAAAGTGGCTTCTTGAAGCCCTGTCCGTGGCCCTCCTTTGTTGCCCCACCTGGACTTGGTCTCGTTTCTCCTGTTCCCACCTGATCTGTCTCAGGAACACTTCTGTTCTTCCTGAAATCACGGCTCACTATTTACCCTGCTCTGCTCCTTCGCTTGTCTCTCCCTCTCCCTAGGGTCTGATTATTCATTCCCCATTTTCCCATGCAGCCATCTCCTAACTGAGGATGCTGAATTTTGTGTTTTTTTATTTGTGCCATGTTCGGTGTTCGGCTAGGATTTAAGGTGGAGAAGGGGTAGATATGATGGTGACTGCAGAAGTAACTGGAATTGTATGTTCACCTTTAGTGTTCTATTCATAATTCCTGAGCAAAATTGGTCACCAACAGAACCGCGTGGGGAAGTGTTATGGGCTGAATTGTGTTCTTCGAAAAGATACTGAAGTTCTAATCTCTGGACCTAGTGAATGTAACCTTGTTTGGAAGTAGAATGTTTTCATATGTAACTAGTTATTATGAGGTCACAGTGGAGTAGACTGAGCCTTATAAAGTCCTTATAGAAAGAGGAGGGGAGACACACACAGACACACAGACACTCAGACGCAGAGGGAGGATGCTACGTGAAGATGGAGGAAGAGATTAGATTTATGTGCCACAAACCAAGCAACACCTAGGACCAGCAGAAGCTAGAAAACGCAGGGAAGAATCCCTCCTCGAAAGCCTCCAGACAGAGCACGGTCCTGCTGACACCTTGACTTTGGACCTTTAGCCTCCAGCACTGTGAGAGAATAAATTTCTGTTGGCCTAAGCCAGCTAGCTTCAACTCTTACAGCAGTTTCATGTAACAAATCCAGGGACCACCGTTCCCACCAGATTGCTCAGGTTTGCATTCTGAATCTGCCTCTCATTAGCTCTTGACCTTGGGTAAGCTATCTAGCTTGCCTCAGCTTTCGCATTTATAAAATGAAGATAACGATAGTGCCTACCTCACAGAGATGTTGTGTAGATTAAGTGGGTAAATAGCTGTGCAGTGTTTAGAACAGTGCTGGCGAATGGTAAACGCTGAATGGAGGTCAGCTATTACTATCTTAATCAATATGGTAACACTTGCCCTCATTCCTGCCTTTTGGTGGTTCCATGACTGCAAGTCATCCTTTACACAAACATTTCCTTTTCCAAATATCCTTAGGCTCTTTGGGTGTGATAAAATGTACAGGCAGTCCCCGAGTTACCAATGACCAACTTAGAGACAGCTTGTGTGTAAATTTGCCCTCAGCCTGAAACAACTGAACCAACCCCTACTTGCCACAAATTCTTCATCACAATCACCTTCACTTGCTGCGTGTGCAGCTTTTAATAAGTTGAAAGGGCTTTGAGCTAGATAGGAACCGTACGCACCTGTTCCAACTTACCCACAAATTCCACTTAAGGACACAGGCACGGATATGGCTCATAACCTGGGGGCTGCCTGTGTTGAGGAGAGTAATTAGGTAGCATGGATTGATTAAGAAGAATAAGAGATCACTACGCATCAGTAATATTTATGCCCAAAGGGCTGTAGACAACCACTGGTGATGTATTAGGGTTTTCTAAAAGTCTCTCCGATGAGGTTTTAAGTACAGGTCTAAGGCTTCCTTACTTGCAATTCTGAAAATTAATTTTTTTTTCCCATCCGTTCTCTTTGGCAATAAGATCTGACTTGTATTTGATGGCCAAAACTCCCCTGGACTGACAAAGGCTGTTTTCAGTTTTTATCCCACTTAGTGTGAATATTTATGTTTTCTGCAAAAATATTAGCATTTTTGATTATGGGGTGCCATCTCAAACCCCACTGGAGGTATTACATGATATGATATTTGCACTAAGTTCTCTCCTTAAGATTTGAAAAATTCTGAATTCCAGAATACATCAGTATCCAAGGGTTTCAGATGAGGGAATGTAGCTCTGGGTAACCATATATGTGCCCTTTTTGGACCAGAGCGATATGATCTTTTAAAGCCCCATCCCTTTCCCATCCCCAACACAGTGCTCTGTATCAGTCAAGGTTTACTGAATGCTCACTAAGTGCCAGGCACCATTCTCAACTCTCAAACACAGTGAAGAACAACGTGGCCCTTATTTTCATGGGCTTCATACACTACTGGAAGACACTGGATAAAGGAATAAGAGCATTTCAGTGATTCTGAAGACAAGAAAATACAATGAAGGGATAGAGAATTATCCTGCATGGTGTGTGTGTGTTTGTGGGTAGTCACTTCAGATAGGGTGTTTAAGGGAGACCTCTCTGAGAGGGTGAGATTTGAGTAGAAACCCAAATGATTTGAGCAAATTAACTATGCAAAGAGCTGACGAAGGGCGTTTCAAGCAGAGCAAATAGCAACTGTAAAAGCTCCAAGGCCAGAACGAGCTCAACAGGTTCCTGAAGTAGAAAGAAGACTCACATGGTTGGAGCAGCACTGAGTTGTGAGAAAGAAGAGTGAAGACGTGATTAGACATAGACCTGATCAAAGATGGTCTTGTAGGCCACAGAAGGAGTTTAGATTTGATTCCATGTGTAACAGGAGTTGTTGGAGAGATTTAAGCAAAAAATATAAAATACGTGCTTTATATCTTAAAAAAAAAAAACACTGTTGAATGACTTTATAGGTACTATTTTCCAATATTTGTGGAATGAATAAAGTAGTTATATAATTACATTTTGCCTATAATGTATAGATTATCTGCTAGTAAGAGCAGCAAATAACCATGACTAAAATAAGGGTTTATTTCTCTTGTGTAGAGGTGTGGAGCTAGGCAATCCAGGGCTACTTGGGGATTTAGCTCCAGGAAGAGCTCGAGAACTCCCTGGTACACTATCCCAAGGTGTGACTCTCATCCTTATGGTCTAAAATAGCAGCTAGCTCTCCAGCCATTGCATCTGTCTCCCAGGTAGCATGATTAATGAATCTGGCAAGAACATGTACCAATTTTCTTTTAAGGAGGGTTCCTGGAGGCTGACACATGACACCTCTGATTACATCCCATTGGCTGGAACTTCTCCATGACCACAATTAACTGCAAGGGAGGCTGAGAACTGTAGTCTTTATTCGGAGCAGCCATGTGTCCAGCTTAAAATCAGGAGTTTCACTGCTATAGAGGAAGGATGGCAGGTATTGAGGGCCATGGAGCAGTCCCTTCTGGCCATGAATTTATTATACTCAATCAGAGGTCATTAAAGCTGGAGTGGATGAGACGTCTTCTAAATCCACCCTCCTGTGGTGCCATTGCTACAAGTCCTGTTTCTCTCAGGTGATTTAACTGAGGTTTTGAATTTTTTTTTTTTTTTTTGTAATGCCAACCTTAAAAGCATAACAAGCACCTACCTAAAGGAAGCTCGTTTATTAGTCCCCAAAAGAAGGGCTCTGGGAGGTCTGGGCTAGGAAGTTCCAGGTTAGACCAGGGATGGGCCTTTAACAGGTGGGGTCTCCCAGATCCCAGACTCGGTTTTCATTTTCCCTCTTCTCTTTCTTATTTTTAAAAATATTCAAGCCCTGATGAGGAATGAATTCCCCAGAGCAGAATGGAGATGACCCCACAGAGCACTAGGCTCTGTTGATGGGAATTGCTTTTACCTTCTGGAAAGAGAATAGGCCACAAAGGATCAATCTTTTCTCTGTTGTGTCTCTTTCAAGTTGAACTGCATCGGACAATGAGTGGATTAAAAAAAAAATCCCATGGCCTGGTGTGCCTCAGATGCATTTGCCAATTTTAACATCATTCTCCAAGTTATATAAAGCTGGAGTATAAATGCCCGTGCCTTCTGTAGGGCGAGCAGTTTACTTCGCAGGCAGGGATCACGTTTGTAACAAATCTCCTCAGAGATGCAGCTTGTAAGTGAAGTGAAGAAATCATTAGAGAAGCAATATTTGAAGAAGTGGACTAGCCCAGTTCTGAAAGCAACTCTATTTTAACCTTTAAAAGATATCATTTTACTTACCAGACTGCTTATTACAATTACACAGTGTTTTCCTTGGCCCCTGGTTCCATTAAATGTATGTTTTATAGCAAGTTCTCAATTGCATTATCCTGACAGGCTGGCTCATAAGGGCATATGATAAAGTAGAGAAACTGCAAAGAGGTAAACTGGCCCTCATTAAGTTTATAGTTTTATTACCTTGTTTAGGGCACTTTTTCTTCCCTTCATCTCACCAGCTTTCCTTTGTGACACTTAATTTATAAGAAGCAAAGGGACGTTCTTGCCCTCCTTTTACTAGTGGCTGGTGAGCTGGCTTGCAAGGGCCATTTTGAGGGTTGTATGTTTAGCTGAGTTGTGCCCATCCCTTCTCTCTACTGCTCCCCCTTATTGTAAATAGTTTTTCCTCCCCCAGACGTTATCTATATGTCGGTACCCTTCCTGTGTTAAATGTCAATGAATCATGCATTTTGGTCTAAGGCTTGTTGACCTTAGAGATGAGATCTCCATAAACTTGCAAAACCCACTTAGACGGATGGACCTTTAATAAATGACGTGCATCACCTCCTCCAGCTGGCCACCTCTGCTGAGCTGTAGGAGAGAGTTCTTTTGCACCAAGCCCACAGCCAGCCTCCTGGAGAGCTAGAACTAGGTTCTCTCACTGTGCACGCAGGTCAGCCAAACAATTCTAGTTTGCAGAACATTACCCAGGCATAAATATATTTATATCTCCCTGCTCCAACAGGGGAATTAAATCAGCTTGAATTTATGTAAAACGTGTTATCGTTACTGGACGGGGAAGGAGCATTGTGCTAAGATGTGCAAACATCACCTGGCCGCTGCTAATTATAGGCATGTAAAAAATGGCTGGTTGTTGCTTCTGAACCCAGATAGAATCTGTGGATGTTGATTATGAAGGGCTATTATATATTGAGAGGTTAGGATTTATTACTGAAAGTATGAACCAATCACTCCGAATTGGATGGTAGCTGGGCGCTGGGGAATCGGTGTTGGAGCTGTTAGGCCAGGGTAATCTATCAGGAGGAGGGGAGTGCACTCTATCAATTAAGGAACAAGCAATTCCGCTGATTTGCTATTGGCAGACTAATAGAGGTAATGGGTTTTCCTAGACAGTCCAGGTACGGTACAGCCTAGCTGGGGAAAACAGTGACATTAGACAAACACAAGAGCAGTTCATTAAACCTGAATGAAGGCTGCGGTGGGAGAGAGACAGAGAACCTTATTCTCGGGCATGCCTTGTGTGGGGCCTCACAGGAAGAGAAGGGTGGACATCCCAACGAGAATGTGGATGCCATTTGTCTTTATGTATGCAATAAGCTGATATCCTTGGGGGACTCACGAGAGCCTTTTGGTGTGGAAGTATCTTACAATGTGTAGCAAACATCTATTGCTACAACAATGCTACGTTACCAACAACCTTCAGCGCTTTACAACAACAAATGTTTCTCTTCCTTGCTCACGCCTCTGTGGGTTATTAGGGGTTTGACTGATCTTGGCAGGCTTGCTTCAGGCTGCAGCTCAGACTTAGCTCTGTACCACTGGTCTCGCTCTAGTGCCGGGGTGGATACGGCAGTGTCTAGCCAGGGCATGTACTCCTCATGGCCTTGGTGATGCACAAGGTCCGAGTCAAACTCTGCAAGCCCGTGTCAACCTTTGCCAGAGTCATGTCTGCCGATGTCCCATTGGTCATAGGGAGTCACATGGTCAAGTAGAAGTCCAGGGGTGGGGAAGTATATATGGTTCAAGGTAAGGTCTAGATGTACAATTTTATAGGGGAGTGAAGAAATGTGATCAATTGTTTCATCTACCATTTACTGCCTTCTTGGTCAAATGGCTTTTGCGATGGTCGAGGTAGAGCTTGGACCCCTTCCCTCTTCCTTCTTCACTGTATCCTGGGGCAGCACCTTTGACCATCCCCCCGCCTCTGGAAGGAGCAGCAGCTGTCCTTAAATCTTGTACCTCCTCAGGTGGCTGTGGAGCTGGCGTATACTGCAGGTTATAAATGGCTTGTATATTGAACCTGATTTTTATATGAAATCTTCACACAAATGCCAGTTTTTACCACAGCAGTCATGCCAGTGGGTCCCTTTGCCCTTGCAAACCTGTCACAGATTTACTGCCCATAAGCAAAGGCCTTGGAAGAAGTACAACCAGAATGCTTCTTAGAAGCAAAGATGGTGAGACTACATCTCACATACTTTGGACATGTTATCAGGAGGGATCAGTTCCTGGAGAAGGACATCATGCTTGATAAAGTAGAATGTCAGCAAAAGAGAGGAAGACACTCATGAGATGGACTGACACGGTGGCTGCAACCATGGGCTCAAGCATAACAACGATTGTGAGGGTGGTGCAGGACCAGGCAGTGTTCTGTTCTGTTGTACATGGGGTTGCAATGAGTCAGAACTGACTCAATGACACCTAACAACAACAAGCAAAGGCTGACAAAATAAAGGTAAAGAAGACGTAGCTGCAGCTTGTCTGAAGTGAGGTGGAAAGTGGACCAGCACAGGGGTTAGTAGCCACCAAGCTCAGAACAGAAGTTGCAGGTGGGGCCTTAGGCTCTGCTCAGGTCCCGGTGTATGTATATATATATTAGTGCTACTTCTACCACCGTCTGTCAGTTTGTCGTACTGTGGTGGCTTGTGTGTTGCCATGATGCTGGAAGCTATGCCACTGGTATTTGAAATGCCGGCACCCATGATGACAGGTTTCAGTGGAGCTTCCAGACTAAGACTAGTAAGAAAGGCCTGGCAGTCTACTTCCAAAAATTAGTCAATGAAAACCCTACGAATCTCCAAAGAATATTGTTATTTTGGACACATCATCAGGAAAGACCAGCCGCTGGAAAGGGACATCATATTTGGTGAAGTGGAGGGCCAGCAAAAGCAAGGGAAGCCCTCAATGAGATGAAATGACACAGTGGTTACAATGGTGGACTCAAACCTGCCAGTGATCACAATGATGACATGGGGCTGTACAAGCGTTTTGTTCTGGTGTACATGTGGTCGCCATGAGTCGAAGCCAGCTTGAGGGCAAATAACAACACTGGGCTGTTAGCTAAAATTTCCCAGACTATAAACTCCATGAAGGCAGGAATTTTTGTCTGCCTGTTCACTGCCATATCCCCTGTGCTATGACTGATGCCAGCACATGAGGACCATTAATATATATTAACTGAATGAATGAATGAAGGTGAAATCAGAGCGTTTCATGTTTGGAACCATTATGCCTTTGAATGACACCGAAGCTTAGCAGGTAAATAGAAAATTTATAACTTCCTCTCCTTTGAGAGGTGGGAGGTGTGGCTTTGCAGAATAGGGGAACAGAGAGGAGAAGCGGCCATGGAGGCTAAAAAGAGGGCTGAGAACATCTGGGCTTTGTTCTGCCATCAAGTAGCAAGTACCTTGTAACTCGATGACTTTCTCCGCCACGGACTTCTCAACTGGCCTTTCCATAAATCTGCCAGGCCACGAAAATAAGGCATAAAACATATTGGGGGTAAGGAAGCTAAAAAAGAGGGGGCTTCTTGATTCTAACATGAAGGACTGAAATTATGAATTGTTTTTAAGGGCCAGGGGAAGAAAGAGCTCAGGTCCAGCCTGGCTGTGTGAATGAGCAAGTAAGGAAGTAAAACAGCAACAGCCAACGAGAGAAAGCTCGGCCATGCCACAGACTTCCCCAGGGTGGGCGCCATGCTTGTTTCTGTCTGGTAACTGAAGAGCCCAGCTCCGTGCCTGGCACATGGTAGATGCTTCATAAAGCACGGAAAAAAAAAAAAATCAACTATTATTGTCAGAGGATGGGATAAAAGCAATTGGGAGGAAAAGGAGCTGTAAGATTGGATTTGCCACTTGACCTTGGGTACCACGTTTTCTCTGATTAGAGTGTAATTTCCTGGCAGTCACCCAATGAATAGCACATAAGCTGTTTGGTACCAAGCTTTTAAAACATAACATTCTATTAGAACCACACAATTGTAAACCATGCTACTTGAACAAACCAAAAAACAAAAACAAACAAAAAGAACAAAAACCAAAACAAATGAACAAAACAACAACAAAAAACAAACCAGTTGGTGTGGAGTTGATTCTGACTCATGGTGACCCCATGTATGTCAAAGTAGGACTGTGCTCCATAGGGTTTTCAGTGGCTGCTTTTTCAAAAGAATATCACCAGGCTTTTTTCCCATGCACCTGTGGGTGGGTTCGAACCACCAACCTTTCAGTTAGTAGTCAAGAACTTAACCGCCTTTCACCACCCAGGGACTCCACTGAACAAGGCTCCTAGTGTTACCACATCATTTTCTGCCTCCCCCACTGATTTTCTCACCCTGAATCTTGGGAGATTTCCGTCCCTTATGGGTTCTAGTTCCTAAGACTCTTTCTCTCTTCACAGCTGTGAGCTTTGAGCTTCTCTACTTTTCGACCCCCAGACTCCTTATCATCAGTGTTTCCTGAACCTTCTATAGCCCCTCTCTTAATTAGTTGCCTCATCTACCCAAGCACAGGATTGCCAGATCCCCTGAGAACCTTCTGTCTTTCCTTATCCCACACCTAATTAACAACTTCCTGCCAATTTTTGCCTTGAATATTTTCTGATCCATTTCCCTTCTCAATCCCTGCACTCACTGCCCTGGCTCAGGCCTTTGTCATCTCCTGCTGGCACTATGACACTGGCCTGCCACCTGGTCTCCTAGCTGCAGGCCTAGCAACCCCCTTTCCTGCTGCCAGAGGGACTCAATTCAAAATGCAAATCTGGCCACTAGAGTCCCCTGTCTCCCGTCACCTCCGGGTAACTATAAGCTCCTTACAAGCACACAAGGTCTTTCCTGCTCTGCCCACCTCCCAGCTTCACCTCCTGCTTCTCCTGGCGAGCACTCAATGCCCTGGGGTGCTCTGCATGCACCTTGCTCTTTCATGCCGTGGGGCAGGTTCTTATGCTGGATTGCCCTCTTACCAGCTGCTTTTTGCCTGGCTATCTCCTATTGTCTTTGCCTCTCTCTGCTCTGGTGCCATCTCCTCTGGCTGGTGCTGAGTGGTCCACTTCTAAGTTCCCATAGCACCTTGTGCATGCCTCTACGTACAATTTCTAAACAGTATTTCTTTAGGCTTCTGCCGTAGGAGCCTGGGTAGCATAAGCAGTTTGTGATCAGCTGCTAACCAAAAGGTTGGCAGTTCAAATCTGCCCATTGGTGCCATGAAGGAAAGGCCTGGCAATCTGCTTCTGTGAGGATTACCACCAAGAAAACCCTATGGAGCTGTTCTACTCTGTAACACAAATGGTCACCATGGGTTAGGGGCTGCCTTGACGATACCTGATAACAACCACCCTTCTGCCAGCCTCACCAGGCTATAAACAAGCTAAGAACCAAAGCCGTTGCCGTGAAGTCAGTCCTGACTCATGGAGACCCCACGTGTTACGGAGTAGAACTGCACTCTGTGGGATTTTCAATGACTGTAACCTTACAGAGGGCCAGACCTTTCTTCCGCGGCACCAGTGGGTGGATTTGAGCCATCGACCTTTGGTTAGTAGCCAAGTGCAAACTGCTTACGCTACCCAGAGACCGCTAAGCCATTTTAAGAACAGGGTACCTCTTTTTATTCATCTTATTATCTCCAGCCCCCACCATAGTGCCTAATGCATAGAAGATGCTCAGAAAGAATTTGTTGGATTGAACAGACTCTTGGCTGTGCAGTTTCCTTTCTTTCTTACCTCTGATTTACCAGCCTTCAGTGATGACAAGTCAGTCTGAGGTTGCAGTTTTCTTTTGGAGCCTAAAATTGGTACATTTGTCATTGTACATTAGCTGAAAAAGAAAAAAAAAAATCAACTTTGATATTTTTGGAGGCTACGTTTGAAGTTGAAAGGTTGACGTATGCATCGTGATATAAAGTGGTGGTCTTTTCAAATGATTTTTCTTCAACCTTCCCAATAAAACAAATGAACTGTGTTCATGGGCTCTCTCCTTGCTGGCTTCTCTTTGACACGAAAATGAAATGAATGTGTAAAGGCACAAAAACAGTATGTACCCTCGATCGGATAAAAGCCCGGCTTTATCTCCTTTTGCCCCTTTTATTTTCGCAATACTAAAGAACTATTAAAAATGGTGAATTTTTAGACAAGGGATCAGTTGCAACTCACTCTCTGTCCCATTGCCCTGGTATAACCTTGACCTCTGCTTCCTCTCACCTCTGCCAACACATCCCAGAACTGGCTTCCTTCTGCCTCCTGAGGTCCCCAGGAGACGTCCACACAGTGTAAAGCCCTCTGCGACATCATCTTTTCTTGAACTTCAGCCCCCTGAGGCTTGTGTGGACCTCGATCTAACCATTGATCTGTGTCTCTGTGGGAAGGATGCCACCAGAAAGGCCCACCCCAAAATGCTCTCTGGGAACCCTGGTCTCCCTCTCTGCTCTCCTTGACTCCACACAAGGGGGACTTTGAGCAGAGACCTCTGAACCGTTTAAGAACAGGGGACCATTTTTTAATTCATCTTTTTACCCTGAGCAGAGGCACATCCAGGCTCTAGGCAGGAGAGTGGGCCTGCGTGTGGCGGAGGGGTGCACTTGGGGCTGTGAAAGCAGGTGCAGAGAAGCACCCCTCCTCTTTGACTGCGTTCCTCACCATGTTTCTTTCACACTGTGTCATCTCTGAGTGATAGCCAGTAAGCACCATGGCCACATGTCACCTAAAAATGGTCGAAAAGGCTTTTGGAGGCGCTCCAGTGAAGCCACCGACCCCCTTGCTCCTCTCTAGATTTGCTGAGAGAGTGGGAGACTGGGCTTTGAATATGCATTTGTGTGTGTTTGAGCATGTGTTTGTGTGTGTGGGTATGTGAAAGTATGTGTGTTTGTGCAAGTGTGTGTGTGCGGGTGAAAGTATGGGTCTGTGTGTTTGTGTGAGTGTGTTTATGTAAATGTATGTGCAAGTGTGTTTGTGTGAGTGTGTGTGTGAATGTGTGGTCTCTGTGTGAGTATGTGTGTGCGTGAGTGTGTTTATATGAATGTATATGTCAACAATGTTTGTGTGAGTGTGTATTTCTGTGGGTCTACGTGTGTGAGCGTATTCATGTGTGTGGGTTTGTATGTTTGGAGACCTACGGTCATGAAAAGAAACTCCCTCCTTTCTCCCCAGTTTCTTCCGTGACACATCGTTCTTCAGCAGCAGCATTAAGAGTGACTTTAACCCCTTTATGATGGTCCCCTCAATCTTCCAGATAATCTACACCCATGTGCAAACAGCGTGCTTTCTATTTCCACGTGTAGCCATGTTTGTGGTCTCCAAGGTCCTCTTGAGGAGACATGTTAGAGCTCCTTCTGCTCCTATAATGGGTTATTAGTTGCAGGGACCAGGCAGAGAGGAAGTATCTAGGCACAAATCCTGGAAAGCCACACTGAAGAGTGAGAAGGCTTGAAACAGAAGGTAGGATGTAGGTCTTGGAGAAAGTCTCTGGGCTAAAGAAGTGGTAGCTGTAATCTTCTATAGATGGTTGTAGACATAGACCTGAGTGGTGAGGAACTCCTTAAAGGCATTCACTTGAGCAGGATACACCTGTCAAATAGATGTGGGATAGTGTTTCCAAAGATGACCACAACATCAACTCTTCTGTGTTCTTTTGCAATGTGACCTTATCGCTCTTCTATCAAGAGGTGGAGACTTATTTCTCATCCCTTTGACTCTGGACTGGTCCCACAATCTGTTCTGATCAAAAGAATGTGGCAACAGTGACACTGTATAATCTCTGAGGCAGGGTCTTAAGAGACTCGTAGCTTATACGCTTGCCTCTTGGAATGCTCCCTCTTGGAACCCAGACTGTGTGCTGTGAGAAACCCAAATCATGTGGAGAGGCCCAGGTGGAGGGAAATTGAAGTGCTCAGTTGACAGTTCAATTGAGCTTCGAGCTGGCATCCAGCACCAACTACTGGCCACGTGAGTCAGGTATCTTAGATGTTCCAGCCCCTGTGAGCCAGGTATCTTAGATGTTCCAGCCCCTGTGAGTCAAGTATTTTAGATGTTCCAGCCCCTGTGAGCCAGGTACCTTGGATTTTCCATCCCATGTGAGTCAGGTATCTTGGATGTTCCAGCCCCTGTAAGCCAGCTATCTTGGATGTTCCAGCCCATGTGAGTCAGGTATCTTGGATGTTCCATCCCATGTGAGCCAGGTATCTTGGATGTTCCAGCTCATGTGAGTCAGGTATCTTAGACGTTCCAGCCTCTGTGAGCCAGGTATCTTAGATGTTCCAGCCCATTTGAGTCAGGTGTCTTGGATGTTCTAGCCAATGTGAGTTTCCAAAGACTTAGTCATAGCCACTGCCACCTGGAGCAGAAGGATCATCCAGCTGAGCCCAGTCAACCCACAGAATTGTGAGCCATAATATATCGTCATTGCTTGAAAACAGTAACTTTTGGGGGTGGTTTGTTATGCAGTTTAAAAAACCAAAACCAAACCCACTGCCATTGAGTTGACTCCAACTCATAGTGAGCCCATAGGACATAGTAGAACAGCCCCATAGGGTTTCCAAGGCTGTAAATCTTTACAGAAGCAGGTTGTTGTATCTTTCTCCCAGGGGGTGGCTGGTGGGTTCAAACCGATGAACTTTTGGACGGCAGCCGAGTGCTTTAACCACTGCACCACCAGGGCTACTATGGCAGCAATAAACCAAACCAAACCCACGCTGTTGAGTCAATTCCTACTCATTGTGACCCTATGGGATAGAGTAGAATTGCCCTACAGGGTTTCCAAGGAGCAGCTGGTGGATTGAAACTGCTTGACCTTTTGGTTAACAGCCTATCTCTTAACCACTGCGCCATCAGAGCTCCTATACAGCAATAAAACCAGAAACCAAACCCTTTGCCATCGAGTCCATTCCAACTCATAGTGGCCCTATAGGACAGAGAAGAACTGCGCCACAGAGCTTCCAAGGAGTGCCTGGTGGATTTGAGCTGCCAACCTTTCGGTTAGCAGTTGATCTCTTAACCACTACGTGACCAGGGCTCTAGCAATAGGTAACCAAAATAACAGGTGAAGTTACTGCTGCAAGAGTGAGTTGGGTGAAGAGTAGGCTTTCTTCACAATTGCCAGACAGCAAGCAAAAATGAAGTTATGCAGAAGGCAAATGAAGGAGAAGACACATTTTGTTATTTTTCTTTATGGAAAAGAAAAATCTATAAATCTTTAACTTTCATATAATGCAAAATAGTTAAAGAAAATGCTAATAGTGGTTTTTTTTGATAATGGCTGATTATCTATAGTAAATATTTTCCCAATGAACATTTATTACTCCAGGAACAAGATAGGAGCCCTGGTGGTTGAGCAGTTAAGCGCTCGGCTGCTAGCCAAAAGGTCAGCAGTTCCAATCCACCAGCCTCTCTACGGGAGACTGACGCGGCAGTCTGCTTCCATAAAGATTACAGCCTTAGAAACCCTATGGGGCAGTTCTACTTTGTCCTATAGGGTTGCTATGAGTACGAATTGACTTGATGGCAGTGGGCTCTGGGTGAACTAGAAGACATGGTCTTTTGGAAGGAGCATTATTCATGTGTGTGTGTTCTGGTTAATGGGATGGCTCATTAAAATTTCCATGTACTTCCACCTTCCCTTCTATTTTCCATGGCCAGTTCCTTGGAAGTCGTCTGATGGAGATGGTACCAGCTAAAGATGGGACAGTCTCTGAATGACCATGTGGAGCACACTATCATCACCCACTTCGATGACCTGTATGGAGCACACCACTACCACCATCCACCTTGATGACCTGCATAAATGGCCATGTGGAGCAGAGCGCCACCACCCACATCCATGACCTACATGGATGACCATGTGGAGCATACCACCACCACCACCCACCTGGATGACCTGCATGGATGACCATGTGGAGCACACCACCACCACCACCCACCTGGATGACCTGCATGGATGACCATGTGGAGCACACCACCACCACCACCCACCTGGATGACCTGCATGGATGACCATATGGAGCAAATCACCACCATCACCCACCTGGATGACCTGCAACGACTATAACTTGAGCATGAAGTGGGTATTTGTTCTATTGGGCCAGCGAAGTTTTCCTTTGTTATAAGCTATTAGTGTTCCCTGACTAATACACGATTCGGTTGTAAAGTGCTCTACATTGACAGTGTGCTTTCATATTCTTCTTCTCATTTGATACCTACAACAGCTCTGTGAGCTAGGCAAGATGAGAATCGTGCCCATTTTATAGAGGAGAAAGCTGAAACACAGAGAGGCACATGCTTTGTTTAGTAATGTTGTATGATCAGTAAATGGCAGAGCATGGTCATGCCTTCAAGTTTAGTCTCTTTTTACCTCCCTCCTACTGCCCTCCTCCCACTCAGGTCTGGTTTTCTTCATGAATTTCATTTTGACTCTAGTCTCTGGAGCTAAACATCATAAAGGAGTGTTTATCTGCTTCTTTTTCAACAAAGAAAGTTGAACGAAGGTAATGCCTTTTTGTAAAGTCAAGGTAAATTTGGCAATCATTTCCATATGTTGCACAAATAGGTCAAACAATAAAATAGATTGTTTACACCAGCATTTCTCTAAATCTGTTCTGCAGAATGCTAATTCTGAGCGACTAAAAAAAAAAAAACAAAAAAACCCAAACCCGTTGCCTTCGAGTCGATTCTGACTCATAGTGACCCTATAGGGCAGAATAGAATTGCTGCATGTGGTTTCCAAGGCTGCAATCTTTATGGAAGCAGACTGCCACATCTTTCTCCCACGGTGCAGCCAGAGGGTATGAACTGTCAACCTTCCTGTTAGCAGCTGAGTGCTTAACCACTGTGCCACCAGGACTCCTTTAATCCTGAGAGATGGCCCATGTAAAAAGGGTTCCTAGTCAAATAAGTCTGGCCGGTTCTGGATACTATATTCCTTTTTGAAGCTTAATAATATGCATTATCATGCTAAAGGCTCTGAAAAGTCCTGCAGCCAAAATACCTGTTCTATAGCTCGGCACTTCTTTAAAGTTCTCTTTTGGTTCATGCTATTTATTTCTCTCTTTAGTTTTTTTAAAATTATCCTTTACCCATATTATTCTTAGCCTAATTTTGATGTCCTCCCCCTCCTCCTTCTAAAATTAACTCCCTACTTAGTTGATCAAAGGTTACTGCAGACGTAAAGCATCTGAATTTCGGTAACCATTTATCACATAAATGTTTAAAAATAAATGTGATAAACAAAATAGAGAAACGTAAGCCAAGTGAATGAAGGTGGCTGACACACCATAAGGGAGGTAGGGACGGTCCCCTCGACCCTCCCCATTCAACAATTTTAGCAGCCACTGGATGAGCACATTATCAGTAAGCTAGTTGAATTTATGAATCATGTGAAAGTGGAAAAGCTGGATAATACACTGAATGCCAGAACCAAGATCCTTCAAAATCTTAGACTAGGATCAGTTCAACAAGACTTCATTTTACCAGGGGTACGTTTAGAATTACGCTCTTAAATCTAGAAATTCAACTGTGTAACTATAGGATCGGGTAACATGACTGAGTAGACCCAAACATAAAAAAATAAAATAAAACAAAAAAGCCTAGGGTTTTGAATTTGAAATCTGACACAGCTCAATCCACAAAGCAAGATGTACACAAGGCGAATGTTTAAATTCTGGACTGAGACATCAGAGCTTGCGAGAGTAGGAATAGGAATCCTTGGATAGGGCAGGATTTGTGTGTTGCAAGTCTGGCAGAGGTGGCCAACAACACTTCCGATGGCAAAGACGGGTCAAAGGAGAGGTTGAAAGTGTCCTTAGAAAGGCTTCATTCCACACTGCTTAAAGGTGGAGAAGGTAGATTTGAGGGACAAACCATGCTGATGTGCTGTTTCTACTGTCTAACAACAATGCATTTCGCGAAGAGAATGCTGGAGCTGAAGGGCGAAGGGTAATAGGAGAAGTTAAGAGAGGAAGCAGTAACTGCCAGATCAGAATCCAAGAGCTTGTCACCTAGCAGCTTTATTGTGAACTTCACTGACAACTTGAAACCCAAAACAGTGAGGAGGATTGGCTCCAGGACAGCAGAAACAACAGAGTAAAAATCAGTTTGTTGAAGGCAACTGTGGTAGGTTGGATCATAGCTCTCAATTATATATGTCCTCCTTTAATGGAATAGATTCCCAGGCAGTGCAGATGTTTTGCGCTTAGCTTAACTTAAATGTTGGTGGTTTGAACCCACCCAGTGATGCCATACAAGAAAGGCTGGAAAATGTGCTTCCATAAGGATTAAAATTAAAAAAAAAACTTTTTTTTAATTGATTTATTTTTTAGGATGAAAAAAAAACCCTATGGAGTAGTTCTACTCTGTCACGTGGGGTTGCCACAAGTTGGAATCAACCCGATGACAATGTTTACTTTTTTTTTTTAAATGAAATTTTGTAACCATGCCCTTCCTTGCCTTTATGGAAGGCAGAGTATATTTCTTATTCCTTGACGTTGGGCTTACTCATGTGACTTACTTTGGCCAGTGGGATGTTAGCAAACATGATGCAAACAGAGGCTTGAAATGGCTTATATAGTTTGGCTAGCCCTCTTGTGTTCCTGTGATCTCTGTGAGAAGATCACTCCCTAGGGAGCTGCCTCCTCTTTACCTGTCCTCAGAGTGAGAACACAAGGAGCAGACTTTAACCTGACTGGAGATGTGCAGCCAAGCCCAGCTTTCTCAGCCAACCTACAAACTCTTGAACAAATGTTTTGTAAGAACTGAGTTTTGGGGTGGTTTGTGAGGCAGCTTTAATGCTGCAGTAGCTGAGTAATACAGCCACAGAATGAAATGAGGACTTCAAACTCCCCAGTTCTTGTTTTCTACCAAACCCTGATGGCGTAGTGGTTAAGAGCTTGGCTGCTAACCAAAAGGTCAGCAGTTCAAATCCACCAGGTGCTCCTTGGAAACTCCTTGGGGCAGTTCTACTCTGTCCTATAGGGTGGCTATGAGTCGGAATCATCTAGGCGACAATGGGTTTGGTTTTGGTTTAGTCTTATGTTACTCTCAGATACTGACTTCTCTCAAAATAAACTGAAAGATGGAATCTTTGTATAAAAATATGTTAAAAAAAATGAGAAGAACACAAAGAAAAGGAAGATGAAGAATATACATACACATGACGAATTATTCACAAAAAATGAGGGAAAATTTTAAATAAGTCTCCATATTTCAAAGAAATTATAGATAATGTGATCTCTTTAAAAAAAAGGATCAAAGAAGCTATGAGGCAACTCAACAGGAGATGAAAATAATTAAATGCAAGAAAACTAGTATATAAAGAGAAGAGAAAAATAGAAAAAAAAAATCCTGAGATGAAAATCATATTATAAACCACAAAACTAAACCGAATCTATAATAATCAATAACATGATGTGTAGTCTTGAGAAAATGAACTATAAAGGAATAAAGTATAAAATTAATTACAGAGAAGATCATAGAAATTCAAAGAAAGAACAAAGGAAATTCAACACATGCATAATTGGTATTCCTAAAAGAAACAAACAAAAAAAGAAACAGTAAAGGGTACTGAAAACAATTAAGGACTTAAATCAGTAGATCAAAGAGCACACTATGTTCCAGAAAAAATTAACACAGAACACTCCATATCAACAAACGTTGGTGGACTTACCACAATTCAGGAATAAAGAATCATATAGATATACTCCACAACAAAAACAACAATAAAGAATCATATACAGAACTTGGCTTAACAACAAAAAAAAAAGGAAATATACAAAGGCATCAGATGAGGATTGACTAGGTGATATGTGGAGGAGCCCTGGTGGTGCAGTGGTTAAAGCTCTTGGCTGCTAACTGAAAGGTCGATGGTTCGAACCCACCAGAGGCTCTGTGGGAGAAAGACGTGGCAGTCTGCTCCTGTGAAGATGCCAACCTCGGAAACCCTATGGACAGTTATCTGTCATTATGAGTTGGAATGGACTTGATGGCAAAGGGTTTGGTTTTTGATAGGTGATATGCAACAGTTCTGCTAGATTCATGGCTTGATTTTTTCATTCTTGGAGATTAAATTGTCATATAATAAAATATAATGTAATCCTAATCACAATCGCTTTGAAATTTGTAAAAAAAATAGCTTTAATGTTTATTTGTAAAAACAAGTGCGGGAAAATAAGGAAACATTTTAAAAAGAGTATAAAGGAAAACTTGGTCTACCAGATATTAAAACATAAAGTTACAATAATTAAAACAGTGAGCTACAGTGCCAGGCTAGGCAAACAGAACTCCTGTGCGGAATAGAAATGCCTGTAATTCTTTCCTCACTCTTATTTTGCTGAGAATACCCTAGTCATCCTTCATGTTTTAGCTCAGAGGTTACCTCCTGGAAGTCTTCCATCTTTTCCAGTACTTTCACTGCATCTTGTACATACCTTCATATTTGCTTGGTCATCTGTCCAGGCTGCCGAGGGCCCTGAGTGAAGGAGCCACACTTTTTAACTTATATCACTAATGCCTACTTTAGTTCAATGCCTGATACCTGGTAGATACCAAAAACCCTGTTGCTTGTTGAGTCGATTCCAACTCATTGCAACCCTAGAGGACAGAGTGGAACTACCCCATAGGGTTTCCAAGGCTGTAAACCTTTATGGAAGCAGACTGCCACATCTCTCTCCCACGAGCAGCTGGGGGGTTCGAGCTGCCGAGTCTTCAGTTAGCAGCTGAGTGCTTTAACCGCTGTGCCACCAGGGCTCTGAGTCATCATATACCAAAAAACTTATTGCCATTGAGTCAATTCTGACTCACAGTGACCTTATAGGGGAGCGGCTGATGGATTTGAACTGCCGACCTTTTGGTTAGCGGCTGAGCTCTTAACCACTGTGCCATCAGGGCTCCCCTTTACATGGTAGATACCTAATATTTATTGAATGAAAGAAGGAAGAAAGAGTAGATGGAAGAAAATAATCTTGAGTTATATAGACCTATTTAAGAAGGGTAAGAGTGGAATTAACAATTTTAAAGCTCCAATTTTGCACAAATTTTTTAATTATGTGACAGCTCCTGACAGGTAAAAATGATCAAATAATTAGTTACTGAGTTTGCTGGACTGTCTGTTGGGATCCATTTTCCCTGTTCTGTGTTCTCCCTGAGTTGCAGGGTCCAGAAGCCTGGGAATTACATTCCTCAGAATCTTTGCGGAGCTCCAGGTTAGAGCTCACCAAAGAGAGGTGTGAGGCTTGGAAAGCAGAAAAGAAGCAGGGACATTCTTGGTCCTGTGGTTGAAGCAGGTGGGTCCCAGGCTTGGCAGATGGCAGACATGAGGGGTTGCCACCAGCTTTTGGGTGTCCTGAAAATCAACTACTTTGGTGTCATAGGCTGCTGGTATTTTTTGGTAGCAGTTTCCTGCATCCTATACTTCCTGATTTTCTGTATGCCCATAGTTTATAAAGCCTCTAATTTCCTGAATTAAATCCCTTCCTGTTTGAAACACCAGAATGCTTCTAAGAAGCATTCTGCTTGTACTTTTTCCAAGACAGATTCGTTTGTTCTTTTGGAAGTCCACTGTATATTCAATATTCTTTGCCAACACCGCAATTCAAAGGCATTATTTCTTCTTCGGTCTTCCTTATTCATTGTCCAGCTTTCGTGTGCATAGGAGACGATTGAAAACATCATGGCTTGGGACAGGTGCAACTTAGTCTTCAAGGTGACATTTTTGCTTTATACAAATTTTCCTTGACTGAATTCTGACTGATTGGTTACAGAATTAAATAAAGACTATGAAATCTTTTGTACATGTTTATGTAGATTGCAGTGGTTATTTGATGCTTTTTAGCTACTCAGCAGTTATTCCTTCTATTAACAGCACTTTGATTTTCTCTTGGGGGATAAGCTTCCTTCCATTGTGTGCCTTTCATTGGGAAGATAAATTAGGGGTCCTGCTCTTTCCCTCTGCAAGCTGAAGGGAACTCTGGAGTCGTCTTCCTCATGTCTTCTCATCACTTGGTATAGACCCGGTACGGGCATGGGACCTAAACTCAGCAACATGATTTTCTCTTTGGACTTTAAATCTTGAGGTGAATAGTTAAAGGCCCAATTATTGTTGTTGTTAGGTGCCATTGAGTCGGTTCCAACTGACAGCAACCCTGTGCACAACAGAACGAAACACTGCCCGGTCCTGCGCCATCTTCACAATCGTTGTTATGCTTGAGCTCTTTGTTGCAGCCAATGTGTCAGTCCATCTCACTGAGGGTCTTCCTCTTTTTTGCTGACCATCTTCTTTACCAAGCATGATGTCCTTCTCCAGGGACTGAACCCTCCTGATAACATGTCTTAAGTATGTGAGATGTAGTCTTGCCATCCTTGCTTCTAAGGAGCATTCTGCTTGTACTTCTTCCAAGACATATTTGTTCTTTTGGTAGTCCATTGTATATTCAGTATTCTTTGCCAACACCACAATTCAAAGGCATCAATTCTTCTTCGGTCTTCCTTATTCATTGTCCAGCTTTCACGTGCATATGAAGCAATCGAAAACACCATGGCTTGGGACAGGCACACGTTAGTCTTCAATGTGACATCTTTGCTTTTTTTTTTATAAATTGTTGTGATTCGTTTCTTTTCGTGGAAGTGCCTAGCCATTCCTCTTGCCAAGGCGCTTTAGGACTGCTTGATTCCTGTATGTTTTTAGCTATGTTCTTCAATCTTCTTGTAGATCTTGTGAGCTTTTCCACATGATTACAATACAAAACCAAAAACCAAACCCACTGCCATTGAGTTTATTCTGACTCATAGCAATCCTATGCGACAGAGTGGAACTGCCCCCTAGGGTTTCCAAGGAGCAGCTGGTGGATTCGAACTGTTAACCTTTTGGTTAGCTGCCGAGATCTTAACCACTGTGCCACCAAGGCTCCATTTCAATAGCATCTGTTTTTATTTGTTATCCAGTGATGGACTCTGTTGGTGGCAATGAAAGAATTCTGACATATGAACAATCTGGAAATTGCCTAAAATAGGTTTTTATGCCAGATGGCATTGAAACATATTTCTAGAGTACCAAACATTCTAGAAAAATACATCTCTAAACTATTTCATCAGAAGGAGGAATGAAATACTATTTATTTGTAATCACACTCTTCCTTCTGATCCTATGCTTATAATATTGATAAAATGTTAGCTAAGTCAGTGATCTAAATTAGATTCAAACTCTGTAATGTACATTTAATAAAATGTGCTGTTGCTGCTCTTAAAAATGGTGGGGGATTCTGCAAAGTACAAGAGAATGTATTTTATCTTCACAATTAGTAGTCTCACTACTAGTGAGGCCCTGATCCTCATAACTAATGCCTGGTTATGCCGCGGGTGAATTACGAAGATCCCAGTTCACACACAGGGATAAATGAATGATCCCACTATAAACCCATTAAAAATGCACAGGTTGCAAAGAGTATAGGTTAATAAAGTGCCTAATAAATAAATTAAGATACTAGTCATAAATTATTGTGTTCTGTTAACACTGAATTTGTTAACTACAGTAGAGGGGAGAATATTTTAGATTGAATTAGTGCTGGGACTGAATTAATAGTATAATCGTAGGGAAGAGAGAGAGGGTGCAAGAGTGAACAGTATTCCTGGTTGGGGGAAGGTAACTCAGTGAGCTAGAGCTTGTGCAGTTATGAAAAGTAAAGTGATCAATCAGGATGGGTTAGGTTACACTGCTGTGACAAAACAAAACAAAACCAGAACAGATCTCAGTGGTTTAAAAAAGCAAAGGTTTATTTCACCCATATGTTACATGTCCACTCCCAGTTAGCCAAATGTTCCTTGTCATTGTTATCCTCGTTTCTGACCCAGGTTGCCAGAGCAGTCATCTTCTGGGGTGTTACCAGTTATTAGAGCAGGGGGAAGTGAGAGTGGAGAGTTTGGCACCAGTAATTAAATGCACACCTGAGAAGTGACATGTGTCACTTCTGCTCCCAAGTTACTAGTTAGAACTAGTCACTGTCCTTACTCAATATGAGAAGGCCAGGAAGTACAATCTTACCACGTGCCTGGAAGTTAGGCCAAAATATTGGATAAATAAATTAATGACTGCCAAGGAAGTAAAGTGGCAGATGGCTTAACTTGAAATGGCTTTAAAGTTTTCTGGTTGGAATCTAAATGTTTCAGAATGTTAACTCTGGGCAACAAGATGCTTAACTTAGAATTGATACCAGGTAGGTAGGGTACAAGTAGGCTCATCTTAGAAATTTTTGTCCTCTATGTCCTAATCATTCATGCCTCACGCTTTTCTACCAGAGACATCTTAACTTCTTTCCATGCAGAATCCTAAAAATAAAGCCCAATAATCTTAGGTGGTGGAACTTAGCATCTTTGTATTTTGAGGGGTTGAGGTCAATGAGGAAATTTTAAAACTTCTTATAAACATTAAACATAATTCTAATAGCAAATTATTTGTTCTGCATCTTCTTTGAGTTTCTGGTCATAAGGATGGTGTTTACACTTCTCTTTTTCAACGTAGAGTGCTTTAATTCATTTGAATACCATAGTGCTATTTCAGGCCTCCGGTTTTATTTTTAGTTAGACCCCACTCATCTCTCCATTCTCCTTTAATTTTATATATTTTTACTCTTAGGAAGGAAAATGTTGACAAACCCTGAGGCGCCCTTGTGGTTTCTAGGCTGTAGATGGTCTCTAGCAAAAAGCCACTTGAAAAGAGCTCTTGGTGACTCTCCTTGAAACTACAGCAACAGAGAAGTTTGCATGGTGGTGTTATTTCCCTTCTTGGTTCTTGGAACGTGGGAGCAAACCAGCTTTCTAAAGTTGTCGTTAAAGTTCATGAAAGGTGTGGTGCTACTTGTTAGACACCTAGACCTAATAAGCATTAAGAAAAGCACTGGATTTTAACCGTCAAGCCTATATGCTTAAGAAAAAACACAGAGTGCATTACAGACTAGGGTAATAAACAGAATAATTCATGACTCCCTAAGGGAGTTGGGCTTTTTTTTCCAGGGGGCAAATGAACAGAAATGGAACACCCCAAAGGCCCTGAAGGAAGAATGTATTGTGTAGCTAATCCTCTTGAGCACAACTACTACTTTATTCAATGGGAAATTGTATTTTTTATTCAACATCTGTTTTATCACTTTTCTCCCCTTAATCATCTCTTTTTCAACATTGCAGACCATTTAATCATATCCCAAGCATGGAAAAACAATTGCTGGCAATCAATGATTTGTGTCCTCTCTGTCTTGATCAGCAGAAGAACATTAATAATAGAAGAACTCACGGAGGCATTAGAGCAGGATCTAACTGGTTACTGGGTGCCCAAGAGCACGGATGCATCACCGAGCAGCCAAAAGTGAGCTTTTGATATTTTGAAATCTTTTTAGTGTATATAGGGCAAAGCTTTCTGCAGATTTGCTGAAACGGTTTCAGTCTTAGCCTTTGGAACAAAGGGTATAAATTGGTGCAGGATAACGGTCGTCTTAGTAATAGCGATCATGGATTTACGGAGCCCCTGGGTGGTGCAAATGTTAAGTGTTCAACTACCAGTCAAAGGTTGGAGTTTCGAATCCACCCAGAGGTGCCTGGGAAGACAGGACTTGTGATCTGCTTCTGAAAGGCCACGACCTTGAGAACTCCGCGGGGCAGTTCTACTCTGCACACATCGGGCCGCCACGGGTCGGAGTCGACCCGACAGCAGCTGACAACGCTGACTGTGGATTCAGCACCTCCTCAGCACCAGGTACGGAACTAAAACGCTTCTTGTCCGTCCCTTTAGGAGGGGCATTTATTACTCCCAATTTACAGAGGAGAAACCTGAGACTTAAGGCTTGACCAAAGTCATAGAGCTTTAAATGCCTGATCTTCAGTTCTAGTCTTTGTGACTCCAAAGATGTCCTCTTTCCTCTATTCCTCTCATGTTGCTCTGTCGTCTCCAAATAGCGTTTTGAGAATGGATTCTAGGTTCCTGAAACCCAACAGAATGGTTAAGCCAACACTGCTCAGGTGCTCTGTTCACAAGCCACTTACTATTTCAGACGTAGCCACTTAACGTAAAGTGTCCGGATTTGGGGTCGGAAGGTGGGATTCCAACATCTACCCTACCCGCCATCGATTGGCTGGATGATCTAGAACTTGGTAGTTATCCTCTCAGGACAGGACCAGTAGTGTTCTCACCTGAAAAAGGGGCTGACAACTCTGTCTCCTTCACAGGAACTAATGAGGGAAAGTTCATGGAAATGTTTGAGAAGAACCAGTTGCTACATAATTGGAAGATACTAAATTTTCAAGTGTTCGTTTGTTAAGGAAGATGAACAGTGGCTAAGCAGAAATTTCAGAATGATCCTCTATCTTGTTAATTCAAAGCAGACAAACAAACAACAGATGCCAGCAATAGGAAGAAGACGGTCTGGAGTGGCTGTCCCATCTGATTCTGGCCGACTCTACGTCACCATTTTCACTACCTCTACCCAGACCAACAGTGATCTTCTGCATTTAGCCTTCCAGTTTTACTTTTCCGTTTACTATCATTTGGTCTCTAAGTCTCTTTTGGACTCAGTGCCCTATAAGCACTTTGGGGTGTAGCTACATTTTGGTAAATATGATCTCTTGCTATTTTTGCTGGCGGAAAATGGAATCATCCAATGTCTTCTAGACTTCCCAAATAATGGTGACCTTTAGCACGCTGTGTGGTGAACCAGCTTCTCTCGGAAGATATGACTCCCGCTTAACACAGCGTACAAGGCGCTTTCAGAGCCGGCCCTTCTGGAATCATCTCCTGCTATTTTCCACTTTTCCCTCTACACTCCAGAAACAACGAATCACCTTTGGTTCTCTGTACCCTCCATGCTGCTGGTTACCTCTATGCCTTCGTTGGGCTGTTTCACCTGCCTAGAAGGCCCCTTTCCCCACCACATGCCCCTTCTTCCCTGGCTTCCTCCAGGTCACCTGCCAGAACTTCGTTTAGGAATCACTTCTCCCAGGAGCTTGTTCTTGATCTCCCACTTTCTCTGAGGCACCTGCGGCTCTCTGAACATGTTGTTGTTTGTTAGTTGTCGTCAAGTTGATTCTGATTTGTGGTGACCCCAAGTGTGCAGAGTAGAACTGCTCCACAAGGTTTTCAAGGCTATGACCTTTCCGAAGCTGATGGCCAGGCCTTCCTCCCGAGGTACCTCTGGGTGGGCTTCAATCACCAACCTTTTCGTCAGTAGTTCAGTGTCTAACAATTTGCACCACCTGGGGACTCCATATTTGCTGCCACGCTACATTGAAATACCCCCTTTGCGTTCTTCATCCTTCTCATTAAGGTGTGTATTCCCTCCGAGCAAATAACACTATCTTTCTCATCCAGTGGCCTGAACTTCTAACGTGGTGCATGACATGCAGTAAGTGCTAAAAATGTCAAAGGGGTTTCTTTATGTAAATTTATATGTTGTAATTAGGAAGTATCTTTTGACGCTGGTTTTGGGGTACTCACATGTCCAGCCAGTGAAAAGATTTCCGCAAAGGCAGCCGTCTTGAGTGATTATTCCCCTTCCGGGAGCCCTGGTAGCTAGTGGTTGAGAACTCCGCTGCTAACCAAAAGGCCTGCAGTTCAAATCCACTGGCTGCTCCTCGGAAACACTATGGGGCAGTTCCACACTGTTGTGCAGGGTCCCTGTGAGTCGGAACTGACTCTACGGCACGTGACAACAGAAGCCCCCTTCGGAGACGCCCCTCCCACTGCCGCCCTCGTCGTGACTGGGGCGGGACGAGTCATGGAACTTCGAAATTATCTCATTAAAAACTTATATAATCGTAGGAGTCTACCCAGGTTGAGCCAAAAATTAGGCACTCCTTGAAACTGAGAAAAGAGGATCTTGTTATGACTTTGCATTTGTCCGTTATGGGGCAGAGGATGAGGAACACGAAGGCTCAAAGAACCCATATCACCCTGATATGGGTCCCCAGCGCGAGCCAGCAGTCCACAGCGTTTGGTCTACGTGACAAACTACGACTCTGTCAAGTCAAATCCCTGTCTTTACCTTTCCTATTTACTTCCGAACGCACCAACATTTTCTTCCTCTGATGGTCTGGGTTCCTAAATTCTCCTTCAGGTCTCCTTGGAATTAAGGCCATATCTACATAGAAAAAAATTAAAGTGATTATTCGGATAAGTAAGGCCCAAGCCTCCCGTTGGCTGACTCAAGACATCAGTTGAAATGAACATGCTGGGTTACAAGAAGGGCCGGAACTAGGAGATAAACTGCCTTGAATCCTCACCCTGCTTGGTGTCCGGGAAGACATAGCCTAAATTGCCTCTCTTCTCCCTTCATCCCCTTCCTTCTTGCTCTTTGCTGTTTTGCTTCTTGTTTGGTGGGAAGCAGCCTGCCTCCTTCCTTCTCCCAAACTATAGTTCACACTTGAATACGCTTTCTTCTCTGCTTTAAAACTTTTTTGGTAATCAGATGATGATTTTATAGCTCTGATTTATGTTTTAGAAATTATTTTTCATAAATATCCCAAATGAGATCCCTTTGGCCCCTGCTGCAGACCAGATGCTGGTCAGATCTGGCAGAACAATTGATTTAATCCTGTACATTTTCATAATTGGTAGGAATCGGTTTTCCTTTTATTCTAACATTACAGGTTTGTAACAATATGTGAAACAGGCCTGGTGTTTTCCCTCTTTGCTTTCGTGCTGGTATGGTCTTAATAAACATTTAGTAGTTTCCTCCAAGAGCATCACATCCGTTAGGATGCTAGGCTTTCATTCGGTTTTCTGTTTTTAGTAAGCGAACTGGGTTAATAAGAAGGATTATTAAAAAGGAAAAAGGGCGTAGAGAAACAAGAATATGTATTTTCCTCATTGTGCCTTTTTGTTCTTGGTATGCATCTGGCTGTCTTACTTTCTGTCTTTGAAATCCTTTCTCTTGGGAAGCTCATCAGAAGCCCTATTAGGAATTTTCTAGGTGATTCAGGAAAAGCCAACCTGGACCTGATTTTAATCAGACAATTATTTCTACTCTCAAACCTACATTTGACTGAGCAAGCTTGGTAATGAGGGCGGAAATGGACACAATAAATTTTGCCTGAAGTGTGGCAGCCAGGCCCTGAACTTGCAGAGGGAAGACCCAGATCAAATCTTTGCTCTACCACTCGCTTGCTGTGTGAACTTGGATGAATACCTGAAGGTCTTTGGTTCTCAGTTTTCTCATCTGTAAAATGAAAATCGTAATTCTTACCTCTGGGTTACTCTGAAGATTAAAATGAGATAATTCATATGCGGTGGCACCTAACATGGAACTTATTTAATGGGCATTCAAAATATTAATTTTCCCCCATCTCCTTTGTCTCTCCTAGTGGCATGGCGTCCCTACATGCGGGCCTAACTCATTGTTCACGGCGTCTGCTGAGTGAGGGAGTAATGGTGATGCCACAGAAACACGATCGCTCCTCGGGGGCAAAACCACACTCTGAAACGTGGCGTGCACTGGTTTTCTTCTCTAAATTGCAAGACATCTGAAGGCTGGTCTGTGAATTGACCTGAAACGTTACCCTGAAAAATCAGCTTTCGGTGTTAAATAAAGACAGACTTTTAGGACTGGAAAGCACTTTAGAGGTGATTGAGGCAAAACCCCTCATTTTCAGCTGAGACAACTCAGAGCCAGAGAGGTGAGGTGACTTGTCCGAGGTCACGTAGCTAGTTGGTTATATCCATTAGTCAGTTAGGGTACTTTGTTGCAAACAGCAGAATCACCTCTAAGTAGTTTAAGTAGAAAAGACATTTTCTAAATGACATTAGGTGGCAGATGGAGCCTCTGAAAGTGGCAGAGAATCAGGCTTGAAGGCTGTAGGACCAGGAAAGATTCCTAAATTGGGTGTGTGGAGGGCTTCAGAGAGCTGGTTGCTCCTGCGACTGGGTGCGGGTATTGCAGCTCACTGCATGGTGCACTGGGGCCAGGACAGCACGGCTGCTGCCTCTGCGAGCCGGAGACCTTCCTGCTGTGTTCCGTGCCCTTGTCATGGTGGATTCTGCGTGCAGACCTCTGTCTTTATGTGTATGCGGCATTTCCTTTGTTTCTTTGTTGAATTTCTATCATTTTTTTCTGTAATTAACTTTATACTTTATTCCTCTTTAGTCCACTTTCTCAAGCCTGTACAAATTATTTGGTCAAATCCATTGTAGTTTATGTGGTTCGTAATACGGTTTTCATATCACGAATTTTTTTTCTATTTTCTGTTTACTAGTTTTCTTATTTATTTACTTGATTATTTTTACCTATTTCTATTGAGATGACCCATACTCCTCTTTTTTTTTTTCCTTTTTTCTTGTCTCTTTTTTCCTGTTTGAAATACATCTCATTTGGTCAAAGTGTATGTACCGGGCCCAAGGCTAGATGATCAGCCTGGGCCTAGCACCAGTGAAGGCCAGGAAGGAAAGCTTCTGGGCCTTATAAGGTGCGAAAGTCCCCAGCTAAGAAGGAGACTGGACAGCTCAAATGCACAACCAATGTCCACCACATTAGAAGATTCAGAACTGGGGCAGGGTGGCCTGATGTCCACTATGGCTCTTCTGCTCTTCTGCAATACTTCTTCAGCGGTAAAGGGCCAGCCCTAGTTTGAAATGTGAGATACTTTTCAGTAAAAAGACTGGATTCGTCTGGGCTCTGTAAGCCTCTTCTCTGGGCATCATTGGGAATCTACAGAATCTCAGGTAGAGAGGTAGATTAATCCTCTCAGATAGTATGTATATTTCTGGGATTAAAACAAAAACAAAACTCAAACCTGTTGCTGTTGAATCAATTCTGACTCATCAACCCTAGAGGACAGAGTAGAACCGCCCCATAGGGTTTCCAAGGAGTGACTGGTGGATTCAAACTGCCAACCTTTTATTTAGCAGCCAGCCTCCTAACCACTGTGCCACCAGGGCTCCGATTTCTCTGATAGTAAACTGCAAGTTGTTAATGTTGTTAGCTGCCATCGAGTTGGCCCTGACTCACGGTGACCCTCCGTACAACGGAATGAAATGCTGCCTGGTCCAGCACCACCCCAGGGTCAGTTATGGATCAGACCGTTATGATCCACAGGGCTTTCATTGGCTGGCTTTTCAAGAGTAGATCATGAGGTCTTTCTTCCTAGTTCATTTGAGTTGGGAAGCTCTGCTGAATGCTACACAGCATCATAACAACATGCAATTCACTGACGGATGGTGGCCATGTAAGAGGTGCATTGGCTGGGAAATTGAAACTGGATCCCTCGTACGGAAGGCAAGACTTCAACCACTGAACCACCAAATATATTTGGATAAATAACCAATACTTCATGTGCTTGGGATTTTATACAAGTTTTTCTGGATACACGATTGTAAACACTAATCTTTTGATTTGTGTGGGTCAACGGTAGGATTTAAATTGCATTGCTTGTCCTGGGTGCCTCTGCTGGTCATTTTTGGGTAATCAAGGAGAAGAGTAGGAACCTCTAAACTCAAGAGAGCAAATCTGACCTCAATCCGAGGTAGGTTACTGAGAGCATAGTTTACTAGCACTTAGAAAACAAAGTGACCACGAGGACCTGAGTGAATTTACAAAGTGGGGACTTGGTGTATTCTGACCTATTGGGAGTGGCCTTGTGATCTAGGTCACATATGGAATACATGTGCTATTCATGGTCAGCTCCAGTTCCCATAGTGACTTATGCTTGAGAGAGAACAGGAATAAAGACAGAGAAGGAAATATAGACGAAAACAGAGTCTGATGCACACTCAGGAGTACTTTTGACCTCTCATAGCCGTTTGGAGTATGACTACTAAAGGCGGTAATGCTCTGCTCCAGGCCCGGGTGGGGATTTATTTATTCTTTAAACTTATCGCATGTTTACTTTATGCCAGGCAAGGTACCAGGACCTGGAGGTGTAAAGATAAATAAGACCTAGCCATTTCACTTCAGTAAGGAAGCTAAAAACAAACCAAAAAACTAAACAAATACATTACTGAAGGAGAGAGTAAGGAAAAAAGAAGCAAACATTTATGGATGCCTTGTTATGTACAGGCGACTAGGCTAGGTTTTAACATCATCTTATTTAACGATTACAATGGTTCCCCAAGTAAAATTCATGATACCTTTTTATAGATGAGCAAACTGATTCTCAGAAAGGTTAATAGTTTTCCCAAGAAGAGCTGACTCTGTGTTTTTAAAACTGTGATTTCCCCCCATATGTCACACTGCCTCTCATGAATCCCAAGGAAAGAGGTTTGCTCAGATGGAGACTAGAGGAAGGGGTCACACTGAAGGAGACACATAATCTGCATTTTGAAGGAAGAGTAAGAGGTCACCAAGGAAAGATGAGGGGAAAGCTATTTGGAGCGGAGAGAACAGCACCGAATCATGAAGCCAGGGCCTTGTCTCCTAGGCAGTGGGATTAATCAGCAAGAAGATGTTATGACAACCTTTGCACGCTATGTTGGTGTTTTACCTAATAGCCAAATAAAATTTTATCTCATAGCCAACAACCATATGTGGATCGGGGTTAGAGACCCCAGGCCTTCAATACAAAATAGCCTGATGTGCCGTTCGCTGGGCATGAACTCCGTGCTGTCTTTTCCAGCGGTGGAAGGCCACTTTGTCCTACTCTTGTTCTTCATTCCCTTTCCCCTGAATACCCCTACTTGTGTGCAAGACGGAGGCCAAGGAATACAACAAAACTTAGAAGAACAGTAAAGAGAGCCCTATCTAGCTTCTTATCACAATTACCAGTCAATGCATTTTGCAAACATAGACATAATTTACAAAAATCTCCAGGCACTACATTCTTCCTGAGTTTGACATATTAGTATCCCTAAAAATAACACAGGATCATTAAAGGGAAACGAATTGAACTTAGCTTGATGCCATCTCTCAGCGAGGACAGCAGTCCCATGAAGTGCTGGTAGAGTGGCTTTGCGCTGTCTGGACTCTGTCAGCCCATCAAAGTCGGCTGTGCACTGATATTAAGCTCATCTCATCACTCTTAGGAGCTAGGTCAGCATCCACGTCCGCCTTAATGTTCTGAGCTGGAAGTATCTGGGCTGGCCTTTTACAGGTGTCAGCTTTTCGCAGGCTTCTCAGGGGCTTTGTGACAAAGCTCCAAGCTTCATGGGCAACCCATAGACCTAATAGGTTCTTACTTTCTGATTGGTAACTTCTTTTTCCAATTCAAAAAAGCAGAAGAGCTGAGTCTAGCAAAATCAAAAACACATTCGGTTGTCTCAGAAAGAAAACAAGGCTGCAACTGTTGCTCTTTAGCACAGAGTCCACATCTCAGGCTCCGTCTCCAACAAACTCACTAACATGATCGTTTTCCCGTTATTCAATTTGTGCTTGTTGTAGACTTAGCACACTTGTATTGAGAGATTATTCTAAGGATAATCAGAGGTCTTAAAATTGCCTTGACTGCTCTGATTCTTCCACAGATACCTTTCCTTTCATGTGGTGGCCTTGGATGTCATTTCTGTGAGATACAAATCCTCAGTTCATGGATCACTCTCTCCCATGGCTCTCCCTTCCTCTCCTGGCTCGGCCCCTCTGGGTACAGGCAGCAGCTCCATTTCCCCCCTCTGTGTCCTTCTGGGATGAAAATGCAGGGACCTGGAATTTCCATTAGGAGGGTCCCGGGTTTCTCACCAATGGTTTTGAAGCTAAGAGTTCTGAGAACTACAGGCTTCTGGGAAGGCTTGAAGAAAAATGTCTTCTCTGAAGAGACAGTGCTACCATACTAGTTTGAAGGAAGTACCTCAGCTGAGCCACTCACCAGAAAACTCCATGCCCAGAGGCCGAGTGGTGAAGTGGCCTTGGCTGGGAGTTAGGGAACTTGGGTTCTAGGCCCAGCTCTGCCACTCATTAATTCTATGAAGTGGGCAGTCTCACTTATCCCTTCTGGTCTTTATTTGTTTATATTGGCAATACCTAATGTACTTCTGACACTTTACAAGTAAATTCTTTGAAAATAAAATCCTACCTGATCCCTGTGGAAGTAGGAGGAATCAGCCTTGCCATCTTCATTTCATGGTTGAGGAAACAAAGTCTTGTGTTTTGGCCAAGACCATGTGACTATTAAGGGGCATAATAATATAAAAAAATAATTGAAATCCGGTTGCCTGGTTTTCTCTTTATTCCATCCATCCATTCAAAAATCACTTATTGAGCACCTACTGTGGCTATGAGCCACTGAGGAAAATACCAAGAGACATCAAGAGTAGCTCCACCCATGAGAAGCTTATAGTTAGGGAATATTCGAGGCTGTGCCTCTGTAAAATGAGGGAGAACATGAAATCAGTGAGTCACAAATTTGCCCTGTCATAAGAATCCCCTGGGGTGCTCATTAAACGATAGATTCCAGGGCCCTGCCCTAGTCCTGTTAAATCAGACTCTCCAGGAAGAAGACCTTGAGGCCTGTATGTTTGACATGGGCTGACAGACAAGTTTTGAGAAACACTGGGCTAAATGAACCTCAAGGTCTCTTCTTTAGCTCAATGATTCTCATCTCTGGCTCTACTAAGCCATTAAGGGGACTGTCTTAGTTATCTAGTGCTGCTGTAACAGAAATGCCACAAGCAGACGGCTTTAATGAACAGAGATTTATTCTGTCACAGTCTAGGAGGCTAAAAGTCCAAATTCGGGGTGCTAGCTCCAGGGAATGGCTTTCTCTCTCTGTTGATTCTGGTGGGAGGTCCTTGTCAACATTCTTCCCTGGGTCTAGGAGCTTCTCAGCACAGGGACTCTGGGTCCAAGGACACGCTTTGCTCCCGGCAATTCTTTCTTTGTGGCATGAGGTCCCTCGCCTCTTTGCTCAATTCTCTCTTTTATATCTCAAACGAGATTGACTCAAGATATATCCTAATCCTGTAGGTTGAGTCCTGCCTAATTAATATAACTTCCTTTAATCTTACCTCATTAATCTCATAGAGGTTAGGATTTACAACATATAGGCTAATCACATCAGATCACAAAATGGTGGACAACCATGCAATAGTGGGAATCATGGCCTAGCCAAGCTGACATACATTTTGGGGGACACAATTCAATGCATAACAGGGATCTTTACAAATATAGTTACGTGTCTTGAGACTGTGGTACTAACTTATGTAACTGATGATCCTAACGTGCAGCTAGATTTGAGGGTCACTGCTCATAGTCCATTCAGGGACTCAACCCCCTTTGGGACAGTTGCTGTCCTTGAGATCACTTTGAGCTCTTAGGTAGAGCTCTTTAGAGAAGCAGAGCCAGTGAAGCTTATATATATATAGAAAGAGCAGGGACAGAGTAACCAGTAAGCAAGGTACACATGAGGTTACCGTAAGCAAGGTAAGCACAGGCTTAAATGTGTTTTTTACCACATGGTGAAATTGTACACTGCAGATTCCTAAGTAAACACAATTAAGCCTATGTATACCTTGCTTATCGGATAATCCATCCTTGATATAGAGAGAGATTTATCTCAAGGAAATGGCTCACGTGGTTGTAGAGGCTGGCAAGTCCCGAGTCTGTGCATCAGGCATAAGGCTGGAGGCTTCTCCTGATTCAGGTAGCTGCAGGGGCTGATGAACCCAAGATCAGCAGGTCAGACAGCAAGCTGTTGACTCATGAGCTGTGGAGGCTGATGAAGTCAAGATCACCAGGCAATATGGCTGGCTCCTGGCTCAAGTCCCAAGAAGTGGAGGTCAGACAATGATGAGCTGGATGCAGGATCCAGAGCAAGCAAGCAAGCTTTGCCAGAATGTCCATGTATATTGGATGCAGGCCACATCCCTGAAGAAACTCCCCTTACAACTGATTGGTGATCACATCAGATCACATCATGGGGAATGACTACATCATTATATAACTGCCAAGTTACAATCATTACATAACTGTCAAACTGCATCATTACGTAACTGCCAAACCACTGAGAATCATGGCCCAGCCAAGTGGACACATAACCTTAATCACCACAGTAGGTATTACTGCCTTAAAGGATATGGCTATTATGAAAGGTGATATTTTGACTTTTCTTCTTTCAAATCCAGAAGAAGTCTGTTAGGGAACGGGGAATTTAATATTTCACTTTAGTGCATCTTGAGGGTAATTTGTAAACCCAATCCCATCAATAAAGTTTCCTGCTCCAGTGACTGCTGTGTTCACCTGTTGACATCTGATCTGCAAGTAACTCTCCGAGGTAATGGGGACCAACCTGCATCTGGCTCAGCAGCCAGGTGCTCCTGGAAGTGGCCAGGTCTTGTGGGTAACACATTTGCTCTGGAATGTTAATCACTTTTCACAGGGCTCAACATTTGGATTGCCTGACCTCAGCCAGGTACCTGGAAATCACAGTGCAGCCCCTTCAGGTTGAAACAGGAAGCAAATCAGGAGCTCTGAGATGCTCTTGGTCTCCTGTTGACATATGCCCATCAGATTTAGTGCTGTGTCCTCCAGTTCCCCAAGGTTCTGTGCTCCCTCCCTCTCAGTCCTCTATGAAACAAAGAAAATTGCCTCCGTCCCCTTCACCCTCTGTTCATGTGTTCACAGGTAGACTAAGCTGGATCCAACATGACTTGTCCCCTCTTTTCTCTCCATCAGCATCAAATTTCAGTAGCTCTTAACCTTTTTTTCTTTTTTTCTTAACCTAGTCAACAGTGGTAATTACCTGTCCCATAAATTTTAAAAACTTTGTCTCCTTTGGCTTGGCAAGGAACTGAGGTAGTCACTGAAAAGCCCGTATGTAGATGTGTATGTCACAAATGCTTGTGGGTTGCTAAGCAAGTAGCCCAGCACATGATTTTCCGATTGAGTTAAACGTTAGGGTGCTGTAAACTTTGAAGCTTGTCAAGATTAAGCAGCATAGGGTAGAACGATGAGCTGTGAGCTCCAGCCTCCAGTTATGGGGTCCAACCACATTTTAGTGAAATGAGATTGCCTAGCTGGAGTTTCTTTTTTAAGAGAAGGGTGGATGGCAGACACTATGATTAAGATTTCATTTCCTGGTTGTTGCAACTACAGTGATCACAGCACTAGCAGGGAAAACTCATGCTTGCTGGCGCGGTTACACAGTGAGTAGTTCTGAGTTTAATATAAAGCTTAAAAACAAAAAGGAACCACCACCACCATAAAAACTCATCCAGATTGATTAAGGAAATTGTCTTTGGCATTTCTGAAGGTAAGCTCTTATGTTAGTGTCTTCCTACCTTGTTTCGAAATACCCACTTCTTTCATTCATTCGCTTGTTGAGTTCCTGCTGTTTTAGATGCTGGCAATTGAGTAGTGAACAAAACAGCAAAATTCTTGCTCTTGTGGACAGAGGAAGGCACCTAAAAGGAGAAAAGGAACAAATAAATATTTCAGGTTGTGAAGAAGAACAAAGTAAGGGAGATGGAAATTGAAGGGTTAAGCTATCTTAGAAAGGTCAGGGAAGTCCTCTCTGCAGAGACGACATTTAAGCAGAAGCCTGAAGAAGTAGCAGAATGAGTACTGCAGGTATTTGGGGAAGGAGCTTTCCAGGCAGAGGAAATAATAAGCTAAAAGAACTTGGGTGGGAACATCCTTGGCATATTGAAGAGAAGCTAAGAGGCTGGAGTAGCTGGACTGGAGAATGCATGGGAGGGAGTGTGATAGAAGATGTGGTTAGAGAGTGGGAAGGTTTTGAGCAGAAAGGTGACAGGGTCTTTCTGATGTTTTTAAATAATCCCTTTAACTGTTGTGTGGGTTAAGGGTGAAAGACAGGAATAGGAGGAGATTGCAATAATCTAGGTGAGAGGTGATGGCAGCTTGGATCCTATGATTTGGTGGAGGTGGTAAGAGTCATCGGATTCTGGATATGTTTCAAAGCTAGAGCTGACAGGATTTGCTGATGGATTAGATGTGGATACATGAGAAAGAAAGGAAGTAAGGATAACTCCAGGTGTTTAGCCTGAGCACCTGGCAAAACGTAATTGTCATTTATTGAGATGGGGAAGATGAAGAAGAACATACTTTCTGTGTGTATGTTGTTTGGTTTTAGACATTAATTTTGAGATGCCTAACAGACTTCTAAGTAAAGATGTTGAGCGGCAAGTTGGAAAAACAAGTTTGGCATTCAGGAGGGAGGATAGAGGTACAGATTTGGGCATAAAGATGGGTTATAAAGTTACGGGACCTGATACGGTCACCCAGGGTGCAAGTGAAACTAGAGAAGAGAGAATCCCAGGCTTCTTCTGTGGGGCACCCTGACACTGAGAGGTGGAGGAGGCGAGGAGGAACCAGCATAGGGTTTCCACGGCTCTAAAACTTTACGGAAGAAGACTGTCGCATCATTATCCCAAGGAGCGGCTGGTTGGTAGGTTCGAACTACTGACCTTTGGTTAGCAGCTGAGGGCTTAGCCACCGCGCCACCAGGGCTTCTTTAACCATTTGCACGACCCATCAAATGAAACGACATGTAAAATCACTTTGCAAAATGTGAAGTTTCATATAAATGTAAGGACTTCTCCTGGACTATGAACTCTTTAAGGCAGGAATCCCGTCTTGTTCCTCTCTAGTCCAAGCCCTTATTATGGTGCCTGGCCATGGGAGGCTCCCTTTAGTGGAAGGGCATTGAGGTGAATCCAAGGTCTGCTGGCTGGCTGTGTGGGGCAGCCTTGGACAGGGAATCCTGCCACACCTTGGCTGATTGACAACTGGTCATGAGTTTCCTTCCCCCTTCGCAGCTGATGGCTCCAAGTTTTCCCCACTTAAAATGCCATTTTGGATATCTGTTCCCCCCCAGAGACTACATTAAGGTAACTCTGCTTGGGGTAGCCCCCTTCCCTCAAAGGCTTGTTATTTAAATTATCGCTCATTATAAGCAATTCCATTTCCCCTGGCAGTCGCAACGCGCCATGACACGTTCAGGTCTCTGGAGGCACTTTGGGAATGGTTGTGCGACGTCAGGTTGCTTGCGTTGCCTTGGTGGCAGCAGGGAACGGTGGAAGGAGCTGCCCGGCATCACATCACGTGGGCAGCAAAGAGAGAGGGTCAGGCTTCCCCACTGTGGGCTCTACCCCAGACAAAGCCTCTTTTTCAGCACTGCCTGAAAGGAAAAGAAAGCCGGAGGGAACCTGGTTACTATCCTGTGATGTGGTGAGCCGTAGCTGACAAGGCTGGACCAGCCTGGCTTCTTTTGGGTTAAAGTATCAGGAATAAGAGGTCACAGGGCAGAGTGGGAAGGAGAGAAGCAGAGAAATCTGTCTGTGGTTTTTTTTTTTTTTTTTTTTTTTGAGAGAAGAAAGAAAAGTTCCTGCCTTTCTTTCCTGTGTGAGAAAAACTATTTAAACTGGCACAAAATATATTTAAGAAGCATATTCTTAGAGTTCCTTAGAAAAATACCCGGTATATTCTGGCAGCAGCAAATGTATCCTTAATAGAATTCATATGGGGCCTTCAATGATCACGATGTTTGGAGAGGAGCCAGATAGTAAGCAATTTAAACATCACAGGAAATTAAATTTTAGAATTCAATTTTGCATAAAGTTTTCTGTAATGAAAATGTCACACATAAATTATGAAGTCTGATTATATTCTTTTTTTGACTTTTTAATAAAATAATAGAGGCACTTGACAGTCAAGAACAAATGCATATTTTATGTGCATAGTATTGCGTTCAACCAACGTCCTCTGGAAATAATGGAGCAGATGTTAGCGCTGCTCTATCAGCTATCGGCGCTCTGTTGAACAGCTCCAAACACAAGTGTTTATTAAAAAATGCTAACAGGGCTGTCTTTGAGGGTTGTCTAATTGTAGGCTTAAAATGTAGACGGTTAATGTAATTAATTATACATGTAGAATTATATAGCCAGGCTGTAATTTATTATACGTATGCATATATAAATTATATAATATTCTGTTATAAATTAATTTAATATGGGCGCGGGGAATGACTTCTTGAAAATATTAAATAGTTTATAATGTGGTTATAAATCAAAACTAATCTGAATTTCCCCTTAATTTTGAACTTTGAGGAGGATGCTTTAACTCACTGTAGGGGACTTTGGGGGTGCTGATTGTGTTTTAGATTAAAATCCATGGCTTGTAATTATTTTTAATAATATTCAACTAAAAAAAATGCCTCAAATAAAAAGCCTGAGCACTCTTAATTTGTTTAAGGGCAAGCAGCATTTTTCTTCAAAGCATAAAATATAACGAACGTTTATGTTGAAAACCGACCTCCTCCATCATGACTCCCGGCCCCCGGTTGGATCTCTTCAGCTCACGATGAGCTCTGGCTCCAGGCAGAGATCTGGACCCTGCCCTTTTTTTGGAAAGAGAAGTTTTGCCTATGGATATCCTGTTTAATACTTTCCTCTTTGAATCCTGTTGTGACTTTACCTACATGCTTTGTATTGGGTGGGTGGGTGTGGGGGGTCTGTGTGTCTTTTAAATTTTGAAATAGCATGACAAAGCTTTCTGACATAATCAGAGTCACACAAAAATGTAGGCCAGGCTGTCTGTCTGGGAGATGGTGCCTTCTTGTGGAAAATACACCACGCCAGTCAGTTCACAGTGGAAGGAGGATAATGTTCTGGGCAACTTTCAAGGAAGTTCCTTCAGACATTAGCACGTTTTGGTTTTTATCTCATTTTCAAAGAGGACTATGGCTAGGGTGACCAGTTCATCATAGTTTGCCTGGGACTCTCCTAGTTTTAGCACCAAAGTCTCACATCTTGGGAATCCTTTCTATCCTGACTGAACTGGGACTTTTGGTCACCCTAACCATGAACCACAAAGGCTTACAAACCATTACTTCAAAAAGATGCCATGTGCAGAAAATGCTGCCTCCATAAAGGTGACAGGAAGAGACAGAAGACACTTGTGTCTATTGAGATTGGGCCCCTTGATTTTCGCCATGTGCTGGGGGGGCCGGCCCTCAGCTTTGCAAGGTCAGTGATTAGGCTTTATGAGTTGGCCCATGGTTAACCAGGCTGATGGGTAGAGGAAACCCTGATGGGAAGGGAGCCCCTGCTGATTTGTATGAGATTTTGGATGGACAAGGAATGAGTTTTTGTTGAGATAAGTCACTGAAATCTTGGTTTTTGTCTGTTATAGGAACTTGTGTCAATATAGAAATTGTTATATTGAGGTGGGGTGCCGCCATTAGAAAACCCTAAAATACGTGGCGTTGTCTTCGTCATCGGGGTGGGTTGTGAGGAAGCTGATATTGGGAGCTGGAAAGATGACGATCCCTGTTATGTTGTAGAAAACCAAAATATTGCCTCTAACAACTGAGTAGGCAGGCCGCTTACATAATGCATTTATAGTTCTATGAGAAAAGGATGCAAAACAGGACCTTAGTAGTACTTGCTATTACTGGATATACTTGGCAAGATATTACAAGAAAGAGATGAGCCCAAGAGAGAAGTGGTTAGTTTGTAAAAGGGTACATAGAGAGTTTGAAATTCAGGGCCTTGAAATGTAGTGACTGCTTTTAGAATCAAAATAATATGAGATGGGATTTAAAAAGACTTTGAGGGGGGAAATGACTCTCAGTTGATTAATACGCCTCAAGGGCAATATCGCTCAAGATGTAGTCTTCCCATTCCAGCCTAAAAGCCTAATTCCAGTAGCCATCAATGAAATTGAGAGAAGGAGGCATGGGGTGAGGAAGCAAAGAAATAAAACAGATCCGAGAACCACATGCTGAAAAGTTCTTTGGGTGTGCTTATTGCACAGAGAAGTAAGAAGCGAAGTGAGTTTTTAGAGAACCATACAGTTAATCAAACCAACCAAACCCATTGCCGTTGAGCTGATTTTGACTCACAGTGATCCTATAGGACAGAGTAGAACTGCCCCATAGAGTTTCCAAGGAGCAGCAGGTGGAAACGAACTGCCGACTTTTTGTTAGCAGCCAAGCTTTTAACCACTAAGCAACCAGGGCTCTATATAGCTAAAGGAACCATGAAAAGGCATATGACTATTTAGACCTTAAAACAACCTTAGGGCCCCCAACAGTCAATGAGTAGGAAGCAAGGTGAGAAAGTTGAAAAGCCTCCAAGGACATCAAAATGGATTTCAGATGTGGCCAAAGAAAAGAAGAAAGAACGGCCTGCTAGAGGTTGGATCCAAGGGCCATAGAGAACAATGAAAAAGAAATCTGCCCAGAGAGAAGAATCGTGCTCCAACCAAGAGGCCCCCCATCCTGAGGCTAGGACGTTTTCTCAGTGTCTGCCCAGCTGGATTCCAGAACTGCTCGGCCCAGAGGCATCTGTGTGTCCCCCATTCTTCCCTTTCCAAATGGAAGTACTTAATGTGCTTATTCTGAACCTGATCCACCCTAGTAGGTATGTGTGTATGCAGGGGTATATACATGGAGAGGGAGTAGATAAACTTGTCCTTTTTAGATCAGGACCTCAAGATCACGAAAATTCACCTCTATGTGGATCTGATGGAAAGAGAACTACACAAGTCCCAGAAATCTTGAACTTTCATTTGGATGGAGGGGCTGGATGGAACTTCGGCTGTCTCTCTAAGGGAGGAGTTAAGTATACTCTGTGTGGGAAGAAGAAACTAAAGAAATACATGGTGATGAGAAGGGTGGATGCAGCAGATATAGTAAACGATAATTTACCATTCCACGGGCTTCTTTCCAGCCTATCTTGCAGTTAGTTTGGGGCATGTGGTTAATTAGTGCAAGCGGCATATTTCTGCAGGTAGCCATTCTTTCTTTTCACACTGACTCTTATTTATTTACATTTATTTCAGTGACTATTTCCTAGCTTTGACTCCACACTCTAGTGTATATCCTGCTTGGGACTTGCTTCAGTCCTAGTTGCCATTTGTAGATGCTGCTTTGTTCTTCTCGTGATAACGTCATCCAGTATTTACGGATCGAAGTTAGTTTACATATACTCAAAAGTGGGCAGGATTCTCCCCAAATCTACCTGCCCTGGAAACAGATTCTTGTTTTTACATCCTTGCCATTTTTGGAATCAGCTAGAAATGTCACATACAAATGGGAGGGATTTTGTTGCTTGGAGGGCACTGTCTGGTTTAAGTTCTCACCATATTTGTCAAATGAAAAACTTCATCTCAGCGAGCCTTGCAGAGGACGCGATTGGCTGGAATTACAAGTTTTCAGTTTTGAACCCCTTCTCCAAAGTGTTACCCTAAGGATTTCAGCAATTCTACTTCTTGGCCAAGAAAGAAGATGACTCATGCAACCGGAATATTTTCATGAGGAAAAAAAGTCACAAGAGAGACGATTGCTGATGTGGTGGATAAAAGGAAGACCCTTTTTCAAGTAATTGCTTCCTGACCTCAAGGCCAGGTGCTCTGGTTCTACAGACATCTCTGTTCGTCAAGAATACCAGCAGCATTGCTAACGTGGTTGGACTCACCTTAAGACCTACATTCCTTTCCCCTAAACTCCCTCCCATAGATACATATGTAAAACTGCATGCTTATGGACCACAGCAGACCGGACTGAATCTATTCCATGGCAACTAACAACGACAGCAACAGCAGATGGGACCAGCAGTTGGCTTTTTCTCCTCTCATCTGCTAATTCCTATAAGCCACCATCTTTACTCTTTGGCCCAGCTGCTAAGAGAATCAAAAAACAAACCTGTTGCTGTTGAGTCGATTCCGACTCATAGCGACCCTATAGGACAGCGTAGAACTGCCCCATAGGGTTTCCAAGGAGTGCCTGGTGGATTCAAACTGCCGACCTTTTGGTTAGCAGCCATAGCTCTTAACCATTGCGCCACCAGGGCTCCATTGCCACCTAGTTTTGTCCTTGTTCCAAGGATGGCACTAGGAGGAGTGGCGACGGGAGCAGGCCTGAGGAAGAGTGACGATGTCCAGATATAGAGGCTGGAATGAAGAGGCCAGGTCAGCACTGCCATTTCTCGCATAATTTGGGGTTTTAGGGACTTCCCTACTGAGGCTATTGAACATCCCTCTCCAATGTCTTTACCTGCAGCACCAGGTGATGAGAATATGACTTTTGTTGGGGGGGGTGGGAGGGTGGTGGTGGGAAGGGGTGGCCTTTGGCCATAGGTAAGCACATTCTCCAGACATGGACGATGTCATTGCGTGCTTACCATGTGTATGCAAGGAAAATATTTACCATAGATTCTCAATCTGAGTGTTCAATATCTAAGTGTCCTGAGTTTTGAGTAAAAGGAATTGTTTCATAAAACATTAATAAACTGACCTCCTATAAAATTAGTCCCCATTCAAACATTCATCCCTATCTTTGCTCACGGCATCAGTATCCTTGTATGTTGGCTCTCGCTGGGTTTTAATGTGGCAAACATCTGACAATAAAATGCAAATACAAGGGAAATTGATTGCAGAGGGAAACGGGAAATTTTGCAAAAGACACAAGATTTCATGAAATTGATAAAAAGTGATGTTGAAAAACTTCTTGAATCACATGTAAAACCGTTGTCAGACGAGGGCCTGTCAAAGTTATTAAAAATCAGAGGGATGACTTCACCATAATCATTCAAAACAGGATCAATTAAATATCAATTTTTTTTTGTCTTGGAAAAATTGCTGCAGCTCTTGGGTGTATTTGTGAAAATGACCATTCTTGGGATCTTCTGTACACGTATAAAGTTAAATTGCTCCTATCTCTCTGTTAGTTTGATTGGAAAAATTACCTAAAATCCAATGCTTGATACATTCTTTGGTCCTTCTAACAATTAGCAACTAGTTGCAATTAGGACTGAGAGTTTGTCCAATCTGGTAAAAATACACTTGTTCTCATAATCTTCGTTTCACTTCTTTTTCAGGTTATGGTGGACGCTCCCCCCTCCTCGCTACTTAGTTTGTCCCCTTTCATGTACCAATCGACCTCAGCCGAGGAGGACCTCCTGTATTGGCAATAACCGGATTAGAAATTATTTAGTTTCATTTTCATTATGAACAACACAAATAGACAACAAGGAACAATGCAATGCCAAATATAACGGGCAGAAACATTCCCAAGTTTAAATGATATGCTTTTTTGTTTATTTAATGATATTTCAGGCTTCCCTCCTCCCCCACCCCTCAGAGGCTCCATTTTCTGGGCTTGTCTCCCTTGCGTTTATTGTCAGCTGATAATGCCTCGGTGTTTAAAGCACGGTTTACTTAGCCGCTTACCTGAGGCTGCTTACTTGAATCATCTGATCTGGTTCTTTCTTACTTATCAGGCTAACTGATCCCTGTTGTCTTGGTCCCGAATGTTGGTGCAAATTCCTTACACTGTTTCTACAAGGTGAGGAGGTGGAGGACGTAAGTTATAGTCTAAAACCCTTGTTACTGGGTTGTGACTTGAGAAAATCTCTTAATTGGGTGAAGCTATAGTTTCTTTTTTTAATAATTTTTATTGTGCTTTAAGTGAAAGTTTACAAATCAAGTCAGTTTCTCACATATAAACTTATATACACCTTACTCCATTTTTTTTTTTTTTATACTCCCACTTACTCTCCCCCTAATGAGTCAGCCCGCTCCCTCCTTCCAGTCTCTCCTTTCATGACCGTTTTGCCAGTTTCTAACCCCCTCTACCCTCCCTTCTCCCCTTCAGACAGGAGATGCTAACATGAAGCTATAGTTTCCAAATCTCTAAAATGGTGTTAACCTCATCCGTTTATCTCCCTTACCTGGTTTGTTATGAGACTCAAGTGGAATAATGTCTGTGTCTGGGAAAGCATTTTATACCCGAGAAAAGGAGCTAGCATTGACTGAACATCTGTTATGATCTGTGTACTGGGCTGCGTGTGTTTACAGACCCTATCTCACGTGTCGTGTGCAGGGTTGGATACGGTGATGATGATGATGGAGATGCATGACTGTCCTAGCAGGCTTTGATTATTCTGAAGCAAATTCCCTGCTCTACTTCTTTGACCCTCACAGTGGAGACCTCCAGTCCCGCATGTCTTCCTGAGTTGTTTCTAACAGATTCATGTAGACTGGTAGTCCTCAGGTGAGTGACTCAGTGTAACCCTGTGATCTTGGGGCACAGCCTGCCCAAAAGGCAATGGACCCCCTTGGGAAGGATGGGGGGGTACAGACCACACTGGGTGACACTCTCCGAGGGGGTGACACCAAAATGACCGTTTATAAAATTTTTGTGCAGTGTTTCAGCAGAAATTTATTATTTTTTATAAAAATACCCCTGTAGTTAGTTACAACAACAAAAACATTTTTCATGAGCCCAGCTTACATGTATCAATGTAGCTACAAGGCTAAAACTCTATGCTAACTTACTTTCTGAACCTTCTAACGTGCTCCAGTCAGAGCTGTCCTTATTACCCAGTTACAACGACGCTTTGAGTCCTGTGGTTCTGTCTGCATGTGCTGCAAGCATGCGTTACTGTTTTCCGGCGCTGTTATAGCTGCTGGCTTTGTCAAATTTTCCGGTGTTTGAGCTCCAACACTGTGGTAATTAGTATTTGGGAACCTGTATCGAGAACTTTTTATCGAGAACTTTTTTCGGGATGAAGTAGTAATTAAAGGAAAAGAATGAATGCTACACAGGAATTATGATATATGAGAAACATTAGTGCAAAAAACATTACTAAGGATTCTGTGTGGTCTCATATGGGAGGAGATCCGTGGCGGGGAGTTAACTCCACGAGTTACCGCACTGGGTGACAACAACCGTGATGCCGCCACTGCCAAAGGAAGACCACCCAGTAACTGAGACTCCAGATAGCAGAGCCATCTCTGAGCACTCTCTTTCTCTTATCCTCCCTTTCTCTTACAACTTCCAGCAAATTGTTGTTTTTATTTGCCACGAAGTCGATTCTGACTCATAGTGACCCTACAGGACAGAGTAGAACTGCCTCATAGGGTTTGCTAGTCTGAAATCTTTAGAGGACCAGATCACCAGACCTTTTCTCTATCGGAGAAGCTGGTGGGTTCCAACCACCCAATGACCTTTTGGTGAGCAGCTGAGCACTCAACCATTGCATCACCAGGGCTCCTTGCCCCTACATTAAAATTTGTCAATTCTAACTTCGTAGTATCTCTTGAATCCACTTCCACCTTTTCTTCCCCTTGCTACTGGCCTATTTTAGGCAGCTGTCAGGTCTCACCCAGACACCCCATGTGGGTATTATCAGGAGGCCTCCTCAGAGACTTTAGGGCCCCCCTGCTGGTGGGAGGGCACAGCTGCAGGCTGTGGGAGAAGCTGGAGGCTGGAGTAAGAATTCAGTCTGGGGCCTGGGTCTCATGATTCACCCTTGGCTTTGTCTGACTTTGGCTTCCTTAGCCCTAGTGGTGGGGCCAAAGGGGTGATTTGGTGGCATAGCATGACAAGCTAAAACTCCCATCTCCCATAATTTCCATCAGAACCCACTAGACTCACCTCAAAATGATATAATCCAAGTTGATGATACTAATAGAGCTTTAGGTCCTTAACATCTTCTCCAATGAGCTTGCTATTCCTGAGCAACCTCTAATGTAAAAGTTCTAGAGTCACGGCCCCTAGTTCTGCAGCTGGATCTGCCTGGCATCTTCAGTGTCTGGGTTGACTTGCTCAGCTTGCTGGATCCAGGTTTGCTACTTGTTTTACCTCCCCTGACTGCCTCTTCCTGAGTTTTACTCTCACTAATCATTTAGACTCCTGACTTCTTGTTACCCATGGCCTGCTCCAAGCTCCAGACCACCTTGATTCACCCTCAGATAAAGGGAAAAGGGGTTTTCTGTGGAATTGAGCATAAAAAGCAAGGTTCTAAGAGTGGATTTAAAGTTATTTTGACTGTTTTACATTAAAACTAAATAAACACCAAAAAGCAAACAAACCAACAAACCCAAACTCATTGCTGTCAAGTTGATTCCAACTCATAGTGACCTTACAGGACAGAGCAGAACTGCTCCACAGGGTTTCCAAAGCTGCAAATCTTTACAGAAACAGACTGCCACATCTTTCTCCCATGGAGCAGCTGGTGGGTTTGAACCACTGACCTTTCGGTTAGCAGCCAAGTGCTTTAACCACTGTGCCACCAGGGCTCCTTAGAGCCATCTTAGTGGAAATAAAGTGATATCTCATGTGGCTTTGCTTTCATTTCTTTGATGCCTAACGACATTGAGCATCTTTTCAAGTGTTTGTTAGCCATTTGAATATTCCCTTTGGTGAAGTGTCTGTGTCTTTTACCCAATTTTTGATTGGATTGTTTGTCTTTTGTTGTTAAGTTGTAGAAGTTTTCTATATATTTAAGATATTAGACCCTTATTAGTTATGTTTTTCCCGAAGATTTTTTCCCAGCCTGTAGGTTGTCTCTTTACTCTTCTGATAAACTCTTTTGATGAACATAAGTATTTAACTTTTGTGAGGTCCCAGGTATCTATTTTGTTTTCTGTTGCTCGTGTCTTTAGTGCTGTGTTTGATAATCTATGAATGAAAAAAATTACGTCCCAAAGCTTTGCTCCTATATTTTCTTTCAAGAACTTTATGGTTTTAGATTTAACATTTAGTTCCTTGATCCATTTTGAATCAGTTTTTGTGTATGGTGTGAGGTATGGACCTTGTTTCATTTTTCTATATGTGAAAATACAGCTTTACTGGCACCATTTGTTGAAGAAACTGTTCCTTCCCCGTTGAATGGAGTTGGCACCCGTGTTGAAAATCAATTGACCATAGATGTTTGGATTTATTTCTGGGTTTTCAATCCTATTTCATTGGTCTATGTGTCAGTCTTTAAACCAGTGCCGGGCTGTTTTGATTACTGTAGTATAGTACATTTTGAAATCAGGAAGTGTGAGACCTCCCTCTTTGTTCTTCCCCAAAATTGCTTTGGCTATTCAGGGTCTCTTGTCTTTTCATATAAAATTCAGGATTAGTTTTTCCATTTCTGAAAAGAATGCTGTTGGAATTTTGATTGGGATTGTGTTTTATCTGTAGACCACTTTGGGTAGTAGTGACATCTTGACCCATAGGGTTTTTATTGGCTAATTTTGGGGAGTAGATCACCAGGCTTTTTTCCATAGTCTGTCTTAGTCCAGAAGCTCCATTGAAACCTGTCCACCGTGGGTGACTCTGCTGGTGTTTGAAATACTGAAGGCATAGCTTCCAGCATCACTGCAACACAAAACTACACGGTAGATAAACTGACAGAAGAGTGGTGGGTTTATAATAGTAACCAAGGTGTTATCAGAATCTCAGTTGTTTGCGGGTTGTCTCATTCTCCTTTTACCCAGAAGGTATAGGTGAATTGGGAAGGAGTATCCCAAGCTATCTCTTTTGAAAGTACACACGTCAAGTGGAACACTTTTACTAAGTGCTTGTTTTTCATCCACTGGATTTAGAGTAAACGCATCAGGGCACATTGACTCTGTTTCCTGAAATTGGGGATGAAGAAATACAGCATGATCAGTGTAGGTAATTCTGCCATCTCCGTGAGCAATTCTCCCGGTACTGTCAGTTCTGTGGTTGCGGAATTTTAGATGGGAGCGCAGATTGCTGTTAGGGCCCTCAGCTCTAGGATGGAAGAATTAGAAGAAGCAATAAATCTTTGTTCAAAGCCTGTCTACACATCTGGGGAGGGGATCTTTGTGAAAGTCTGATAGCGACAGCTGATGGAGTTTGAGGATCCAGGAAAAGATGCTCGCTTAAAAAGATCCTGGTACCCCAGGGGTTCTCAACACTAGGTACTCTTTGGAATTGCCTGGGAAGCTTTTATTGATTTGCTTTTTAACTTTTTTATTATGGACAATTTCAAACATATAAAAGTAGAAAGAAAAGTATAATGAAGCCCCATGTACTCATCACTCAGCTTCAACTGTTATCAGCTCATGGCCAATCTTGTTTCCTCTATACCTGCACTCCCTGTGCCTGCCTCATTATTTTGAAGTAAATCCCAGATGTAATAGAATTTCACTTTTTAAACAAAACCATGATACCGTCACCACACAGGGAGCTCTTGAAGAAATCCAAATGCCTAGATGGCACCCAAGACCAATTAAATCAGTAATCTGGAGGTGGGATCTGAGCACTGGAATTTTTACAAAGCTCTGTAGGTGGTTCTTATGTTATTATCATACTTGGTTTGGAGGCAGAAGTTTAGTAGTCAGGGCTAAAGACTCTTGGAACATCTGCCTCAATTAGGTTGAGCATCGTATCTGCTGGTCACTCTGTCCACTCGTGCCCTTAACAAGCCACTGCACTTCTGTCCTCATCTGTCTGTAGATAACTCCCAACATCAGTATCTCCTAGTCCTGACCATCGTCTAAACTCCCATCTCAAACACTTCACTTACCATAGTCCATTTCCATTAGTATGGTCTACTAGCACCCAACCTTCAATATGCTTAAAACAGGCTTTTTCCTCTGTCCCCAAACCATCTCCCTCTCTGGATCACTCCATTTCTGTCATCAGGGTGGTTATCCTTTTGGCTTTCCTTGTCACCCAAATACCAACCAGTACTTAAATCTGCCAGTTTTTCATATCTGATGCTGCTACATGCATCCCATTCTTCCCGTTCACATGCTCACCACCCTCCTTCATTCTCCTGTCCTTTCAGGCTATACCCTCCTAACTAGTTCTCCCTCATCTTTTCTTTTGTATTTCTAATTTACTTCATATTCTAAAGTCATATGTATTTCTCTAGAACACGGTTATAAAAATTCATTCACCTGGTTAGCTAAACTCCAAAGGAATCTCCATTATCTATAGGCAAAATCTCAACTCCTTGATCAGCACTTTAAATCCTCATATTTCATCATCTCTTGTAAGACTCTCCACTTTAGCCAGGCCATACACTATCCCTGATGCCTTATGTATCCCCTCCTCCTCACCTGTGCCCATGCCATTCTTTCATTGCTTCTCCATTCTATTTCTATCCTGACATATCTCAAGCATGCCTTCCTCCAGAAATCCTCTCACCATCCACAAAGGAATCTTTGCCTCTTGATCTCCTATAGCACTTATCAGAGGCAGCTTAGTATTTTTCATTATCGTTTCATAAATACACATATATTTATAAACATATGCATATATGCACTTTACCCAATTAGATTTTTATGCTCTAAAAGAGCAGAAACCTTGTTTTATGATATGTTTCCACCACATCAACCAGCATCCTATTTAGAAAATATATTTACAAAAAAGTAGCTTATATGCGCCAATCACTAAGGCCAAAGATGAAGAAATCAAAGATTTTTACCAAACTTCTGCAGTCTGAAATTGATCAAACATGCAATCAGGACGCATTGACAATTACTAACAATTGGAATGTGAACGTTGGAAACAAAGAAGAAAGAATGGTAGTTGGAAAATATGGTCTTGGCAACAGAAAAAATAGTTGTTTGTCTTGCAAAATTCCATCATGCCAGAGACTGACTGATAGAATTTTACAAGACCAAGGACTTATTCGTGGCAAATACCTTTTTTTCAACAACATAAATGGCGACTATATATGTGGACCTCACTGGATGGAATACAGAGGAATTGAATTGATGACATCTGCGGAAAGAGACGATGGAGGAGCTCAATATCGTCAGTCAGAAAAAGGCCAAGAGCCGACTGTGGAAGAGCATCAATTACTCATGTGCAAGTTCAAATTGAAGCTGAAGAAAATTAAAACAAGCCCACAAAAGCGAAAGTACAGCCTTGAGTATATCCCACCTGAATTTAGAGACCATCTGAAGAATAGAATTGACACATTGAACACTATTGACCAAAGACCAGAGGACTTGTGGAATGACATCAAAGACAAATCTGAGGAAAGAAAAAGGTCATTAAAAAGATAAGAAAAAGAAAGAAAAGACTAAAATGGATGTCAGAAGAGATCTGAAATTTTCTCTTGACTGTAGAGTAGCTAAAGCAAATGGGAAAAATGATTACGCAAAAGAGCTGAACAGAAGATTTCAAAGGGTGACTCGAGAAGACAGAGTAAAGTATTATAGTGAAATATGCAAAGACCTGGAGTTAGAAAACCAAAAGGGAAGAACATGCTTGGCATTTCTCAAGATGAAAGAACTGAAGAAAAAATTCAAGCCTTGAGCTGCAATACTGAAGGATTCTATGGGCAAAATATTGAAAGATGCAGGGAGCATCAAAAGAAGATGGAAGGAATACACAGAGTCACTTTACCAAAAGAACTGATGAACATTCAACCGTTTCAGGAGGTAGCATATGATCAAGAACCAATGGTATTGAAGGAAGAAGCCCAACTTGCATAAAAGGCATTGTTGAAAAACAACGCTCCAGGAATTGATGGAATACCAATGGAAATGTTTCAACAAGCAGATGCAACTCTGGAGGTGCTTACTTGTCTATGTTGAGAAATTTGGAAGACAGTTACCTGCCAACAGACAGGAAGAGATTCATATTTGTGCACATTCCAAAGAAAGGTGATCCAATAGAATGCAGAAATTAGTGAACAATATCATTAATACCATAAGAAAGTAAAAGTTTGCTAAAGATAATTCAAAAGCAGTTACAGCAATACACTGACAGGGAACTGCCAGAAATTCAAGCTGGATTCAGACAGAGGAGGACATGGAATGAGGGATATTATTGCTGATGTCAGACGGATTTTGGTTGAAAGCAGAGAATACCAGAAATATGTTTACCTGTGTTTTATTGACTATGCAAAGGCATTCGACTGTGTGGATCATAACAAATTATGGATAACATTGTGAAGAATGGGGCTTCCAGAACACATAATTGTGCTCTTGCAGAACTTGTACATAGACCAAGAGGCAGTTGTTTGAATGATCAATAAGCAACATCATGATAAATGGAGAAAAGATGGGAGTTCTCTAGGATTTCATTTTACTTGGATCCACATTCAATACCTGTGGAAGCAGCAGTCAAGAAATCAAAGGGCTCATTGCATTGGGCAAATCTGCTGCAAAAGGGCTCTTTAAAGTGCTAAAAAGCAAAGGTGTCACTTTGAGGACTCAGATGCACCTGACTCAAGCTGTGATATTTTCAATTGCCTCGTATGCATGAGAAAGGCGGAGAATGAATAAGGAAGGCCTAAGAAGATTTGCCCCCACGTGTCTGTCAGTTTGTCGTACTTATGAATAGCGGCAGAACATTGTCTGATATAGTGCTGGAAGATGACCCCCCCAGGTTGGAAGGCACTCAAAACATGACTGGGGAAGAGCTGTCTCCTCAAAGTAGAGTTGACCTTAATGACGTGGTTGGAGTAAAGCTTTTGGGACCTTCATTTGCCGATGTGGCACGACTCAAAATGAGAAGAAACAGCTGCAAACATTCATTAATAATCGGAACCTTGAATGTACGAAGTACGAATCTAGGAAAATTGGAAATCAACAAAAATGAAATGAATGCATAAACATCGGTATCCTAGGCATTAGTGAGCTAAAATGGACTGGTATTGGCCATTTTGAATTGGACAATCATATAGTCTACTATGCTGGGAATGACAACTCAAAGAGGAATGGTGTTGCATTCATCCTCAAAAGGAACGTTTCAAGATCTATCCTGAAGTACAAAGCTGTCAGTGATAGGATAATATCCATATGCCTACAAGGAAGACCAGTTAATATGACTATTATTCAAATTTATGCACCAACCACTAGGGCCAAAGATGAAGAAATAGAAGATTTTTATCAGCTGCTGCAGTCTGAAATTGATCAAACATGCAATCAAGATGCATTGTTAATTACTGGCAATTGGAATGCGAAAGTTGGAAACAAAGAAGAAGGACCAGTAGTTGGAAAATATGGCCTTGGTGATAGAAACAATGCCAGAGATCAAATGATAGAACTTTGTAAGACCAACGACTTCTTCATTGCAAATACCTTCTTTCACCAACATAAACGGTGACTATACACATGGACCTCACCACATGGAACACACAGAAATCAAATTGACTACATCTGTGGAAAGAGACCATGGAAAAGCTCAATATCATCAGTCAGAACAAGGCCAGGGGCCGATTGTGGAACAGACCATCAATTGCTCATATGCAAGTTCAAGCTGAAACTGAAGAAAATCAGAGTAAGTCCATGAGAGCCAAAATATGACCTTGAGTGTATCCCACCTGAATTTAGAGGCCATCTCAAGAATAGATTTGATGCATTGAACACTAGTGACCGCAGACCAGACGAGTTGTGGAATGACATCAAGGACATCATCCATGAAGAAAGCAAGAGGTCATTGAAAAGACAGGAAAGAAAGAAAATACCAAGATGGATGTCAGAGGAGACTCTGAAACTTGCTCGTGAGTGTCGAGCAGCTAAAACAAAAGGAAGAATTGATGAAGTAAAAGAACTGAACAGAAGACTTCAAAGGGCCTCTCGAGAAGACAAAGTAAAGTATTATAATGAGATGTGCAAAGAGCTGGAGATGGAAAACCAAAAGGGAAGAACACTCTCGGCATTTATCAAGCTGAAAGAACTGAAGAAAAAATTCAAGCCTCAAGTTGCAATAGTGAAGGATTCCACGGGGAAAATATTAAATGACACAGGAAGCATCAAAAGAAGATGGAAGGAATACACAGAGTCATTATACCAGAAAGAATTAGTCGATATTCAACCATTTCAAGAGGTGGCATATGATCAGGAACCAATGGTACTGAAGGAAGAAGTCCAAGCTGCTCTGAAGGCACTGGCAAAAAAACAAGGCTACAGGAATTGATGGAATATCAATTGAGATGTTTCAACAAACAGATGCAGCGCTGGAGGTGCTCACTCATCTATGCCAAGAAATATGGAAGACAACTTCCTGGCCAACTGACTGGAAGAGATCCATATTTACGCCTATTCCCAAGAAAGATGATCCAACCGAATGCGGAAATTATAGGACAATATCATTAATATCACATGCAAGGAAAATTTTGCTGAAGATCATTCAAAAACAGCTGCAGCAGTATATCAACAGGGAACTGGCATAAATTCAGGCCGGTTTCAGAAGAGGACGTGGAACCAGGGTTATCATTGCTGATATCAGATGGATCCTGGCTGAAAGCAGAGAATACCAGAAGGATGTTTACCTGTGTTTTATTGACTATGCAAAGGCATTCGACTGTGTGGATCATAACAAACTATGGATAACACTGCAAAGAATGGGAATTCCAGAACACTTAATCGTGCTCATGAGGAACCTTTACATAGATCAAGAGGCAGTTGTTTGGACAGAACAAGGGGATACTGATTGGTTTAAAGTCAGGAAAGGCGTGCATCAGGGTTGTATTCTTTCATCATACCTATTTAATCTGTATGCTGAACAAATAATACAAGAAGCTGGAATATATGAAGAAGAAAGGGGCATCAGGACTGGAGGAAGATTCATTAACAACCTGCGTTATGCAGATGACACAGCCTTGCTTGCTGAAGGTGAAGAGGACTTGAAGCACTTACTAATGAAGATCAAAGACCACAGCCTTCAGTATGGATTACACCTCAACTTAAAGAAAACAAAAATCCTCACAACTGGACCAATGAGCAACATCATGATAAACGGAGAAAAGATTGAAGTTGTCAAGGATTTCATTTTACTTGGATCCACAATCAACAGCCATAGAAGCAGCAGTCAAGAAATCAAAAGACGCATTGCATTGGGTAATCTGCTGCAAAGGACCTCTTCAAAGTGTTGAAGAGCAAAGATGTCACCCTGAAGACTAAGGTGCGCCTAACCCAAGTCATGGTATTTTCAATCGCATCATATGCATGTGAAAGCTGGACAATGAATAAGGAAGACTGAAGAAGAGTTGATGCCTTTGAATTGTGGTGTTGGTGAAGAATATTGAATATACCATGGACTGCCAGAAGAACGAACAAATCTGTCTTGGAAGAAGTGCAGCCAGAATGCTCCTTAGAGGCAAAGATGGCGAGACTGCATCTTACATACTTTGTACATGTTGTCAGGAGGGATCAGTCCCTGGAGAAGGACATCATGCTTGGCAGAGGACAGGGTCAGTGGAAAAGAGGAAGACCCTCAACAAGGTGGATTGACACAGTGGCTGCAACAATGAGCTCAATCACAATGATTGTAAGGATGGCGCAGGACCAGGCAGTGTTTCGTTCTGCTGTGCATAGGGTCTCTATGAGTCAGAACCTATTGGACGGCACCTAACAACAACAAGAAGAAGAAGATTCGATGCCTTTGAATTGAGGTATTGGCGAAGAATACTGAATGGACTATCAGAAGAATGAACAAATCTGTTTGGAAGAAGTACAGCCAGAATGCTACTTAGAAGGCAGAATGGTGAGACTTTGTCTCACGTAATTTTGGCATGTTATCAGGAAGGATCAGTCCCTGGAGAAAGACGCCATGCTTGGTAAATTAAAGGGTCTGTGAAAAAGAAGATGGATTGACATAGTGGCTGCAACAATGGGCTCTAGCATAACAATGATTATGAGGATGGTGCAGGACCAGGCAATGTTTAGTAGGGTCACTATGAGTCAGAAGCGACTCAACAGCACCTAACAACAAGAAGAAGCTACAAGGTATCTCTTAGGCTAGTACATAATAATAGGTCTCTTGGTACCACCAATGGTAGCTTGATTGATTTTCTACTTGTTCTCAGTTGATGATTATCACTCCAAATTTGATAATTCTTTATAATCTGCGTAGAGACTCCACAGAACAGAGTTGAAGAATAGCCTCATATAAATTAACCACAAAGGGCATTGTGTTCTCAAATGTAACATAAACACTGTAGGCCAACATTCCAGCCTTACTTCTATAAATGGGACCATGGGCAAGACACTTCCATGACCCTGGTGTCTTCTCTGTGAAGCCAAAGGGTTAAAGCTAGACTATAGGGTCTTTAAATTTCTTTCCAAGTAGATTTTAGGACTTGATGCCATTTTATGCTTCTTGGTGCACTGTGGATTGACAGAACGATTTAGATGGGGAATATTGGAGACACCTCTCTTGAGGATTTAGATTTCAAAGGCAGTATATATGGCAAGAATTGTGTGTGGTGAAAATTCCTCTAACAAAATGTCTTAGACTTTCCATTTGCTTGCACATCGGGTGAAGAACTGTGACTAGCTTGCATTTAGGGATCATAAAAAACAACTTCGAGCACTAGGAATCATTTCTGCATGGTGACATACTTACACAGTGAAAATCTCCCAAAACCTAGGACCAGCTGAGGGAATAGCAAATGTAAGTCTCTCCTCTCAACCTCCCTTGAGGCCCGTGTGCATCCAGTGGAATGGCAGATGCAGAGGCCTTCGCTATAGAATGTTCTCTCTCCCTGGTATATGACTAAGTTTGCTCAAGTTAAATGACCGTATGTGTAATATGAGGGGCAGGGTTACCACTTACTGACCAGACCTTGCTTCTGAAAGAATTAGGAGAAAGAGCCCAAATTGCCTTAGAAACGAGATTCGCTGCCTTCATAAAAAGCCAGTCCCTATGTTAAGGGAAGCATCCTACCCGTTCCTTTTCTTCTACTTCTATGTCTCTTTTGGAAAGCACCCAATTCTCTCTCTGATCCCTTCCCAAGGCCAAAAACACTCCAGTTCAGCATTGAAGGCCATCAGAAAGTGATCAAGAACCTGGCAAAACTCCAGATCTCATATTTAGCACAAAACAGCATGTGTGGGGCGGGCAGAGGAGTTCTTTATTTCTCACAACTGATGTCAAAACATTGTCTCCCTCAAACAGCAAACACTGAAAAGGAATGGACACTTGGAATTGGATGTAGCTCCTGGACAAATTTAACTCAGTGATCTTTGCTCACTTTTTGATATAGGAGACTTATTTATGAACATCTCCTTTGAACTTCTTAAGACAAGAAAACTCCAACCATTCCCAGCTTTCCACACAACTGTTCTCACATGCCAGCTAATGAATGTAAGTGTAAGGAGAGGGTATAACTGTTAAGGGGAAAAAATAATCAAAGAACTTTAGACTAATCAATATGTTTTTTTTTTTTAAATAAGAGTGAAGAAAATTAAAAATGTACTCTGCCCTTCTGTTTTATTTGAGATTTAATGAAAGCAATGTAAGCCCAGATAAAGCTGGAAACTGGATTCCCTGGGTGTAACAAATGGTTAACACACTACTACCAAAAAGTTGGAGGTTCACGTTCAACGAGAGGTGCCTTGGAAGAAAGCCCTGGAGATCTACTGAAAAATCAGCCACTGAAAACCTTACGGAGCATCGTTCTGCTCTGACACACGGGGGGTTTTCATGAGTTGGAATCAACTCAATGGCAACAGATTTAAAATTACTTAGGTTATGGAGCTTGTTTAAAAATAGAAAACATGGAGAGTCTAGGACTTTGGTCATCCCACAGAGTCAACTCTTCCTCCTCAGAAACCTTCTAGAATCTGAAATTGTATAGTAGAAATTGGCCTATATAGACCGATGATGGGGTGAGTGTTGGGCAGAGAGGAGTCTACCTTAGATAAGTGTTATAGATGTGAAGCCTGATGTCTGGTGTGCCTTGTCTTCTCTCTGATGCCGTCGCACCTCTTCCATTATTCTAAGCATCTACTCCTCTGTCTTAGTTATCTAGTGCTGCTATAACAGAAATACCACAAGTGAATGGCTTTAACAGACAGAAATTTATTCTCTCAACATCTAGTAGGCTAGAAGTTCAAATTCGGAGTGCCAGCTCCAGGAGAAGGCTTTCTCTCTCTGTCGGCTCTGGAGGAAGGTCCTTGTCATGAGTCTTCCCAGGTCAAGGAACTTCTCAGCATAGGGACTCTGGGTCCAAAGGACTTGCTATCCTCCTGACTCTTGTTTCTTGGTGGTATAAAGTTCCCATGTCTCTCTGTTCACTTCTCTCTTTTATATCTTGAAAAAGATTGACTTAAGACAAAACCTAATCTCGTAGATTGAGTCCTGCCTCATTAACATAACTGCCATTAATCCTGCTTCGTTAACATCATGTTGTTGTTGTTAGGTACCATCGAGTTGGTTCCAACTCATAGTGAACCTATGTACAATAGGAGGAAACACTGCCTGGTCCAGCACCATCCTCACAATCATTATGCTTGAGCCCATTGTTGCAGGCACTGTGTCAATCCGTCTTGTTGAGCGTCTTCCTGTTTTTTGCCGATACTCTGCTTCACCCAACATGATGTCCTTCTACAGGGACTGATCCCTCCTGATAATACATTCAAATTATGTAAGACGTAGTCTTGCCATCCTTGCCTCTAAGGAGCATCCTGCTTGTACTTCTTCCACTGTTAACTGTTAACTGATCTGTCCAAAGCATTAGTCAGGAAGAGCTTAAAGTATGTTCACTTCCATTCAATAATTCAAACTCCAAAGGACTGACTCTCAAATAGGAAAATTTTACATGTTAGGGGAGGTGTGTTGAAACAGGGAGCTCAGGCCAGCATTCCTCACACAGCAGTGCTTTTGGGGAACTCCCTCTAAATAATTGCTGTAAAAGTTTTTCTTACTAGAATAATGAACTCCTTTAGGGCAGGGACAGTGCTCACCGTTATATTTCCAGCACACAGCACAGAGCCTGGCACACAAAATGTGGGACACTAACTATCTGGGAAACTGAGGCAGGGTTTAGAGTCAGGGAATACTGGAGCTAGGGGGCCATTTGGAACCCACCCAGCACTTTCTCATGGTAGAGATGAGAAGACTGAAGACTGGAAAAGGTAAAGGGAACTGACATTGTTCCCCACTATTTGCATGATTCCAGGCACGTTATAATTCTTATTGTTATATCATTTCATACTCCTAATATGCTTTTGGAGCCTGGTGGCACAGTGTTTAAGAGCTCGGCTGCTAACCAAAAGCCCAGCAGTTCTAATCCACCAGCCGCTCCATGGAAACCATATGGGGCAATTCTATTCTCTCCTATAGGGTCGCTGTAAGTCACAATTGACTCAATGGCAATGAGTTTAATATTCTTTTGGAGCCCTGGTGGTACAGTGGTTAAGAGCTCAGCTGCTAACCAAGAGGTCAGCAGTTCGAATCCACCAGCTGCTCCATGGAAACCCTACGGAACTGTCTTACTCTGTCCCATAGGGCCGCTATGAGTCGGAATCGACTCGACAACAATGGGTTTGGTTTTGTTTGGTTTTAATATGCCTTTACAGTTGAAATGATTATCCCCTTTACAGATCAGAAGACCAAGCCTCATGAAGGTTAAGTAACCTTCCTGAGGTTATGGAGTTGGGAAGTGATAGAGCCGGGATTTGAACCTAGACCTGCCCAATTCTAAAGTGCATGTTCACCTTGTGTCATCCAGCTGTCTCCTGGGAACATGCTTAGAGGTCCGAGATTGCAGAGCTCCTTAGAAGCAGAACCAACGTTAAAACGGACATTGCTGACTTCACTGATCGGTTGTAAATGATATAACCCTACTGGGCCTTTAGGGTTCTATTGTGTGTTGTTGAGTCCATTCTGACTCATAACAACACCAGGTGACAGAGTAGAACTGCCCCATGGGGTGTTCTAGGCTGTAATCTTTATGGGAGCAGATCTCCAGGTCTTTTCTCCCACAGGGCAGCTGGTGGGTTCCAACTGCTAACTTTTTGGTTAGCTGCTGAGCTCTTAACTATTATGCCACTAGGGATCCTTTAGGGTTCTTCTTGTCTCTGTTATACAAGCCTGTTTCAAACACTGGTCCGGGCACTAACAGTACATCAGTACAATTGTTGCTGTAGCAGGCCCTACTTCATGGCCACTCTCTCCTGCTGCTATAGGAATGGGCCCACATTCCTGATCACCTGAGGCTCCTTTCTGTTTATGGGCCTTTGCCATGTACTAGTACATCTTTACGCATCCTGGATGTGGGCATGGGGAGGGTCTGGGTTGGATGGGTGCTCCGTCATGCCTCAGAGTTGGGTAAGGCAGTGGACATCCCTGCCCTGGGCTGGCAGTGCCATGGCACATTGGACAGGTGACACGGTGGAGGCCTCTCATCCACTACTAGAGCCAAGTATGAGTGCACCCCACTTGTGGAGGCTGCAGTCCCTTGGGGGTTGCCTGTCCTCTGTGGATTGGTTGGCAGGTCTGTAGGAAGAGGAGACTGATTTCTCTGCCCTGGATGAGGCTCTACATTTTCATTTTGTAATGGGCCCCACGAATTATATAGCCAGCTCTACTTGTAGGTGCTCAGTGAAAATACTTAATGAAGAAGAGTAAGGTGAAGGGGCCAGATAGGGTGGAGCGAAGAAGTAAAAAGACAGTCTGCAAAGACTGCTCCTTAATCCCAAGTCATGAGCCTAGAAAGAGAGATGGCAGTCTACTAGACAGCTGGGGGGCTGGAAGAGGATATGCGATTTCCTAGTTTAACCTAGAACGGCATGTGGTTTTCCATGTTCACATATATCGCTCACTTTCCTGCTTTCAATTCAGTTTTACCCACTTTTTCCCCTCTTCCCAAAGAAATATTTTCTGTTTTTCTTGTGCCAGGTTGAAACAAGGATCTATATTTGGGGGATGGTGCAATAGTGATAAAATCTCATTAGAGAGAGTTCCTTATCGTGAGTGTAATAGCCGTGCCCAGACAAGGTAAGTGCTTTCTCTTCAGCAGTCACTGTTCATAATGAAAACGCAACGGGTGATAAATTCTCAGCAGCTTTCAACACAGTGTTTGCAGAGCGTTTCTCACGGGGAGGGTAGAGTGGGCCTGGGGTGCGTCGTGTAGGTATTTTACTCTGTTTCTAGCGGCTATCTCTTAGTTGTCTTCTATTGCCCCCGAGCCCCCACAAACATCCTGATCCCTAATCACCGTGCCAGGAAGATTCACTTTAGCTGCTGTAATCCTTCCCATATGGACATGACTTGAAAAAAAAAAAGGGTGAGGTGAACTTGGCTATATCATATCAACGACTATTTATTGAGACCCTGTGGACTACAGAGTTCTCTTCACTTGCTAATTCAGTTTCCGGTCTGGAGAGAGAGAGAGCAGGCATCCTCCTGATTATCATCTGTGGCTTTTGCAGAGTAGACATATGATTTATAGCAAAGGACTAATTACAATGAAATCATTGAAAATATTTGGGAGCCCAGTGGAATTCTTTATAACAGAGTTTGATCCGTAATGGACAATTAGAATTATAGCTCAAGTCATCTAATTTGTGTTAGGGGCAGCAGGGGAAAGAGGTAGAACCAGACCTCAGAAGAGACTGTTTTGCAGGGCCCAGCAAGAAGTTGCCTGTCCGACAGCTGTCTCAATAGTGCTGAGTAAGCCTGCAGTTCCAGCTCAAAGGTTTTCCAGTTTGCGTTTCCCAGCCTCCTTCCCCAGGTCTCTGCTGTCCTGAGATGGGGCTCTTGTTCTGCTTTCTGTCCTTTCTTCCCTTCCCCTCCCTCTGCCCCCTTCTTTGCCTCCCTCCTTCCTCTTCTAAAACCCGGGACAATGTGTGAAATACTAAATGGGCTATGTTCCTCCAGGTCCAGCAGTGTTTCAAGTGTGGCATGTTTTTACAATAATTTATCAAAATACAAACATAGTGAAACAGCGATGCTAATATAAAGTATTTCTCCTGCCATAAAAAAGCCAAAATCAAACAAACAAACAAAAGCACCTGCTAAAAACACACAAACCCAAGCCTGCCAGCATTCAAACGGCTTTGAAAATAAAGCAGGATTTGTTTACAAGGATTTAAATTGGTAAATTATTTGAATTTCTCCACCCCTAGGTGAATGATTTAGATGGCCTTGACCCCAGCCTGACTGCAGGGATTAATGTGGGATAATGATTGCTGAGGCTATCATTGCAGCCGGCATCATTAATTATCCTTATTGATTGTAGCTTTCAAAGATAAAGCATTATGCTGACTGGAAAATACCCTCCCTCCAGCAAGGTCAAGGCTAAAATCAGGAAGCTAAATAATCCCATTAACAAACAAAGAAATAAAAATAACCTCGTGGTGCATTGTGTAATTAAGATCCAATTACAACGTTTGCTCTTGTTTACAAAATGACACCGTTCTTCTTGTCAAGTCATTTTCCCGAAAATGGCTTCAGTTCGCGATAATTGCATTCTAGCAGGTAACCAGGAAAGCACATTAAAAGAGGGATCATTTTCCTTGGATAGCTGCCATGGCTCTTGTTGTCTGACTCACCTAGGAAAGTGTGGGGGCCCTGAGGGACTCGTCTAAAAATACTAATGATATGTTAAAGGAAGAGGGTTAGATGGGGGAAGTAATAATTGGGCCTCGAATCCTATTCTATTTCTTTTGGAGAGCCTAATGGAGCTGAGAGATACCCCCAGGATGTTATCCCCCACATCTGGCTTCACCACCCCGCAGCCCCCACCCCTGCTCTGGTCACAGCATTTTCACTGCTGTGAGGATCCTGACTCTAAAGCCCTATTTGGTTGCAAATTTCTCTGGTGAAGGGGATCAGTATTACAGCTTCCCTGCTATTGATCCGATTTTGGACTCTTTTTTTTTAAACAAGAGCTTTTAAGTGTAAAATCCAAAGCCATATGTGTATTTTGTGTGTGTGTGTGTGTGTAAGTGTGTGTGGAAATATTTCAAACAAATTGTTTCTTTTTTTTCCCCTGCTGAAGGTCTTCTGCTACATGTTCTGAGGCAGCATAGATCTGATTAAGAAAGGGGTAGGCTTGAGGACCAGGGGCTGGTAGGGGAGCCTGAGTTTACGCTTCAGGGGAGAAGCTTAGGACCTCTGCTGGCTATTTGGTCCTTTATGGGACTTAATTCCTCCATCTGAGAAAAGTGGGGGCCGCTATTACGGTCCTGCCTTAAAAACCATTTGCTGTGGTTTGACTCCCACTGGAGGCCCCGCGCTTGTCAGAGTACAACTGTGCTCTGCAGGGTTTCCAACGGCTGGTATTTTGAAAGCAGATCGCCAGGTCTTTCTTTCGAAGCATCACTGGGTGGACGTGAGCCTCCAACTTTTCAGTTAGAAGCTGAGCATTTTAACCATGAGCATCACCCAGGGATTCCACAATCCTGCCTTACTCAGGGTGAACTGAGAACTATGGACGTAGCAACAGCCACAAAAGCACTATATAGGTTGTTTATTACGCAGTGGGATTCTGAATAGAAGGACCTTATCAAAATAGAAACGATGCCCTATACTTCCCTCATTTTATTAAAAAAATAGAAAGCAAAAGAATTAAAAAAAAAAAAAGATAGCCACTATTTATTACTCTTGGGACACAGGGCTGATCATTTTATATATTATCATATTTAATCCTCACAACCATTGTGTGAAATATAGTATTATTGTTCTCATTTTATAAACAGATGAGGAAACTGAAACTCAGAGAAGTCAGGTAATTTTCCCACTAACACACAACTAGGAAGCAGGGAAGCAGAGATTCTAACCCCAGTCCCGCCTAACTACACAGTCTGTGCTCCTTAGAACCAGTTGCCATCAAGTTGGTTCTGACTCAAGGTGATCACACGTGCGTCAGAGTAGAACTGTGCTCCGTAAGGTTTTAAATGGCTGCTTTTTCTGAAGTAGATTTCTGGACCTTTCTTCCTAGGTGCCTGTGGGTGGATGCTATGGATTGAATTGTGTCCCCCCCCCCCCAAAATATGTGTATCAATTTGGCTAGGCCATGATTCCCAGTATTGTGTGATTGTCCACCATTTTGTCATCTGATGTGATTTCCCTATGTGTTGTAAATACTATCACTATGATGTTAATGAGATGGATTAGTGGCAGTTATGTTGATGAGATCTACAAGATTAGATTGTGTCTTAAGCCAATCTTTTTTGAGATATAAAAGAGAGAAGCAAGCAGAGAGACATGGGGACCTTCCACCACCAAGAAAGAAGCACTGGGAGCATAGCCCACGTTTTGGATCCCAGGTCCCTGTGCTGAGAAACTCCTAGACCAAGGGAAGATTACTGACAGGTACCTTCCTCCAGAGCCGACAGGGGGAGAAAGTCTTCCCCTGGAGCTGCTGTCCTGAATTTGGAGTTCTAGCCTACTAGACTTTGAGAGAATAAATTTCTCTTTGTGGTATTTTCTGTTATAGCAACATTAGATAACTAAGACAGTGGACTTGAACCTACAACCTTTTCTAGTTAACGGTGGAGCATGTTAACCATTTGCACCACCCGAGGACTCCTTAGATCCATAGAGTTTCAGGAAAACACTGCTTCCAGGCTTGCATCTCTGCCACTTGGACCTAGTCTCTTTTTCAGCTTTGTCCACTAGCCTCATGCATCTTGCATTTCTTAATATAGAAGTGAAAGGTGGATACATTCTTCTTGTAAAAGTTTATGCAATACATAAATTCACAGAATAAAATGTGGAAGCACGTTCCCCTACCTCCAGCCCTTAGGCCCCTAGGTGTAGCAACTCTTAAGAGTCTGGTGTATATTCTTTTACACCTTCCTCTTAGCATGAATAGGTGTAAACACATTAAACAAATTTTTAAAAAAGTATAATAGGATTATAAGTTTTATCATGTAGCTTATCTCTTTTATCATGTAACTTATCTGGACCAATGAACAACATCGTGATAAACGGAGAAAAGATTGAAGTTGTCAAGGATTTCGTTTTACTTGGATGCACAATCAACAGCCATGGAAGCAGCAGTCAAGAAATCAAAAGACGCATCGCATTGGGCAAATCTGCTGCAAAGGACCTCTTCAAAGTGTTGAAGAGCGAAGATGTCACCCTGAAGACTAAGGTGCGCCTGACCCAAGCCATGGTATTTTCAAACACATGATATGCATGTGAAAGCTGTACAATGAATAAGGAAGGCCGAAGAAGAGTTGACACCTTTGAATTGTGGTGTTGGCGAAGAATATTGAATATACCATGGACTGCCAAAAGAACAAACACATCTGTCTTGGAAGAAGTACAACCAGAATGCTCCTTAGAGGCAAGGATGGAGAGACTGCGTCTTATGTACTTTGGACATGTTGTCAGGAGGGATCAGTCCCTGGAGAAGGACATCATGCTTGGCAGAGTACAGGGTCAGCGGAAGAGAGGAAGACCCTCAATGAGGTGGATTGACACAGTGGCTGCAACAATGAGCTCGACCATAACAACGATTGTAAGGATGGCGCAGGACCGACCGGGCAGTGTTTTGTTCTGTTGTGCATAGGGTCACTATGAGTCAGAACCGACTCGACAGCACCTAACAACAACAACATCTCTTTTCCTTAAGAGTATACCTAAAGAGTTTTCCAAGCAGTATATGTAGATCCATCTATTTCTTTATAATGACTCTGTAGGCTTCCGTTGGAAACCCTGGTGGCGTAGTGGTTAAGTGCTACGGCTGCTAACCAAAAGGTTGGCAGTTTGAATCCACCAGGCTCTCCTTGAAAAGTCTATGGGGCAGCTCTACTCTGTCCTATAGGGTGGCTATAAGCCGGAATCGGCTCAACGGCAGTGGGTGGGTAGGCTTCCATTGTATGAATGTATCGTAGTTTATTTAACCTTTTTTTTTTTTCTTACTGTGGAGCAACTGGATTGTTTCCAAGGATCAAAATTACAGTTAATGCTACAATGAACATCTGTGGACATCTATTTTTCTGGAATATGTGCATATTTCTCTAGGATATGTTCCTAGAAGTCAAATTTCTGAGGTAAAGGGTATGCACATTATAAATTCTGATAAAAAATACATAATGAAAAATTGCTGTTTAAAAAGACCACCAATTTACACTATCATAGAATGTGTGTATCATGAAATATGCCTGTTCCCCTAAATATTCACAAAGGATATTATCAGTCTTTTTTATTTTTTTGTCAATTTGTTGGATGAGAAATTATATCTCATTATACTTATAATTTGCATCTTCATAGTGAGTTGAAATATGTTTTGTGTGCTTATTGGCCATTTGTTTATTTTCTCGTAAAGACTATTCATATACTTTGATCATTTTTCTTTTGATTTATTTAATAGGTGTTTGTCCTTTTTTGGGTTTTTTGTCCTTTCTTGTCGTTGAAATATCCAAACATCCTTCCTATCTTTGGGGCGAACCTATTCAGTGAGGCTTGGTAGGAAATATGACCCACTAGTGAAGCTGAAGAAGTCAGACCACCCTTCTGCCTACTTCTGAGAGTCAGGGCATCAACTTACAACTCGGTTTGACCAACTGGTTGCCCTTACCTAAGTCGCCAAAACTTGAAGGATTGATGCAAAACCACCAGGAGAGTTGGCAAATTACTCATGGCAGCTGGAGGTGCCTGTGGCCCTGCCTTCTCCAGACTGTTACCTGCTGTCTAAACTTCCAGCTCAAGTCCAAAGCTTTACATTGATACTGTGAGCTACCTGATGACCTTACAAAAAATTCTGTTTTTAGCTGAGTTAGCCAGAGATGATTTCTATTGCTTGTAACAACAACAACAACAAAAACTCCTAATATTACAGTAATCAGTGAGAGAGTGAATCACAGTCAAAGACCCCCTAGGAGACAAGGGGCATCTGGAATTGGTTATCTAGCCTGAATGGGGTGAAGGCAATGAAATCTAATTGATAATCAGAAATTTGAATGTGGCTGCTACCAGCAAGAGATGGTGAAAGAACTCATCAGTCTATGATTGTATTGCCATAAAACAGTATAAAGAGGCATGAGGAATGCATGATTATGGAGTGGAATAGTTGCTTCAGGGGCATTGGAAACAAAAGGAAAAACAGGTTCAGGTTTCTAAATTTTTGCCTGAAAACATTGGACTGAAATCCAAGGACTTACTAGGGTTAAGTTAAACTATTCTTTTATGTCTTGAAACCCCATGGCTGACACAGTGTAATACCTAATCATGGCTTAATCCTGTGAGCAGTCAAAATTACACTATCAATTGAATTCATAGCTTCATTGGGTCTTTTGTGTGTAAGTTAAGGAATTGATCAAGAAAAACGGAAAGACTGAGAACTGAATAGGGATATACAGGAAGCTGCAGAAGACTTGGGCGAGGCTGAGCCCCTGCCTGTTACTAGGGCTTTCGTGCCATCCAGATTGAGCAGACCCTCCTCCACGGTCAGAAGAGGCTATTGCAGCGCTTCCACCTGAGGAAGGTGCCTTGTGAAAGGAAGCTGATACCTACCATGCCTTTTTCCATCCGTTGTCTCATGCTCATACTTACGATCAGATGTCAGTTTCTGGCTTGGGGCCAGTTACAAAATTGAATGCAGGAGTAGAACATATACACCCAAGTATCATGTTTAAAAAAAAAAAAAACAACTCACTGCTGTATAGTACTTCATTGTGTGAATATACTGCAATTTATCCAATCTACCGTTGATAGGCATTTGGGCTGTGTCCAGTTCTAAGACAACATATTAATGATATGCTTGCCATTGGTTTATGGTGACCATTTTTGGTGGGAATACACCTGGGAGAGTGTGCATATTCGTAGAGGGTATGGATGTTTGATTTTAGTAGATAGCAGTTTGCAAAGGAGATAGTGCCAATTTACATTCCTTTTTTTTTTCTAGGAGTATACAAGAGTTTCAACAGCTCTATATCCTCAACAACGCTCAGTATTGTCAGTCTTTTTCATTTTAGCCTCTCTAAAAAAACAAAAATTTTTTTTTTGTTTAGTGGGTATGCAGAGGTCATGGTGGTACAGCTAGAGTCAACTGGATGGCAACAGATAGACTTCATCTCTGAGTAGCCCTGGTGGCACAATGGTTAAGTGCTCGGCTGCTAACTGAAAGGTTGGTGGTTCAAAGCCACCAGCAGCTCCATGGGAGAAAAGACCTAGTGATCTTCTCCTGTAAAGATTACAGTCTAGGAACCCGTATGGGGCAATTCTACTCTATCCTAGTGGGTTCCTTATGAGTCAGAATCAACTTGATGGCAAACGACAACAACAACACACCATCTCCACATTTCCTTTGATACTTATAATAACCTACTTATAGTAAAACAAATTCCCATACATTGATAGATCTGTTTTTAAGATTCTGTAGTCTATTCTGTTGAACTGTTTGTCTATTTCTGCATCCATATTATGTTTTAATTACCATATCCCCCAAATATATTTTGGTATTGGGTAGGGCAAGTGTCACATCATTTTTCTTTTTTAAACTTTCTTGGCATTTCTCATTTATATTAATTTACAATTGCTTATTAAGTTCCATAAGATTTTACCGTTGGGATTTTAATTGGGATTGCATTATATTTATAAATTAATTTGAGGAAAGAACTTATACTTTTAAAATATTGAGCCATTGCATCTGGGATCTTGGCATGCTTCTTCAATTAATAAAGTATTCTTTTGTGTCCTTTAATAAAGATTTTAGTTTTCTCCTTATAGTTCTTGCTCATTTCTTGGATATTTGATGCCTGGGTACTTTATGTCACACAACTGCTTGCTACTGATGATGGTATCCTTAATTTCTTTATATTTTCAAAAGTGTGTTAACCAGCGTGTAAGAATTATTTTTATATGTTGGTCTGGTGTCTGGACACCTTAACAGCATCTCTTATTAATACTAATAATTTACACTTTATTTTCTTGATTTCTTATGTACTGTTTGAAATCTGCTGTAACATCAACCTATTTCATATTTTTGATGATAAATGTGATACATGGATGTTGTTGTTGTTAGGTGCTGCTGAGTTGGTTCCAACTCATAGCGACCTTATGTACAACAGAAACACTGCCTGGTCCTGTACTGTCCTCACAATTGTTGCTAGGTTTGACCCCATTGTTGCAGCTGCTGTGTTAATCCACCTCCTCGAGGGTCTTCCTGTTTTTGCTGACCCTCTACTTTACCAAACATGATATTCTTCTCCGGGGAGTAGTCCCTCCTGATAACATGTCCAAAATATGTGAGACGAAATCTTGCCATCCTTGCTTCCAAGGAACATTCTGGCTGTACTTCCTCCGAGACTGATTTGTTCGTTCTTTTGGCAGTCCACGGTATGTTCAATATTCTTTGCCAACATCATAGTTAAGGGCGTCAATTCTTCTTTGGTTTTCCTTATTCATTGTCCAGCTTTTGCATGTATGTGAGGTGAATGAACATATTATGGCTTGGGTCAGGTGTACCTTAGTCCTCAAAATGACATCTTTGCTTTTCAGCACTTTAATGAGGTCTTTTGCAGCAGATTTGCCCAATGCAGTACGTTGTTTGATTTTTTGGCTGATTCTTCCATGTGCATTGATTGTGGATCCAAGTAAAATGAAATCCTTGACAATTTCAAATTTTCTCTGTTTATCATGATGTTGCTTATCAGTCCAGTTGTTAGGATTTTTGTTTTCTTTATGTTGAGGCATAATCTGTACTGAAGTCTGATACATGAATATTTGATTAAAAGTATTTTGGAAGAAAATACAGCTAAATTAACAGCAACTAGCCCTGGTGGTTAAGCATTAAGGCTGCTAACCAAAAGGTCAGCAGTTAGAATCCACCAGCCACTCCTTGGAAAGCCTGTGGAGCCAGTTCTACTCTGTTCTATAGGGTCGCAATGAGTTGGAATCGACTCTACAGCAGCGGGTTTATTGCCCCGTCTCACTGCCGATTTGTCAAAGAAGAGTGCTGCACGTGTAGTGGGTGTTGACTACAAACCCCTGGAGTTTGTCACTGGGTGTGGTACACCACCGAACGGGATGTGGAGCATCGTTCAATATCACCAATTGTCTGCAACTCACACTGGAGATAAGAAAAGGCACCAGGAGAGGCACACTTCACGTCTATTTTGCAATTACTATTTCTTCTGGAAAAAAGATTCTGTTGCACTATTTATTGCTGCTCGTCCTTTCTTGACTTAACACCGGTTACTGTGGTTACCTGTACTCTCTACAGATCCCTAAGCTTTCACTTACTCATTCAGCGAGAATGTAGGAAGCATGTACCGTGTGTCAGGCACTGAGGATATAGAATTAAATAAAACTCAGACCCTTTCTTCAAGGAGCTTATTGTCTATTGAGGAAGTCCCCCAAGTAAATGAATGGGTGTGTTAGCCAGGATTAAATAGCATGATTATACCGGTACTGGGGAATTCAACCCAGGGCTTGAATTTTAGATGTAATACTATTGAGAGTTTGGAAACTATCCAGAACATGTTTGATATCCCTCATTGCCCCAGACCTGGAAATGCTGGTAGGATCACAGAATTTAAATCTGAAAGGAATTACTGGAGATCACCTAGTTCATTTTACAGATGAAGAAAGAGAGGCCCAGAGAAGCTGTGTGTCTGTGTAAACGCCGTTATGTGAAATTACTTCTCTCCAGGCTCTTCATCCAGTACAGTTTACATTATGCCCCATATAATTTATTCATCCTCAAATGGTGTTAAAACCAGTGATGCGTTTTAATGCAGATCAGCGATTTTTTTGGCCTTAGTACTCTAAAATGTTGCTGTTGGGTTTTTGGAATATCCCAAACTAAGCTTAATCTGAAATCATTGTATAAACATTTGTCTTGTACATTTTCTTTTCTAGGCAGGAGGTTGTTAGAAAAGAAAATTAAAAGTGAAAGATATAATCTTTGGTGAATTCAAACCAAACCGTACCTGGTTCACACTCCAAATAGGTGGAGTTGAGTGACATGGATCACGTAAGGATTAAAATCTCTGTTTTTTTAAATTTTTTGGATTCAGCTAGGTCTGAGCTCTCTGTGTGGTTACTCCATGAATGGTTTATATGTATGACTTTGGGCACATTGTTTCGCCTCTCAGGGCCCCAGTCTTCTTCATTGGTAAATAGGATAATAAATACTCACATTACAGGGTTAGTGTGAAGATTAAAGGTGATAATATGTGTAAAGTGTTTAGCACAGAGCTGCTTGTTGTTGTCGTTGCGATGGCTTCAGCTCATAGCGATCCTATGCACAACAGAATGAAACACTGCCAGGTCCTGCATCATCCTCAAAATCGTTGTTAGGCTTAAGCCCATTGTTGCAGCCACCATGTCAATCCATCTTGCTGAAGGTCTTCCTCTTTTTCGCTGACACACTACCAAGCATGATGTCCTTCTCCAGGGACTGATCCCTCCTGATAACATGTCCAAGATACGTGAGCCGAAGTCTTGCCATCCTCACTGTAAGGAGCATTCTGGCTGTACTTCTTCCAAGACAGATTTGTTCGTTCTTCTGGCTGTCTACAGAGTGATATGCACAGAGCCTAGAATGCAATACATTCCCCATAACTGATGGCTATTAAATTATTAGACATGGACGGTTGTCATTGGTTTGTGCAGTCCCATTTTACTATACAAATTTATTCCATCTTTAAATGTTTTTGCATACCTGCACTTCTGAAACATAGTGAAATCGTCTGTTAATATCACCATATCAATAATGATACGACTGAAGTAGTTTTCCTTCTTATCAGCTTATTACTTCAAGGTATTGAAATATGATGGTAAAGGTTTACAAAGTTGAGGTTTATATAAGACAATCACTAAAGCATCTAGGCATATTTAAAAGACTTGAAACTAGTAACTATTTCATTTTCAAGATGATGACTAATACATTTTTCCTTGGTGTCAGTGTTCCAACTAATTTTTCAAATAGTTATTGAAACATTGCTACCTACATGCATGTTGTGCTAGACATTTTGAGCCGTAGATGTTCCCTGACTTCAAGGGGATTAAAAGGTAGTTAGGGATACAAGTCATAACCATGTGAAAATGACAACAAATTCAGAGCTCTACCAAATGTACGAGAGAAATGGTTATAATAGAGAAGATAAGGCTGGGAGTAGAAAGGAGAGAACTTTTTGATTGGCGGTAATCTGGGAAAGCCTCATGGATGTGGTTGGATCTTGTTAGATAGGGAAGATGAAGGCGATGGAATGGAGGGGTGCAGGAGGGGAGGGAGGAGGCATGTTGGGGAACAATTAGCTGGTCGATTTGAGAGGGTGGTGGTGGTTCAGCAGCAGAGTTCTCATCTTCCATGTGGGAGACCTGGGCTCCATTTCCGGCCGAAGCCGCCCCCCACCACCCGTCTGTCCGTGGAGGCTTGCATGTTGCTGTGATGCTGAACAGATTTCAGTGGAGCTTCCAGAATAAGACAGACTAGGAAGAAAGGCCTGGTGATCTATTACTGAAAATCAACCAATGAAAACCCTGTGGGTCACAACCGTCTGATCCCTTTGTGCAGGGGGCTGACTCAATAGCAGCTAACAATAACAATAACGACAGTTCACCAGATGACTTAAAAGAGAGAAGTGTCATGCCAAATTGCCAAAGAACTGGTTACTGACTGGATATGTAACCAAGTAGTTTAGGCTCAGTACCAGTTATAGAAACAAGAAATTTAGCAACAGGGAGTGAGTGTTGGTTACATTTCCATCAAACTGAATTTGAAGTGGTGGCAAGATATCTAGATGGGATTGTCCAGTTAGTATTTAAAAATACAAGATTAGGAGTTGGAAGCAAGATCAAGACTGAAAAATGAGGTTGTGAACATTAACAGCAAGAAGTTAGGGAGCTGGTCGGTGGTAAGGAGCGAATGGTTGGTGAGGTTTTGTTTTAGAAGGTTAGAAGGGGTGGGGAGGAGTGATGTAGGAAGATAGTGAAAGCAGGCAAAAAGGTCAAGTGTTTCTTTTCTTTCCCCCAAAGATGGGGAAAGCTTGTGAGAATCTGAAGTTAGAGGTGATGGAGAGGAGTAAAGGCTTTAAGAGTGAAGGAATGTGGAGAGGGGGCCTTAATGTGAAATATGAAATCAAGAGGCAGAGGAGATGGAATCTAGGAGGAGGTGACCACTTCCTCGCATTTTCCTTGGTAACGTCCCACCAGGCTTTTCACAGCATTTGTAAGGCATCTTGTTCAGGATAGCTGAGTTTGGAGGAAGAAGGAAGAATTTTGAATGTATCTCCTAACTTTCCCTTGGGTAAGATTGTCCAAATTGAATAGCACTGTGAAATGGCAACGAACAATAAAAACTCAAATCTGGATACTATGTGGCATAGCGCTTCCTGGGGCAATGTACTTCTTAGGTAACACTGGAAAAATAAAGAAAAACACAAGCATTTCTTGACAGAAAATTAGGAGAACGAATTCGTCAATTGCTGGAGGATTGTTAGAATGGTAGGGTTTGGATTTGCAGTGTTTGATGTCACAATTAATTTATCATTGTCAAAGTATAACTTCCTGTTTCTGACCCCACACCATAAAGGCGTAGAAGAAGTTGTGAGGAAAAGCTTCTTGGAAGTCAAATAGCTCATCCAAAACAGCGTTTTAATGATTTAAGTAAAAATGAATCAGAAACATGTGGATTTAATTTCCCTTAAAATTCACATGGGTTTGAAACTTAAAGGAAAATAGTACTTGGCCCAATGTGTTTAGGGTTTGGTTAAACTCAAAACATTTGAAAAACCCTTTGGAACACTGGATGACTTCGAAATACATCTGGGTTTGCCCATCCATGTGGGCATGGTTACAAAACCCTCATCCTCCACGGCACTATTCAAACATTCTATCAACATGTTTCAGTTTTCAAAAGGCTTAATTAAGATAAAATCAGCAAACTGTATTGATTGCCTACTATGTACAATCAATGAAGTAGAGAGCCACAGTTTTCTGTATTTCACAGCTGGGAATTCTATTAGAGTGTTGTTGCTCTTGTTAGGTACCTTCAAGTTGGTTCCTACTCATAGCGACCCCTCGTACAACAGAACGAAACTGCTGGGTCCTGAACCATCCTCACAATCGTTGCTATGTTTGAGCCCATTATTGCAGCCCCTGAGTCAACCCATCTTGTGCAGGGTCTTCCTCTTTTTCTCTGACCCCCTACCTAACCAAGCATGATGTCCTTCTCCAGGGACCAGTCCCTCCTGATAACATGTCCAAAGTACATGAGACAAAGACTTGCCATAAATCTAAGGGTATTCTGGCTGTACTTCTTCCAAGAGTGCAGTCAAGAGAAACCCCACACAAAGATCAGGCCACTAACACGAGGCTTTGGCAATTTGAATTCCATCACGTCAAACATTCATATTTACATCCTCTGCTAATTGTAGAATTCCATGAAATGTCAGGAACATGAAAAAGAGAAAAGTTATGTTGTATGGTACTGAGTTAATAATCAAGCTTGGCTTTGGGTTTTTAAACGGTTACTTGAAAAGGTCATCTTGGTGTTGAGAAGGCAATGGATGCTTAAAAATGTTACTCTGGATATGTTAATTAAAACATGTAAAGAAGACCATGAAAAGGAGGACAACTAATGGTTGGCAAAGTAACCTCTTTGCAGTAACAACCCCATCTAACCCACATGGCAAGTCCAATTGTTAGCAAGTCAGTGGCAAGGGCTTTGTAATGAAACCCATGGAGGTTCTGCCTGAAATGTACTCATATTATTTATAGCCAATTATGTTAGTCCCAAAGCTGAGTGACACCTAGGGAGATAATTGAATTTCTTAGACTTCTCTCTTTACATGCACTGCCATGATCAGAAAAACACAATTTTGAATGCTCCTCTCTCTTAGGGCAAGACCATGCAGTTCATGTAATTGGATAAGTCTCCAGGGAAGCCTGGCTTCTCCACTGCATTTTATAAAAAGCTTTATGGAAAGTTGGCCTCAATTTTTTTGTAACTTTTTTAAGAGACAAAAAAGATGTGACTTGAAATATTCTTTTCTCATTTTTTCCCAAGGAAGTTTATGAACCTTAACCATACAAAAAGCACGGCGTAAGGAAGATACCTCAGAAGATCTAGGCTAGGAGAAAGAAATAATCTTTAGAAAAGGGCAGTAGCTGTTTGAATAAACAGTAAACTGCAACTCAAAGAGAATGTCCCCTTCCCCTTTAAAGAAAATCTTAGTCTGTGGTTGGTAATCACAAAGTAAAGATGTCACCTTGAGGGCTAAGGTGTATCTGACCCAAGCCATGGTATTTTCTACCACCTCATATGCATACGAAAGCTGGACAGTGAATGAAGAAGACTAAGAAGAAATGATACCTTTGAATTACAGTGTTGGTGAAGAATATTGAATATATCTTGGACTGCCAGGAGAATGAATAAATCTGTCTTGGAAGAAGTACAAGCAGAATGTTCCTTAGAATCAAGGATGGTGAGACCTCATCTCAGTTATTTTGGACATGTTATCAGGAGGGATCAATCCCTGGAAAAAAGACATCACGCTTGGTAAAGAAGAGGGTCAGCAAAAAAGAGGAAGACCCTCAATGAGAAGGATTTACACAATGGCTGCAACAATGGGCTCAAGCACAGCAAAGACTGTGAGGATGGCACAGGACCGGGCAGCGTTTAGTTCTGTTGCACATATGGTCACTATGAGTTGGAACCAACTCAACAACAACAACGACACACCTTGGGAGAGACTGTCATATACAGTCCCCCAGGTAATTGTGATCAACTTAGATTACCAGTCCATAAGTTATAAAAAGATGACACTTTGGCAAGTGAGAGATCCTGGGAAATATCTATCTGCATTCATATAAAAGTTTGAATAGCTCATGTAATCTCCTTTTATGTTTGTGCTTCTTGATGACCATCTGACATTCCTGGCAAACTTGGGAGGAAATCAACTGTAGATATAATATCCACCACTGTAATTCAACAAATTTGAGATCCTGAGATTTGAGAGTATTGGAGGAAGTAAAGCAGTATGTCTTTCATTAAAGGAGGCAGAGAGGTTAATGGAGACTTCTGCATTACTCAGAGCCAGGTTTCTTATGAGCCCTTAGCTGCCACTATATTATTCTCATGTGCTCTGCTGAGGAGAAATAAACCTATCCCTCATGATCTTTGGATAAAGAGACAGAAGTTTGGAAAGAATGTTCTCCTCTGGTGCTGCTAAAACCCTTAATGGAATCTCCTTTGATAGATTTGCAGTGTTGCTGTTGTTACGGAGTTGCTAAAGGAGGCATCCGTGGTCTTATCTTCAAGAACCAAAGAAATGGCAGAGGAATATATTACAGGCAATTTGGCTACATGACGCCCGTGGGAAACCTTTCATTTCTTCAATTAATTATGTAACGGGGCTAGGTGTTCATGGCACCGATTGCTGCCCGTGAAAGGTTTTTAGATAAGAATAGAGGATTTTTTTTGGGGGGAGGGTATGAATTAAAGCCTCTTTTCCCCCACCTTTCTTATTTCCACATAAATTAATTCCACAATTTAATAAACTAACAGGTGGTTCCACTTCAGGCTGAGCAGATGTTAGACTGAATGAATGGGGTCCCCTCTTGTGTTCAATAGATCCCTGAGCTCTTTCTTTCTTTATCTCTTCACTTTTCCCTCCGTTTCTGTCAGATTTATGAGCAGCTACAGTACGACATGTTTTGTTTGAGCAATATGAATATTGATGACTGACATGTGCTGATTTTAGGCGTATTAGTGGCATTCATAACCCGGGACACGTAGACATGTTTCATCAGATGACGAGGTACCAGATTGCCATACCATGAAATTTCTTCCTCTGGGTTCCTGTAAGTAGGTAATTTCTATCACTTTACAGATGGGACTCTAGGAGATTATTCTGGAAGAATTTAAGGGAAAATATAAAATTAGATTCACAACTCAGAAAATCCTTAGGTTACTCAAAAGTCTGACATATTATTTCAGTGATATTTTTGACTCCCTTCTGGGTCATTTCTGAGAAACAGCTTCTCAGTTTAGGAAGAAGAGCTTCCTGTGCCCTCTTTCTCTTCAGGTCTAACCTTGAAAGGGTTCTGCGTCTTTCTTAGTTTCACAGAGACTTTGTAAACAATAGGATAGAAGAAGTCAATCAAGGAGCTGAAAGAGAGTTGTTGCTTGTGAAGAATCCTCTTAAAATTGTTTGCCCAGAGAAGTGCTTTCTGACAATATTCAAGACAGGAATCTTTAGGTGAGAACTATTTTTGATCTTTTAAATTAAAATTATGTATATTTGGAGCCCTGGCAGTGCAGTGGTTAAGAGCTTGGCTGCTGACCAAAAGCTCAGCAGTTCGAATCCGCCAGCTGCTCCTTGGAAACCTTAAGGGGCAGTTCTACTCTGATCTATAGAGTCGCTCTGAGCTGGAATCGACTCTGTGGCAATGTTTGGTTTTGGTATATATGCTTCGGACAGGATTTCGGATTATACTTAATGAAGGCTTATTTTCTGGATCCTACTTCTCTTTACTAAAAATATACCCGGAAGCATAAGCCATGTTCCTGGTTCTCCCCAAGCCTTGATGATAGTAGTTTTGTCCTCTTGAGGCCAGCCAGGCATGGCCAAGACATTGCTAATGAGAGGAAGAAGTGACCCTCCGTCGTTGATCAAGAGAATTGAGACCAAACCCAAACCTGTTGCTGTCCAGTCAGTCCTAGCTCATAGTGACCCTACAGGACAGAGTAGAACTGCTCCACAGGGTTTCCAAGGAGTACCTGGTGGATTCGAACTACTGCCTTTTGGTTAGCAGCCGTAGCTCTTAACCACTACGCCACCATTATTTCCTCTTTATCTCAGATGATGTGGAAAATAAAATGTTGATAAAGACACTGTCTACCAAGTGTCAAGTACCTGTTCTGTGCCAGATTTTGTGATAAAACTTTATATATGTTCTCTAACCTAATGTGGTATCTCTAATATAACGAGGCTATATAATGCAGTGGTAAGAGTGGAAACCCTGTAGCTTGGATGTCTAGGTTTAGATTCTGTTCACACTTATTAACTGTGCGACTTAGGGCAAGTTACTGTAACTCTGCTTCAGTTTTCCTACCTATGAGATGAGGATTATAAGCAACCAAAAAAAAAAAAAGCCCAAACCTGTTGCTGTCAAGTTGATTATGACTCATAGAAACCCTATAGGGCAGAGTAGAACTGTCCACTAGGGTTTCCAAGGAGCAGCTGGTGGATTCAAACTGCCAACCTTTTGGTTAGCAGCCAAGCTCTTTAATCGCTGTGCCACCAGGGCTCCAAGGATAATAGTACCTGCTATATAGTGTGTTTTTTTTGGTGATGATTAAATGATTTAAAGCAAGGAAAATGCTTATAATACCACCTGGCCCAGAGAAAGAGCTTAATGAATATTAACTATTAGTATTACCATCCTAAATCGATGAATGTTCTTTGGAAGTACAAGTGCATTAAAAAATCATTCTTTATTTGCTGAAGTTATTTTGTTTAGGTTTGTTTTCAATCACTGATTTCATTAAAGAAATTATGATTCTATTTCCTTTTAAATGGCTATGGTACAATTATATTCGTTTTTGTTTGCAATGAAAAGTGAAAACATGGTTGCACTTCATTAAAATTGAAAACATCTGCTCTCCAAAAGACACTGTTAAGAGAAAGAAAAGACAAGCCACAGACTGGGGGAAAATATTTGCAAAACACATATATGAGAAGGGACTTGTATCTAAAATATACAAAAAAACCCTTAAAACTTAACAATAAGAAAATAGACAACACAATTACAAAATGTGCAAAAGATCTGAACAGACGCCTCACCAAAGAAGATACACAGATAGCAAATAAGCATGTGAAAAGACGCTCAACATCATATGCCATTAAGAGAAAGTAGAGAGGTACAAATTAAAGCAACAATGAGATGTTACTATCAGAACCAACCAAACCTATTGCCGTAGAGTCAATTTCGACTCATAGCGATCTTGTAGGACGGAGCAGAACTGCCCCACAGGGTTTCCAAGGAGTGACTGGTGAATTTAAACCTCTGACTTTTTGGTTAGCAACTGAGCTCTTAACCACTGGACCACCAGGGCTCCGATATACTATGCATCTATTGTCATGTTGTTGTTAGGTGCCATTGAGTCGATTCCAGCTCATAGCGAACCTATTTACAACAGAAGGAAACACTGCCCAGTCCTGCTCCATCCTTACAATTGTTGCTATGTTTGAGTCCATTATTGCAGCCACTGTGTCAATCCATCTTGCTGAGGGTCTTCCTCTTTTTTGCTGACACTCTACCAAGCATGATGTCCTTCCCCAGGGACTGGTTCTTCCTGACAACATGTCCAAAGTATGTGAGACAAAGTCTCACCATCCTTGCTTCTAACGAGCATTCTGGCTGTACACACATATTAGAATGGCTAAAATCCAGTACACTGACAACACCAAATGCCGGCAAGGATAAAGAGCAACAGGGAGTCTCCTTCATTGCTGGTAGGAATGCAAAATGGTACAGCCGCTTTGGAAGACAGACAGTCGGATTCTTACAAAGAGCTAAAAATAGGCTTTCCATATGATCCAACAACCAAACACCCAGGTGTTTACCCAAGTAAGATGAAAATGTATGTCCACGCAAATACCTGCTCCTGTAAAGATTATAGCCAAGAAAACCCTTTGGAGATGTTCTACTCTGTAACACAAGGGGTCGCCATGAGTCAGAATTGACTGGACAGCAATGGTTTATCAAGGTATGAAAAGACATGGAGGAACCTTAAATGTATATTGGTAAGTGAAAGAAACCAATCTGAAAAAGATACATGCTGTATGATTCCAACTATATGACATTCTGGAAAAGGCAAAAATATAGAGACATGAAAAGGTCAAAAGTTGCTAGGAGTTCAAGGGGGTTAGAGATGAATAGGTGGAATACAGGGCATTTTTAGGGCAGAGAAATAATTTTATAGGATACTGTCATGATGGACACATGACATTATACATTTGTCAAAACCCATAGGACTGTACAAAACAGAGTGAAGCCTAATGTAAGCTATAGACTTCAGTTAACAATAATGTATTAATACTGGTCGTTTCGTAGTAACAAATGTGCTACATGAATGCAAAATATTAATAATAGAAGAAACGGTGTGGAAGGAGAGTATACTAGAATTCCGTACTTTCTGCACAAATTTTCTATAAACCTAAAACTTCTCTAAAAAAAAAAAGTGAAACCATGGAGATATTGGAAAGACATTGCTATTTTACCTTCTTACTTTCCATGGACTTCTCTCATCAAAGAACTGTTTTGGTCCTAATGAAAAAAGGTTAAAAAAAAAAAAAAAGGAGCACAAACCAGAAAAGATTGTAATATTACCTTAATTTACGGTGACCGTTTGTATATAAATAGGCAAGACCCGAGATCCTGTTTAGCATTGTTAATATTACCTTAATTTACAGTGACCGTATATAAGTAGGCAAGACCCGAGATCCCGTTTACCGTTGTCGGGAATTGTACTTCTGTTCTAATGTTTCTGCTTGTAAGGGATCATCATTTGGTCTTGACCAGACACCAACTAAACTGGTTAGTTATAAAATGCCAAATAATGATTAATTCAACAAATGTTTATTGAGCCCTCACTCTATCATAAGTCTGTCCAGCTCTGGAGGTTCAGCCGTGAACAAGTCAGGCAAGGTAGCTCTCCTCTTGGTGGTTAGAAACATAAAACAGGAGATGCGGTGTGAGAGATGGGGTGAAGAGATCGAGGAGATCATAAATAAGGAGCCAGCTATGGGGAGACCTTGGGGAAGAGGGGTCCGAGCAGAGAGCATACCAAACAAGAAACCAAACCAGTTGCTGTCGAGTTGATTCTGACTCCTGACAACCCCATATGTGTCAGAATGGAGCTGTGCTCCATATAGGGTTTCCAGTGACTGATTTTTCAATTGCCAGGTTGTTCCTTTGAGGTACCTCTGGGTGAACCCCTAAATTTTAGATTAACATCAGAGCATATTAACCGTTTGTACCACCCAGGGATTCCAGAGAGCACACCAACTCCAAGTCAATGTCCTAAGGTGGAAATGAGCCTGTTATGCTTGAGGAATTAAAGACACCAGTGTGGCTGGAGAGTAATGAGAGGTGTGCCATCGTAAGAGTTAAGGGTTTTAGTGAAGTAGGAAGTCACTGGAGGATTTTAGGACTCATATTTATCCAACTTACTTTCTTGCTAGATTACATTGCCTTGTGGTGAGTGGATGGTATTGGGACAAGAGTGCAAGTAAGGAGACCAAAGACAACACTAGGCAGTAGTCCAGGCCAGAGGCGATGGGGTGGGAGTAGAGCCAATGGAGGGAGATGGTGAGAAGTGGAAGTTCATGGTATGCTTTGGGATAAGGGCTGGCAATGGATTGGAATTTGGGAAGTGTGGGAAATGGGACCTAAGAATGATTCCTAAATACTTGATTTGACCAGCTGGGTGAATGGTGGTACCACTTCCTTAGACGTGAAAGACGAAGGAGGAACACATTTGGGAAGTGTCTTAGTTACTTAGTGCTGCCAGAACAAAAAACACTACCAATGGGTGGATTTAAAGAACAGAAATGTATTTTTTCACTATTCTGGAGGCTAAATGTCCAAATCAGGCCCTTAGCCATGTCGATTCCTTCTGTGGGCCTCTCTCCTCATTTCTGGTGTTTGCTGGCAACCTTTGAGGTTCCTTTGCTGCTTATCAATGTGTCTGACTCCATAGTTATGTGGCGTCTGTCTTCCTTCTGCGTGTGTCTGTGTCTATTCTGCTGTTTTTAGAAAACACCAGTCAGCAAGGATTAGATTTAGGACACATACTTGGGGTTGCCATGAGTTGGAATCAACTCCATAGGCAACAGGTTTGGTTTTGGTTTTCTACTCAGGCTGGACTTCATTAACATAACAAAACCCCCTACTTCCAAACAGAGTCATATTTATAAGTACAAAAAAAAAACTCAAACCAAACCAGTTGCTGTTGAGTCAATTCCAACTCATGGGGACCCCATGTGTTTCAGAGTAGAAGTACGCTCCATAGGACTTCCAGGGCTATGGCCTTTTGGAAGCAGACTCCCAGGCCTTTCTTGAGTAGCCTTTGGGCGGATTCCAGCTGCCAGCCTTTCTGTTAGTAGACAAGTGCTTAACTGTGCCACCCAGGGACTCCTTTTACTGGTAAAGGGGTTGGGAATTCGACATTTCTTTTGGAGGGACTCAATTTAATTCATAACAGCAAGTAAAATCAAATGCTTTGTTTTGGTCCAGTTTCGATAGAGATGCTATGAACCAAACATATCAGTGACTGAAAAATACTACTTTTGCTGAATCTGTCTGCAGTGGAAGGGGAGGTTTAAGGTGTAGAGAATATGAATAACCAAATAATTTAAATATAAGAACATTATTTTAAACATGAAATGTTGTTGTTGTTAGGTGCCGTCAAGTCAGATCTGCGACTCATTTACCTCACCTATTTCATATACCAGTTTTTCTTCAAGACTTAAAAAATTTTTTTAAAATTTTTGTAAATATATAGGTAACAAAACATTTACAATTTCCGTAATCTTCACATGTACAATTCAGTGGCATTAAATAGGTTCGTCATGTTGGTCAACTATTAACAGAAAGAACCATTTCTCAATCTTTCCATCACCCTTAATACCTTATTGTACTTTGGATGAAGGCTCACAGAACAAACTAGTTTCCCATTAAACAATCAGTACGTATATTGTTTGGCAACATTGGTTAAAGAAGACTTGTTTTGTTATCAGATGTTATTAACAAATTTAATACTGAAGATTTTTTATCTGATTTTGATCGGTGTAGATTCTTCATGTTTAAATGAGTGGTAGCAGTGTTACGATGGAGTTCCTGATGGACAGGTGAATTTTTTATAACAGTCCTAAGTCTTCACTGTGGTCTTTAGCATGGAAGTTAGCATTGGATACACTTTTAAGAATAAACTCATAAAGATTTGGAGCCCAACTCAGACGTTGCATTTATCTTTGAACTAACTTGGCAGTCGTCATTTAATCTGTAGTGTAATCTGATTTTGTTACGTACATTTTATAAATACACACTCGAATAGTAACATTATTTTCCATTAACTTTAGAGACTAACAACTACTTTTGGTATATTAAAACAGACAGAAACAATGAGCTCGTATCATCTAAAAAATAATGAAATACTGAGCTTATTCTCGCTTTTCATGAAGGATTAAATTACAGGCTTAATTTACTGAGTTTTTTTTTTTTTTTAATTCCCATGTAAGTAGACAGCAGTGATATGGTGCTGTTTACATAAATAGCATGGAGGTTAATTCAGACCATTTCATGGAGATGGTTTATGTATTGTAATCACAACTCAATACACAGTTCTCTCTAAATTTAAAACAATGTAAATTAGCCAAGCCATTTTAATTCTTGCCAAGAAAGAATATTCCTTAAAGCCATGTTTTTAAGTTTATTAGGTTAAATGCAACTGTATTCTGTAACTAATAAGCAAGAGGATTTATTGAATTTTGAAACTCACTGATTGTAAGTTATGTTTTTAAAGTTACTTAAATGAGTTAAATATGTTTATAATAATTTCATTTCCTATGTGACATCTAACTAATGAGCAAAAAATAAGGGTAGGAGAGAACCGGAGTTGGTTTAATCTTTCATGGCCAAAGCCAAGTTTAAATCCTGTCCAAATGCCTCTTTTCAATCACAGCTTTAAAGGATTAAACATGATTATAGTGGTATTTCTCCACTTTTCTGATACACAAGTTTGTGTCAAAGCTATCTCGAAGCCTGCCATAGAGCTTCACCTCGGAGGTGAGAAAGTAGCCTGCTGAGTGCTTATTTCAAAGAAGAAGATACATTTGCTTAATATAAATCGGGTATTGTTTTCAGCTAACGTGTTCAACTCTCTTTATGCCAAGTTCCTGTGAATATTAGGGACTATAGGAAGAGAATTTTATCAGTATTTTCTCTTTTACATTGATATTTTAAAATTTTGCATAGGTTTTTCTATGCTCAAGAAATTTTTTGCTTAGTAAGTCTGGTTTTTTGCTTGTTTCATTTTGGGGAAATATCTAATTTAGTTGCATTGATTTTAAAACTGATTTATAAAGTAATTTTTTTTTTTTTTTTGTAAAATGGAGACTCTGAGACGGGAAATTGTTGGTGCAGAACTCTTGTCTATGTTTGTTTTGAAGTACAGTCTAATCTGAATATGGTTTCTCTACTATTACCGTCCCTCATTTTTTTTTTTTTTTTTTTTTGAGCATATTCTGTGAAGAGAACTATATCTTTCCTTGGTTTCATTTATTTCTAAGTTCTATACCATGGCTCCAGGGACTGGAGAAGGACAACATGCTTGGTAAAGTAGAGAGTCAGCAAAAAAAAGGAAGACCCTCAAGAAGATGGATTGACACAGTGGCTGCAACAATGGGCTCAAGCCTAACAGTGATTGTGGGGATGGCCCAGGACCAGGCAGTGTTTTGTTCTGTTGTACATAGGGTCGTTGTGAGTTGAAACCAACTCAAGGGCACTTAACAACAACACATACCACGGCTGTGAAGTCCCTGGGTGCCACAAAGGTTAAGCACTGGGCTACTAACCTAGAGTTTGGCAGTTCAAACCCAACCCAGAAGCACCTTGGAAGAAATGCCTGGTAACCTGCTTCTGAAAGGTCACAGCCATGAAAACTTTACAGGGAGCAGTTCCACTCTCTGCACATGGGGTAGCCATGAGTCAAAATCGACTCAGTGGCAACTGGTTGGCCACACCATAGCTATGATGTCCAAATATCTGGTTGGTTAGCTCCCAATATGCACTTCTAATTATATATAGGAGCCCTGGTGGCACAATGGTTAAGAGCTCAGCTGCTAACCAAAAGGTCAGCAGTTCGAATCCACCAGCCACTCCTTAGAAACCCTATGGGGCAGCTCTACTCTGTCCTATAGAGTCACTATGAGTTGGAATTGACCTGACGGCAATGGGTTTAGTTTTTGGGTTTTAATTATGTATAAGTGTTTTGAGTCTGGGTTTTAAAATTATGAGCACTGCATTTTAAGCTTAGGTTTCTTGTCTAAATCTAATCACAGTGGGCCCTGAGCAAGTTTCCTCTCTTCTTTGTGCCTCAACTTCCTAACCAGTTAGGGACTCCTGCTCCCACCCCCCACCCCCCACCGCCCTGCCCTCAGGGCTGTCCTGTGGGCCCCCGATGTCCTCTATGGGTGGAATGGACCCGTGATCCAGCCTCCTGTCAATAGCAATGGCTGTCCGCTGGAGGATTAATTTGAAGAAGGGAGTGTTACTGGAAGTGCTGAGTCAGCCAGTATCATTTATATTTAAAGGAGACTTTGGAGAAGCTGGCTGCTGGGAAACTGCTCCTTCAAGAATTTTTCGAGCCCTGCTCTGGTGATAAACCTGCCACCTGATAAGTACTAAATAATAACTGTACCTTTTCAAGATAATGCCACAGCAAAAAGGTGGTCATTATATGTCCCCAAAAGAAGTGCATTTGGGGTTTTAGATATTATGTCCATTGGAAGAAATGCTTTTGGGGTGCTGGACTCTATTCCACGACAGCTGGACTGCTCTTACAGGAAATGATTCTTGTCTTTGCATGAGGGGTACTTGGAGCCATGAATAAACGTATATGCCAGGTTCCCCTGAATTTGTCAAACAGCTGGTGATTAAAATTTACTACATGCTTCGAACTGTGCTTGGTGTAGAGACTATAATGACGAATAAGACAGCCCCTGTCCACAAAGACTTACACATAAGAACAGAAGGATGTGTAAGCAAGTGAGTGAACAATGTTTAACAGATATTGGGGTAGAAGTATGTGTAGGAAGTAAGAGCAAAATGAGGAGTTTTCAGCTTTATTTGGGGCAAAAGGGGAACCAGGAAAGATTTAGGGAAGTGTCAGACCTGAGCTGCATCCTGATAACGGCATAGTATCAACACACACCGGGAGAACATTCCAGAGTGGTGGCGACAGGGCCAGCGGCTCAAAGGCTGGTGCGGGCTGGGGATCAGTTTTGAGGAGAATTTGGTGGGAGATAATTACAGCTGGAGACAAAAGCTGGAGTAAGATCATCGAGGACCTTGTAAACGTGCTCAAGCAGCTGTACTTCAACAATCTGACGACGAGTTTCACGCAAGAGAGCAGCACTATCATATTTGCTTTTTTTTTCTTTTAGAGCAAGAGCTCTGATAACAACATGCAGGATGAATTAAAAGGGGCTCATGAGGGCATTGATGGGTCAGTGGTATAATTGTCACCTTCCATGCAGGAAACCTCGGTTCAATTCCTGGCCAACGCAGCTCACACACCACCAGCAGCCACCTGTCGTGGAGACTTGCATTTTGCTATGATGCTGAACAGATTTCAGTAGAGTTCCCAGACTAGACAGACTAGGAAGAAAGGTCTGGTGTCACAGTGGTCCCATCTTCAACAGATTATGGGAATGGCACAAGATCTGGCAGCATTCTGTCCCACTGTGCATGGGGTCACCATGTGTAGGGGGCTGACTGGACGGCAGTAACAACAATCAGCAAGTTTGGCACTTAGAAAATCAGGGGACCAAGAGAGAGCCCACAAGAGCTGGGACTAAGGCAGTTGCTGAGCGGTAGGGGAGATGGACTGGTGATGTCTTGGAATATAATCCAAGGGTTTTGTCTTGTTGACCAATAGATTGCAGGAAAATGGGGGTGAAAGTCATCTAGGATATTTACCAGGCTTCTGGTCTGGGTGGTTGGGTAGACAATGGGGCCATTTATTAATACAGAGACATGGCGTGACAGGTTTAGCCATGCTAAAACTATTGGATATGCCCACATCAAGGGTATAAAGAATTCAATATAGGATTAGCAGTTAGTTCTTTTTTCTTCAAGAATAACCAATAACTTGATAACTCAAGCCTTCCCTGCATTTTCCTGCCCTTTTCTCTGCCAGGACGTGCAGGTAGTTGAAAATGGGTGTGTGTTTAGCTTGAATTTTCCGGCTGATTTCCTCGATTCTCCGCATACTGTGTGTGTGGGTACAGTACTAATATTAGCTCTGACAATACTGCTGTCTGAATTCACAGTGACCTTTTCTAGCAACTTCAGGCAACTGTCAAAGTCCTGGTAAAGTATACAAATATAAGCCAGAGATTTATGAGGGGGCGAAAATGTACGGATGAGTCACAATACCATTTTTAAAAAGTCTTGGGTTTTGTAAATAAATATAAATGAAATTATAGTAATTTTTAATGTATTATTTGTGTATGTGTCTCTTTAAGCTTTAAAAAATACATGAAAGGATATGAATGACCCCTCAGGATCCCAACGATAGAAAACAACAGTAATTAAGCAAAAAATAAATAAATTTTCACGGATGCGTTGGAGCTAATATAAATCCTGTGCAATTAGCATAAAGAAATTTGTTGTTTTCAAAACAGAACTAAATCTCTTTTCCATTATAGATTTAATTTAAGTAACATGATAAATAGTGGTAAATTGAACTTTATTATGTATTCATGAAATACAGTTTAATACAATTGTTATTTCTGGCATTTGTGGTTTAAAGATATTCCCTTATGGGTAGCTGTTACTTTTAATGTGCAAATTCAGAAATAATGACCCCAGTTGCACCAATGAATTAGGGCTGATAGATACACAAGGACAAGAGTGGGAAAAATAATCCTCCAATTCCTGGCTTTATGAAAATTCCTAGTGCAATCTTTGATCCTTTAAAAACGGACGTCAAACAAATTATTTTAAGGTTACAACTGCATTGCCAGTGAAGAAAGAAGTAATAAAGTAAATAGTTTCCAAAGGTTTTTTAAAAGAATGGACTTTGACAAGGACATACCTGAAAGGGGTAAACTCACTTATCAAGAACAGGTTATTGAAAAATCCCTGCACAACTTAAAGAAAAAAAAAGATTAAAAATTCATCTGAAATGATCTCTTACTGGCAGGTTCAGAATACAAAGATTGGAAACCCAAAAGGAATGGATAAACAGATAAACAATATACATCAATTTCCACAAGCCTTTCTTTTGGAGAATCAGTTGGAAACTGTGCAAGAAAAAGAAATATTAGCTGTTTGTTACAACTTCTATTTAGCGTAATTCTTTTCAGCTCTGGGAAATTTGTTGGATAGATAAACCAATAGGAGAAAGAGTGTAATTAAAAAGATGTGACCCCAGAAGGGCCTCACGGTGAGTGGTGTGGATTCTCACCAACTTTTCCTGTGGAACCAAGAGTGACTTCTCTCTTGAAGCTTGGTTCTGATGACCACTTAGCCTAATTTTTTTCCTTTTTTTAAACCTTTCCAGAGGAGTGTTGGATGGCTGAATTTGACTTTCGTTTGATCATTCATTGCAGTTTATGAAGATTTGGGCAGGTGCATGTGTAGGCTGAAATCAATAGCAGTTCTTCAGGTGGGTGTAGCCCGTGGTTAGGAGAATGGGGATGGTTTGGGGTCATCCGCTTGTGATAAATGTTTGTGGAATGTAAGGTCTATTTCGAGCACTGGGACCTTTCCTTTTCAGCATAGTTGTGGTCATCTCTGGAGGCAATGAAATGATTGGAGGCAATTCTTAAGTCTTGTTCTAATTTGAAGGACTGCAAAGGAAGTTTCTTTAGATTTGAGTTGTTATACCAAAAAAAAAAAAAAAACCAACAACAGATCTATTGCCAATGAGGCAATGGGCAAAGTAAATCACTGCTGAGGTGGTCCATCTGATGGGGAGGCTGGTCTGAGAGAGAGAAAACTTAGGTTCCTGGAAGCATCACAATTTCATCATTCTCGAAGTGGTCCTTTGAACAACCACCTCAGATTCGCTAACCAGAGGGCTTCTTTCCTGGCCTTCTTTCATGAAGCAATAATTCAGCACAGACCCTCAGGCCTAGATCCAGAACTCTGACATCCCAGAACTCTGAAAAACAAAAATTTTTTCCAGAATTTATTTCTTGGCCAAACCTGACCCCATCTGAACTCACTTGATAGAACAATCTGACCTGAAATTATGTGAGGCCACGTCGTATATTCATGCCTTTTGATTACTGGGTGTTGCCTTCGAATTTTCTGGAGTATAGCTTAATATATGATATACACACTTTATGAATTTCCTAAAACTTGAAAAATCCTGAATTCTGAAACGTATCTATATCCATTTCCCTTTTAGATAAAGGATTGTGGAGCTATAACCACAAACGAGTCTTAATTTTCTTTTTCTCAATGTACAGATACTAATAATGTCCTTAAAGATAATTTGTTTGGGAAAGTTAGTCTTTTTAAAATTTGGTTTAAACTATTAATTTGCTTAGCAAAATCATACATTGCATGTAGGCAAATTCAGCTCTGTTGTGGTAAAATTATCACAAGTTGTAAATTAGTTGCATCTGAATTAATGAGATTTTATTATAAACACGAAGCAGCATTACTTCTAATGGCTGATTTTCATTACTACAAATATGGCTAAATAATTCTAAAGAAAAAAGACTCATGCACGCTGTGTTCCTGTAAGCAGTAGAAACGTTGCTGAATTTTCTACCTGTGAAGGGTAGAAAAGATATTTTTGTTGCTTGCCTTCAGTTTGGTTTGGGTTAAAAACCTAAGCCCTATTGCCATCAAGTCGATTCTCACTTAAGGCGACCCTACAGGTCAGAGCAGAGCTGCCCCACAGGGTTTCCAAGGAGCAGATGGTGGATTCAAGCTGCTGACCTTTTGGTTAATAGCCAAACTCTTAACCATCATGCGATGAAGGCTGTCCCCAAATCCTTTTAGTTTCTGTGGCCTGTGGGTTGTTCCAAGACTCCTATTCTTTTACTTTTTAAGGTACCGAAGCTAGGAGTTATCTCGATGGAACAAAAAGAGGAAAGTTTTTTGTTTTTTAAATTTTTGAAATAAAAGGACAGGTGGGATGCCCGGGTATAAATGGTATTCTGCAAAGTGCAAAAGGAAGTAAAGCTCCGTCAGGCTGAGGGTGAAATTTCAGGGCTAAAGGGGCAGGTGGTTGGAAAGGAGCTGCTGGAAGGAGAGGCTTGTGCTGGGGCTCAGGAAGCAGGGTGGCATGGGGTGTGCTGCGGAACTCAGGGCTCTGCTGGGGTGCAGACCACGGATTCCTCTCTCCTGCTTTAAGATAAACTATGCTCCTTTCTGTTTGTTTGCAGAGAGGAACTGGATTTTTAGCTCCTACAGAGTAGAAGGAGGCTTCCTGTCTTTTAACCATAAACCCATGAAAGCCCTTGGTTAATACATAAAAAAATACATAATAATCCCTTTGTTAGACAAAAATAGTCTTCATCTTGAAGCCTATAGGGTAACTTCCAGAGCTTTGGCGCTTTTAAAATCTTGGCCAGCTCACCTTTCTCTTGCTTCTCACTGCTCTGGACTCTTTTCTTCTGGTTTCTCTTTCAAGGGGATGTCACTGTCGTTCCCCAAAGCACGGACTCAGACATAACAGCAGGCAGAGGTTGCAGACTCCTTGCAGGAAGGATTTGAAGAAGGAGTAGATGCAAGCGGATTGGCTGTTTATATCAAATACGCTGGAGCAGAGGCCCAAATAACAATGACCTCCCAAACACTGGGGCTCCCTGAAGGATGGCAGGAGACCGGCCCACCCACGGAGCTGCTGGAAGAGCTGGAAGGACTTCTGTGGAAGGCGCTGTCTTCAGTTCTGTGGGAAATTTGCAAGCCTGGTGTTGCAGTGTGCATGGTGTGTTGGTGCTTGTCCAGGTGGTTGAATTGATGCCAGTAGAAACGTGCCTGCCTAGATTCTGCTCCACCAATTGGTGTGATGGAGCCTTCACAAAGGTTTTGTTATGAGCAGGATGGTAACGCCCCTGCCAACAAAGAGGCTGTCTTCTAGTCACATTTCTTGGTTAGAATCTTCATATATGAGATGGGAAGAATATAGGAGGCAGAGCAGTACATTCCAGGATGTCAGATGGAGGTTATGACATGGAATACTCATTACACAGTAACTAAAATATTAGCAAATGTGCCAGAAAATGTAAACTATTCATTGGATTACTGAAGAGAGAGTAAGGATTGGGTTTAAAGCAAGGGGAGAAGGCATTAGGAATGTTTGGCCTGGACCCAGGAAGCCTTCAATTCAGTTTCCACACTGCTGGTGGTTATCTTCGGGGGTGGGGGGGCAAGAGGGAAGTATAAAACAGGCTGACTTTATTATGTCTTATTTACAGAAATCAGTGAATTTCCTGTTACCTCCAGGATAATATCCTGACGTACAAGGCCCTTTGGATTCCCACCTAAACCTCTTGCCTGATCTCCTATCACTTCTTCTCTGCCTACCCCTCAAAGCCTTGGTCCAAATGCTACCCTCTATAGTCTTTCCTTACAGTCACTTATTCATTCATTTAACAGATAGTGATTAACGGTATCAGGCGTTGTGCTGGACTGGGGTAAGAGACACCCCCCTCCACCCTCCCATTGTCTTTGTTCCTCGTGAGCATCATTCTTGTCAGGGACCTTGCCAATTAGGGAAGGAGTCCTGGAAGAAATTACTGTCAAGGCATTGATGGCACATACCAACCAAATTGAACATTAATGATTGAAGACCAGACAAGTTGTGGGATGACATCAAGGACATCATACATGAAGAAAGCAGAAGGTCATTAAAAAGACGGGAAAGAAAGAAAAGACCAAAATGGATGTTAGAAGAGACTCAGCTGTTGCTCTTGAACATAGAATAGCTAAAGTGAATGGAAGAAACGATGAAGCAAAAGAGCTGAACAGAATATTTTAAAGGGTGGCTTGAATGAAATGTGCAAAGACCTAGAGTTAGAAAACCAAAAGGGAAGAATACACTCAGTATTTCTCAAGCTGAAAGAACTGAAAAAAAAAAAAAAAATTCAAGCTTCCAGTTCCAGTATTGCAAGATTCTGTGGGCAAAACATTGAATGACACAGGAAGCATCAAAAGAAGATAAAAGGAATACCCAGAATCACTGCACCAAAAAGAATCGGTCAACGATCAACCATTTCAAGAGGTGGCATATGATCAAGAACTGATAGTACTGAAGGAAGAAGTCCCAGCTGCACTGAAGGCATTGGCAAAAAACAAGCCTCCAGGAACTGGTGGAATACCAAGTGAGATGTTTCAACAAATGGAAGCAGCACTGGAGATGCTCACTCGTCTGTGCCAAGAAATTTGGAAGGCAGCTACCTGGCCAACTGACTGGAAGAGATCCATATCTGTGCACATTCTAAAGAAAGTTCATTCAACAGAATGAGGAAATTATCAAACAATATCATTAATATCACATACAAGTAAAATTTTGCTGAAAATCATTCAAAAGCGGTTACGGTGGTACATCAACAGGGAACTGCCAGAAATTCATGCCAGATTCAGAAGAGGATGTGGAATGAGGGGTATCATTGCTGATATCAGACGGATCTCAGCTGCAACAGAAAGATGTTTGCCTGTGTTTTATTGACTAGGCTAAGGCATTTGACTATATGGATCATAACAAATTATAGATAATATTACAAAGAATGAGAGAATGGGAATTCCAGAACATTTAATTGTGCTCATGAGGAACTGTGAATAGACCAAGAGGCAGTCATTCGAACAGAACAAGGGGATACCAGGTGGTTTAAAATCAAGAAAGGTGTGTGTCAGGGTTGTATCCTTTCACCATATTTATTCAATCTGTATGCTGAACAAATAACCCAAGAAACTGGACTATATGAAGAAGAATGTGGCATCAGGATTGGAGGGAGACTCGTTAACAACCTGTGATATGCAGATGACACAACCTTGCTTGCTGAGAGTGAAGGGGACTTGAAGCACTTACTGATGAAGATCAAGGATTACAGTCTTCAGTATGGATTACACCACAACATAAAGAAAACAAAAATCCTCACAACTGGACCAATAAGCAACATCATGGTAAACGGAGAAAAGACTTGAACTTGTCAAGGATTTTATTTTACTTGGATCCACAATCAATGCCCATGGAAGCAGCATTCAATAAATCAAAAGACCTATTGCATTGGGAAAATTTGTTGCAAAAGACCTCTTTAAAGTGTTAAAAAGCAAAGATATCAACTTGAAGACTAAAGTGTACCTGACCCTCATATGTATGTGAAAGCTGGACAATGACTAAGGATGATCGAAGAAGAACTGATGCCTTTGAATTGTGGTGTTGGTGAAGAATATTGAATATACCATGCCCTGCCAGAAGAATAAAAAAATCTGTCTTGGAATAAGTACAGCCAGACTGCTCCTTAGAAGTGAGGATGGCAAGACTTCATCTCATGTACTTCGGACAGTTATCAGGAGGGACCAGTCCCTGAAGAAAGACATCATGCTTGGTAAATAGACGGAAAGTGAAAGAGAAGAAGGCCCTCAAAGAGATGGCAGTAACAATGGGCTCAAGTATAGCAATAATTGTGAGGATGGCCCAGTACTGGGCAGTGTTTCAGTCTATTGTACATAGGGTTGTTATGAGTTGGAACCAACTCAGTGGCACCTAGCAACAGTCAACACCATGTAAATGAGCATCCCAGCAAACAGAGCTGATTGCCTGCTATGATCCAGACATTCCTGTCATGACTTCACCATATTTTGTTGTAATAGATCTTTTTGCATCCAGTTTCGTTTCCAGTTTGTGAGCTTCTTAGTGGCAAGACTAATGGCCTAGCTACCTCTGTATCCCAAGAGTCAAGTTCAGTGCCTGGTATTGAGGGCTGTGGCCCAGCTACTGCCGGGGGGATGGATGAATAGGTACTGAGAACAGGCAGTAGGATCTAAGACTACTGCTGACATATCTTGGGGTCAGCCAAGTCACAATGGTAACAACTTCACATGTATATTAAAGTGCTAATCCCATTTATTTTTACTGTTTTCTATCAGCAGTAAAGTAACATTTTAAAGTTTGCATTACTTGGACATGGAGGAAGCATCACTCACATTCTCAGAATGACATTCCAGCATCTGGAATTTAGTAGCATCTTTGATGACCACTGCAGGTCCTGAAGGAATTTTTAGTCCACCTGATGGACCACCAGGAAGTCCTGTATCAGGTGCTGTTAGAAGAATGGAAATTGTAGGCCAGGTCAGGAAGGGAGGTATGGAGTTTCCAATTCTATGAGCTGGGGGGTGTCCTGAATGGACAGGAATGGAGAGGACCAGCAGGTCAACCGATGCCCATGGGGCTGCTGTAGCATTAGAGAGCCCTGAGTAGATGGTGCGGCATAGTGCTGCGTCCTCTGAAAAGCCTATGAGGAAAATCTCTTTATCCATGGATGGACACTGGGGGCTGGTTAGGTGGATGGATGCATGTCTGAAGGGTCAAGCTACTCCAAGAGCAAGGAAGCTGACCACGATCTTTCTAAGTGTCACTTTCTCATAATGTGGGCCTGTCTGCCTCCTCTTGGAGGGCTCTGAGACAGACTCTGTCTTTGTCCATATTTGATGAGTCATCCCAGTTGTACTCAATCTACTTTCATGCAGGAAGAAAAAAATTTGGGGGGCTTTTGGGCACAAATGATCCATAGGTAAAGATATTATTTCACAACTCCTAAGTTTGTGTGCCCAAGGAACCTATCTTCAGTTTTCTTGTAGAGATCCAATAGGACAGAGTAGAACTGCCCCATATGGTTTCCAAGGAGTGGCTGGTGGATTTAAACTGCCAACCTTTTGATTATCAGGCGAGCTCTTAACCACTGTGTTTCCAAGGCTCCTGTCTTGTATATAGGCATAGAATAAGCAGGCCAGATCTTAGAGTTTTGAGAGCTGGTTGAAGCTAAGCAGGAATGCCATAGAACAAAATTTACCAGGACAGCAATCCTAACACGTGGATTAAGAAGCATTCTGTGATTGGTTGAGGATACGGTGCCCTTGCGAGGCAAAGAAGGCGATTTCTGTTTTGGCACAGATACCAAGTGTATCTTCCAACCTGAAGATGCTTGTGAGGCTCTCAAATTTGAGAATCATGCACAGTTTCTCTAAAGAGTACAGATTTGGTGAAATGTTTTCTTCTAAAGGTTTTGTGGGGCAGTGCTTAATAATTTAATATCGTCTCTAACAGGGAAACCAGGATTGGAACCATTCTCTGATAAAGTCTCAGTGGGTGTTGTAGTGAGTAAATATTTTTAAACCTGTTATTTGAAGGATTCAGTGGATGGGAGCTATAGAGAAGCTACAGAGATGTGTAAAGCCTGATGCATATTTAGGTGAGGTGAGGGAATGTGTGATAAGCTTTATGGTGCTTAATAGTTTAGGGTGAATAAACAACTGAATGGTTGTATTTCATTCAGCGGTACGAATTTGTATTATGAACACATTGCTATTGTTGGCACCTGTCGAGTCACCCGGATTCACTGTGACCCCCGTGCACAACAGAATGAAGCACCACCTGGTCCTGTGCCATCCCCATGATTGGTTGTGGATTGGACCATTGTGATCCATAGGGTGTTCACTGGCTGATGTTTGGAAGTAGATCTTCAACTAGTCTGATTCTGCAAATAGTCCATCTTAGTCTGGAAGCTCCACTGAAACATATTCAGAATCATAGCAACACACAAACCGCTACTGACATACGGGTGGTAGCCACACATGAGGTGCTGTGGCTGGGAATTGAACCCGAGTCTCCCACATGGAAGGTGAAAATTCTACCACTGAACCATTACTGCCTCACATTATGAGCATAAACTCAAACCAAACCCATTGCTATCAAGTCAATTCCGACTTATAGCAACCCTGTAGGACAGAGTAGAACTGCCCCATAGGGTTTCCAAGGAGCCCCTGGTGGATTTGAACTGCCGACTTCTTGGTTAGCAGCCAAGCTCTTAACCATTGTGCCACCAGGGCTCCATTATGAACATAAAAATACAGGGATAGAAATCGATGGCTGGAAAGAAAAGCTTTTCAGGGATCTAAGAAGCTTGACATGCCAATAATAACATAACCTTTTATCTTAATGGGTCAAAATGATAGTTGTGTTCGTGTGTGTTTACCTTCCTTGAGTTTTACAAGAGGAGAAATTTTAGACCCCTGGGAACTTCAGGAACACCTGTTGTTCTGCCTGCTCAGTAGAATGGAGAACTCTTCCTTGCCCAAAAGTCTTATTACCTTTTACTTCTAAGGGGGAAAAGGTGCTTTAGTAGGGTTTTTGTGGTAGAAACGTTTGAAATGAAAGAAGAGCCAGAGCAACGCTGGGATGGAGAGTTTTTTGCCCAGAATCCCTTGATTCTACAACTTGGGACTCATCTGAATTCGTGGGTGGCTTGTTATCTGCTGTGTTAAACTTTGAAGGAGTTATCTGTTCCACAATGTAGATTTTGTTGCTGAAAAGATCCCAAAGCTCGCACAAGTCCATGGTTCCTTTTAGCATTTTATTTTCTTTAGAAATGATCCTGCCAGTAGAAGTTACAGCTCCACTGAAAGAACACACGCTGCTTGGAATTCAACCCTCTAAACCAAGGGGCCGGCCAAGGATGGCCCGTGGACCCAACCTGGCCCGCCCCTGTTTTTGTACTGCCTGAAAGCTTAGAATGGTTTTTATATTTTTTAATGGTTAGATAAGTGTCTACATAATACCCTCATTTTGTGAAAGCCTAAAATATTTATCCTCTGGCCCTGTACAGAAAAAGCTAACCCCCCGGACTTCAATAGTTGTTACCTGAAACAGTAGAGATTAATAATAATAATGCACAAAAATAAATTTTTTCACAGGCATAAATGCAGGTACCTCTCTGTTTTATATCACAAGTTCCCAAGGCAGAAGCCACAAGTGTTTCCTGTGTTCATTTTGCCCTGAGAACATGCAGTGCGTTCAGGCGTAGTCAGCCCTTCAAGGAGATCACAGGACACTGGGAGGTCGTGCTGAGAGCTCAGGCTTGGGAAGCAGGAGTCCTGGACAGTCACCCTCCCTGTTCTGCTGTGTGACGTGGTAAGCCCCTTTGCTTCTCTGGGCCTTGGGGTGCTCACATTTAAAATGAGGAGAGGGGGCTGGGTTACCTAAGTAGTGTGAGACCCTGTTGTCTTGTTTTAAAATCCGAGATGCTTCATATCCAGCATGGTCAATCAATGCCCTGCTTCCCCCAGCTGCCCTGAACTTCTCCTTATCTCTTCCTTTCCCCCTCTCCTTCCCCACGCTACTGGCTCTGATGGTATAACATTGGGGGTGTCCTCCCAGGATAATCTGATTGAATTTGAAGGAAGAGATCGTATTGGAGCAATATGCTGTTTTATACGGTTTTTCATCGTTTCTCAGAGCAGCTTCTGGGTTTGGGCTCCTGCCTTCCCTTCAGGCTCATACATTATGCATGAGGTACAGCTGTGGCCAATAAAGACCCTTTCTGCAGAGTGAAAACAGGTCTCCTCAGTGTGGCCCAAAGGCCTGGGCTCTGCAGAAAAGGGCTGGCACCTTCTGGCATATTTCTTTGCCTTCCAAAAATGTGCCCCTTTTGCTTTGTTCTTGCTTTACTTTTTTCTCCCATGGTGTTAGCCCCTAAATCCTCCGCCTGCCCCAAATACTGATACAATCAAAAGCAACATTAAAAAAATATATCAATATTTACACCCGCAAATGAATAGTCAGAGAACATTGAGATACTCATCTAGCAGCAGGGTTTATTCTGAATTCTAAATTTTCAAAGTCATGGTGCTGTGTGGTGTTAGCTGTCCTGCATTACTTCAGGGGACCACGTGCATTGTGCTGGCTGTGGTATTAGCTGTGTTGGGTAGGCTTCCGATTCTTGGCAACCCTATGTACAATGGGATTAGGCCATTGTGATCCATAGGGTTTTCACTGATTGACTTTTCGGAAGTAGATGGCTAGGACTCCCTTCCTAGCCTTAGTCTGGAAGCTCCCCTGAATCCAGTACAGCATCATAGCAGCACGCAAGCCTCCCCTGACAGGCCAGTGGGGGAGTATATGAGGTGCCTTGGCCAGGAATGGAGCCCGAGCCTCCTGCCTGGAAGGTGAGCATTCTACCACTGAGCCACTACAGTGGTAAAAATGGTGCCCCTTGAAGTTGTGTGGTGCAGCCAGTCCTAAATCCTCTACGGTTTGGGTTGACTGCAGTTTTGATCATTTGAAAGAGGGAATTAAGAGAAAACATTCCATTCACTCAATAAATATTCATCGAGCTCTTGCTATGTCTAAGGTGCTCCCCAGGATGAGTAAGACAGTACCTCACACCAGACCCTTAGGCTAGGGAAGGGGTAAAATATGTATAATGCAGAGTGCTTGGAAGCAGATGCCTAGTGTAGAAGAGAGGAACAGGGAAAGGACTCTGGAAGTTAAGAGTAAGAAGATGTTTTTAACAAGAAGGACATGGAGATTTCATGGAGGAGTAGCATTTGAGCTGGGGTTTGGGAGGTGGTAGCCTAGGAAACCCTGGTGGCAGTTCCACTCTGTCATCTAGGGTCACTGTGAGTCTGAATCTACTTGAGGAAGGCACACAACATCAACTGTAACAAAGGGTTCTGCTGGGTGGTGAGGAGGAGCTGGGGAAAGGTAAGAACAAAGCCTGGCAAGCAGGTGGGAAGTGGAAGCTGCATTTGGTGTGAGTGGTTCTTTGGAGTGAGATTGTTTGAGTGAGACTTCTTATAGGAAAAGTACATAATATTTAGTTGGGGGAGCTGCGTTGAAGCACCCAGTTCGACCTTGCCTGCGTGGCCTTTAGCTCCAGAGTTATACTTTCTTCGCTATCATCAGAAGGAAGGGAAAGGAGGCCAGGCGATTGTCCCTGACACTTCATTTCAGAATAAAGGGCTGCAATCATTCAAGGAGTTGTCTCACAAGTGATAGATTTTCCATCCCTATTTGAATAGCACTAGTATCTCATTCCTGGATACAAAATGATCATGCATATCCAGCAATCTTCTTTGCCATATTCCCATCCTAGCAGAAAAAATACACCCGTACCCCGTCATCCATTTAGAAATAGCTACGTGGTTAGTATTCTTCCAGTGCAGGGCTATCACCTGTCTGATTGCCACACCATTTGAGATAGCCCAGAAATTTCTTTTACTCCCAGTAAGCAAAGGCCTAAACAATTTAATCTGGTCAACATCAACCTGAAAAAACATATGCCGCCGTATAGGAAAAACACATGTGTGTGAAACCGCCTGGTCCCTCACCTTTTCCATCACTCAGGCCTCTCTCCTGTAGGCGAGGCAGAGATTTTGCATGCCTCAGAAGCAAGGTTGGATAAGTTATTCCACCCAGGGAAATTACTGCTCATCCAGAAACAGGGCTGGTTTATGCTGAATGAGGGAAAAGCAAACACTGAGGCCATTTATTTACTAACTGTGAACCCCTTGGCAGAGAGGATTTGAAAAGAAGATTTAAAATTCTGTGTGGGCTGTCTTGTCAAGTTTCAAATATGCAAGATTGGTTTTTGCATTAATCTATTATTGCTGATATGTACTTTTCTTGAATGTTCTTCATCTAAATGTCATAGACCTACTCAGTGCTCCCAAGCAAGGTATACATATATAGAAAACAAAACCAAGCAAACAAACAAAAAACCAAACCTGTTGCCATCGAGTCAACTCCCACTCCTAGTGACCCTATAGGACAGAGTAGAACTGCCCCATATGGTTTCCAAGGAGCTCCCGGTAGATTTGAACTGCCGACCTTTTCGTTAGTAACCATACCACTTAACTACTACACTGCCAGGGTTTCCAAGCAAGGTATAGAGTGCCATCAAATTGTTATCATGCTATAGAAACAGTGGCTTCCTAACAGGCATGGTGGGGAGATGAGGAAAGGCACAAGTCTTGGAATGGCTCATTATATCCTGGCAGGGATGGATATTAATATACCACGAATTGAAAAAGTGAGAAAAGCATGTGAAAGAGGTAAGTCCATGCAATGGCATTTGACGTTTGCTTAAAATTATGATAATAATAATAATAAAATAAAACCAGTGCCATATATTAAACACGAATTGTGTCATGTACTATGTTAAGCTCTTTTATATTGTCATTTGATCCTTTTAAGAAGATCTGAAGGTAAGTTTTATATCTTCTATTTTACAGAAGAAGAAACTGAGGTTCTGAGTAGTTAAGAAACCAAAGTCACATATCTAGATCTATCTGGCATTAAATTTCATTTTCTCTTTCCTGTATCACTCAACCTAAGAGGAAAATAGCATCTTCTTTGAAATTTATGTGTGGAATATAACTGGTAGGGTTTTAAAAATAGCTTTTTTATCAGATAAAGAATTGATAGTTTTTGATCAATAAAAACTCCCAGGATTTCCTTCTCATAATGAAGGAAGTTTAACAAAAAGAAGCTGAACTCCAGACAGGACTGTGACAATGGAGTAAGGAGTGTTGGCCAATGTGTGCTAGAGGATGGAGTCTAAAGGAGCACCAGTGCGAAGCAGAAGGAGAAATGTAGCACAAAATCAAGGCTGTGACGTACAGGTGGGCAGGTTGTGCACTGGCCAATGCCGAGGGCTGCCATGTAACACTGTATTCTACACACACGGTGCGCTCTGGCATTGCCCAGTCCACAACCTGTGCGAACACGTGCACCAGTCCTGGTGGAGTCCTGAAATCTAATTCAGGCTTGGCCACTATGTTAGTTAACTTGGGCAACTCCTCTCACTTCCAGCTTTGGTTTTTCCATTGTAAAATAAGGGTGAATGTTGACCTTGACAATTCTATATTTTTAAGCTTGTCCTAGACAACAGTTTTTTTTGTGGGAAAAAAGACGTGGCTAGCTGTTGTCTTTTGTGAGTTTACAGCATAATGAAAAGAAGATGTGGATGTTGCTTTGGAATTCTTTTTTCTGATTTTTCCCTTATAAATTTATCTTTTGTGTCTTGTTATTCATATCTCTAAGTATCACCCCTTTATAATGACTAATTAATATACTTTCATGTTTAGTTGTTACTATTTGATTGTTTTTTAATAGAGAAGATTCCATGCAAAGTAATTTTTGTGTATTATGTAAGGTGAGATTTTCCTTGAGTTGAATTAACAGTAATGGGAAAGTAGGGTATGTGTAGTCTTTGTCGCAGTACTTGGAAACACACATTTATTTTAAATGAGGGAAACAATCATGGGAGGAAAAATATCTTGATTTCTATGATAAAGATGTAATCAAGAAATATAAGATTATTTTTCTTTCTAAAGTGAAGAGAATAATTTCAGCTTTTTCTTTTGGGTTATATGTTGTATTTAGATAATATAGCAACTCTAGGACAGAGTAGAACTGCCCCATAGGGTTTCCAAGGAGCGCCTGGTGGATTCGAAACACTGACTTTTTGGTTAGCAGCTGTAGCTCTTAACCACTATGCCACCAGGGTTTCTGAAATAAGATATATAATGAAAAATACTGTAAAAATAGATCTTCAAATGTCATTAAAAATGGGAATAGGCTATTTAGGCTATAAATTAAATAACTAATAATGACCATGAGGCAGGCCACAATAAACATCACTTCTGTTTCCATAAATTATTTCAGTAGAGAGAATTTGGTGAAAAAATAAAAAGGCCTAGAACAAAACTAATTATGATATTTAAACACCTTAGCTTTGAAATTGACTTGGTGGTTATTTTTTTACTGTTTCTGTCCAGCCTCTTTAAAAGGAGAAGTTACGTAACAATAATCTACTTTGTAGCATTATTTAGGATCACCAGTTAAATCTGGCACATTTGAGGTGACTTTATTTTATAAAGTTCATCTTTGGAAGACAGGTTTTCACAGTTTTTCTGTAAATATTCCATTAATCTGAATCTTTTTGACTTGGGAATTTTTGTCCTTGAAATTCTAGGTTATTAATTTAATTGATGTAGTCCTTGGGGATCCATTTATTTTGTCTGTGTAATCAAATAACTGGGGCTTAAGCAGATGCTAGGCAGAGGATCTAAGAGAGGGTGTCTAGCTCAGGAAGGGAACCCTTTGTCCTTGACCACTGGCCTAAAGTGCTTTGGTTCCCCGCTCTCCCCGCAAGCTGCTCTGAAGCTCTGAGCCAGCATCCAAGCCAGGAGTGGCCACCACGAACTCTTGCATTTTGATCTGAGCTCTGATACTGTTTTTTTTTTTTTCTGTGTTCTTTGAAGTGCTAATTAACTATAACAATCTAAGATGTCAGCGGTAGCCACGTATGGGCAAAGTCGGAAAATGATTTATATTCTGAGTCTGTTAGCATCTTCAGAGCCAGAAATGCAAACCAGAAGTTGATGACTCACTAAACAAAAGTGAAAACTGCAAAACCACAATCTACACCGAGAGCACGATTTGGACTGAAACACGAGAACCCTCTAAGAAGGCTTCCTTCCTCTCCCTGACCTTTCATACTGTAAAAAACAAGGACATCTAACCTTGTCAGGTTTTAAGAAAGGATCTTCAATTTATCTCCATGAAAGTAGTTGCAACTGAGGTCAGAAAATAATGAGAGTCCAAAGCTGCTAAAACAATGGGTGAACATTCAGCACCCTTTCAACAAATTGAAAAATGCATTTTCTGGAGACTCTTGACGAAGAAAGTAACCAATGGTAGATTTTGTTTCTCCAAGAAAATCCCCGGTAAAAGTCAGTAGTCACCTGTAATTTAGAAGCACCGTTAGTAGTTGGGGATTCTTTGTGATGGTTGGAGAACACTTAAAATGTCTTATCTGCCTGTTGTCTTCAGTGAAGCTACAAAGCGGTATTTTCCAGAAAAGTAATTGTAATTCTCCAGTAATTAGATGTTCAGTGAAGAAGAAAATGCTACACGAACAGACATAACTTCCGTTGTTACAGTCACTAGCCGCTGAAGGCACATGCTGATTTGTCCATTGTGTGTGCCAACATTGCCCATTTGAAAATAACCAATTTCTCAGCCAGTATATTTTGTACCCTGGGGAAGACTTAGAAATAATAACCATCTTAGGTATATATTTATGAAGGCAGAAGAAAACAAAAGAATATATTGAGAGAATAATGCAAACATATTAAAAACCGAAAAGCAGACAGCAAATGTGATTGTGGGAACTGCAGCCTGTTACCAAGCTCTGACAGGCGTGGCAGCTGCATCACAATATGAAGAAAGGTGTTCTTTACCTGGACTATATTGTTTGACCTTATTCTGTCCTCTTCTCAATAGTTTCCCTACTCATGGGAATTTCCTCAGTGAGGGAACTAAATTCAAGAAAAAAGGAAACATGACCTAATGGTCTCGGCTGATTCCACATAAGGACAAGATCTTTGATTCATTAAAGAAAATTAGGATTGGGGGAGATCTTAGACATTATCTACTCTAAATTCTGAATTTTATAGATGAGGAAACTGAGCTTTATACATCTATTGGTCTACCCACCTACTTACCCATCCATCCACCCACCTATCCATCCATCCATTCATCCATCCATCGATTCGTTCACTTACGTCTAGGCACTGGGGCAGGAGAGATAATATCTCTGATCCACTGAGTTTTCATTCGAGTGGGGGAGATAGGCAATAAACACATGAATAGTTAATAACTAAGTTTAAATTGTGATAAGTGCTGGGAAGAAAACACAACAGGGTGATGGGAGAGAGAATGAGTAGGGGCTAAGTCTAGATTAGTGGTCACGGAAGGCTTCTCTGAGGAGGTGGCATTTGAGCAGAGACCTGAGTGATGAGAAGGAACATGCCATGAAGGTCCAGGGCAGAGCGTTCCAGCTGGAGGAAACAGCAGATTCAAAGCCCCATTATAAGAATGAGCTCAGTGTGTAACAGAAAGAAGGCCAGGGTGGCTGGAGCTTGGTGGACAAGAGGGAGAGACAGAGGACAAAGTCAAGGAGATAGGCAAGAGCACGAACGGCCTGGTCAGCCTTCACCACAAGCTGAGATTCTCTTCTAAGTGCGATGAGTTTTAAGCAGGGAAGTAGAGGGGAGTGCAGGATGGTGACTCCCCTGAGCAGCATCACACGAATTAGAAGCAACCCTGAACATCTTTTCTGTGGCGTGCAGTGCTAGGCGCTACGTGCTGGACAGTTACAGAAAAAATCTTGGACATTCTCACTGCCATTTAGAAGTTCACAATCTAGCATAAATATAAGACTCAAGTGAAACAATTGATGTTTTACTTACATTTAACAAATTAAAACAACAATAGCAAAGAAACAAACTGATTGTTGTCAAGTCAATTCTGATTCATGGTGACCCCACATGTTACAGAGTAGAACTGCTCCATAGAGTTTTCTTGGCTGCCATCTTTGCAGAAGCAGGGTTCAAACTGCCAACCTTCAGGTTAGTAGTCAAGCATTAAAACATGGTGTGAAATTATGGGAAAGGGCACTGAGTTAAGAATGAGAAGACCTGATTGAATCTGCTTCTCAGAGTCTTGGTTTTGTCTTAAAAAAAAAAAAAACAACAATAATAATACCTTCCCCATCTATCTTACGGGACTCTGATGGTATAGTGGTTAGGAGCTTGGCTGCTAACCAAAAGACCGGCACTCCTTGGAAACCCTATGGGGCAGTTCTACTCTGTCCTGTGGGGTCGCTGTGAGTCAGCATTGACCCGACAGTGACAGGTTTGGCTTTGTCTATCTTCTAAGATCAAAGGAGATGATATTTGTAAAAATGCTTTGGAAAGATATTTCGAAACCCTGAAGTGTTACGTAAATATGATGAGGGTAGGCAGCTGATATTGGGTAAGGAAGCAGACTGTGGAGAATCTTAAATATGGGCTAAGAATTTAACTCATTTTGAGTGCAAAAAAAGAGCTCATTAGAGATTTTGATGTTGTTACGTGCTGTCGAGACAAAAGAATGAAACACTGCCTGGTCCCGCGCCATCCTCACAATTGTTATGTTTGAGCCCATAGTCGCAGCCACTGTGTCAGTCCATCTCACTGAAGCTCTTCCTCTCTTCCACTGACCCTCTACTTTACCAAGCTTGATGTCCAAAGTATGTGAGACAAAGTCTCACCAACCTTGTTTCTAAAGAGCATCCTGGTTGTACTTCTTTCAAGACAGATTTGTCCATTCTTCTGACAGTCCATGGTGTATTCAGTATTCTTTGCCACCACGATAATGCAAAGGCATCCATTCTTTTTCAGTCTTTCTTGTTCAATGTTTCATTCATTTATTCAAAAATAAATGAAAAAAAACTGAGTAGGAAGGAAAGAGGAAAGGAAAAGATTATTCTCTCTAATGACTGGGAGAAGGGTTGAGCTATTGCTGTAAATCCTTCAATTGTGAAGAGGCTACTCTTCAGGGGCAGCTAATGAGCCAGGTTCTGAAAACACTGGTAAAAAGGAAATGACATGCTGCCCATGTGGGGCTGTGCTGCGGGAAGTTAGGATCCTGGGCAGGAGGCTCAGAGTTGACCATGATCTCATATGGCTGGTGGTTAAACCATGAGGGTGTGGCTGTTGTGTGTCACCGATTCTGACTCATAGCGACTCCGTAAGACAGAGTACAACTGCCCCACAGAGTTGGAAGCAGATAGCCAAGTCTTTTCTCTCGAGGAACAGCTGGTGGGTTCGAATGGCCAATCTTTTAGTTAGCAGCCTAGCGCTTAACCCTTGTGTCACCAGGGCTCCTTAACTATGAGGGTAGTCTCTCTTAATGAGAGGAAGTGGGTAGAAAGTCCTGAGGAATGAGGGCTGAGCCTCAGTTTATACCCAGAATTAAAGCAGGAAAGAAGTAAACAGTGATAGGCAGGAAGACAGGACCGGAAAGGCACAGATGTTCTCTCTTCTGGAAATGTTCTGCCTGCTTTTCATTTTTTGTGAACTCAACCTTTGCCTTCTGGACCCAACTTAAGCAGCACATTCTCCAGGGCATCTTCTCTGATCTGGTTTGTTGGGTGAGAAGACCCCAGCCATGTGCCTTGGACACTCAGCGTATTTTCTAACACGTCATGCCCATTTGTAACTGTTGAATTCTTTTTCTGACTTCCCCCAATGGACTGTAAATTCCTTGAAGCAAAAACAGTCTTAACTGCGGTGCCTAGCACAGATCGCAGTGCAGAGTAGAGTTCGACAGATGTTTGATGAATGAATGCACCCAGAAACAAGAGAGAAGGGTTTGAGAAGGGGGCACGGTAGACAGAATCAACGCATAGACAGGTATAAGATATTAAGCATTGATGGGAACATTGGACTGAGGGATTAGGGGTCATTAGAGATCTTTAGTTCCTGGGAGGTGCAAATGGTTAACATGCTCAGCTACTCAAAGGTTGGGGGTTTGAGTCTACCTAGAGGTGTCTTAGAAGAAATGCTTGGGGATCTACTTCTGAAAAATCAGCCACTGAAAACTCTATAGAGCACAGTTCTACTGTGACACACCTGGGGTCACCATGCGTTGCAGTCAAATTGACAGCAACTGGTAACTGGCCAGGAGATCTTCAAGAGGGAGAATCAGTAGAATGGGATCAGAGTGGTGGGTGGGGGATGTCCTGTGGGCGAGTGGGTAGTAGTCAAATGGTAGGGGGAGGGATCGCTTGCTCCTAAAGTTTGGCAGGGAAAGGGGAGATGGAGGAGAGGAGGAGCAGAGGGTTTGTTTATTTTTTTGAGATGAGGAAAACTGGGACTCATGGATAACTCCACCCTGAAACTATAGTTAACTATTAAAAACAAACAAACAAGCCTGTTCTGGTCAAGTTGATTCTGGCTCATAGAGACTCCATAAGACAGAGTAAAACTGCCTCATAGGGTTTCCAAGGAGTGGCTGGTGGATTTGAACTGCCAACCTTTTGGTTAGCAGCCCAGCTCTTAACCACTGTGCCACCAGGGCTCCTAGGTGCCTATTAGACCTAAAAAAAAAAAAAAACAGAACGCTAAAATGTCCAGAGATTTGCTTCCGTTGTGCTGCCCTCCTTTCGCTGGAAAATTCCCCTCAGGCAAAAAATTAGAACCCAGCGTGGTGGAACCAGTTTCCAACATAAGCTATGACTACGTGCTCTGCCAATAATCTGTCTCAGGATTATTTTAACCTAGATGGCAACTCCAAGTTTTAATTTATTGTTTACGAACCTTTACAGCTGTATTTCCACGAGAGTGAACTGCTGGTTCATTTATCAGGTGTGAAGGAGGGGATGTTAACAGTTAGGTCTGAAAACTTGGGAGGAGGGATAGCCTACTTAAATCATTGTTGGTGAAGGTGTGGAGAGGTTCCTGACAGACAGTGAGGTAAGGTGGAGTGAATGCCAAACACTGATCAATGGCCCTCCTTTGGGCCAAAAAGTGTAAATTTCGCCCACAGAGATTTTGAGGTTGACAGAGTTTGCAGCTCCAAAGCTTCGTTGACATCTACAATAATGGCTGTCCTATTTTTCCAATTAAAATACGCCATTGCCTTGGGTACACCTGTCCTCCGATTCTCAGCCTGATAAACTCCTAGCCACCTTTCAGTACCCAGCTGCAAAGCCACCTCTTCTGAGGAAACTTCCTGAAACCTCCCAGCTGTCACTATGAGTTGGAATCGATGCCATGGCAATGGGTTTTTTTTGTTTGTTTGTTTGTTTGGGGCCCTGGTGGCATAGTGGTTAAGAGCTTGGCTGCTAACCAAAAGGTCAGCAGTTCGAATCCACCAGCTGCTTCTTGGAAACTCAATGGGGCAGTTCTACTCTGTCCTGTAGGGTTGCTATGAGCCGGAATCGACTTAACAGCAATGGTTTTTTTTAAAGCTATAATACTAGTATGTACTCTGTGGTCTTGTAATTTATTTTGAACACTATGTCTTTTCTGCTAAACTGAGCTTCTCCAGGGCAGGTGTTGATTGAACGCTTTCTGAGCCCTCAGCACCCAGCACAAACGAGCCAGAGCAGACCCTTAATAAAAAAATCTGTTGAATGAATGAATGAAATAGCAGGGAAAGGGCCTTTATACTAGTTTAGGGGCTGTTCTAAACACATAATGAATTTGCTATCGATTGTGTTTTCAAGATGCTTCATGTAGAAAAACAAGTGGCAGCTGTGGGGTGAAAGATTAGGTGAGAGGACAGAAAACACCCAAACAAAGATGCTGCTGAGTAGTCTCCGAAGAAGCAAGGTGCTGCTGAGTGGTTTCAGGAGAAACCACTGGTGCGGGAGTGGGGTGGGGTGGCTGAGGGCAACTGCCCATGTTTCAGGGGCTCCTTCATGGAGTTGCCAGGGAGGCCCCACAGCTATGGGATTTGCATGGAGCAGGGGTGGGGAGATCTCTCTCCTGATGCTGAATGAGGCTCATCTGTAAAACGTCGCCTCTGGGAGAAGAAAGGATATTGGAAAATAGGCAATGAGAAACTTTTTTCAACAACTGCAAACCTTTAATTATTGGAAGTCCACAAAAGGATAAAAAGGGAACTTCTGAGTGGCAGAAACTGCTTGTAGAAGTTTCTGGAAAATAGAGACTAATTAGATGTACTTGCATGTGGCAATGGCTTCAACACTCAAAAATGTTTTCTGTTTTTTTTTTTTGTTCTTCTGATGTTTCTTTGTGAAATCCAGTTTCCTCTGTTTCCCTGACCTCTTTCTATGAAAACTATGTCCTCTCTTCTGTCCTAGACTGCAGGACTCTGCCCAGAAATGTAACAGCCTTCCCTTTTACTAACAGTAATGTTCCATTTATTCCCAAGGGTTTGCCTACTACTGAAAGTTTTAAAAAAAAGTAAAACCAGCTAAATTGTTTACAGTTTGGCAATCTAAAGCTCCAATTATATGAAACTGTAGTACTTTAAAATGTAAATTCAATCAATACATTGAATAGTTTAGTCAAACTAAAATCAAACCTAACGATTTTGTGAGCAAATCAAATTACAGTCGATACATTTCCTCTTCCCTAAGCTAATGAATAATTTTATATTTGTAAAGGTTAATAAAACCTTAAATATGAGGTTTTCGTATGTTTTACCCTTCTAATGAATGAAAAGTCACCATTTCTTGAAAATTTCAGAAGATTTGTCATCACTAATTAGTGCAAATTGGGAAAGGCCGACAATAACTGGGGTGTGGGGTGATGCGAACAGGCAGCAAGGTTTCCCCGCCTCGATAAGGCACTCCTGGGTACTGTGGAGTCGGTTCTGATCCGCAGTGGTTCTGATCCGCAGTGACCCCGTGTGTGTCGGAGTAGAACTGTGCTCCACAGTGTTGTCAGTGGCTGTTTTTTTGGGATGAGTTCACCAGGCCCTTCTTCTATAGCACCTCTGGGTGGACTTGAACTTCCAACCTTTTGGTGAGCAGCTCAGAGGGCTAACCATTTGCTCCCCTTGGAGAAATCCTATAACCTAGGAAACCTACCTACAATGGCTCCTCTTGAGAACCAGGTGTGTTTCTGCGTTTTTATGGCATGTAGTATATGACTCTCCCAGCCTCTTCTGGAAGCCCCGGAGCCCTAAAACACTGGACTAGGACCCTAGCTTTGCCACGTGTACCTTGAGTGACATTGAAGAAGTCATACAACCTCTTTAAGCCTCAATTTTCCCATCTGTGACACGGAACAGCTCATACCTGCCCTACTCCCTCCACAGGTTTGGAGTTCCAAAAGTCACAGAATATTCCAGCTGGAGGAGAACATGTCCTTCAAACACATTCCGGGTCAGGAGTTAAGTGACTTTGGATTAAACATCCCAAACGGGACTTCTCAGCACCTGTGCTCTGTGAGTGTATGTGGCTTCCCCAAGAGGTGTGTCTGGGTGTGGTATTTCCCAGGCTTTGCATCTCTTCCTTCATGGAGTGTCTCCAGGGTAGAGCATCCAGAGAATACCCTTTGGGGAATGTTGGCAAAAGGGCATCAGGACAAAGTACACTGGAGTTGGAGGGACTCCTAGAAATCATGAAGGACACTTTGAGAGGGACTTATTTCTGAAAAACAGGCTAGTGATGTATTCAGTGATAGCTTATAATCACAGACCGATGAGGACTAGGTTATCCGCATTGTTAAATGCAAGTTTTTTTTTTTAACTTTAAAATGAATAATTAAAATGAATAATTTAGCTATACCTAGTATCAATTGAGTCAGAATTGATTTGACAGCAATGAGTTTTTTTTTTTTTTTTTTTTTTTAAGCATCAGTTAGGAGCCCTGGTGGCACAGCGTTTTAAGAGTTTAGCTGCTAACCGAAAGACCAGCAGTTTCAATCCACCAGCCGCTCCTTGGAAACCGTGCCTGGCAGTTACACTCCATCCTACAGGGTCTTGCTGCGAACCGAAAGACTGGCAGGTGGAATCCATCAGACGCCTGTTGGAGACTCTCTGGGGCAGTTCTACTCTGTCCTACAGGGTCGCTATGAGTTGGAATCGACTCCATGGCGATGGGCTTGGTTTTTTGGTTTATGGTGGTCCCTGTAAGTTGCTTTTCGTTTGGTATCAACTATGTCCTTTGCGTTTTGTGGCAACTTAGTGGAAAGAGTCAGAAGAGGCTACTGTACCATTAAGACTTTAAACTGCTGAGTAGCTTTTTAAGTTTTAAAAAATACCGTTCTATGACTTGAATGCTGCACTCCTGGCTACTCCCTCTTCCCGTATGATGATAGCTCTTACCGCTAAGGGACACCTCTGTTTTTTAGTGGTGATGCAGCCCGTGAGCTCTGATGAGGTGACCCTGCCTGTAAACACCCCATGGGGCTCCCGCTCTGCTCCCACTGCCCCAGAAGGAATGGAAAAATTCTAAGAAGTCCCTTTAAGCTAAAGTTTTTGGTAGCTTGTGTCCTCATGTCCAAAAAATATGGAAAATAGAACTCCAAATATTCTTTTTTTTAATAATTTTTATTGTGCTTTAAGTGAAAGTTTACAAATCAAGTCAGTCTGTCACGTATAAGCTTATATACACCTTACTCCATACTCCCACTTACTCTCCCCCTAATGAGTCAGCCCACTCCCTCCTTCCAGTCTCTCCTTTTGTGACAATTTTGCCAGTTTCTAACCCTTTCTACCCTCCCCTCTCTCCTCCAGACAGGAGATGCCAACACAGTCTCAAGCGTCCACCTGATACAAGTAGCTCACTCTTCGTCAGCATCTCTCTCCAACCCATTGTCCACTCCCTTCCATGTCTGATGAGTTGTCTTCAGAAACGGTCCCTGTCCTGGGCCAACAGAAGGTTTGGGGACCATGACTGCTGGGATTCCTCTAGTCTCAGTCAGACCATTAAGTCTGGTCTTTTTATGAGAATTTGGGGTCTGCATCCCACTGATCTCCTGCTCCTTCAGGGGTTTTCTGTTGTGCTCCCTGTCAGGGCAGTCATCAGTTGTGGCTGAGCACCATCTAGTTCTTCTGGTCTCAGGATGATGTAAGTCTCTAGTTCATGTGGCCCTTTCTGTCTCGGGCTCATAGTTATTGTGTGACCTTGGTGTTCTTCATTCTCCTTTAATCCAGGTGGGTTGAGACCAATTGATGCATCTTAGATGGCCGCTTGTTAGCATTTAAGACCCCAGATGCCACATTTCAAAGTGGGATGCAGAATGTTTTCATAATAGAATTATTTTGCCAATTGACTTAGAAGTCCCCTTAAGCCATAGTCCCCAAACCCCCGCTCTTGCTCCGCTGACCTTTGAAGCATTCAGTTTATCCTGGAAACTTCTTTGCTTTTGGTCCAGTCCAGTTGAGCTGACCTTCCGCGTATTGAGTATTGTCCTTCCCTTCACCTAAAGTAGTTCTTATCTACTAACTAATCAGTACATAACCCTCTCCACTCTCCCTCCCTCCCCTCCTTGTAACCACAAAAGTATGTGTTCTTCTCAGTTTATACTATTTCTCAAGATCTTACAACAGTGGTCTTATACAATATTTGTTCTTTTGCCTCTGACTAATTTCACTCAGCATAATACCTTCTAGGTTCCTCCGTGTTATGAAATGTTTCAGAGATTCGTCACTGTTCTTTATCGATGCGTAGTATTCCATTGTGTGAATATACCACAATTTATTTACCCATTCATCCGTTGATGGACACCTTGGTTGCTTCCAGCTTTTTGCTATTGTAAACAGAGCTGCAATAAACATGGGTGTGCATATATCTGTTTGTATAAAGGCTCTTATTTCTCTCGGGTATATTCCGAGGAGTGGGATTTCTGGGTTGTATGGTAGTTCTATTTCTAACTTTTTAAGAAAACGCCAGATAGATTTCCAAAGTGGTTGTACCATTTTACATTCCCACCCGCAGTGTATAAGAGTTCCAATCTCTCCGCAGCCTCTCCAACATTTACTATTTTGTGTTTTTTGGATTAATGCCAGCCTTGTTGGAGTGAGATGGAATCTCATCGTAGTTTTAATTTGCCTTTCTCTAATGGCTAATGATCGAGAGCATTTTCTCATGTATCTGTTAGCTGCCTGAATATCTTCTTTAGTGAAGTACGTGTTCATATCCTTTGCCCACTTTTTGATTGGGTTGTTTGTCTTTTTGTGGTTGAGTTTTAACAGAATCATATAGATTTTAGAGATCAGGCGCTGGTCGGAGATGTCATAGCTGAAAATTCTTTCCCAATCTGTAGGTGGTCTTTTTACTCTTTTGGTGAAGTCTTTAGATGAGCATAGGTGTTTGATTTTTAGGAGCTCCCAGTTATCTGGTTTCTCTTCGTCATTTTTGGTAATGTTTTGTATTCTGTTTATGCCTTGTATTAGGGCTCCTAACGTTGTCCCTATTTTTTCTTCCACAATCTTTATCGTTTTAGTCTTTATGTTTAGGTGTTTGATCCACTTGGAGTTAGTTTTTGTGCATGGTGTGAGGTGTGGGTCCTGTTTCATTTTTTTGCAAATGAATATCCAGTTATGCCAGCACCATTTGTTAAAAAGACTATCTTTTCCCCAATTAACTGACACTGGGCCTTTGTCAAATATCAGCTGCTCATATGTGGATAGATTTATATCTAGGTTCTCAATTCTGCTCCATTGGTCTATGTGCCTGTTGTTGTACCAGTACCAGGCTGTTTTGACTACTGTGGCTGTATAATAGGTTCTAAAATCAGGTAGCGTGAGGCCTCCCACTTTCTTCTTCTTTTTCAGTAATGCTTATCTGGGGCTTCTTTCCCTTCCATATGAAGTTGGTGATTTGTTTCTCCATCACATTAAAATATGACATTGGAATTTGGATCAGAAGTGCATTATATGTATAGATGGCTTTTGGTAGAATAGACATTTTTACTATGTTAAGTCTTCCTATCCATGAGCAAGGTATGTTTTTCCACTTCTTTTTTTTTTTTTTTTTAGGTCCTTTTTAGTTTCTTGCACTAGTACTTTGTAGTTTTCTTTGTATAGGTCTTTTATATCTTTGGTAAGATTTATTCCTAAGTATTTTATCTTCTTGGGGGCTACTGTGAATGGTATTGATTTGGTGATTTCCTCTTCAGTGTTCTTTTTGTTGATGTAGAGGAATCCAAGTGATTTTTGTATGTTTATCTTGTAACCTGAGACTCTGCCAAACTCTTCTATTAGTTTCAGTAGTTTTCTGGATGATTCCTTAGGGTTTTCTGTGTATAAGATCGTGTCATCTGCAAATAGAGATAATTTTACTTCCTCCTTGCCAATCCGGATGCCCTTTATTTCTTTGTCTAGCCTAACTGCTCTGGCTAGGACCTCTAGCACAATGTTGAATAAGAGCGGTGATAAAGGGCATCCTTGTCTGGTTCCCGTTCTCAAGGGAAATGCTTTCAGGCTCTGTGCATTTAGAATGATGTTGCCTGTTGGCTTTGTATGGATGCCCTTTATTATGTTGAGGAATTTTCCTTCAATTCCTATTTTGGTGAGAGTTTTTATCATAAATGGGTGTTGGACTTTGTCAAATGCCTTTTCTGCATCAATTGATAAGATCATGTGGTTTTTGTCTTTTGTTTTATTTATATGGTGGATTCCATTAATGATTTTTCTAATATTAAACCTGCCTTGCATACCTGGAATAAATCCCACTTGGTTGTGGAGGATTATTTTTTTGATATGTTGTTGAATTCTATTGGCTAGAATTTTGTTAAGGATTTTTGTATCTATGTTCATGAGGGATATAGGTCTGTTATTTTCTTTTTTTGTGATGTCTTTACCTGGTTTTGGTATCAGGGAGATGGTGGCTTCATAGAATGAGTTAGGTAGTATTCTATCATTTTCTATGCTTTGAAATACCTTTAGTAGTAGTGGTGTTAACTCTTCTCTGAAAGTTTGATAGAACTCTGCAGTGAAGCTGTCCGGACCAGGGTTTTTTTTTTTTTTGTTGGGATTTTTTTGATTACCTTTTCAATCTCTTTTTTTGTTATGGGTCTGTTTAGCTGTTCTACTTCTGATTGTGTTAATTTAGGTAGGCAATGTTTTTCCAGGAATTCATCCATTTCTTCTAGGTTTCCAAATTTGTTAGAGTACAATTTTTCATAATAATCTGATATGATTCTTTTAATCTCAGTTGGGTCTGTTGTGATGTGGCCCTTCTCGTTTCTTATTCGGGGTATTTGTTTCCTTTCCTGTATTTCTTTAGTCAGTCTGGCCAATGGTTTATCAACTTTGTTAGTTTTTTCAAAGAACCAGCTTTTGGCTTTGTTAATTCTTTCAATTGTTTTTCTGTTCTCTAATTTTTTTTTTTTTAATTCATTTAGTTCAGCTCTAATTTTTATTATTTGTTTTCTTCTGGTGCCTGATGGATTCTTTTGTTGCTCACTTTCTATTTGTTCAAGTTGTAGGGACAGTTCTCTGATTTTGGCTCTTTCTTCTTTATGTATGTGTGAATTTATCAATATAAATTGACCTCTGAGCACTGCTTTTGCTGTGTCCCAGAGGTTTTGATAGGAAGTGTTTTCATTCTTGTTGCATTCTATGAATTTCTTTATTCCCTCCTTAATGTCTTCTATAACCCAGTCTTTTTTCAGCATGGTATTTTTCAGTTTCCAAGTATTTGATTTCTTTTCCCTAATTTTTCTGTTATTGATTTCCACTTTTATGGTCTTGTGGTCTGAGAAGATGCTTTGTAATATTTCAATGTTTTGGATTCTGCAAAGGTTTGTTTTATGCCCTAATATGTGGTCTATTCTAGAGAATGTTCCATGTGTGCTAGAAAAAAAAGTATACTTTGCAGCAGTTGGGTGGAGAGTTCTGTATAAGTCAATGAGGTCAAGTTGGTTGATTGTTGTAATTAGGTCTTCCGTGTCTCTATTGAGCATCTTACTGGATGTCCTGTCCTTCTCCGAAAGTGGTGTGTTGAAGTCTGCTACTATAATTGTGGAGGTGTCTATCTCGCTTTTCAGTTCTGTTAAAGTTTGTTTTATGTATCTTGCAGCCCTATCATTGGGTGCATAAATATTTAGTATGGTTATATCTTCCTGGTCAATTGTCCCTTTAATCATTATGTAGTGTCCTTCTTTATCCTTTGTGATGGATTTAACTTTAAAGTCTATTTTGTCAGAAATTAATATTGCTACTCCTGCCCTTTTTTGCTTGTTGTTTGCTTGATATATTTTTTTCCATCCTTTGAGTTTTAGTTTGTTTGTGTCTCTAAGTCTAAGATGTGTCTCTTGTAGGCAGCGTATAGATGGATCTTTATCCAGTCTGAGACTCTCTGTCTCTTTATTGGTGCATTTAGTCCATTTACATTCAGCATAATTATAGATAAGTATGTGTTTAGTGCTGTCATTTTGATGCCTTTTGTGTGTGTTGTTGACAATTTCATTTTTCCACTTACTTTTTTGTGCTGAGACGTTTTTGTTTGTAAATTGTGTGTTCCTCATTTTCATAGTATTTGACATTATGTTTGCTGAGTTGTTATGTTTTTCTTGGTTTTCATTTTGAGTTATGGAGTTGTTATACCTCTTTGTGGTTACCTCAATCAAATATTCTTTTGAGTTTGCAAAATTGACTTACCTTTCGTTGCTTCAGTTAAATGGTTGGGTGGTGCTTGGGGATCTCGCCCTTGGATGACAGGGGAGGTGCCCTTCACTTCATCCTTTAGTGAGCTAGTCCTTCACTTTTTTTTTTTTTTTTTGAGACACATCTCTTTATCATTCTGTTGAAAGCTATGCACCTTCTCCATAGGAAAAATCTATAGAATTTGGGAACTCATAAAAGTCCTGTTTGTTTAAAGGTGGAGCCTTTTGCACTTAGAAATACACTTCATGTTTCAAAAATAGGCTGCCTCTTGTTTTATTTTCTCTATGGGAACCTTAGAGCTTTGCATTAGGAAGGCAGATTGTGGGACTATAGGGTCTGTCTTGAAAAGCGATTTCTGCTAATTGTGTGCTGGGATTGACTACTTCGTATTTTTTCTGGTTTGGACTGGATGCTTGCTGTTGGGTAAACAGGACTCCTTTCCTTCCCTTCCGGGAGGAGAAAGTTGCCCATTGAAAGACATAACTTTGAGAAGCCTTTGGTTAAACATTCACTTGATTTTGTATTTGAGATAACAACCTAATATATTCTAACAGAGAAGATTTGGGTTCACCTGTCAGAACAAGGCTAGGGTACTGCACAGTGACTATGTAGGTTTGAAATCATACCGTTCGGTTGTTGCTGAAAAAGTATAGATTAACCACTCATTTCAAAGTGTCTGCCAACAAATGGCAGGAGGAACTATAACTCACAGGACCAGAAAATGTTTTAGAAATAATCTGAGCATCACAGGCAAGGAGAAGAAATTATAGAGATGTCTTTGGGCCAGCAGAGACTTTTCTCTCCAGGGCAAATTAAGATCTCAGAGCCACAGAAACTCGTGAAGGCTCACGGCTTCCTGGTATACACTTGGCATATGTGCCTTCTAAAAATGAGCTCTACTTATGATGTAAAATGGAAAATTTAGGAGAAATGTCCACAGTGCAGTAACGGGCACAGTTGTTTCATGTTCCAGACGTAATTAAGAATGCCTTAATACTTTGCAACACGTAATACTTACCCAAACGTGGCAAATTTTTGATTTAGGAACATAGCATTGCACGATGTGGCAAACCAGCAGAAAAACTTGGAACGCCAGGTTTAAACTAAGCCATTTTGTGCTTAATAAAATATCTGTGTGTCTGAGACTGATGGACAGATTGAAATGAACACGGCGGCTTGAAGTTAGATCTGGACTCGAATAAACAAACAGTAGACACAGAAGCGAAATACAGACCAAATAATTTCCATTGCTTTGCTTAATTCCAGGGAAAAGGAAAGATTTTTGTACAGGTCATTTAAAATACTTTATTGGCTTCTCGGTCAACAAACGACCTTCCTGTTTGAAGAATTCCCCACCTTAAGAGTCTTAACGTGAGGCATTGGTGGTTCAGTGGTAGAATTCTCACTTTCCATGCAGGAGACCAGGGTTGATTCCTGGCCAGTGTATCTCACGCACAGTCACTGCCCATCTGTCAGTGGAAACAGACGTGTCGCTACGATGAGGAACAGGTTGTAGCAGAGCTTCCAGACTAAGACAGACTAGGAAGAAAGGCCTGGCAATCTACTTCTGAAAATTAGCCAATGAAAACCCTATGGATCACAATGGTCTGATCCACATCTAAGAATGAGGATGGCCTAGGTCCAGGCAGCATTTTCTTCTAGAGTGCATAGGTTTCCCATGAGCTGGGGCTGACTCAATGGCAGCTAATGACATCAACGAGTCTTAGAGGGGAATAGAGAACGTGTTATGCTACAGAAGTGGAAAATGCCAGATGTGGGCTCTGCCAGCCTCCCTGAGCACCAGGAGAAGCTTTGCTGACTTAGACCCAGCAGGCAGTTGTGCCTTTCAGGACTCCCTGGTGGCGTGGGTGGCAGCAGTTGTGGCAAATGTTGGCTGCCGTGTCTTGCAGCCAGTATTGGGAGTATCAGCATGCAACCTGGCGGATTAGCCAGTAAGCAAGGTACACATGGGCTTACATTAAGCAAGGTACGCGTGGCTTACTGGTGGTTACTTACTAATCTCTAGTGCACAGTATCACATGGGTTTCACCACATCAAAGATGAAACAGGTGACATTGTGCACTAGAGATTAGTAAGTAAACCCAAGTTAGCCCACGCGTACCTTGCTTACTGGGTAATCTGTCTCTGAGTGCCAGTGGCTTGCGCGTGGCCAAGCCTGTATCCAAGGGCAGTGGGGTTCTCACGGGACCAGCTCTGAGGGATGGTTTCCGCCGTTGTTCCTGGCTTGGACCCTCAAGCCTGGTTCTTGGCTTGCTAGCTGGGCTTCAAACCTCTGCTTAGAATTTGCATTTCTGACAGGTTCCCAGGTGATGGTAATGCTGCTGGTTAGGGACCAGTTCTGAGAACCATTAGTAGAGCAGGGGTTTTCAAGTTTATTGTACATAACAATCACCTGGGGAACTTGTTTAACTGTAGATTCTGATTCAGTATATCTGGGGGTGGAAATGCATACTCTTAAAAGGGGTTCGAACCAGTTTGAAGCCCTGCTTTCTAGAGAGTAGCCTTATAAAAATTCCTTTTCTTTCTAAATTAGTAAGAGTTGTTCTGTTGCTACTAAGAACCTGACAGATACAACATACTCAGTTAAGTGATGTTTTATGTTCCCAGTGAGTCTGTGGTCTCTGTATAGATGTGATCCCCTTGTGAAGAGACCTAACGCCATGGATTTTCAGCCTTCACTACTTGCCATAATTGTTCACCACGCAGAGAGGACATTGAAAAACGTTACCAACTTGACTGTGTGCTCACGATAGCACATCTCTGGCTCACCTAACAGTTCTGACACTGTCTCTTATCATGTCCAAGAGTATCAGTCAAGAACCGAAAGTTACACTCACTTCCAAGAAAAAGACACACCTGCCAATCAGCAAAAGCCAAGAACCAATTAAGAGTAAGGAAATAAATGCCCCAAGGTCTTTCTAAACCAGAGGGCTCAACCCTGGATACGCATAGAATCATCCGGGGGAGGCTTTACAAAACCTTCATGCCCAGGCCCCACCCAGAAGAATTAAATGGGAACATTTCGTATTGGGACTGAGGTGTCCGTGTTTTAGTTTCCCAGGTGATTTTATGTGCAGCCAGGATTGCCACCCACTGGACACAGAACCCTTTCCCTCTCTTTGAGCTCTGGGTGTGGTTTTAGTACCGTATGTAGAGAGAGTGGCTACCCACGTCTTCTCTGTAACGTACAGTCCCTGAAATAGCACTGACCTTGCTGACTCCTGTATCACATTACCTTGGTATCAGATTCTGTGACACTGGGCACTCGCCTCTGCTGCTTTCTAGGGTTCACAGGCTGCTTGCTGTGGATGGTTATCTGCAGGTAATAAAACTCAATTCATTTTTCAAACTGTATTCAATGAGGTCATTTTTCACATGCATTTGCCCGCCCTTCCATTTCAAAATTTGGTCTTTAAGCAGTTTAGATAATTGCATTTTATATGTGTGTGTGTGTTTAAGGTACAGGAGAATATATTACTGTACTTAATTTTAGAAATCAATTAGTTCTCTGTGATAATAAGGTAGTATTTAAAATGTGTCAGTCTACTTTTTACAATGATTGGGTTTAGTTGGTTTTCCAATTTAGAGCTTGGGTTTAGATTAAAAATTAAATATGCTTGAATTCTTCTCATCGCACAATTTTGCATACGTCCAATTAAATTTTATTAATTAGCTTTCTACCATCATGAATGTTTAAATGTTGTGTGCTCAGGCTTCCAACTATGCATATTGCCAATTATCTTACCATCAAGTTTTATTCGACTATGGAGTTCTTTCAAAAATAGCATGTGTGGGTATGTACGTATGTGTATACATGTATATATGTATACGTGTGTATGTCATATACGTATATACATATATGTGTATATGTTGTATATGTATATACGTCTGTGTGTATGTCATATATGTGTATACGTATATAAATATCTGTATATATATGTGTTGTTATTGTGTATTGTCAATTTACTTCCAACTCATAGTAACCCCATGTGACAGAATAGAACTGCCCCATACAGCTTTCTAGGCTGTAATCTTTATGGGAGCAGATGGCTAGGTTTTTTGTCCCACAGAGCAGCTGAGTGAGTCTGAACCACCAAGCTTTCTGTTAGCAGCTGAGTGCTTAACCATTGTGCCACCAGGGCCCCTATATGTGTGTGCGTGTGTGTATTTTTTTTTCTTTTTTTTTAGGTGCTGCCTTGTCTCCAGAGTAACTGGAGTGTGGCTTGAGGTTGAAGATAAGCTTATAAGATTTACATTTAATTAGAAATGTTAGAGGGAGAAAGATTATCTACTGTCAACCCTTATGTAAAAATGGCGTGGTGGGGCCATCTGACCTTCTCTAACTTCAGGAGGGGGATGGAGAATCAAGAGCAACAACTCAGTGCTGATTCCTATGAGGCGGAGGTCAGACGTGCCTCCACCCTCAAACCTTTTTACTAACTCTGACACCACCCTTTCCTCTCATGGCACTCACTACTTTTCTGCTGGGTTTGATAATTTATTGCAATGGCCACACACAACTCACAGACAATGCTCATGAATACGGGGTTTATTAGGGGAGTAACAGGTTACAGTTCAGGTTCAGGGATGCTCAGGGTACAGCTCTTTGATCAGAGCCTCTTCTCAGCTGTACCCACTGGCAGGTCTCTCTCTGGCCCTTGGCCTCTTGGCTCGGCCTCCGCCCTGCTCGGGCAAGTGTTACAAAGCTCTTTTAGCTTTGCCGATAAGTGACCAGAGGCACCCCACTCTACCACTAAGCCCTGTGCCCAGTGGCACTCAGCTTTCTCACTCTGTGGGCTGAGAAGCCACACGGCAGCTGTCTCCCACTGGTCTCCTGACACCCGCCATCTTGTATTGCTTTCTCTCACTCTCTTCTGTGTTACTGCTTCTGTTTCTGTCTCCTGGATCTTGGAGGCTCTCAGCTCAGGGATCCCAGGTCCAAAAGATGCACTTCATTCATGGCTTCTCTTCCTTGGTGGTGTTGAGATCCTTCCTTCCCACCTCTGGGGTGGCTCATTTTAACCTAGTGGGATGGCAACACTGATGAATCCCCTTGTTAGGGTTCTATGCATCTTATTTGCATGGTTCCACCCTCACAAAAGTGCCATGTACCTTATTAAATTATTAGCAAGCTATCCAGTGCCCTTGGTGGGCCACAAGCACCTCATTTGCATAGTTCCACCCAGTCATTTGGTGGGAGTTACAAAACTATGGCAGGAAAGGCCATATAAAAGCCATCCATCACGCCACACCTTAAATCATGAAAAGAAATCTGTTCATATTTAACATTTAACAAAAATCAGAAATTCTGACTCAACTCATTTTTGCCTAAATCCGCACAGAACAGTATAATGTCAAGAGAAATTTTATTCCTTACATGTAATAGAATTTCACAAAATTCACGTGAATTTTATTTTATTCTAGGTATGAAAAACCCCAGGAGCCAAATTTTCCTCTCTACCGTACTTCTGCATGAGAAGGATTTTCCCACTTTCTGATGACATGTTTCACTGAAGCAAGAGTTAATCGTGGTAGGAACTCTTCAATAATTATCAAATGGCCAGATATCCAAATAGCTTATAGTTTGCAGAACAAATGGATCTAAGAGAGTATTCATTTGGTATTGGTGTGTTTCCTTTCTTTCCCTCCACAGGAAAAACAAAAGCATTATAAATTTAGGTTTAGTTTTAATTCCAGTATACACATTTTTACCTCATTTTTTGAGGATTGATATGCAGGCAATGCACGTTCTGTTCCTATGTGTCCTTGAAGTGCAATGAGATGGTAAGCTTCTTTAGAATATGGACTACATCACTTCCGCATTTCTTCTCCTGTAAAACAAGACACAGGACAAGATGATGGGTGACGTCTTGCCCATCTGTTATGGGTTGAATTGTGTCCCTCCAGAATATGTGTTGTAAATCCTAACCCTTATACCTGTGGTTATAATCTTATTTGGCAATGGGATTTCTTTGTTATGATAATGAGATGGTATCAGTGTAGGGTGTCTTGAGTCAATCTCTTTTGAGATATAAAAGGAGCAGACTAAGCAAGGAAGCGAAGATGAGGGAAAAGAGATGCCAAGCCACGTGAAGACCACCTAGGAGAAGAAGCTCAAAAGAGACAAGGACCTTCTCCAGATCTGAAAGAGAGAGAAAGCCTTCCCCTAGAGATGGTACCCTGACCTTGGACTTCCAGCTTCCTAAATGTGAGAAAATAAATTTCTGTTTGTTAAAGCCACCCATTTGTGGTTCTTCTGTTACAGCAGCTCTAGATAACTCAGATGCCGTCTCCACGATTCAAGTTCTTGGCCTTGCCCTTCAAAACCTAGTACAAAATTGGACTGTCAATAAATACTTAAAAATATACCAACAAGGCTGATGTTATTGTATTTCACTGATTCTAAGCTGGACTTTTTGTTTAGCATTTACCGTCTCTGAGTTAGGATTCATCTTATAATTGCTGATGTGTCAAAGTTCAATTGGCAGTGGCTTCCTTGTTAGGTTCCCCCCCTTAGTGACATATGAAATAATGGTGCAACTAATAATCAAGGAAGGGTAGCTTCGATTCAAAGAAATATGGCATTTATTTCCACTTCTATCCAAAAAGAATTTGAAATAGTTTACTAAAATACATAAAATAAGCTAAAATAAATAGATATAGAAAAATAAGACGGAGCCAAGGTAAGAAATAAAAAAAAAAAAAATACAACATTTTGTCCGTTGGCAGGTGTGGGCTCTAAATTTGGCTCTTGTTTTCTTGGTTTCCAAAGCAAAACAAGAAATAAAAATGATACTTTTTACCTAGCAACAGCTTAGAGTGGAAAATACTACTTAATATTGTTATTAAACTATTATTTATTTTAATATTATTAAACAATATTATTTAATATGCATCATTAAATGTTATCTAATATGCAATAAAATATTTAACACACAATAAACCTGCTTCACACATCCAATTTCGTATCCCAAGATTTTCTAGGATCTCAGGCACCTCCCTTCCTTCCTTCCCCGTGCCCCGGCTACTTCTTTCCTTTATAAATTTCTTATCCTAACTATACTATGTCTCATTGGTCACTTCCCATTAATTTCGTGTATCGAAAAACCAATAGTTAAGGTTTTTTTCCAGTAATGAACCTGTAATTGAAATTGCATGTGGTACAAGAGCAAACATGTCCCTGACTTTGTTTTTCTTTCAACTTCAAGTTGATAAGATTAGGATGACGCTATTTTAGACCTAGAACTCAAACAAATGGCTGCCGTTTAGAAATACCTTGAAGTGTTACGTTTGCCATAGGGATTATCGCAGCAGCAAGTCTATTTAGAATTTGTGGTTATTTTAGTTTTTTTTTTTTCCTTTCCGTCACAGACTGTATTGATATATGTGTCTAGATTCCCATGTTTATCATCTCCTTGACACTGCCTGTTAACAGACTGTGGAGAAAGATATTCATCTGGGTACAAGTGACAGTATCAGGGGCTGGAGTGTATCGCCCAATTTTATGATGGCTGCTCCTGTGTTGCCTCAGTAGAGCAACCTCCTTCTTGCTTAGTTAAAAAATAAATTTGGAATTTCCCATGTTAAGTCTAACGGAATTATGGGCCAAGTTTATTCTTCTGTTCACAGAATTTTTATTTAAAACATATTTCTAAAACAGTATTAAATGATTTCAAATATTTATAGACAACTTTCATCAGCATTTTTATCCAGCTTGTTGATTAGTTTGCTTGCTCCTGGTTGTAATTACACCAGGTTGAACATCTGACATACTGAGGTACACTCAACTTTTCTGCAATTACGCTAGTTTTATATCATGGATAGGTTAAAACTTCTTGGGAAGTTTCATGGGACTACACAGGAAGTTGGTGATGCCAAGGGGTATTTAATAAAAATTCAAAACAAGATGATTAAAACATTTAAAAATTACTTACTTCTATTTCCACAGGTCTTGTTGTGTGTTTTTGTTGTGTAGTCAGAATACAATTTGACTTGGAAATCTGTTCAATTCCTCTAGGTAATGAAGGAATTGAAGATGTTTTGCTACAGAAGGATTAGTCCTTGTGTGTGTCAGCTGGAGCCCATGTGTGGTACAGCCTCTGCTGGTCATGAGGTTGTCGGAGCGTTGTTTTAGCCGAACACGAGACGGGCTGGCCATGACAATTCAAGGCCAGCAGCCCGTGTGATTCTGTAATTACTTTTGCCACCTTGCTTTTGTGGAGCCATTCAGTGTGAGGCTGGCCTTATCTTGTCATACCTACATGTCATTAGCAATGTTTTTGTGCGTTGGTGACCAAATGCAGGTTAACCGTCTGTGACTAGAGAAGGCCAGCTGCCAGTGGAGGGAGTGGGGTTTGAAACTGTGTGATTGTTTAGTGAATGTCTATCATATTTCAACAATAATATTGGAAGCATGAAAACTTGACTTCCCTCCAGAGTAATAAAACCAAAAACCAAACTCATTGCCATCAAGTCGATTCTGACACATAATGACCCTATAGGACATAGGGTTTCCAAGGAGTGCCTGGTGGATTCAAACTGCTGACCCTTTCATTAGTAGCCAAGCTCTTAACCACTGTGCCACTGGAGCTCCCAAAGAGTAATATGATACATGAAAACGAAGGTGTCTATATACAAAAATGAAGCCAGTAGGGTGGTTAAGAAATTTAGAACCTACTGATACTTCCCAAGTTAAAATAAAAAAATAAAAATAAATTTTTTTTTTTTTTTGACCTATCACTTTTTAAAATTACAAACCTGAAAATCTCCGTCTTTTGAAGGGGAACAGAAAGAAGAAAGAACCTGACCAAAAACTCAAGTCTATGCCAATTGGTTGTGGAATAGTCTCCCTTCTGAGCTCAGCTGTCTTGGATCTGTGACTTATTTGTGTGGACTTAGTGTTTTATTCCCGGAACATTCCCTAGCCCCCACCACTTGCCACCCCCTCCTCTTGCCACCCCCTCCTCTGAGTGCTTTTTCCGCAGGTAGCCTAACTTTCCCTAGTGAAGGTCAAAGTGAAGGTGATATGTTGGAAATTAGGTTGACTCTAACTGATATTTTCTGTTACAAAAAGCGGGGGAGATTCATCTCCTTTTAAAATACAACTTGCCTTCTTCCGCATAACAATTACATTTTCAATCGGACTCCAAAGTTATCATTTATTTGGTGGTGATTTTAAGAAACACACATTAGGAAGACTTCAACTGAGTTAAGCATCTCCAGATTCATTTGTTTAATGCTATGGATTGTTTTTGCTTTGTGGGCTGGACTGTAAAATATGTAATTTGGTAATTTCATGGTTATACATTTCCAAACCCTTAAAAGATTTATGAAAACGTAAGGCTTTTTGGTTTCAAAATATATTACAGAAGAAATAACCAAAAATTTAAATTTAATCACAGGTCGAGAAAACAGATGTAAGCATTCTGTGCCAATGTTAACAAGATGCCTAAATCGCGTGACTGTAACCTCTGGACCATCCGACGTGGGGATGTGAACTGTACCAGCCAGCTTCAACAAGATGAACACATTACCGCTGGTGTTGCGGGTTCTTTGTCTACGTTGGCGTCTAAGAAGTCAAATGTTTTCAGGTCACTAGTAAGAAATGGGAGAATTAATTTGTGAGGAAAGAATTGAGTTAGTTCAAATTGAGTCTTGATTAAGTTGAAAAGATATGTTAACCCTTTTAACCCATCCCCACTGAGGACCATGCGTCTTACAGCATGACTGGGATTTGGAAAGCATTTTAAATTGATGAAGACATCCTGTTCCATCCAGGAGTCTACATCAGACTTTAAAAAACAAAAAACATTGGTTTAATATTAGATCTTATATTCTTTTTTGTAAGAGAAAATAAAACACTTAAATCTCACACTCAAGAGGTATATTCAAATAAGAAATGGTATCTAAGCCTTTTAGCTAGAAATAAGTGGTTAGATTTTATCTTTTTTTTTTTTTTGTCATGCCCCACAAATAAGCCATGAAGTTCACATAAGAATTTTGACCCTAATATAATCTAAAAGGGAAAAGAATTGATTCAAACTAGTCTCCTACTGAAAGCAAGTTACCCTAGATAAGGTCCACAGGTAAATACATCTTGGGGTTTTTAACTGTGTAAAATCTCTTGGAGTAAAATCCTGTGTTGCATTAAATTAAGAGTACACCGTTTTGATCATTTTTTACGTTGGTGAATTTACTGAAAGTTTCATCATTAAGTGTAAAAATGCAATAAGTGTTACATCATTTTTCATAGAAGAGATTACAGAGAAATTTGGGTCCAAATAGTGTCATAATAAATCAAAATGAACCCAAAACACCAAATAAATCTTCAGTATATAATCTAGATCCAGACCTACATGTAAAAGGAGAACCGTGGAGACAGTGCAATTGGACTGTGCAAATCATTTTTAAAGAAGCAGGTTCACAGTTGGCTGTCTGGACTTGGGCCCTACTTTATTATCTGAGAATGTTCTTTTCTTCTTTTCATCAAATTTTGCAAATGTATTACAACATTTCATCTGTCAGTCCTAATACTGAAGGGCCATCTAAGTCCTGAAATTATCCAAGTCTGTCTCATAAGTAATATGATAGGAGTGAGCAAAAGTGTCTGCCAGCAGGCCCCGAACCATGCGCAAATGAGAAAGCGACCCATTGATAAATAGTGGTTGATCCACAGGAGGGGTCACGTGTAATAAGGGAAAGTATTTCCTGTAGGGGACCCTGCTCTTTGTGTTTGACATTTAGTGGCACCTGTTAGTGTCTATGTTTAAGTTTAAACAATAAGTAAAACATTACCCAGAATGATGCAGCTAGAAGCCTATTTCTATTACTGAAAAATGCATTGGCCCTCTTTTCAAATTAGGGGACATTTGTGATTTTGTCTGCTTTCACTGTCTTTTAAATGGCTTGTTTAAGTTCATATATGAATTTGTCTTTATGGAGATGTAAACGTCTTCATTAAGTGGACAATCTATACTGTTGTTGTGTGCCATTGATCCAATTCTGGCTCATAGCTATCCTATATGACAGAACAGAACTGCCTCATAGAGTTTGCAAGGAGCAGCTGGTGGATTCAAACCGCTGACGTTTTAGTTAGCAGCCAAGCTTTTAACGACTACTCCACCAGGTCACCTTAAAATTATCTGAAAGGCTATTTGTCATGTGGATTTGAAAGTATTTTAAAGCTATGAGCCTTGCCCTAGGTTGATGTTGTGTTTTGAGATATTAGCTACTGACAGCAATATATACTATACAATTTATAATAAATGAATTTGTATATATTGAGTGTATATGAACAACAGTTTGTTTACTGATAGCAGCATGTGATTAAAAAGATCTTGGAGATCAGTAATTGCAATAATGAATTTTTATAGCTGGTCAGGAAATGTTTTCAAAGGTCCAATATTTCTGGATCTTATTGATCTTGCAGAGTGCCTGGGTGGTGCAAATGGCTAATTGTGTGGCTGTTAACTGAAAGGTTGGAGATTCGAGTCCACTCAGAGGCACTTGGTGAGAAAGGCCTGGGGATATACTTGTGAAAAATCAGCCATTGAAAACTCTGTGGAGCGCAGTTCTACTCTGACACACGTGGGGTCGCCTTGAGTTGGGATCGACTCGAAGGCAACTGGCTTTTTATTGATCTTGCTATCTGGTAGTCAAGTCTACAACTTATTGGTGTGACTTAAATTTACCTAAGGCTGGTTTTCTCTACGTAAGTCTTCTGTAAATGGAGATGAGTGTAGGGTTGCTGTGAGGATTAAATAAATTAATGTTTGGAAAGTGCTTCGCACAGTGCCGGCCACATGGTAATGGTGCAATAAATTTTAGTTCTCCTATACTTTTTTTTTTTATACTTTACCCCCCCTCCCCCCCAGTTATATCACTAGAGCAAGAACAATATCATTAGAAAAGAACAAGTTATATTATTTGAGCAAGAACTTTGGGCAGGCATATTGGTAGTTTCCACACTTCAATGTCCTTGAGTCACTCAAGCTCTGGAAACAAGCCCTTTAATGACTCAGAGTGCCCCGAGTTATCTTGATCATGGAATTTATTTCCACTCTCTAATTCTCTTGTTTTTACTTACAAGAGAAACCACTGAGATACTCAACATATCTTAACATTAGTATGTAAGAGGAAAATAGAATATGGAGAATTCATTTAAAGTTATACTGTACTTGGAAAGAAATTGTTTCTGGGGGCTTGGAAAGATCTGAACGGTTTTGATTAAATTCCAGAATGGCTAGTACATTTCGGTTGTGGAAAGGCCTTTTGACACAGCCTGATAGCTGTCCTTCTTTCAATCAATTTTAGATTCACGTAATCTGGAAAAGATCAGGTTCTTGCGGCGTAGGAGAGTGAACACGTTCCTATCACATTTGCAACAAAACCCAGCGCAAGACGTCTTTGCAGATACTTGTGAGCCTTTGCACCACCGGCTGACTCCCACCTGTGGCTTCAACACCTCTGTCAAATCTACACCACGTTTCACCATTGCCTTTGGGAATTTTTACGTTTCAAAGCTTGATTGCTTTTATTTCTCCTTAGAACTTTTTTTTTTCAACCAGAAAAGTTGTACTTTATTTACTGTTTAAGCTAATCCGTGTATGATTCCTGGCTTTTTATACTTGCGACTCTGCCTAAATATTTACAAACGCGAGAACCATTGAGAAAATCACTTTGGCACCTGTCACTATTTGCTTTAAATGAGCCCATTCTTTCTGTAAGGGCCCAAATGCAGGCGACTGTTTACATTTAACGCTGAATTGCCCTTGAGCGGGTTTATGTCTGAGCAGCATAAACCATCTTTTGTTCTATTTGTCTAGCGCTGCTTTCTAACAATTTCTCCAAAAGCATGTTTTGTTTTTTGTTTTCTGTAGCCTTTCATATATTCTTCTATGCTGAGATTGATTTTTTTGGTTGATTGTAAATAGCAAGATAAACAACCTGTGGACTAAATTCAGTGAAAGAGTGCATACTTTAAATAGGGTTAAAGAACTCCTTAATGCTGATATTTCTTTATCTTGGCAGTAAAACAAAATCAATGCTAATTTAATAGGAGCCCACAAACCCAGTTTTGCTTTCATTGCCCTTTTAAAAAGAGTCAAGGGCTGTAGTTATAAACAGAATTAGGCATTGCTTGGTTGACTAGCAGGTGATTTTTATTCAATCCCTTCCTTTTAAAATCCATTACCTTAATTTTAGATATGACATGATAACAAGCACGGTTGATCAGACTGGGTGCATTCAGCCTGTTTATAATTTTGCAAAGTGATTCTTAATTCCCCCTAAACACTTTTCCTTCTGGCAGAGGGAAGAAAAAATGCTCCTGGGTTGTACAAAATTGGCCCTGTTTTTCTTCGATGATCTTTAATTACACTTTAAAGCAGGATTTCTTTATGGGGAATTGGAATTCTGCGTGTTAGAAAGTTACGGAGGGTATGTGGGGATGTGCTATTAGCCGCAGGAACGCATAGAGAGATTAGTGAGACAAATGATCACTAGCCTAAAAAATTACCTACGGGAGACAATTATTCACCCAGGGAAGATCTGGCTGCCTAAATTATGACCTTATAAAGCTTGTTTTAGCAGTTGCTAAGGAGCCAATCAGAGGTTTCTATTAGCCATCAGGAACAGTGGAGGAGTTATCTTGGAGACTTTAATAAATTTACCGTGGCCTGTTTTCACATCTCAGCCCATGAGCTGGGGATCACTGAGGAATCCCCTACTGATGGAACCAGGGGAAGATTTTATGATATTTTGGTGAAAGAAGGCAGGGGCAGAGGGCATACAAAAGGGAGGAGAGAGAAATGCAACACCATCTTCCATTAAAGAGCCCAAAACAAACAAAAAAACCAATTGCTGTGAGGAGATCCTGAGTAATGGGGACCCCACGTGAGTCCAAAGGTGACCATACTTGGGTTACTTTAAAGTTATTAAGGAACCCTGGTGGCTCAGTGGTTAAGAGCTCAGCTGCTAACCAAAAGCTCAGCAGTTTGAACCCGCCAGCTGCTCCTAGGAGACAATGTGGCAGTCTGCTTCAACAAAAATTACAGCCTTGGAAACCCTGTGGGGCAGCTCTACTCTGACCTGTAGGGTCACTATGAGTTGGAATCCACTTGATGGCGAAGGGTGTGGTTTTTTGGTTCAATGTTGTTACTCAAAGCAACATCATGATAAATAGAGAAAAGACTGAAGTTGTCAAAGATTTCATTTTACTTGAATCCACAATCCACGCCCATGGAAGCAGCAGTCAAGAAATCAAACAACGTATAAAAAAACGTATAGCATTGGACAAATCTGCTGTAAAAGACCTCTTTAAAGTGTTAAAAAGCAAAGACGTCACTTTGAGGACTAAGGTGTGCCTTCCCCAAGCTGTAATATCTTCAATGGCCTCGTATGCATGTGAAAGCTGGGCAATGAATAAGAAGACCCAAGAAGAATTGATGCCTTTGAATTATGGTGTTGGCAAAGAATACCAAATATACTGTGGACTGCCAGAACAAACACATCTGTCTTGGAAGAAGTATAGCCAGAATGCTCCTTAGAAGCGAGGATGGCAAGACTTTGTCTCACGTACTTTGGGCATGTTATCAGCAGGGACCAGTCCCTGGAGAAAGACATCATGCTTGGTAAAGTAGAGGGTCAGCGATATAAAGGAAAACCCTCAGCGAGATGGATTGACACAGTAGCTGCAACAATGGTCTCAAATATAGCAACCACTGGGAGGATGGCGCAGGGCCAGGCAACATCTCCTTCTGTTGTGCCTAGGTTCACTATAAGCCAGAACCACTTGACTGCACGTAACAACAGCAATATTTCTAAGAGTTTCAGGCTGCCTGAGGACTAAAGGATGAGGGAAACCAGAGCTGATTTGTCAAGTGTGTTGGGTAGCAACTTCATTTGACCAAGACAAACATTTCATGAACTGATTCTTTGGCTTACTTTACAGATAAAGACATTGTCCTACATGAAATTGCATTACGATTTCTGAGCATGAACTTAGAGCTAGAGAAAAGAGAACTGAATGTAAGCTAAGGGAAAAGAAAGAAAGTCTAGAGAAATTAAGTACACAGCTCTGTCTTAAGCCTGACATATTGACCTTCTGCAAGGTCTCACTCTTGTGCAGAAAACACAAAGATCACCCAGATATAGGTTTTATGTCAGAAAACCTATGCATCCCTGTCTGACCATATTTGAAAACTATATACCTTAGTAAAATATTAAGTACATAGTTGTTGTTCTTAGGTGCCATTGAGTCAGTTCCAACTCATAGTGACCCTATGCACAACAGAACAAAGCACTGTCCAGTCCTGCACCATCCGTACAATTGTTGTTATGCTTGAACTCACTGTTGCAGCCACTGTGTCAAGCCACCTCATTGAGGGTCTTCCTCTTTTCCGCTGACCCTGTACTTTGCCAAGCCTGATGTCCTTCTCCAGGGACTTATCCCTCCTGACGACATGTCCAAAGTATGTAAGACGCAGTCTCGCCATCCTTGTCTCTAAGGAGCATTCTGGTTGTACTTCTTCCAGGACAGATTTGTTCGTTCTTTTGGCAGTCCATGGTATATTCAATATTCTTTTCCAACACCACAATTCACAGGCATCAATTCTTCTTCAGTCTTCCTTATTCATTGTCTAGCTTTCACATGCATATGATGTGTTTGAAAATAGCACGGCTTGGGTCAGGTGCACTTTAGTCTTCAAGGTGACGTCTTTGCTTTTCAATACTTTAAAGAGGTCCTTTGCAGCAGATTTACCCAATGCAATACATCATTTGATTTCTTGACTGCTGCTTCCATGGCTGTTGATTGTGGATCCAAGTAAAATGAAATCTTTGACAACTTCAATCTTTTCTCCATTTATTATGATGTTGCTTATTGGTCCAGTTGTGAGGATTTTTGTTTTCTTTATGTTGAGGTGCAATCCATACTGAAGGCTGTGGTCTTTGAACTTCATTAGAAAGTGCTTCGAGTCCTCTTCACTTTCAGCAAGCAAGGTTGCGTCATCTGCATAACGCAGGTTGTTAATGAGTCTTCCTCCAATCCTGATGCCCCTTTCTTCTTCATATAGTCCAGCTTCCCAGATTATTCGCTCAGCATACAGATTGAATAGGTATGGTGAAAGGATACAACCCTGACGCACACCTTTGCTGACTTTAAACCAATCAGTATCCCCTTGTTCTGTCTGACGAACTGCCTCTTGATCCATGTAAAGGTTCCTCATGAGCACAATTAAGTGTTCTGGAATTCCCATTCTTTTCAATGTTATCCATAGCTGTTTTTGAATGATCTTCAGCAATATTTTGCTTGTGTTTGTATTAATGATACTGTTCTATAGCTTCTGCATTTGGTTGGATCATCTTTCTTGGGAATAGGCATAAATATGGATCTCTTCCAGTCAGTTGGCCAGGAAGCTGTGAGGTACATAGTTAGTGCCCAGTAAAAGTCTGTTGACTCAATGAATGAATAACTACGTTGATAGATGAATGTCAGACAAAGATAAGCTTTGTTTATAAAGGAGTTGATTTCGAGAAGTTATTGTGTTAAATTTTTTATCCACAGGTTTTTTTTTTTTTAATAAAAACTAGAATGCATGGTTCTCTTATGACATCAGAGCTTTCTTCCTAAGATTTGCAGTTTATTTTTAGTCATGTATAGATGTTTCAGAAAACTCTGAGTGGGCCCAAGTTAATTTAACTGCTTGCTAAATATCTACTTTGTGTAAGGCACCCTGTTAGGCACAGGAAGTATATAGGGAAAATAAAAATTATTCTGTGTATTCAAATAACTTTTAAAGAATTCACTAGTAATATTTGGAGTCCAATGTTAAATTTTGTCACAGAAAATGATAAAAATATGACTCTGTGTGTGTGTGGTAGAAGAGATAGGCTTTATGCCAGATGTAGTCAGGTCGAATGGATCAATAGTCTCGACCAAAATAATGGTGATGATGCTATTTACAGACCTTTTGTGAGCTAATCACCATCCTTCTGGGTGTTGTCTAAATATATGGCCTCTTTCTAGCTGAGGTCATAATCACTTAAGACAAGGAAAGCTTGTTTTCATAGACCCAGCAGCATCAAGTTCTTTGCCAAAAGTTTACTAGTAATAAATGATGATAACATCATTAACAATGTGGAAAAGGTAATTCATTGGCTTTGTTTACTGTTTATTGGTGTTTGCCCTGTGGACTGACAATATGTTTTATACATTTTTGTTTCCATCCTATTCAGAACACAAAAACCAAACAAACTGGTTGCCCTTGAGTCAATTCCAACTCATACCCACTCCGTATGTGTTGGAGTAGAACTGTTCTTGACAGGGTTTTCAAGGCTGTGACCTTTTGGAAATGGATTGCAAGGTCTTTCTTCTCAGGACACTCTGGGTGGGTTCAAAGGGCCACAGCTAATAGCTGAGTGTTAAACTGTTTGCACCACCCGGAGACTCCTACGTAGAACACAGAGTGATGAAAAAATCGACATTTGTAGACATTTTTTCCCCTCGTTTACAGACTTGCAACAAGGACATTTGCAAGGGCAAGAGATTTTTGTGGGTGGTCCCTGTCTATCCCCTGACCATGCTGCAAGTACAGTAGGAGTACACCCAGGAGGTGGCTGGTGAAGAAGTCAGAGGTGCCTTCATTCTGCGTGTCCATTGTGCTCCCCACAGGCACTGGGGTGACACTGCAAACACGTCCAAATGGTCCCCCATCAGAGTTCACATTCCCCAGACCGTGGCTGTTCTGGGGTAAAGAATGCCCATTTCCCTCACAGGTGAAATGACTCTGCCTTTCTGGGAATTTTGAATAAAATGCAAGACTTGAATGAGGAACTTATAGGTTGTTAGTTAAGCCAGGGTATCTATACCATTAGCACATTATTTTTAACAAAGAACTGGCCCTGTGGGGTTCACCAGATCTAACTTCTTTTCATCCCATTGATGAGGAGAAATTAAAGACACACAGACTTACTCACCATACACGTGTGCGCACACACACACACACACAGCCACAGCAATACACAGAGAAGAAAAAAAACAAATTTCTTGAGGTGAGGGGTGGATGGGAAACTGTTACAGTTGATTGGTACTCTTCACCTCTCTGAAATGTTGCAGTGTCCATATTTGACCAAGGCCAGGGGGACACCCTAGTCACTAGCCACCAGCTTCATCATTTCTTTTCTGAATAATTTCACTTTCCCAAGTGTTCTGAAATTCTCAGGAATTGGCTATCTGAAGGGAACAGTTTTAGAAGGATTATCACTGCATGAGTCTGAATTGCAGGGGACATTTTCCTTCTGTTCTTGTGCAAGAGAATAACAACATTTTAGTTTAAGTCATAGCTGGAATTTTCCCTTAGAAACCTGGCAGCCACACACCTACAAATATCTTGAGTTAAACAACTGTTTGGTTCTGTTCTATTATTCTTCACTTAGCCCATGCTATAAAAAAAATTGAACAGTACTTCTAGTAGTAGCAAAATGTTGAGCTGACTCTGGACCTGAAACATGGACTTTCTGGTAGTATGTGGTTGTTTTATGAGACCCATAAACTTTAGTCAAAAGTCCACAATTGTATATCATTCTTTTCAAGGTAGCCAAGTAGTTCAGTAACTTTGTCTTCTCCAGCTTTGTACCTTGAGATTGACCATTGGTATTTCCAAAGTTTGGCGCGTGTTAGAGCTTTGATGAGTCATCCAAAAATATTGGGTCTATCTCCCTTTGACACCACTGTTTTCTTTCTTTTTTAACCTCCCTATATATATATATATATTTTTTATGGAAATACACAGCACTAAGAGGCTGTAAGAGTCTTTCTAACCTAAATGGTAGTGGCAGAAAGCAAAACAAGACGCCATGTTTACTACTAGTGATTTCCAAATTGTTGTGTCTTCCAGATGGCTTGAGGAGGTTAAATTACAACAGTGTATACCATTTGAAAATGTTTCATTTGGTACTCAAAGACATCAAATTAAACTCTTAGTTTCGTGGAATTTTAACATAACCCACATCTGGAGAGCGAGGGGACACAACACAAAGGGTTTTCACTTATTGTTATCTCAAACGCCTTCAATGGTAACTGACCACCAGCGTTGTGTTCTCAGGGGAGATAATATTTTCCAGCTGTCCCTTCCCCATCTCTTTCTTGTTTCTCTAACTTAGGACACTGCTGGCTTTTCGATGTAACCAAACAGTCAAATCAGTGTTGACTATATTGCTAGATAAGAAAGAATAGACCATGGAGCCTCTGTATCAATTAGAAGTCAAGTCTGAGCTTCCAGATGGTTGTCATGAAGGTTCCAAAGAAGGAAGGATACCAGCCATGGGCAAACTGCAGAGAGGTAAAAATTTGCAGAGAAGCGTAAAAGTTTTCATAGCTTTTAGTTTCAACTTGGCTTAATTATTTATTATTAATGTAGAAATAGAATTATAACTAATACAGATGGGTATATAGATTCCAATATCGGCTGGCTTTATCCAGTTTAGAGTTCTGAAATGGCACAATTGTTCAGCAAATCCCCATACTAAAATGGGGCTTTCAATACATGCCCACAAGGTCAGCTCTCCCAAGACTTTTAAAAACATCTTAAGTCTCTCACAGATTTTATAAACCCTCCATCAAATTTCTGCTTTACTGTAACCCCCAAACAATCAGGTTTTAAGGACTTGTGAGGCCTCACCTAGATTTACATGGCCTCAAAGCCAGACGGAGTTTTCATTAAACCCGATTTCATGCGGTTGGAGATGTCTGTGGAGTCAAGTGAACGAGCAACTGGAGTCGCTCCTTGGCGGAGCAGATCCAATCGCAACCCTCCTCGCAGGCATCCCCCTCAGCCTTGCTTTCCTGTTGTATGTTGTAGTGTTTACATAGAGTTTTCACAGAAGGATTCATTTAGGATTAACTTAATTGAATAAACACAAAGCTGCATAATTTATGGACCAAAATAGCTTTTCCTGGTTGGGTTGCTGACTAGCATTTCCTTTCTCCCTAATGGAATATTGCAAAGCTCCCATATTGTTATAATCAGAACTTCATCTCTGAGTTGATCCAGTTCATTTGCATGATATGATTTTATTATAAGCCAGATGTATAAATAATTGCTCATGAAGAGAGGCTTTTCTTCAAGCAAAGTAATGCAAATTTATATATACATATGCAATGAAACCTATGAGAACTGGAGTTGAATGGGACTGCCTTGTTTTCCCAGGTCTCAAAAGTTTTCTGACTTTGACAGGGTGCAGTCTTTTCTTTTGCTCTCTGTTAGTGGAAAATATTTGAGTTTTTCTTCTCTGACAGGCATCCACCTTACACAGGTTCTGGCTTTTGCAGGTTACTGTGTACACACACACACGCACACACACACACACACACAGTGGAAACAGCTAAGTACAGTAGCAGAATCTTTTCATTATGGGAATTATACTGAATTCTATTGTTAATGTTTCCAAAGACAGATAACTTAGGAAAATAATAAATGCAGTGGCTTGGATTTTGCTAATGAAATAAGATAAATAAAAGAGCCCATGCTGAGAAGATGTAGTAATTGGTTTAAGGTCCTAGAAAATGAGTCATCACATTACTTTCCTATTAAAGAACCCTCAGTGATTCCCTATTGCCTGTTACATCAAGTCTGAGCTTCTGTACTGGTCTTTCAAGAGCTTGCATAATCCGGCTCCATCCCAACTGCCCAACGTGGCTAACCCGGCTCTTTAGTACATGCCCTCGCCAGGGATTGGTGAGCAGTGATGGTCATTCCCCGCGGGACCCACGTATGGACTAACACCTCATTTGCTGAAAACACACCATGGTCTTTGCACCTGATGTTCCTTCCACATTTTATACCCACCTTCCTGTGCCTCTGAGTTTAAAGATGTGGCTCAAGACTCAGCACCTGAGGGATGGGAAGGGAGCTCTGACTACTCCAACCTATAGAAATCCTCCCACCTTCTGTGGTAGGTGGACAAGATGCCCATGGCCTAATCCCTAGAACCTGGGAGTGATATTTTACCTAAACAAAGGGTCTTTGCAGATGTGATTAAGCTAAGGATTCTGAGATGAGGAGATTATCTTCGATTATCTCAGCGGGCCCCAAAAGCCATCACATGTCCTTATATAGGGTCATTCTGAGTCAGAATTGAAGAGCCCTGGTGGTGCAGTGGCTAAGAGTTTGGCTGATTTCAGTTGAAATCCACCAGCTGCTCCTTGGAAGCCCTATGGGGCAGTTCCGCTCTGTCCTGTAGGGTTGCTATGAGTCAAAATTGACTCAACGGCAATGGGCTTGGGTCCTTATAAGAAAGAAGCAGAGGAAGATTTGGCATGTGGAAGAGGAGGAGGCAGTGTGACCACAGAGGCAGAGATTGGAGTGATGTGGCCACAAGCCAAGGGATGCTGGCTGCCACCAGAAGCTGGAAGGGGCAAGAAGGAAATGGATTCCCTCTTAGAGTCAGTGTCTGGAGGGAGCACAGCCCTGTTGACACCTTTATTTTGGACTTCCGGCCTCTGGAACTCTAAGGGAATATATTTCTGTTGTTTTAAGCCACCAAGTTTGTAGTAATTTGTTACAGCAGGCACAGGAAACTAATACACCTTCTTTAGAAAGTATTGCACATTTACTCTACTAGAGATTAGCACTTAAAGATTCCCTGTTCTTTCCCAAATAGATTATAAATTCCTTGTGGGTTCCCAGAGGTAGTTAGCATAATTAATGCCATAGAATATCATTGAGTTTTGGGGGAATAATTTATTGGTTATTTTTAATACACTAGGAGAGATAGATTGCTGGTTGTACCTCCCTGATCCATTGACGATCAGCCTTCTTGCTTCAGGTTAATAGCTTGCCTCTAGAATGAGGTTTTTGATCTAGTAAACTGTTTTCTCTTGAGCTGCCTGCTGCAGGAGTGTAGCTCCTTTATATGCCTTTGTTTGAAATTTAGTCTCGTTCTCATCTGCAAATCTCTTCTTGGTGATTTTCTGATTCCCAGGGTTGTCGATCCACCTCCATTCTCACCCACTATAGAATGTCAGCATTGGGTTTGCTCCTGCTCAAGTTTCTCCTCTTCCCAGAGAAAAGTGACCAAAAGGCTTAGGAGGTTGGCAGTGTTGTATCTCAACCTGACGTTCTGGGCTTAAGTAACCCCAGTAGGGTTACCAAAATTAGTAGGTACAGGAGGCATGCAGTGCCAGACCTCATGAGGCCAAGAGCTACGTTTCCCTGATGTTCTGGGCTCTTTGGAGCAGCGTCCACAGTAACTAAACGTTCTCTCAAGGAATGTGGCTGGAAGGGGCATAAAGCTCAACACTCTGGGCTGACAGACAACCCTTTAACAGAGTTCATTTATAAGACGGCTGAATTTTCAAGAATTAATTCCCTCAAGTTCTAGATCTCATTTTTATTTGGCTACTCACTGTGACTCTTATTTGGTCACAAATGTTAGCTCTGAGGGTAGAAAAGTGCTTGCTGGTTATGCCTGGTTTCAACCTTTAGAACTTTATGTGGTAAATATTTCCTCTGAGCTGCATGCGTGTTTAAGACTCTGAATCACAGAAAAGAAAGTTCTGCTAAAGAATTCGTCCACAGGGGAGCTGAACTAGGAAGGTTGGTTCAGGACTGGTCTTTCAAGACAGAGATGAAAACATTTGATCAAATAAATCTATATCTGCAATTGAAGGCTCTTAAATAGTAACCAATGGGGTAGGTAAGGGGAACTTCAATAATGTTTTTAATTAAAGGGCTACTGGTAACCAAATGGAGCACTGGCAGTGTAATGGTTAAGAGCCACAGCTGCTAACCAAAAGGTTGGCAGCTCGAATCCATTAGCTGCTTCTTGGAAACCCTATGGGGCAGTTCTATTCCATCCTATAAGTTCGCTATGAGTTGGAATTGACTCGATGGCAATGGGCTTGGTTTTTTTTTGTTTTAGTATCCAAATAATTAGTGGTTCCCCATCTGTCTCCATGGGAGAAAGTGTGGAAATCTGCTCCCATAAAGCTTTCAGCTTAGGAAACCCTATGGGGCAGTTTTACTCTGTCCTGTAGGGTCACTATGAATTGGAATGGACTTGATAGCACACAACAACAAGAATAGACAAAAAGAAGAGTCAACCTACTTTACAAAAGCAATAATTTATGACAATCGAATTCACCCAATTGGTTGGTATCTCCTTAAAACTCTAAATTAACTTTCTTTTCAACAAACTGTAGGTCTGAGTCTCTCAATCTGTTTTATTTTGTAGGAGGAGGAGGTAGGATATAAGTTTAATGATTTCACCATTAAGCAGTACCATATTGTGTATAACTAAATTGAAAAAAGTTTAAGAATAACTTTAGACATTTTGTAGCATTTATTGGTTTATCAATGGCCTCTGATTCATGTACAGAAACTGTCAATTAGACAAGCCATCTGATCTCGATCTAGCCTTTTAAAGTTTCTTTACAGCATTTGTCAACACACCACATCAAATAACACAGTGGGCAAAACAAATTCCACTTTTAAGTAGCAGGAGAAAGGGCTTCCTCCTTTTATATGCATTTGTGATGATTTCCTGTGGTTGTAAGAGGAAAGGGATGCTCCCTACCAAACACATTGCAGGCTTTACCTTCAGCTGTTCCTAGAATGCCACCTAGTCTTGACATTGCCTTAGGAACCAGGGATGACTTCCTAGAGGAGGTGATGTGTGAAGACTGGCTTCACCAGGCAGATGAGGAGTCAGAGAGATCTTTGGCAGCAGGAACAGCCTATTTCTATGGAGATGGTAGACAGCATGGCACTTTGGGCCATGTTAAGTGGTACCTTGTGGCCAGAGCCTGTTGTACTCCCAAACTGTAAATTAACCTCAGCTTGGGAATGTTGTCTCCTAAAGCTTTAGATCCCTAAATAAAAGTGTGGCAGTCACTTGCTGTTTAATTCTGAGAATTGCTTTGGGCTCTGTTGCTCATTTTCTGTCATAAACCTATTCTTATTTCCATGTGGCTTCCCTGGTCTTGATTCCCTCACCTTCAGACCAACTCCTTCCTCCTGCCCAGCCTCAGGGACAATAGCTAATGTGTAGATCTGCCAAGATTGTGACCCAGCCTCTCTCCAGCACAGTCTCTGATTTCTTGGGCTCCCTCCTGTCCCAGGCTCCTGATGCAGACATCATCCCCTTGAATGACTGGGATGAGGAATCTGGTACCTAGGAGGTAAAACTGAAGTGGCAGGAAGGGGCCCGATTGCTGAGAGCCTTGCTTGTTAGTTAAGATATCTGAAATCTTTCCCCAGCGATGGTGAACAGCTGGTTGAATTAAAGTACTAGAGTGAGAAGGATATTCAGTTTAGAGAGATATTCTTGGTGGCCTGATGGAACGTGAAAAAAGTAGGGGGAAACAGGAAGCTGGGTCAAGACTCAAGTGAGACTGGAGCAACAAATATAACTGCACAGAGGGTAAAAAGAAGAAAAGAGCTTGAAGGAATTTTAAAATGTAAAGTTGATGATAGAAACAATGCTGGAGATCGAATGATAGAATTTTGCAAGACCAACGACTTCTTCATTGAAAATAACTTCTTTCACCAACATAAACGGTGACTATACACATGGACCTCGCCAGACAGAACACACAGAAATCATATTGACTACATCTGTGGAAAGAAACAATGGAAAAGCTCAATATCATCAGTCAGAATAAGGCCAAAGGCCGACCGTGGACCAGACCATCAATTGCTCATATGCAAGTTCAAGCTGAAACTGAAGAAAATCAGAATAAGTCCATGAGAGCCAAAATATGACCTTGGGTACGTCCCACCTGAATTTAGAGACCATCTGAAGAACAGATTTAATGCATTGAACTCTAGTGACTGAAGATGAGACAAGTTGTGGAATGACATCAAGGACATCATCCATGAAGAAAGCAAAGGTCATTGAAAAGACAGGAAAGGAAGAAAAGACCAAGACGGATGTCAGAGGAGACTCTGAAACTTGCTCTTGAACATCGAGCAGCTAAAGCAAAAGGAAGAATTGATGAAGTAAAAGAACTGAACAGAAGATTTCAAAGGGCGGCTCAAGAAGACAAAGTATTATAATGACATGTGCAAAGAGCTGGAGACGGAAAACCAGAAGGGAAGAACACGCTCAGCATTTCTCAAGCTGAAAGAGTTGAAGAAAAAATTCAAGCCTTGAGTTGCAATAGTGAAGGAGTCTATGGGGAAAATACTAAATGACACAGGAAGCATCAAAAGAAGATGGAAGGAATACACAGAGTCATTATACCAAAAAGAATTAGTCGATATTCAACCATTTCAAGAGGTGGCATATGATCAGGAACCAATGGTACTGAAGGAAGAAGTCCAAGCTACTCTGAAGGAACTGGTGAAAAACAAGGGTCCAGGAATTGATGAAATATCAACTGAGATGTTTCAACAAACAGATGCAGCACTGGAGGTGCTCACTCGTCTATGCCAAGAAATATTGAAGACAGCTTCCTGGCCAACTGACTGGAAGAGATCCATATTTATGTCTATTCCTAAGAAAGGTGATCCAACTGAATGTGGAAATTATAGAACAATATCATTAATATCACACTCAAGCAAAATTTTGCTGAAGATCATTCAAAAACAGCTGCAGCAATATATCAACAGGGAACTGCCATAAATTCAGGCCGGTTTCAGAAGAGGGCGTGGAACCAGGGAAATCATTGCTGGTGTCAGATGGATCCTGGCTGAAAGCAGAGAATACCAGAAGGATGTTTACCTGTGTTTTATTGACTATGCAAAGGCATTCGACTGTGTGGATCATAACAGATTATGGATAGTATTGCAAAGAATGGGAATTCCAGGACACTTAATAGTGCTCATGAAGAACCTTTACATAGATCAAGAGGCAGTTGTTCATACAGAGCAAGGGGATACTGATTGGTTTAAAGTTAGGAAAGGTGCGTGTCAGGGTTGTATTCTTTCACCATACCTATTCAATCTGTATGATGAGCAAATAATACAAGAAGCTGGACTATATGAAGAAGAATAGGGCATCAGGATTGGAGGAAGACTCATTAACAACCTGTGTTATGCAGATGACAGAACACAGCCTTCAGTTTGGGCTGTACCTCAACATAAAGAAAACAAAAATCCTCACAACTGGACCAATGAGCAACATCGTGATAAAAGGAGAAAAGATTGAAGTTGTCAAGGATTCCATTTCACTTGGATCCAAAGTGAACAGCCATGGAAGCAGCAGTCAAGAAATCAAAAGACACACTGCATTGGGTAAATCCGCTGCAAAGAACCTCTTTAAAGTGTTGAAGAACAAAGATGTCACCTTGAAGCCTAAGGTGCGCCTGACCCAAGTCATGGTATTTTCAATCACATCATATGCATGTGAAAGCTGGACAATGAATAAGGAAGACTGAAGAAGAATTGACACCTTTGAATTGTGGTGTTGGTGAAGAATATTGAATATACCATGGACTGCCAAAAGAATGAACAAATTCGTCTTAGACGAAGTACAACCAGAATGCTCCTTAGAAGCAAGAATGGCGAGACTGCGTCTTACATACCTTGGACATGTTGTCAGGAGGGATGAGTCCCTGGAGAAGGACATCATTCTTGGCAAAGTACAGGGTCAGCGGAAGAGAGGAAGACCCTCAACGAGGTGGATTGACACAGTGGTTGCAACAATGAGCTCAAGCATAGCAACGATTGTAAGTATGGCTCAGGACCAGGCAGTGTTTCTTTCTGTTGTGGATAGGGTCGCTATGAGTCAGAACCAACTCGACGGGACCTAACAACAACAACAATGTTGATGAGAATTGTTGACTTGGACGTCAGAAGTGAATAAGAAAGAGAGATGTTCAGGGAACTTTGAGAGTGATGGCATCATATTTCCCGTAATCAGGAACATAGGCGGATGATCAGGTTTAAGAAAGGGGCGATAATGGGTTTAGTTAAAACAACCTGAGCTTGAGACTCCTGCAAGGAATCCAGGCATAGGCAGTTGAAAGCATGCAGAGAGAAGTTGAAGGTACGGGTCCATGAGTTGTCATTGGCAACCATAAGTTATGGTGGGATATTATCCAGCCCTTAAAATATATAGTAAAGCCTGTGAAAACCAGAACATGTATGGAGAAAACATGTCAGAGAGGGAAACTCAAACATTTTCCACTAGTAGAGTGTGGTAGAAAAGTGATAAGAATGCACCCTGCCAAAGGCGGAAATGCGAGACCCAGAAAAGCATGGCAGTCCCGTCAAGTTCTGGCTCTCACAAGTTTCACTGTAATTATTATGACTAAGTAGTGGGTTTGATTTGGTTTAAGTAGCAACACGGGAACGTGAAAAGAGCAAAAAAAAAAAAAAAAAAAAAAACCCAAATGAGACCAAACCAAAGCCATTGCCTTCCAGTTTTATTCCGACTCATAGCGATCCTATAGAATAGAGTAGAACTGCCCTATGGTGAAAAGATCAGGATACAAAATTGTATCTATTTTGTGATTTCAACTATATAAAAATTGTGTTTGCAAATGGTTAAAAAATGAGAAGAGGGAAATAGAAGAATATAAAACAGCAGATTTATTAAGACGAAGGATTCTTTTTTTTTTTTTTTGGAACATTTTATTGCGCTTTAAGTGAAAGTTTACACAGCAAATTAGTTTACCATTCAATAATTCATACACAGATTTTCCGTGACATTGGTTGCAATCCCCACAATGTGTCAGCACTCTCCCGGTTTCCACCCTGAGTTCCCTGTTTCCATTCGTCTGGTTTCCCTGCCCCTCCCTACCTTCTTATCTTTGCTTTTGGGCAAATGTTGCGGTTTTGGTCTGTATGGTTGATTGTTCTAAGGAGCACATTCCTCACAGGTGTCATTGTTCAGTTTATAGGCCTGACTTTTATTTGGCTGAGAGGTGACCTCTGGGAGTGGCTTCAGTTCCAAGTTAGAACGATGTCTAAGGGCCATAGTTTCGGGGGTTCCTCTAGTCTCTATCAGTCCGGTAAGTCTGGTCTTTTACATGAATTTGAATTTTGCTGTGTTCGTCTGCCATTCTAACCAGGACTTTCCATTGTATTCCTGGTCACAGTGGCCAGTAGTGGTAGCTGGACACCATCTAGTTCTTCTTGACTAGGCCCATTAGTCCTTTGGACTAACTGTTTCCTTGAATCTTTGGTTGTCTTCGCTCCAGATAGGAAGAGGACAGTAGTTGTATCTTACATGGCCGCTTACAAGCTTTTACAACCCCAGATGCTACTCACTAAACTAGGATGTAGAACATTATCTTTATGAACTACATTATGCCATTCGATCTAGATGTCCCCTGATACTATCCTTTGCCTTCAAGTCCAGCAACTCAGTCTCTGAGGTGTTTGGTTATATCTAAGACATTTCCGTAATTGTGCCTCTATGTGATCTATTATATATATATATATGAATATACATGTAGCACATACAAGTGTGTATGTAGAGATATCCACAAACATACCTATATATGCATGCAGGTGTACTCCTATATGACCTCCCACACCGATTTAGCATACATATCTCTCTGTGTTTCCACTCACACATTGTTGTTATTGCTGTTGTTGCAGGATTGTATATGTTGTAGTATTTATTGCAGTTTCCTTTATCCTTTTGTATCTCTCAGTGTTTTCCTTTGCCTTGTGCTGACTTCCCCCGTAATGTGTATTGCCTTTCCCTTCACCAGAATTAACATGGTGGCACGGTGGTTAAGAGTTCAGCTGCTAACCAAAAGGTTGGTGGGATGGATTTACTTCTGCGTTCTCAGTTCTATTCCTTTGGTCTATGTGTCTGTTTTTTTATGTGTCTGTCATTGTACCAGTACCAGGCTGTTTTGACTATGATGGCTGTATAGTAGGTTCTGAGACTGGGCATTGTGAGGCCTCCTACTTTGTTCTTCTTCAATAATGCTTTAGCTATTTGGGGTCTCTTTCATTTCAGGAAAGGGTGTTGAATTTTATCAAATGCCGTTTCTGCATCAGTTGAGATGATCATGCAATTCTTTTCCTTTTTTTAAATTTATGTGGTGAATTACATGATTGATTTTCTAATGTTGAACCTTCCTTGTATCCCTGGCATGAATCCCACTTGATCATGATGTATTATTTTTCTGATATGCTGTTAAATTCTATTGGCTAAAATTTTGTTGAGACTTAGCCCTGGTAGTGCAGCGGTTAAGCACTTGGCTGCTAACAAAAGTCGGCAGTTCAAATCCACCAGCTGCTCCTTGGAAACCCTATGAGGCAGTTGTACTTTGTCCTATATGGTCACTATGAGTCAGAACCTACTCAATGCAACGGAGGTTTTTGTTTTTTTTTTTTTTGTCTTTTTGAAGTATATTCATGAGGGATATTGGTCTATAATTTTCTTTTTTAATAATGTCTTTGTCTGGCTTTGGTGTCAGGGTTATGCTGGTGTCATAGAATGTATTAAGGAGTATTTCTTCCTTTTCTATGTTCAGTAGAATTGGTGTCAGCTCTTCTCTGTATGTTTGGTAGAATTCTTCAATGAAGCTGCCTGGGCTGGGGCTTTTTTTTTGGGGGGGGGACAGGTTTTTTTAAATGACCTCTTCAATTTCTTCTTTTATTAAGCGTCTGTTCAAATTTTCTACCTCAGTTTGTGTTAGTTTAGGCATGTAGTGTGTTTCTAGAAATTTGTTCATTTCTTCTAGGTTTTCAAATCTGTTGGAGTAGAATTTTTCATAGTATTCTGTTATAACCCTTTTTATCTCAGTTGGTTCTACTGTAATGTCCCCCACCTCATTTCTTGTTGTGGTTATTTATATTTTCTCATTTTTTCCTTTGTCAGTTTTGCCAGTGGTTTGTTGATTTTGTTGATCCTTTCAAAGAATCAACTGGTAGACTTGCTTATTCTATTATTTTTGTGTTTTCTGTTTCATTTATCTCTGCTTTAATCTTTATCATTTCCTTTCTTCTGGGGACTTTGGGCTTCTTTTGCTGCTCTTTTTGTATTTGTTCCAGTTGTAGGGTGAAACTATTGATTTGGGCCCTTTCTTCTTTTTTGATGTGTGCATTTGTTGCTACAAATTCCTCTATGAGCCCTGCTTTTGCTGAGTCCCACAGGTTTGGGTGTGTTGTATTTTTATTCTCGATTGATTATAGGAATTTTTTAAATTTCATTTTAATTTTCCTATTACCCAGTGGTTTTTAAGCAAGATGTTACTCAGTTTCCAGTATTTGATTTTTTTCCCTTGTTCTTTCTCTTGTTGATTTCTTTTTTATACCATTATGATCAGAGAAGATACTTTGTATTATTTCAATGTTTTTGAATTTATTGAGGCTCACTTTGTGGCCTAAAATATGGTCTATTCTGGAGAATGATCCATGTGCATTGGGGAAGAATGTGTACTGTGCTGCTGTTGGGTGGAGTGTTGGGTAAATGTCTATGAGGTCAGGTTGGTTTTCTGTGTTATTTAGATCTTCTATATCTTCGCTGAGTTTCCTTCTAGTTGCTCTGCCTTTCATGAAAAGTGGTGTGTTAAAGTCTCCTATTATTGAGGAATTATCTATTTCTCTTTTCAATATTGTTAGAGTTTTTTAAAAATATATTTTAGAGCTTCGTCATTGGATGAGTAAATATTTATTATGGTTATGTCCCCTTGATGGATTGGTGTTTTAATCATTACATAAACCCCTCCCTTGTCTCTTTTGATGGATTTTTACTTAAAGTCTATTTTATCAGAGATTAATATTTCCTCTCCTGCTCTTTTTTGGTTACTGTTTGCTTGATATATATTTTTTTCATTTTTGATTTTTAGCCTATTTTTGTCTTTGATGTCTAAGACGTGTCTTTCTTGTAGGCAACATGTTGTTTTTTGTTTTTTGTTTTTTAATCTATTCTGCCACTCTGTGTCTCTTGACTGGTGAGTTTACACCATTTATGTTCAGCACGATTATCAATAGGTACGAGTTTACTGCTGTCATTTTGTTTTGCTTTTTGTATGTGTGTGTGTGTGTGTGTGTGTGGTGTTGATGGTTTCTTTGTTCTGCTTAATTTTCTGTACTGAGGTCTTTTTGGTTATGGATTTTCTTTTCATTTCCTTCATTGTCGTTGATTTTGTGTTTACCAAGTCTTGATGATTTTCTTCTTTTTTATTTTGATGAGTGGGTTTGTTAATTTTCTTTGTGGTTACTCTGAAATTTACCTGTATTATCTTAAGTTTAAAACAACCTGTTATTTCTTGATGTTGCCTTGGCTTCCTCTCCACATAGAAGTTCTATAACTACATCATTTATTCCCCCTTTTGTTTCAAAGTTTTCCTCATTTACAAATCAACTTCTCTGGTTTCCTGTTTTCAGTTTTGTAGCTTTATTTCACTTTCAAGAATTCTTTATCTGGGTTGATATCTGGGTAGTGCTGTCGTGTGTGTCTATCTCAGGTTGTTGTCTGATGTCGTTGGGTCTCTGTCCAAAGGACTTGCTTTAATACTCCTAGTAGGGTTGGTCTGGTTTTTACAAAGTCCTTTAATTTCTGTTTATCTGGGAATGTCCTAGTTTCACCATCGTATTTGAGAGACAATTCTGTTGGATATATAATTCTTTGTTGGCAATTCTTTTTTTCTCAGGGTTTTATATATGCCATCACACTTGCCTACATGGTTTCTGCTGAAAAATCAGATCTTAGTCATGTTGGTTCCCCTTTTTAGGTGATATTTTTTGTTTTGTTTTAATTGTATTGTGTTTTAGGTGAAAGTTTACAGCACGAATTTATTTCTCATTCAAAAGTTTATACACAAATCGTTTTGTGATGTTGGTTGCAGTATCAATTTGTCGGCACTTTTCCCCTTTGCCTTTTCACCCTGGATGGTATTTCATTTTTCCCAAGATGCTCTTAGGAATCATTCTTTGCCGTGGGTTTTGGAAAATTTGATTATATGTCTTAGTGACTTTATTTTCGGGTGCCTCCTATACGGGGCTCATTGAGTTTCTTGGATGGAAACTTTTTTGTCTTTCATGATATTAGGAAATCTGATATCTGCCAGCAAATCTTCAAATATTCTTTCTGTGCTTTTCTTATCTCCTCCTGTTCTGGGATTCCAATCACAGGTAAATTATTCCTCTTGATAGGGTCCCATATAACTCTTAGACTTTCATCATTCTTTTGTTCTGATTGTTCCACAAATTAGTATTAAGAGATTTGTCCTCTATTTTGCTGATTCTTTCTTCCATTGATTCAATTCTACTTCAATGTTCTTCCATTGAGTTATCTATTTCTGAAGTTTCATTGTTAATCTTATGAATTTCTAGTTGCTATTTTTGTACAAATTCTAATTGTCTATTTTGTCCTCGTATTGTTTTCTTGAATTCTTCTAGAGTTTATTCGGTGTTTTCCTTGGTTTGGTCTGTGTTTTCCTTGATCTCTTTGAGGATCCTTTATATAACTCTCTTTTGATTCCTTATCAGGTAGTTCTATCACCATTTCTTTCTCAGAAAAGTTTTCTGCCCCTTTATTTTGGTCGTTTGCTTGAGCCGTCTTGTCCTGTTTCTTCATATGATTTGCTATTGTCTGATGTTTCTGAGGCATTAAGGTGTTATTTTATTTAATTATTGATTTATGTCTGCTTACTTCATCCTGATTTTGGGCTGTGTTTTGTTTTGATATATCTGGGTGGATGTGGCAGCATGCTCTACTGGTCACTAGTCTGGTGGCATGGGAGTGCTCACCACATGTCTTCAGGTGGACGGGACAGTGGCTGGCAGTATGGGTGCAGGTCTGTGCTCTCTGGTTGTGCAGGGCAGCTGAGAGAGGGCTGGGCAGATGCTGGCTTCCACCTGTCATTAGTCCAGTGGTGTGGGTGTAGGTGATGGCACTTGCCAAGTGAGCAGGGTGGCAGATGTGGTGGGTGTGGGGGTGGGTGAGTGGGAGCATGGGAGCATACTCTCTACCACTCATCTGATTGGTTCCTGGGGTGGGTGGTGGTTGTGTGGGAGCATGGGAACATGCTCTCTGCTGCTCAACAGGTTGGGAGGAGTAGTTGGTGGGCAAGTGTGTGGGCAGGAGTGCGCTGGCCTCTGCTCACTGGGTCAGTGGGCAGGGGTGTGTGGCAGGTGAGTGAGAGTATGGGAGTGTGCTTACTCCTGCTCATTGGGTGGGCAGGGATGTGGCAGATGGGGGGGGAGGGGTGGGCTTATATTATGGTCCCATTAAGTAGTGGGTTTGATTTGGCCTATGAAGGGCCACTTTGTTCTGGGAGAAATTTTGTCACCTGTACAAGTCAAAAGCCATCACTCCCATTGCTCTGGTTTGACCCAGGTAAAAGCCTCGATTTTCAAAAAAGAAAGATGCAATTGTGTAATAGCTTTCTCATTGCTGTGATGTTTCAGGGCGATCCAACTGTAATGTCATTTCCATGCTTTTAAATTGTTTTTATCGTCGATGAAATGAAATGAAGCTGTTAATGAAAAACCAAATGGGAAATGCATCTGGCTGCTCTGTGAGGGAGAAATCAGGCTACCCTCCGCTCCGTGAGTGTAACACCTTGCTTTTTTTTTTTTGCCCAGCTCTTCAAAGTAAAATGGTAAATAGCATTAGCAGATCAGGTCAGCAAGACTTACGGAGGCCTTGTGGTGAAACCTGGTGTTTCTGTGCTGTTGAATGCATTTGTGCTAAGTGCCCTGATCTGTTCAAATACCAGAGGAGGGAGTTTTTGGACTCAGATAGCACTGGCTTTCCCAGGTTGATGTGTGGTTTGTGGGGGTAGATGGTGTGGGAAAGAAAAGCAGCCATTGCTGAAGGTTGGCCACATTGCAGCCTGGGTAAGAGGTTAGGAAGGCAGATGGCACTAGGCTAAAAGGTGTTTTATATTATCGAAGCAGAACTTTCCCAAGGCAGTTTGTCCTTTTGCCTGGGGGGAGATGATCTTTCTAAATGACTCGACTAACTTCTTTTCTGGCATACTTTTGCAATTGGTTCATTTCCAGGTACCAGAAAGAATGTAAATATGGAATGAATCAACTTTTTCCACATTTTTCTCTAGCAGTTCTTTTATGAAGAACAGATTTTCCATAGAGGAAATTAAAAAATACATAAAACTGAGAAACTGTGGTGTGGTTGAGAATGGCCTCATTTTCCATGTCACTTTGTAACTGGCAGGGCACACTGTATTCAAATGGCATTAGTATAAAGTGTGGGGTTTGTTTCAATTAGCTTCATTTTTCCTCGAGATGAGGAATTATCATAAATGCCTGAAATAACAGTCGTCTCACAGAGGAGCTGTGTCGTTGCCTTGGGAGTTTTGTACTGCTTTTTCTTTTCTTTTTTTTTTTTTTTTAACTACACCTAGTTATAAAGATGATTAAACTCTGATTGAATGCATTTGATACAGGCCTTTTGCCTAAATTAGGAATGGGTGAGAAGGGCAAAGGTATAACTCATTTCCGAAAGACAGACAAATTGTTCTTTTGCAGTAAATTTGGGCAGAATGATTTTTTCCATTTTAGAGCATTTTTTCTTCTACATGAAACACAAGAATTTTCATTAGCATTTGGTTCAGATTTTTTCTTGGATGTCATCGTTTTGAATGATTTGAAAAGATTCTTTTTGGTGCATCTGTAAACATCTAAAAATTAGATATTTGGTCAAAGACAATTGATATGGACAGCTCAAAAAGCCAGAACTTTATGCAAAGCAATATCTCGATTGCCATCTAAATGAAAACCGCATGTCAAACAGATGCCATAAATAGGAATTCAGACAAATGCTCATTGATAGTTTTTCCAAAGTGTATCTTAGACGGCTCCGCACACTACAGGCTCTGTGAAGTACAGCCTGTTTGGTATGCTGAAGGCAAGTTAAAGTTCCTTTTCTTTCTCTTGTAACACTACAAGTCTAACCTTTATTGTCAGGGCCTCAGCTGAATTTTCCAACAGCAGATGAGTGGGGATGCATGGAAATAGCATGTGTTTCACCAGTTGCCTTTATTTCTCCCTCAGGACAAGCAGCTGTCAGGTCAGCCCCCCATTGCAGATCTTGAAGCCATCAAGAGCAGGGATATATTTGCCTTGTTCTGAGGGCAAGTTCCTGCTGACTCGGGAGATCACATAAATACCTTCAGGCCAGCCTATCTGAGTCGCCAGTGAATGACCTCACTGACAGGCTGAAAGCACCAAGTTCGACTTATAGAGCCAGTAGAGGGGCTGCTCAGCTCTGCTGCCAGCCAAGGCAATAAACAGGAAGGGGTGAATCCGTTTGCGTTCACACCTCCGTAAGTCTAGGTGGTATGGAACTAATTCTAGAGTAATAGTAGCAAAAAAACGCATCCACATACCCTTTACAGCCTCATTACCTCAAGTGCTCTGCAAAGAAATCCAGAGTCTTTGATAGAACTTGGTCCTTACCTAAAGTTCTTAATAATCACAACTAGATGTAGTTTAAGAGCTAAAATCTGGTTTTTTAAAATGTGAATTTGATGTCTTTCCATTAGCAGGCTAACCATGGGGGAGATGGGGAGGGCCAGTTTTGCTGTTAACTAACCTTAGTTCTCTAGGTTGTGGGAAGGAAGCTTCCTGAGATAAGGAGAAGAAAATGTTAATCCTTTTTGTCAGGTGTGTGTTGTTCACATGTGGTGACGGAGGATTTTGGGTCTTTTAGGGGTGTTGCTCCTCCTGTGTTTCTCCTCAGTGATAATATCTAACATTTACTGAGAACTTACATGCTAGATCAAGGAGCCCTGGTGGTGCTGTGGTCAAAGCAATCGACTGCTAACTGAAAGTCGGTGGTTCAAAACCACCAGCGGCTCTGTGGGAGAAAGATGTGACGATCTGCTTCCATAGAGATTTACAGCCCTGGAAACCCCATGGGGTGACTGTCACTTGGAATCCACTTGACAGCAGTGGGTGCGTGCTAGATCGTTCACCTAGACAACTGTGTTTATTTCTGGAAACAACCCTGTGAAATTGGTATAATATCATTGGCCTTGTGGTGAAACCAGACCTGATGGGTTAAATAACTTGCTGGGAGTCATGTTAATAAGGAGGAAATGACTGATTTGAATCCTGGCATGAAAAGTGTTCAAACCAGCACAGTGGTGTACTAATTTTGCCTTCACACCACTTGTTCTGACAGAGCTGTTGAACCCCTGTATTCATTAAGTATATTTATTTAATACATTTATCCTTGAAGTAGTTGATGTTTGTTTGCTCGTTCATGCAACAGAGATTTATTTAAAGCCTGTATGTGCCAAACATTCTACTAGGTGCTGGGGATAAAGCCATGAATAAAACATGTGCACTCCCTGCCTTTATGGAACTCACAACTCAGTGGGGAGAAAGATACCATCACACTGCAGAACAGGAGCCCTGAGGATGGGATCCTCTTATGGACTGAATTGTGTCCCCCTAAAATGTGTGTCAACTTGGCTAGGCCACGATTACCAGTATTGTGTGATTGTCCACCATTTTGTCATCTGGTGTGATTTTTCTATGTGTTGTAAATCCTATCTCTATGATGTTAATGAGATGGGATTAGTGGCACTTACGTTAATGAGGCAGGAATCAATCTACAAGATTAGGTTGTGTCTTAAGCCAATCTCTTTTGAGATATAAAAGAGAGAAGCAAGCAGAGAGACACGGGGACCTCATATCACCAAGAAGCAAGAGCGAAAAGAATAGCACATCCTTCGGACCTGGGGTCCCTGTGCTCAGAAGCTCCTTTACTGGGGAAGACTGCTGACAAGGACCTTCCCCCAGAGCCAACAGAGAGAGAAAGCCTTCCTCTGGAGCTGGAGCCCTGAATTGGGACTTCTAACCTCCTAGACTGTGAGAGAATAAATTTCTGTTTGTTAAAGCCATCTACTTGTGGTATTTCTGTTATAGCAGCACTAGATAACTAAGACAGACCCTCAACCTGCCTGGGGTCACCCCTAAGCTGGCAAGTGCCACAGAGGAGGTGATGTTTGAGTTAGGCCTTCCTGGATGTTTAGGAGTCTGCCTAGTGCTCAGAGTTGGGGAGATCATTTTAAATGAGTTGGCTTATTTGGAAACTATAAGGTGAAGCGTGAGGAGTGCCAGAAACCACCTACCATTGTTCCCTAGTCTGGAATCTCCCTGTTTTACACCCCCACAAAACACACACACCTTTTCCCCTACACCCCACTGCCCACTTACCTGGTGGACCTTCCATAGCCTTCATGTCTTGGTTTAGGTGTTACTCCACCTGAGAAGACTTCTTTAACTCTCCCAGTAATTATCAGATGTTCACCCACAGTATTCAGTGCTTCCCCTTGTCATAACACTGATGACATTACATTTTAAGTGCCTATCTGTCTGCCCCTTCAGACTATAAGTCATTGGAAGCCAGGGATTGTGGCTTAAAAGCTAGCACATAGAATATACAAAATAAATATGAGTTGAGTGAATGAATGAGGATGGGAGGGAGATGGAGATGAGTGGTAAACAGGAATAGACCACGAAGGGCAGAGTGTGACACACACATGCCCTTTCTGTGCACATGCCTGGCTAACCCCACAGATATTTCATACCCCTTCTCTCTTGCCACCTACACTCTAGGGGATGCAAAGGCCAACTATTCCTTTTCCCAGCCACCATACAGCAAGGGGTGGCCATATGATACCCTTCTGGCTAATGAATCCTAAGCAAAGACCTGCTGAGGGAATTTTGGGGAAGTGTTTGCTTTTCTGATAAAACTGGGAATTTTCTGCTTAGCATGTTTTTTCCCTACTTTACATGAGGGAGTGACAGCTGGCTGAAGAAGCTGTAGTAGCCACTTTGTTGTCTTGAAAGAAAGGCCAGCAGAATCAGACTTTGGCCCTGATGTTACTGAGCTGCCAGACAGTGCCAGGAAACAACTACCTCTAGACTTCTCTTTATGTGAGAAGAATAATCCTGTGGTTAAATTGTGTTACTTGCAGCCAAATGTATTCCTAACTGCAATGCTATGTAATAAGAATAAGGGTATAATCACAGCTCCAAATGCTTTACTTGCACTTATCTCAATTAATACTTGCAATAACTCTATGTAGAAGGTGCCATTATTATTATCACCCCCATTTTACAGATGAGATTTGTTAACTTGTTCAAAGTTCACGTAGCTAATAGGAGGCAGAGCCAAGATTTCAACCCAGAGAACCCCACTTTAGAGTTTGTGCCCTTGACCAGTACGTATAATTTCAGGTCAAGGAAATTGGACTTCATTCTGAGGTTGGTGAGATGATGTGGTAGGCAGAATAAAGTCCCCCCCCGCCAACTCCCCACCCAGGATATCCATGTCCTAATGCCCAGAACCTGTAAATATGTTAAGTTACATGGCAAAGGGGAATTAATGTTGCTGTTGGATTTAAGGCTGATAATCAACTGACCTTAAGGTGGGGAGATTAGCTGGGATCGTCCAGGTGGGCCTAATATAATCATAAAGGTCTTTAAGAGTGGAAGCGGGAGGCAGAGAAGGAGGTCAGAGTGATGCATTGTGAGAAGTACTTGACCTGCTGTTGTTGATTTTGCAGATGGAAGAAGAGACCACAAATCAAGGAATGGAGGTGGCTTCAAGACACCGGAAAAGGTAAGGAAATGGATTTTCCCCTAAGTCCTACATGGAGGAACATAGCCTTGCTGACACCTTGATTTAAAAAAAAAAAAAGAAAAGTTTTTTTTTTTAGCCTAGTGAAATTTGGGTGAAAATCAACATAACTGTAAGATAATAAATTTGTATTACTTTATGCTACTAGGTTTGTAGTTATTAATTACAGCAGCAATAGAAAATGAATAGAGTTGACATTGACAGGCTTCCCTCAGAGTATGGGCATGATCAGGTCCGCCATCTTGGTGAGATCCTTCCCATGGCAGTGTAGAGCGAGGATTCGTTGAGGGAAATGTTACTCAGAAGCAGAGAGAGAAATTAAGAGGCATTGTAAATGAAAAAGCACCAGAGTGTGAGGGCCCAAACTTTGGCAAAGGACATGGATTTGTTTGTTTTTTAAGGTATTTGTGGAGTAAATGTTGTAAAGTTGAAAAGAAGGAGTCAAGGGCGAGCATATTTTTGAAATTCAGAATGAAGAGAAGATACTTGTTGGAACAAGGTCTCTAAGAAAGTAGGAGAAGAAGGGACAGATCTTGGTCTGTGGAAAAGGAAGGATGTGTTGGTAGGTAGATTTCCATATTGTTTCTTGTGGGAGTTGGGAGCAGTGATGGTGATGCTGGTTGTGGGTAGGGTTGCCATGGGTTGGGAGCTGATTCAACAGCAGCTAACAACAACAGTGGTCCCATAGGGTTTCCAAGGAGAGGGTGGTGGATTTGAACTGCTGACCTTTCTGGTTAGCAGCCATAGCGCTTAACCACTGTACCACCAGGGCTCCAACAATGGTCTAAAAAATGGTCTAGGTAAGGTTAAAACCTCACCCTTTTATGGCACCCCTTTTTGAGACTGTGTTCTATATATTTCCCCCCACCAGATGCTCAGCAGCCTAGGCGCAAGTACAGAGATAGACTGAATAAGCAGTGGAAATTTAGAAGTAAATGAGATTTTTTACTGCCCCTTTGAGCAGAGGAGGGATTTTTATATGAGATAGAAATAATGCCCATTTCATCTTGTCTGAGAAGCACATTTATCCTACTACTCTTTACAAAACCTCCCTCATCAGTTCAATAATACCTCCTCTCAGTAGATCATTCCTTCATTCCTTCCACAGCCACTTTTTCCCCAGGAAAAGAGCCAGGTCGTTCATGTCAAGATGGGCATGCCTTGCTGTGTCACCCCTTCTTGAGATCATGCTTTTAACAGATGACAGTGAACCTGAATTTGAAGGAAAGCAGGTGGGAGGAGGGGCTCAATCCAAGAGATTAAAAAAAAAAAAAGTTGCTGTCGCATGGATTCTGACTCATAGTGACCCTATAGGACAGAATAGAACTGCCCCATAAGGTTTCTAAGGAGAAGCTGGTGGATCTGGTGGATTTGAACTGCTGACCTTTTGGTTAGCAGCCATAGCTCTTAACCACTTTGCCACCTGGGCTCCATCAGAGGCATAGAAGAGCGAATTGTTGGAGCTCAGAAAGTAAATGGCTTCTCAGTTGCATATGCCCACCTTCCAGGTTCCCAACAGGAAGGCCTCAACGTGGGCTGGACAGAGAAAGCTGCAATTGAGATGACTGCACTCATACAACAGATCAAAGTGTGATCCTACGCGATCCTCATGATCGCTGACATGTTCAAGTCCTTCACTGAGGCCGCTATGCCAATCCATTTCTCCAAGGGTCTCCCTCACCCTCACCAGCCCTCTGCTTCACCAAACATGATATCCTCCTCCTGCGATTGATTCCTTGTGATTAAGTATCCAAAGCAAGCAAGTCAGACAATGTTCTGTTGTGATCATAAGGTAATCATTGCCTAATTTTTACAACTAGGTCTCCAGGCCTTCCTTCCTAGTCTATCTTTGTCTGGAAGCTTATTGCCTATAAGGCACCTGGATAGTCTGTGCTCAGTCGAGCTTTGCTCATACAATGAAGTGTGTCTGCACTGAGTTCTCTGGGAGATGAAGGTGAGAAATCACAGGCAGGGTAGAGGAAAAGGCACACACACCCTCTGGACTGGAAGATGTCCCTGGTACCTTCTGACAACAGAGAGAAGGGATGGGGAGAGCTAGGGCCATCTTATGTGAGAAGTGGGGGAGATAAGAAGACATAACACATGATCCAAAACACTCCTTGAGGGCTGGTAAACCTCATTGGGAGGAATACCCTAAAAAGAATGTGCAGCTTGCTAGGTTTGGAGTTCTGTTTAATATCATAGGAAAACTTTCTCATCTTAAAAAAAAAAAAAACGTATAAAGAGAGCCCCTAATCCCCAGTGCCTCAGATTTATACTTTCCAAATGTGAACATCTATTTCTCCATGTGCTTGATATCTTCTTAATGGGCTACAAATATTTGAAATGTGTAAACACCATGGGAGGATGAGTATTGTGAGTGTGCAAGGATAGAGCAGAATTAGGAGAACTGGGAGGTCTTTATGGAAGGGAGAAGCATGAGACGAGGTGTCCGCATTGGCCTGAGCCGCTGGACTGAGGCACACTCAATGCAGGCAGAGTGGAAACATACTTGCATCTGATCTTTCAGGAGTTGCCTGGACGAAAGCATGCAGCGTCTTTCTTCATTGGAGGTGTGCTGTCTTTGGGCTTCCAAAAGCTCTTCCTCCTGGGCTGACCTACTTCCCAGGAAGAGTGGGGTTGCATGTGCTTTGGAAATGCTCGCCTGATGATTGTGAATATACTTTCCTCTGCTTCTGCACCAATCCTCCTCTCATTTGCTGATTTGAAGCTAAATACTGACGTGATCCAAAAATATTGCTCATTCGAGATAGAGTGGAGCCCTGGTGGTGCAGTGGTTAAGAGTTTGGCTGCTCACCAAAAGTTGGGCAGTTTGAATCCACCATCTGCTCCTTGGAAACCCTGTGGGGTGGTTCTATTCTGTCCTACAGGGTCACTATGAGCAGGAATTGACTCGAAAGTGAAGGAGTTTTTTTCCCTGGATAGAGCAATGTGTTTCCAGTCAGAATAATTTCTGGAGTCTTCTCGGTGGTTTTCCTTAATGGACACTCTTGCCCAGACTCCCCTTCACTAGGGAAACTCCTTTCCCCAGGTGCGGAATATGGATGATGATATATCACACTATGTTTTGGCAAAACCTTAATGAGATATTAATGTAGGTGAATCTAATCTTGACCTGGACCAAAAGCCAAAGCCAAAGAGTTGCCATAGAGTCAATTCCCACTCATGGCAACTCCACGTGTGTCAGAGTAGAACTGTGCTCCGTAGGGTTTTCAATGGCTGACTTTTTTTTTTTCTATTGCGGTTTAAGTGAAAGTTTACAAATCAGGTCAGTCTCTCATATAAAAATTTGTATACACCTTGCTATATACTCCTAGTTGCTCTTCCCCTAATGAGACAGCACACTCCTTCCCTCTACTCTCTTTTCGTGTCCATTCGGCCCTCTCATCTCCCCTCCAGGCAGGAGATGCCCACATAGTCTCATGTGCCTACTTGATCCAAGAAGCTCATTCTTCACCAGTATCGTTTTCTATCCCATAGTCCAGTCGAATCCCTGTCTGAAGCATGGGCTTTGGAAATGGTTCCTGTCTTGGGCTAACAGAAGGTCTAGGGACCATGATCTCTGGGGTCCTTCTAGTCTCAGTCAGACCATTAAGTCTGGTCTTTTTATGAGAATTTGGGGTCTCCCACTGCTCTCCTGCTCCCTCAGGGGTTGTCTGTTGTGTTTCCTGTCAGGGCAGTCATTGGTTGTAGCCGGGTACTATCTAGTTCTTCTGGTTTCAGGCTAATGTAGTGTCTGGTTTGTGTGGCTGTTTCTGTCTTTTGGGCTCATAATTACCTTGTGTCTTTGGTGAATGGCTGACTTTTTGGGAAGGAGATTACAAGCCTTTTCTTCCAAGGCACCTCTTAGCAGTTGAGAGAGTTAACCGTTTGCACCACCCAGGGACTTGCAGACCTCAATCTATGTCAATTCACTTCCTTATCGTAGCATCATTTGACAATAAACTGTTTCCTACATTTCCTAACATTTTATGCATTTACGTATGTATTAGAGAATTTGGCACTGGAAGGTAAGTCCATGGGTCTCAGCTGGGGATATTTTGCTGTTTGTTTTTGGTCATCAAGTCCCCCTTGGCTAGTGGAGGATAGTACAGTGGTGAGAACATGACCCCTGGAGCCACAGTGAATGGATTTGAATCCAAGGTCCACCCCTTTCAAACTGCATCATCTTGGGTCAGTCTCTTAACTCTCTATGCCTCAATTTCCTTATTAGAAAATGGAGAGGATGATAATAGGGCTGTTGTAAGAATTAAATTTGTTATTACATGTAAAGGAATCCCTGAGTGGTGCAAACAGTTAACATCTTCAGCTGCTGACAAAAAGGTTGGCAGTTCAAGTCCACCCAGAGGTACCTCAGAGGAAAGACCTGACAATCTACTTCTGAAAAACCAGCTGCTGAAAACCCTAGGTAGCTCAGTTCTACTCTGACACTCGTGGGGTTGCCACGAGTCAGAACTGACTCCGCAGCCGCTGGTGCGGTTTATTACATGTAAAGTGCATGGATCAGTGCCTGGCATGGAGGACAGGCTGTGAGAGTGATGGCTCCTACTGTTTTTGGCCAATACATATATGGTATTTAGAACAGTGCTCAATAAAGGTTAACTATTGTCTTTGTTATTATATGTTCTGTAAAATATGGTCAAAGATCCCAGATCCACGAACCTAAATTCCAGCTTCTTATGACTAATTACAGACTGAGAATGACTTCTAGAGCCATCACTGAGAATTATTGGGCGTGATTAAGGTAGCAGAAAAGTCAGTTTGCGGAAGGTGAAGTGGCAGCCAGGCTGGCAGGCATTTTAAGATCTCTCCCTAGGGTCTGGATGGAGCCCTGGTGGCGCCAGTGGTTAAGTGTTTGCTAACCAAAAGGTTGGCAATTCAAATTTATCAGTGTCTCCTTGGAAACCCTATAGGACAATTCTACTCTGTTCTATAGGGTCACAATGAGTCAGTATCGGCTCGATGGCACGGGGTGTTTTTCCCCAAGGATTCAATGAACATCAGAGGGTTGTCTGTTTCTTAAACACCATAGATGATGCAAAATGATGGCCAATGAACCTGACTCTGACTGCAGGCATGTGGTTTGGCCAGCCCAGCAATTAAAAAAAAATAATTCAGTTGCTAATATTCAACATTTGAACTACTTCACGTAAAACTCTAGATGTCCTGCCACCCTTAAATGATTGGAGGATCTAGCTACAACCTCGGGCTTTGTCTCCTGCGTTGCCACCATCTTCTTCAACTTTACAGAATGGGTTATTCCTTCCCTTTGGATTATTCATGCACTCCTTGTTTTTCCATAGTCACCACCACTCCATATCATATTACATTTAGCCCACTTCACTCATGAATGTTGTCTGCCTGGCCCTTGTAGTTCTCTGAATTTGCAGCTCCTACCGTAAACCGCTGTAAGAGAAGTGTTGTTGGGATGAGGGGCTGGCAGTGCTCAGAATGTGGAAAGGAATATCGTTCATCTAGTCTTGATTCATCACAGGTTCTCTCAGCCTACAAATGGGTCATTTCATGTAAACTGTCACCAAAAAAAAAAAAAAAAAAACCAAAACAAAACCAAAAACCCCATTGCCATCAAGTTGATCCTGACTCATAGTGACTCTATAGGACAGAGGAGAACTGTCCCATAGGGTTTCCAAGGAGTGATTGGTGGATTTGAACTGCTGACCTTTTGGTAGCTCTTAACCACTGCACCACCAGGGCTCTAAACTGTCACCAGTATCACTAAATAGAGTCAACACCTGCACCTTGGATGTGACACCTTGCTCTCTGCAATTAGCAGTTACTCTAAGAAAATGCTCATCGGAGATTGGAAGCCATAGAGAAGTGGGACCAGAGAGAATGGCCTAGACTCACATGATATTCTTAGAGCTGCACAAACTATTTTTAAAGAAACACAGTCTCGTTAATTGTGACTTTGTATTAAAGGAAATGGATTGACACAGTGGCTGCAACAAAGGGCTCAATGATGGTGAGGATGGAGCAGGACCGGGCAGTGTTTCGTTCTGTTGTACATAGGGTTGCTATATGTTAAAAACGACTCGATGGCACCTAACAACAACGACAGTATAATACTTCTGGAAAACAACAGTTTTTTTGAATACCAGATTTGGAATTCAACTTTGGGAACATCTTTAGAAGCTGGACATCTGAAGAGTTGGGTACTGAGTTCCTATTTCTGGAATTAGAAGCAGGAAGGCTGAAGGAGTGATCCTTGGTGTACCTGGGAGGTGGGGCATATATTTTAAATCTTCACTGTAGATGATTTTACTCTCATCAAACCATCACTCCCTCCTGGTATCTCCTTTTGAAACAAGTTATAGATTAAAGGGAATTTTTTTTTTCAAAATAAGTTTTGTTTTTTTTTTAATTTTATTTTTGGTGTCATTCTTGCTGTCTCTACCCATATAGTTTCACCACCTTTAACTTAGGCTCCCTGTCCCCTAAACTTCTCTGTGTTTTAAAGTTACTATTGTCTCTATGAGTCGGACTCAACTCAATGACAATGGGAGTTTGGTTGTCAATTTTCTCTCTCTAGATAATTCTTTAAAAGAGTGCACTGATCATGCTGAACATTCTTTACTTGTTGAGCTAAACTGTTGTTTAGTTTAAAGATGAGTTCATAGGACTGTTTCAGTTCAAAGCTTAAAGATTATCTCAGGGCAGTAGATTCAGAGGTCCCCCCAGTCACAATGGATCCACTAAGTCTGATTTCTATAAAAATTTGAAATCCTGTTCCGCATTATGCCTCCCTTTGATCAGGATCCATCTGTTGGGTCCTTGATCAAAACATTCAGAAATGGTAGCTGAGCACCACCCCTTTCTTCTGGTCTCGAGGCAATGGAGGCAGTAGTTCGTGGAGGCAATTAGACCTGCAGTCCATTTCTCTCTCCTCCCCTGATTTCCTGCTTTTGTTCTCTCTTCAAACTACAGTTGTTCTGAAGCAGATGTTCTAAAATTTAGATTAATCAGCAGTCCAGAGGCACAGAGTTAGCATGCGTCATGCGCCTAGGTGGGAGATGTGTTTTTCAGAAGCAGCTGATGTTGGATAGTGTCTGAACGAAAAGGTTTCTCCTTCTGTTGCCTACAAGATCTGCGAACTCTTCTGTCTCTGGGAGGTTACCTGGACCCATCAAAGAACACCATTGTCAGAGGGCACCACTCAGCACCGCATCCCGCAATGCAAATTGTGAGACAGGCTTCTTTATCAGCAGAGCTGTGTGCTAATGTAACTGTCACATTCAATATTTGCTGCCGTGGCTCAGTGAACGACTGCCGTAAAAGTCTGGCAGTATCTGGCATTTCAAGTGTTTGTGGTGCCTGATGTACAGCTTGCTATTGTAAATAGGCCACACATTTAGAACCAATTACATGCAAGCTATGCTAGCAGGTTTATTTTTTATAACTATCTAAGCTGTGATCAGCGCTTGTAATCACAAAGCAAGGAAAAAAAGGCTGTGACAGCAACACCTTCGTGTTGAAACCAAATTCTTGTTCTGAATTGTTATATAGCATTAAGTATTTTTCAATAAAAAGTGAATATGATTAGGCAGAAGCAAATTTAATTATGAAATAGCCTGAATCTGGCAGATACACTGTGTTTGTATCCACATACTTTTATTTCCTTTAAGTTAAATCTTTACCTAGTTCAGTAAACACCCCAAATGGTATCATTTGGAAGCATTAATTTTTTTTTTTTTTACTTTTATGGGTCAAGGAAAGTTGTCTTTTTGAGTCTTAACGATGTTTTTCTTTTCATCTTTTTTTTTTTCCTTGTCTTTTCTTTCTTTCTTTTTTTTTTTTGGTTGAAGCTGAGTCATAGCAAAGGAGGTAGGCAGGTAGGCAATCTTTTGGTCCCTTCTTGTCCCTCCTAGATGTCTCTTCATCAAGCTGCCATCCTGGGAATTTTTCAGAGCTTTTTTTTATTCCCCCACATCTGAAATATGAAATCAGGGACTTCGGGAAAATGGTTATAGGCCAGGCAGTCTTAATCTGGAGTCCATAGAATTCCTAGGATCTGTGGATGGGGTAGGCAAGAGGAAAACAAAACCTCTAAAAAATACATGCAAAATTTTATGCGTGTGTGCATTTTTCTGGAGAGACGATCTGAAACTTTCACCAGAGCCTGAGAAGGAATCTCAAGTACCACAAGCCTGGAGCTTGCTAAGACCAGAGGAAGGAATAAAAAAGTAGTCCTCAGCACTTGGTGTCTGCTGGCTTGAGGGTTCCAGGTGTCTCACCAGACAAAGGGGCTTAGAGCAGTTGAACAGGAATCTCTGAGGCAATTGCTGCTAATTTTTAGAAAGTCCCAGAAAAAGCTGACCGTGGGGGTAGTTCTGAGAAACCTGGAATGGACTCTTCCCTTTCTGCCAGGCATGGTGCCAGGTTCCGTCAGGGTGTGGGGAGATGATGGGGGCAGTGACCGCTGCAGCAGCCTGTACGGCAGCAACAGCACATCGCCATTTTCTATTCTGTCCAGAGAGGACCCCTGCGAGACGGGAGCACTCCTGGCATGGAAGTTCTCTTTCCACTCCAGTGGAAGTTGTAGAGCTGACCATGCTGGGCCACTTCTGGGGCTCAGGTTGATGGGGACGAATTCCGATGTTGGGGCTTGAGATGGAGGAGAAGCTGGTCCAGGAGCCAGGAAAAAGGGCTCTGAGACTAGGTTGCTACCTGGGCTGACCAAGGAAGGTGGGAAAGTCCAGACAACCTGCAGAAATTGAACGGAGGCTCCGAATCTCTTGTATGACCTAGAGTCAACATTCTTTCCCACATTTCTTCTCTCCTTTCCTCTTGCTGCTTCCTGTGGAGGCTTCAGATGGAGCCAAACACAGGTGCTCAATACCTGTTAATCCCCTAGTCCTCTTCCTCTGCTCTCCTTCTCCTGCTTTTTTCCCAATGTATTCCTCCTGTCTTCCTCTCTCTTCCCCTCATTTCCTGCTTTTGTTCTCTCTTATTAAAATCTGGAGCCTGGCCCCTCCTTATCTTCTGATTTTCCTTATCATTTTGTTACTATGTGTGATTCCTTCGTCTGGTGTGTTCTCTCCCTCTTTCTGTGTCTCCCTTCCGCCCTCCCTCTGCTTTTCATTCATGAGATGGAGCAGGTGGAATGGATGACCTTGGGGGTCTTTGCTCTTTTAAAATGACCTGAGAATTTTGAGCACAAAGCATTCTTATTTAGTTTAGCATAATTTCTAGAGCATCCCAGGGGTGATAAGAAGGAATTGGCTTTATCACTCCATGAAAATCTCACCTGGGATAGATCCCTACACAAACCCCCACCCTTTTGCAAAACAAAAAGTCCAGCCACCCCCTGCACCTGACTCAGGCTTCAGCTGAGGCTCCAGGTCGTTCGGTGACACAAGGATTTCCTGGAATGACCAACTGGAGCCCAGCGGTAGACTTTATTGCTTGACTCACTTCATAAGGGACAAAGAGCACATTCCTTTAGCATTCTTTATGAGCCTGAGCTTTTCCACCTGCAGTGCTACTTAAAGGTAAGTTGTGTCTTGGAGATATTTGTAGATGGTTGTAGTTCTCTAGGAGTCCCTGGGTGGTGCACATGGTTAAGCGCTCAGCAATGAACCAAGAGTTTGGTGGTTTGAGTTCATCCGGAGGTACCTCAGGAGAAAGCTCTCGCTATCTGTGTCTAAAACATCGACCACTGAAAACACTACGGAGCGCAGTTCTACCCTGACATACGTGGGGCTCCAAGAGGCAAAGTTGGTTCAACAGCAACCGGTTTTATTTTGTATTGTTTTTGTAGCTCTCTCGCTCAGTCTAGTTTCTCTTAGATTTTTTAGCAGCTTCAACCCTGTCTTCTCCTCCCGACTGCCTTTATCTTAGCCCTTGTCCCTCACGATGCCTCAGAGTTTCTTCTTTTGCGCATTTGCTGCTGACATTCTCGTCTGCCCACCACTCTGTCTGTTGAAACTCTTCTCCCTCTTCCGTGTACCTCTTCCATGAAACCATTTTAAATCCTCCCTCAGGCTCTGTGCTGTCATAGACCCTTACCTGTGTTCTGGTAGATATTTATCACAGTCTACCTTGAATTATAGCCAGCTGTACATATAGTGAGCCTGGGTGGCACAGTGGTTAAGAGCTTGGTTGCTGACTAACAGGTCGGCAGTTGGAATCCATCAGCTGCTCCTTGGAAACCCTAGGAGGAAGTTCTATACTCCTATAGGGTCGCTAAGAGTCGGAATCAACTTGACAGCAATGGGTTTGTGTACCTCAGGAGGGAGCCCTGGTGGCACAGTGGGTAAATGCTCACCTGCTAACTGAGAGGTCAGTGGTTCAAACCCACCAGCCACTCCACAGCAGGACAAAGATGTGATAGTCTGCTTCCATAAAGAGTTACAGCCTTGGAAACCCTATGGGGCAGTTCTCCTCTGTCCTACGGGGTTGCCATGAGCTGGAATTGACTCGACTGCAGTGGGTTTGGTTTTGGTTTGGTGTACCTCAGGTGGCAGAGGAACCTGAAGAAAGGGTCCTGTACCTGGGACCACACCTTAGTAAATGGCCGCTGAATTGACTTATAGAGTGATCAATAAGGACATTTATCAATAATTTTAATTAACCACAATCACAACAATCATTTGCGTATCAATTTTATGAAGGGTGTTATTGGTTTTGATCTCCGTAAGAGAGTAGGTTATTTCCTGTTTACAGATGAGACTGGGTTCTTGTCAGGGGATCAGCACTCTAATCTTGGTCACTAGACTCCAAAATCCCTGCCCATGTTATTTTGCTCTGAGATTTCCCCTGGGGAGGGAAAGCCCAGGAAGTATATCCTGATGGTCTCCGTTTGCCTGCTGCCCTGTACACTCTCCCTTGTTCTCAGCCATGCTGCCTGCCCCGAAGGAGACTATAGTTGTGTTGAGTAAATTGCTGTTTCCTTTTCTGGTAGCAGCATCCACCAGCACCTTTGTTGAAGGCTTTGGGCCAGGGTGGCTATTGCCCCCTCTGGCTGAGACAGACCATTTGTGTGGAAAAATCACAGCCCTTATTTGGCTACATCTCCCACCCTTAGCGTGCTTTGGGGCAGAAGCCTGCTTTGATCTGTGTGCAGGCCTGGGAGGTTATGGCCCTAATTAATTCATGCATAACAATGAGAATTTCCTTTTCATTGGGAGAAGAGCATAATCATTTCAAAGCTTTCATAATGCTGTAATTCTTAAAAATCCAATTGAATCTTATTTTCAGAAGTCTGGTTAGGGCGATCTATGGATAGTACATTGGGTTTGGGTTATGGATAGTACTGAAACAAAAAAGTAATGAAAAAAATGTTTCTTTCAAATATTGAATGTTCTGCTAGACGAGGTGTTCTTGGCATCAGGAAAGACTTTAGAAATGAAAAAAAGACGACTTATAATAAGCAGAGGAGTGTCAACAAACTCATCAGAATCCAGTTTTCTTAGGTGAACACATCAGCCTACTTATCCCCCTCATTCTGTGGAAATGTCATCTAAAGTGAAAAGGAATAAAGAGTGTGAGGGAGACCACGGGTGTGAAAGCGCTTTGTAAACAGCGATGTGCTTCATGAACGTGACATGGTATTACAGCTCGACTTCTGCTGCTCCCTTCCCCACGGTTAGAAATTATTAGGGGTCCCCTGACTCCTGTCAGACTGCTTTTTAATGATATTTCAGACTTATTCCTAAAGGCAGGACAGTGATACTGGCAGGAAAAGTGCTTAATAATTTGTTTATGGTAAAATGCTATCCTAATTAGTAGATCTCATTAATTTCAATAAGGCATCACTCTGGCTGTTGCTCTCACCGCCTGTAGTCAATCATCCAGCAAGTCCTATTGTCTTGCCTATGAGATCTATCTCTAATCTATTTGCTTTATCTCTACTGCCAGCAGCTGAGTGTATGACCTCTTATGCCATACCAGGCCAAGGGCAACTCATGCCTTCCTACAGTTCACCCTCCATGGCTGTCTTAAGCATCTAGTGCTGCTGTAACAGAAATACCACAAGTAGATGGCCTTAACAAACAGAAATTTTTTCTCTCACAGTCCAGGAGGCTAGAAGTCAAAATTTAGGGTGCCAGCTCCAGAGAAAGGCTTTCTTTGTCGGCTCTCGGGAAATGTCCTTGTCATCAATCTTCCTCTGATCTAGGAGCTTCTCAGCATGGGGACTCCAGGCTCAAAGGATGTGCTCTGCTCCCAGTGGCTTTCTTGGTGTTATGAGGTCCCCATGTCTCTCTGCTCACTTCTCTCATTTATATCTCAAAAGAAATCAGCTCAAGATACAACTCAATCTTGTAGATTGAGTCCTGCCTCATTAACGTAACTACCACTAATCCCACCTCATCAACATTATAGAGATGGGATTTACGAAACATAGGAAAATCACATCAGATGACGAAATGGTGGGAATCACACAATACTGGGTATCATGGCCCAGCCAAGTTGATAGATATTTTGGGGGGACAAAATTCAATCCATAACAGCAGCCACGGGGATCTTTTAGAAACAAATTATGTCACCCTGCAACTTCAAACTCTTCCATGGGTTCCTCAGCAAGGCCTGTAAGACCCTACCAGGTCCAGCCCTACTTGCCTTTCAATCTTTTCTTCTGCCATCACCATCTCCCACTCTGGCCTTCTTTTTCTGTCCCCCAAACACTGGAGGCTTCTTCCCCTCTCAGGCCTTGGCCTTTGCTGTTCTTTCAGGCTGGAAGGCCGTTTTCCTGGAAGTTTGAGTTGGTTGACTGCTCATCTGTCAAGTCTCAGCTCAGACGTTTCTTGCTCAAGGAGGCCTTCTCTGACATCTAATCTACAAGAGCCCACCCACCACACCTGCCTACCATCACCTGCCTCTCTTACCTTATTTTCGTTCAGCATTTACTTCCTGATGTTATTTATACAGTTGTTTGTTTACTAGTCATCTCTTCCCACTAAAGCGTGAGCTCCAGAAGGACAGGAACCGTGTCAGTAATGTTCTCTGCTGTATCTTCAGGGCCTAGAACAGAGCCTGGTACACAAAGAACTCAGACATTCGCTGAATAAAGAATACTAACCAAAGGCAATGAGGCAATGGTGGTTCGGTGGGAGAATTCCTGCCTTCCATGTGGCAGACCCAGGTTTGATTCCCAGCCAATGCATATCAAGTGCAGGCACCACCCATCTGTCAGTGGAAGCTTGTGTGTTGCTATGATGCTGAACAGGGTTCAGCAGAGCTTTCAGACTAAGATGGACTAGAAAGAGAGGCCTGGGAATCTACTTCCAAAAACCAGCCAATGAAAGCCCTGTGGATCACAACAGCCTGAGCTGCAAACCGTCATGGGATGGTGCAGGACGGGCAACGTTTTGTTCTGTTGTGCATGGGGATACCATGTGTCAGGGGCAAACTTGACAGCAGCTAACAACGACAGCTAAAGAAATGATTGGCTGAGAAAGGGGATGTTGCTGTAAGGTGATGTGGTCTGTGCTGGCCGTATGCTAAAACAGCTAACCAATTCAATTCAGTGGCAAGAAGGAGTCAAAATGACTGGTTTTCACTAAGACTGATTAACTCCATTACAGCATGTTGTGGACTGAATTGTGTCCCCCCAAAATGTGTGTCAATGTGGCTGGGCCACGATCCCCAGTATTGTGTGATTGTCCACCATTTTGTCATCTAAAGTGATTTTCCTGTGTGTTGTAAATCCTACCTCTATTATGTCAATGAAGCAGGATTACAGGCAGTTATGTTAATGAGGCAGGACTCAATCTACAAGATTAGGTTGTGTCTTGAGTCAATCTCTTTTGAGATATAAATAAGAGAAGCGAGCACAGAGATGGGGGACCCCATACCACCAAGAAAGCAGAACCAGGAGCAGAGTGTGGCCTTTGGACCTGGGGTCTCTGTGCTAAGAAGCTCCTAGACCAGGGGAAGATTGATGACAAGGACCTTCCCCCAGAGACAACGGAGAAAGAAAGCCTTCCTCTGGAGCTGGTGCCCTGAATTCAGACATCTAGCTTACCAGACCGTGAGAATACATTTCTATTTGTTAAAGCCATCTACTTGTGGTATTTCCGTTATAGCAGCACTAGATGACTAAGACAACTAAGGATTTCCTCTCTGTAGGAATTTGGGATGAGCAAACCTGCCATGTGCTGCCACCTCCTGGGAGTTTCAAGGAAGCTAGAAAGTTATGGTAGATCAGTGTTATGGGTAGATTTGTGCTTCTCAAAAAGATATGTTCAAGACCTATCTCTCAGCACCTGTAATTGTGACCTTATTTGGAAATGGAGTCTTTGCAGAGGTAATTGGTTAGTTAACATGAGGTCCTACAGGAGTAGGGTGGGCCTTAATCCATTATGACTGGTGTCCTTACAAAAAGAGGAACGACGCAAACACTCGTATGCAGAGGGAAGATAACCATGTGCTGATGGAAGCAGAGACTGGAATGATGCTGCCACAAGCCAAGGAAATCCTGAGGCCACTAGAAGCTGGAAGAGATGAAGGAGGATCTCCTCCTAGAGGCTTTGGAGGGAGCATGGTCCTGCCAATGCCCTGAAATCAGAATTCTGGCCTCCAGGATCGTGAGAGAATAAGTTTCTGTTGTTTTACACTGCCTGTCTTGTGGTACTTTGTTATGTTAGCTGTAGGAAATGAGTGCAGTTGGCCTAGAGATGTCCTGATGAAGACCCAGCAGGAGAGGGTCTATGGAGAACAAAGGGAGGGCTAGGTCGAATGTCCTTAAAATGAACTACGTAGTTAAGCCATGAGAACAGCCATGCTCCCAACAAAAGCCTGCCAATAGTCTGATTTGAGAGACAGCAAGTTTGGGCAAATTCAGGGCCTTTTCAAACTCAGCAGTTTTCATGTCTACAACTGGATTTGGGCCTTTTCGGTTTGGGTCTCAGTCCCTGCTAAAGGAATGCCTAGTTGAAAGATAAGTGACCTCATAAAATTTGGGGTTAGGCAGTAAATAACTGGAACTAAGTCGTACTTTGTTGAGTTTTAAAATGGCTCAGAAACAATTGGACTAAATTTCCCTCAAAATTAATGTCAGTGAAAAAAACAATTAAGAAAAATAAAACCCTCCTGGGTATAAAACTGTAACCTGGGGTGGTTTGCTCCAACTCCACTTATTTCAGTTCTTCCATCCTTGGTTGACAAAAGACATAAACTTGAGAGGCTGGCAGGGTTTTGTGCCTTTAAGATTATTACAAAATTACAGTCCCACAGTTTTAGAAATATTTAAAGAAGAGATTTTTTTTTTCCTTGACATTTCTAATTTCTGCTAAGTATTGAAATATATCACCCGTATAATAATTATAGGTCATAGAATTTCAGAGCAGGCAGGAACCCTGGAGACAATTTAGTCTAGTCCATGCGTTTCCACAGAGGTGAAAACTGAGACTAAGAGAGGCAAGCTGAGCAGCTCAAGGTCATGTACAAGCCTGTGGTGGTGCTGGGCCCTGGGTGTCCGTCATCTTATGGAAATACCTGACAGTGGACAGGTCTGGCCCACTTTCCTATTTATGAATATAGGAAAGTTCCAAGGATTTTGATGTGCTCAAATGATGAGATTTTGATGGTCAGGCATTTTAGGAGTTAATCATCACAATTATAATTTTGCTTTTTCCTATTGAGGATTCAGTGATGGGGTGGTTCCGAAGTAAGGCATTAAACACGCAGTGCAGAGCAGCATGTGGCCCAATCACGGGGCTGAAAACCCCTTCCTCCACACCGACATTCCTCACAGGTCTGCCGACTCTACTAATTGTTGAGTTTGGAAACCCACACGTCCCTGCTGCCTTGTGTGAGGCCGTCCACATCCTGAAAGAAGAGGTGGACAAAGCACAAACATCTTTGTGAACTTCTGCTTGGGAGAGAAGGGTGTGTCCCATCAGGACCCCTTCATTTCTGACTTTATTGCATGTTCCTGACAGCTACTGGTACCAGTTGCCAGCGAGTCGATTCTAACCCATGGCGCCCGGTTCCTGCCAGAGTAGACCCGTGCTCCACGGAGTTTTCAATGGCTGATTTTTCGGAAGCAGGTCACCAGGCTTTCCTCATGGGGCCCCTCTGGATGGACTCAAACTGCCAGTCTTTCAGTGAGCTTCTGAGCTGTTTGCTCTACCGTGGACTACGTTACACTGAGACAATGGAAATACAGCACAAAGAGAGAATGCTGCGGGTCATGGACAGCATTGCCTGCAGCCACTGTGATGAGGTGGAGTACGAGTCATCAGCTTTCTTTGAACGCCAGAGTCATGCCACACACAGAGAAAGAAGCGTCAGGCGTGTTTTTAATACAAAGTGACACACTTGCTTTCTTTGTTTTTTTTTTTTTAAATGTGGGAAGGTGCAGCTGCAGATTCCTGGGACCTAGCGCCTTTCCCTCCTCCACCCCCAATATGGCCACAGTGGCCAGAAAGGGAGGGGCGTGGATATAAATGAGAATTTAAAAGGTACCAAGTGAGGAGGAATTTTGGCAGGGAAGAATTGGCAAGTGTTGCCTGAGTGGTGAAAGAGTCTGACTTGGCCGTTTGAAAATACTCCGGACTTACCTAGCTGCAATGAGTTTTTTCTCTTTCAACTGCTTGTTTGATGTAAATGGTCGTCTTTGCTCCCTCTATCCCCTGACACACACGTAACTTCCCGTGGTATCTCCTCAGGCTGAGGACGCCTCAGTTTTTAGGAGCCAAGAAGGAATTTCATGAGTTGGTAGTTAGAAGACAGATCTGCAGGGAGTATCATTAGTGATCTGTAGGCTGTGGCCCCTTCCAAGCTGTTTCCAGCTACTTTTGGATCTAATCCTGGGCAAAAATTGTTATTTGAATTCCCCTTGGAGACACTGTTTAAACTGCCTTTTACCAATTAGTGTCCATTTAGATTTGAGTCAAGACCCGGGGAAATTAGCCTTGCTCTTAAATCACACCAATAAATAACGACAATAACAAAACAATACTTTAATATGTGTGGCGCTGTACTGCCAAAAAGTACTTACATCTGTTGCCCTATATACGCTTTCCAGAATCCTCGAGGTAGATGCCATTAGCCATATTTTTTAATGAAAACACGCATATTCATCATGATTTTTCATAACGTCCTGATTCTGATGAAAGCATTCATATTCAAAAGTAGTTATTAAGTACTTGTTACTGATAATACCAATAATACTGAGTTCATTTGACAGAAACCAAGGACCACAAAAAGAATTTTCTATTTTGGTAGAAGCCTATCTGTACGGCATTTTTTCACTTTGGGTTCAAAAGAGTGTGGCGAAGCATTCGGACGTCAGGGTTTAGCTGGATAATACATATTCCACTTGTGGAATTGGTCAAGATCAGAGACGTTTTTCTTTTTCTGTGGCTAAGAAATTAAGTCACTAATATAGTTGTTCTTTCTGGCATTTAGATCACGACTTTTGCACAGACCCACATCAAGGAGAAAAGAGATCCTTTATGTATTATATTTGCAGAATGACTTCAGATGTTTTGACTGGATAGCTGCAAAACAGAATGGAAATAGCGTAAGTCCTGCTCTCCTTCGCTGCCTTCCAGAATCTGCTGGACTCTCTGTATTGTTAGTTACCTTTTGGAATATCACGCTGTGATCCTTATCCAGTGTGCTCTGGCTTCATTACTCCTCTGAAGATCTTGTTAATGTTTAGTTGACTTGTTTTATATATCAGAAGACCCAATAATGTCCACCATTAGAGTATCTACTATTTAAAGTAGAAAGAACATGTTGGCAGGAATGATTTAAAAAAAAAAAGGGAATTGTTTCATATGAACATTCCCCAGAAAAATACATGCACATAAACACATGCAAAGTGTCTTGAGTTGGCTTCTTGCAAGCCTATCCTCAACACCTGTGGAGAGAATCAGAAAGGTCTCAGGGACTGGAGGAACCCCAGAAGACATGGCCCCCGGACTCTGTTAACCCAGAACTAAAACCATTCCCGAAGCCAACTCTTAAGAATAGACTGGGCTATAAGACATAAAATGATACTCACGAAGAGTGTGCTTCTTAGTTCAGGTAGATATGTGAGACTAAATGGGCAGCTCCTGTCTGGAGGCGAAAAGGCAGAAAGGGATAGGAGCTGGTTGAAGGGACACAGGAAATCTGGGGTGGAGAGGAGGAATGTACAGTCACATTGTAGGGAGAGCAACTAGGGTCACATAACAATGTGTTTATAAATTTTTGTATGAGAAACTAACTTGAGCTGTAAACTTTCACCTAAAGCACAACAAAAAAAGAAAAGAAATATCTCAGGATGTTTGCTGTACGGGGTTTGCCATGGCATCTATACATCCTTTTGATGAGGTATGCTTTGGCCTCTGACACCCTGAGAAGTTGAGATACTGTCACTTCTGTCCACTGAGGTACTGTGGACATAGCATCTGTCTGGTTGTCAGGAGAAGGAGGTGAGGAGGAATGGAGGAGCACTTTGCTGTCTCCACCAAAGTCCTTCATCTCTTTTTGACTGCATGGAAGTCATGTCCCTGAGGAAGCCGCGTCCAGGGAGTCACTTACCTCTAGTTTTTCAGAAAGTCTGTCTTCTGGAGTAAATTTTAGTTGTGTCCTGAGTTATATCTGAAAGTCAGTATTACTCCAGTTGTTCAGATTAGGTGATGAATGGCTGTGACGTTGGGAAGTAGGGTAGAATGTGCCTGTATCAGCCAACATCACTGGCTTGGAGAGCCATAAAGAGCCATTCTCCAGATCTTCTATTTTTACCTGAAATTCAAAGTTTACTTGGCCAGACTTTTCAGTGGTGGGGCCCTCATATAGCTCATTTATTGCCCCTCTTATCCCACCTTGAGAGTAATAGCCCTACGGAATTAGCCGCTGATAACCCAGAACATTCCCTTAAAGCTAGCCTTGCTGATTTGTGCCCACTCTAAAAATGGGCAATGCTTAGCAGTCTGCCTCTTCTTTCATCTCAAGGCCGTGTGTGTGTGTGTGTGTGTGTGTGTGTGTGTGTGTGTGTGTGAAATGATCTTCCTGCAATTCTTTACCAGCAACACTTGTATAAACTTTATAAGTATGTATTCATAAACAGCTGTTCTGTTTAGACCTCAGGATAAGGTATCACTTGTGAGTAGAAGGCAGTGGGTTCCCTGAAGGAGGTGGTCAATCCAGGTGTCAATTGCTGGGGAGGAGCCTAACTTGAGTCAGGAACACTGGGCAATTGGACAGAAGGAGAGGGACAATACCTCTTCTGTAGTGTGTTCTGTTTTTCTCTTAGGAGCTGAGATGTTTTGGAAAGTATTCTGGGATAGTGGGTACCAAGATGGCATCCCCCACAAGCAGGCAGATCCAGGGCAGGGATGGCATGGGTTCTGAGCCCAAGAACTAGCTGTATTTTATAAGCTGTACAGATAATCTAGCTGCATATTTCTGTCTCAACCTCTTTCCTTTTAATCACATAAAATCCTTAGTATTTTCTTACATGTCCTGGCCTGGTCTCAGCTGGATGTTAAGGAGAGGATTTTGAGCTGTACATGGTTCAGAGTGTTGAGAGGGACAGCGTGCATTAGATTGGCGTGGCAGTGGCAGCAAGCATTAGGGAGAAATACCAAAGGCTGTTAATAGGCTTGGCTGTTATCCAAAAGTTTGGAGGTTCAAGGACACCTAGGGGCACCTTGAAAGAAAGGCTTGATGATCTACTTAAAAACCAGCCACTGAAAACCCTGTGGAGCACAGTTCTACTCTGACACGCATGGAGTCCCATGAGTCAGAGCTAACTTGATGGCAACTGGTTACTCAAGGTTGAAGGTTGGAGTGAATGGCGAATATAAGAGTCAGTGTCAGGGCTTTGACTTTGTCCCACAGCTGAGGAAATTCTCTCTTCATGGCCAACTTTAGAGGACCTGGGCGGTATTTAATAAGGAAGGAGGTGGCTTCCTAATAGCCCTTTGGTGTTTTGTTCTAGAGTGGTTTTCGTTGTTGCTTAAATTCATTATCTGGCTGGTTTATTTATTTGTTTCAAAAATACATCTGTGGAAAGAGGAGATGGAGAAGCTCAATATCATTGGTCAGAACAAGGCCAGGGGCCTACTGTGGAACAGACCATCAATTGCTCATATTCAAGTTCAAGTTGAAGCTGAAGAAAATTAAAACAAGTCCACAAAAGCCAAAGTACGGCCTTGAGTATATCCCACCTGAATTTAGAGACCATCTCAAGAACAGATTTGACACATTCAATACTAATGACTGAAGACCAGACGAGTTGTGGGATGACATCAAGGACATTATACATGAAGAAAGCAAAAGGTCATTTAAAAGGTAGGAAAGAAAGAAAAGACTAAAATGGGTGTCAGAAGAGACTCTGAAGTTTGCCCTTGAATGTAAAGTAGCTAAAGTGAATGGAAGAAATAATGAAGTAAAAGAGCTGAATGGAAGATTTCAAAGGGTGCCTCGAGAAGACGAAGTAAAGTATCATAATGAAATGAGCAAAGATCTGAAGTTATAAAACCAAAAAGAAAGAACACACTCGGAGTTTCTAGAGATGAAAGAACTGAAGAAAAAACATTAGGACAATTAACTGGGATGTCCCCTGAAACCATGACTGTAAACCTCCAAACCAAGAAGCCAAATCCCATGAGGTATTTTGTTGTATATGAATGGCCTAAGCAGCTGCTTTTTGTTGTTGTTGTTTTAATATATATAGATTAAATGTAATATAGAGATTATATTAAATTATGTATATATATGTGTATGTATCTATCACATTTGCCAGTTTAACCTTTTACAGGTGTACAACTTAATGGCACCAATTACATTCATCAACTTTCCAACTCTTGCCCTTAATACAAGTTTTCCATCATTGTAAACAGAAACTCAGTGCTTCCTAAGCAATAATTCCACCTTTTTCCCCTCCTGCTGACATCTGGTAACCGCTAAGAAACTTTGGTCTCTACACCTTTGCCTGTTCTTGTCTATTTATATAAGTGAGGTTATATAATATTTGTCCTTTTGTGATCAATTTGTTTCACTCCACGTAATGTCTTCAAGGTTCATCCATGTTGTGGCATGTATTAAGACTTTATTTTTCTTTAAGACTGAGTTTCACAGAGTTCCATTGTATGTATACACCACATTTTGTTTATCCATTCATCTGTGAAGGGCCCTTGGGTTATTTCAGTCTTTTTGCTATCGTGAATAGTGCTGCAAAGAACATCAGTGTAAATATATCAACTCTAGGTTTTTTTTTTTTTTTAGGGTATATTCCTAGGAACGAGGATGCTGGATCATATGCTAGGGTCTATTTCTAATTTTTTGAGGAATCACCATACTGTTTTCCATTTTATACTTCCACCAGCAATGGAGAAGAGTTACAATCTCCCACATCCTCACCAACAAGTGTCATTTTCTGGTTCTTTTTTTTTTTTAATGCCATTCTAGTAGGAGTGAGGTGGTATCTCATGGTTTTGATGTGCATCTCTCTGATACTAATGATGACGAGCATTTTTGTGTGTGTTTGTTGGCCACTTGAATCAAGTGCTTCTCTTGATTGACAAAAATAAAATAAAAATAAAATCCATATTACTGACACAGGTATTCACATTCACTTCTCTTTTAACAATGTTTTTCTACAGATGCTACACTTCATTTCCTGCAGCTTCTGTGAGATTATTAGAAATTATTTGAAATTTTCACAAGACTAGAACTTTAAGACTATTTCTGATTGATGCAGTCCTTGTGCCTAGCACAGTGCTTTGCACATAGTAAATCCTCAGCAAATATCTGCTGAATGAATGAGTGCACGTGGTATTTCTTAATCCTCCCCTCTTTTGGGACAAGCCTATAATGACATCAGTTCCAATATACCTTCTTTGTAGAGGCTTCTCTTGGTGCCTCAATACAGAATAACCAAAGACTGGTTATCCTCTTTCCTAGAAACCAGATTTTTTTTTTTAAAGTACTTGTTATATTGATTTGTTCGTGGGTTTTTTTGCTTAATAGGTGTATCATCCCTGTGATGGAAAGTTCTATTGAGGACAATGACCATGTCTATAGTCTAGCACCATAGGTGGCATATCCACCCACTGCCTTTGAGTTGATTCTGACTCATAGCAACCCTATAGGACAGAATAAAAGTGCCCCATAGGATTTCCAAGGCTGTAAATCTTTACAGAAGCAGACTGCCACATCTTTCTCCCAAGGAGCGGATGGTGGGTTTGAACTGCTGACCTTTTGATTAGCAGCTGAGTGCTTAGCCAGTACTCTACCAGGCTCCTTGTCATATATGGTGGATGACTGGATGGATGAGTGGATGGATGAATGATACATATTCGTCTGTACATATGAAGTGACAGCTACATATGGGCTCTCTTTTACTCTTAATAAAAAGCAATTAAGAATTGTGGTGCTGGTGAAGAATACTGAATATACCATGGACTGCCAAAAGTACAAACAAATCTGTTTTGGAGGAAGTAAGCTAGGATGTTCCTTAGGAGCAAGGATGGGGAGACTTCATCTCACTTTACTTGGGACATGTCGCCAGGAGGGACTGGTTGTTGGAGAAATATATCATGCTTCATAAAGTAGAGGGTCAGCGAAAGAGAGGGAGACCCTCAATGAAATGGATTGACACAGTGGCTGCAACAGTGGGCTCGAACACAGCAACAATCGAGGGTGGTGCGGGGTTGGGCAACTTGTCATTCTGTTATACATAAGGTCGCTATGAGTTTGAAGCTGACTTTGATGACAACTGACAACAGTAGCAAGCAAACCACAGGGGATGGCCCTAAGCACTCCTTATCTCACAAAACTGCTACAGATAGGGCAGCTAAAAACAGTAGGTTTTATCATATAGTAAGGTTACACTCCAGGATTATCAGGTTTGGGGCTGAGAGCTTCTCTATTTTAATACTGTAGATCATAAAAGCCTAGATTCAATTCTGGATCTAATAGCAGACTGTGATATTGGGCCAGTTACACAACTTTCTGAACTGTTTTCCCTAATATGTAAGTTTGGCACAGGGTAATGTATGTAAAGTACATAGTTTAGTGCCTGGCACAGAATAAGGAGTAAGTACTCAGTGAAAGTTATTATTAAATTAATAATAACATTTGAAGTCCATCAGTGGGCTAGCAGTGTCCCCAGACTCAACTTCAGTGAAAGGAAGTGTTGCTTTGCTTTTAGTGGCTATAAAATTCTACTTAGCTAAATAATGGGATCAGATGGGTTCCCTCCAGTCAAAGCTGAATATAGTAAGATAGGCAAGATTATGGTACAAGGAGCATTGTCATTACAAATGAAAACATCTCTGTACCCCAAACAGTATGCTTATTTAGGAGTATGTTGGATGGTCTTATCAACTTTCTTTGACAAGAAGAAAATTCAACCATCTGAAATAAGAATTTAATGGAAATCTAGACCTATAACCACACCAAATGATCATATAAGCAATATCCTATGATGAAAAATAATGATGTCAATATCCTTACTTTTATCTAGAGTATGGTACAAATATATTAGGCTTTTTCCTTACTAGAAAACAAATGTATCTTTGAGAAAAGAAATGTTTCATAGATGTTTTTAGTTTTATCGATAACATACATATGTAACAATTTAGATGCAGTAATTTGCAGTGACAGGTAAGATCTAAATGACAGGAACCAGAAACCTAATTATTTCAAGGTGAATAATCTTGCTAACCACAATCACTCATTTCCAAGGATAAAAGGCAATGGCTTTTTAAAATTTCTTACTCGTATTAATAGTTCTGTTGTGATTTCTGATTAAATTATATCAAGGTTCTTACTTCTACATCACAAAGCCTGCAAAAACTGGACGCTTATTTGTCCATCAAATAGAAGAAAATGCATACTCTCTGCTAGCCCCTGACCGTTTATGCGGGGATCAGTGGAGACTTTTATTCTACAACAGTCAGGCCACAATTTTCTCATCACTCTTCAATTTGGGCAAAAAGAAAAATACTACTCAGAAAAAACTCCCACATTTCAGACCTTGAGATAGATGTGGGTGGTATATTGTAAAATTAGTTTTCCTCTGTGATATTCATGCCCTCAAGTTTTTGACAGAATAAAGACTTCAGCAATCTCTTGTGTTTGTCATCTCTTTCTTAGGTAAGGCATTGGCAGGTGCATGTTTAAGAGGTGGGGGCTTGGACGTTGGAGTTCTAGCTCACAGCTCCTGAGGCATGCTGGAGAAACCGCCTAACCATGCTCCTCCTTTTGGCTATCTCTAGGACATCAAATAAGAAGGCAGTATCCAGGAATGGCAAAGGGCTGTGATGCCATCAGTTGCCTTTATAGCTACCAAATTTGCTGTTACCCATAGCCTACCTTTTAGACAAGGGCTATGAACGCAAAACAGAATGACAGTGACAATGAAATGTTGCGTTCCTAGATTAGGAAGACCTCCTGGATTGAACTTGCAGTTTTTAGTCCATTCACAATGATGCCAAGAAAATACTGGAGTCCCTGGGTGGTGTAAATGCTTAATGTGCTTTACTGCTAGTGAAACCTTGGTGGTTCTAGTCACCCAGAGGTGCCTTGGGAGAAAGACCTGGCAATCTACTTTCAAAAAATCAGCTACTGAAAACCCTATGGAGCACAGTTATACTCTGACACACATGGGGTTGCCGTGAGTCAGAATCAACCACACAGCAACTGCTTGGCTGGTTTCTTAAACACAACAATATCGGGTCAGTTTATATCTGTACATTTCTCTTGCACCATCAGCTTATGTCTCTAGCTCTCTCTCTCTCCCAGTGGCACAGTCATCTCAAACAAGATAAACACATGAAAGAACAACATAATGTTCCTCAGGTACGTCTCCACGTCTGCTCTCCTCATCTCAACAAAACTCATGGAAAGCATTGTCTGTATTTGGCACCTCCACTTGGCCACCATTCCTTCTCTCCTAGCCTGCTGCATCCTGACTTCCATGTCCATTATTCCATTGAATTGGCTTTTATCGTGATCATCATTAACCGGTCTCTGGCCAAAACAAATGACCAATTTTCTATTCTCACCTCACTCTACTCTAGGCCACAGCTGAAGCAATTGAATACTCTTCTTTTTAAACACACCCTCCTTGAAATACTCTTCTCAGGGTTTTTGTGACACTACTGGTTTTTCCTAACACAGGATCGCTTTAGCTCATCTCTGTTTCTGGGAGGTTTAGGGCTCTGAACACAAGCTCCTCCATCTGCTCCCTCACTCAGGTCCATGGCTTTAACAGCTCCATACACTGATGGGTCTCGAATGTATACCTCCAGTCTACCTCTGGATATGTGTACTCAACTGTCTATTTGATACCTTCTCCTGGATATTTAGGATGTACAAAGAGGAGGGGGACCTCAGAACTAAATGCCCTTTCTAGAGATAAGAGAGAGGGTTGTTGATTTCTTTCTGGAAACCTAGAGGAGAACAAACTCAAGCAAACTCGTCAGATGGCAGCCATAGTACCGTATTCTCAAATTTGGGACAGATGTTTGGGTCAATGACACTGTCAATAGTTGCAAACGTATATTTTTATTGAAACAGCACTCTGCTATTAGATAGACCCACATGCCTCTGACACCTTTGAACACCTTGTCTTAAAACTGGCAATTCCCTCTGGAACTTGCAGACCCATTCACCCCTGCACGCTCACCACTGCTTCACCCCTAGCCCTTGCAGGTAAGTCTTCATGTACTTCTCAGACGAATTTTCTGGTGGTTCAATGCCTCAAAATCTCTCTATGTGCCTGCAGTAACAATTAGCCCCACACTTCCAATTATCCCAGCTTTCAGCCACTCAACTTAATTCCCCTTCACTCTTATTCAGGAGACAAAAGTAGCGAATATTGGTATCCTACAGGACTCCCCTCAAATGATCCTTTTTTATATCAGTCAGGAATTTTAAACACATGTGAGAATCAAATGCTAGACTTACGGAGAAAGATCTAATTCTTTATTCCTCTTCTTATACCCAGTGATTGTTTCTGTCATCACAATTATTTTAAAAGCATCTGGGATTTAGGGTTTTAAAGGAGCTCACTCTGCCAGATTCAGAAATAGCCTTCCAAATGGTGCTTATTCACAGTTTTCCACATTCTCTTCCCATCCTTTGACCACCCAGCGAGAGCACGCAGTCTGTAAATGTTAGGGAGACTTTTTTCTCTTCTTTCTCTCTGTCCGCATATTGTACATAAACCAAAAACCAAACCCATTGCCGTCAAGTTGATTCCGACTCATAGTGACCCTGTAGCACAGAGTAGAACTGCTCCATAGGGTTTACAAGGAGAGGCTGGTAGAATTGAATTTCCAGCCCTTTGGTTAGCAGCTGAGCTCTTGACCACTGTGCCATATAGCCTTGTTCATAGAAGGAACTTCCGCCCTCTTCCTACCCAGGAGAATGTGGCAGGGAACACTTCATTCACCATAACTCACTCTTATCCAGTGGAACAGGACCTCCTAATCTGATTGGTAGAAGCCTACTCTTCACTGGTCAACCCTTTCTAATGGGCCGTGTGTCTCTGTGCTCTCGATGGCTTTGTGCCTATCCTACGCATGGGTATAGCGACCATCCTGTTGGCCACATGCTTGGGCAGGGCCACGGCCCTATTTCCAGCTCTCTGTCCCCAGCTTCTGAAGTTTTGAAAACCAAACCATCTTTGATTCAGGGAAGGAGGATGTAGGAAGCTCCAATGTGGATCAGACCTAAGCCATATTCTTGGATATGAACTCACCAGGAACCTTTCTTTTAGATGGTTATCAGTACTTGCCCAGATTGGTAAAGCAGTATTTCCTGTTTCATGTGGCTCTCAATCTGTGGGCATGTACACGACCAGTAAGAACCTCAGGGAAGGAAGGAGGTGAAGGGCCCCAAACTCCTAACGTAGTATTTAAAACAATCCAGAAATTAAACCAGCATTTTAGTTGTATTAGTTTTCTATTGCTGCCTTAAATTACCACAAATTTAACGGCTTCAAACAACAGCCGTTTATTATCTCACAGTTGTGTAAGTCAGAAATCCGGGCATAGTGTGGTTCAGCTGGTTCTCTGCTCCGAGCTTCAACAGACCCAAATCAAGCTGTCAGGCTGTGTTCCTTTCTGGAAGCTCTGGGGATGAATCTGCTTCCAAGCTCGTTCAGGTCGCTGGCAGACTGAGGTTCCTGATCCATTGCTGGTTGTTGGCTAGGGGTCCTTCTTAGCCTCTAGAGGTTGCCCACATTCCTAGACTCGTGACTTCCTTCATCTTCAACACCAACAAAGCCAAGTAGAGTTCTTCTGACACTTTGAGTCCTCTGACCTTCCCTTCTGCCTCACATCCCCTGTGCTGCTCTGTCTCCTTCTTCTTCTTTTAAGGGCTCATTTGATTGCATTGGGCCTACCTGGATAATTCAGGATAATCTCCCCAACCCAAGTGATTAGTAATCTTAATTCATCTGCAAAGTCCTTTCACAGCAGTACCTACATTAGTGTTTGGTTGAATAACCAAGGGATGGGAACCTTGAGAAGACATCTTTAGAATTGTGCATGCCACATGTTGTGACTTAGCTGCCATCAAGTTGGTCCTCTACTCGGGGTGACCCCCTTGCACAGCACTGCACCACCCCCATGATTGGTAGCAGAGCTTACTGCTGTGATCCGTAGTGTTTTTATTGACTGAATTTCAGAACTAGATTGCCAGGCCTTTCTTCCTAGTCCATCTTAGTCTGGAAGATCCACTGAAACTGTTCAGCATCAGAGCAAGCTGAAAGCCTCCAGAGACATGTGGGTGGTGGCTGCACGTAAGGTATATTGGCAGAGAATTGAACCCGGGTCTCCAACATGGAAGGTGAGAATTGTACTGCTGAACTACCATACACCAAACCCAAAACCAAACTCATCGCCTCCGAGTAGATTCTGACTCATAGTGACCCTACAGTACAGAGTACAACTGCCACATAGGGTTTCTAAGGCTGTAATCTTTACAGAAGCAGACTGCCACAGCTTTCTCCTATGGAGCAGTTGGTGGGTTTGAACCACTGACCTTTCAGTTAGCAATTGAGAGCTTAAGCACTGCACCACCAGGGCTCCTTAACTACCACCACATAGCTCATTCATTTTTTCAATTTCACCTCCCAGCACGTCTCGTATCCTCAGTTTGAGCGAAATTTTCACTTCCACTGCTAATGTCCAGGCACCAGGTTTTGCTTACTAAAACCCCTCTGCCCCACAGTTAGCCACCCAATAGTACACTATGCATCTCTGGGCAAGTACCTAAAACTCTCTGAGTCTCACTTTTCCCATAGATAATAGAGACTGCCTTCTCTACAGTATTGTTCCAACATTAAATGAAATTTTATTAAGTGATAAACTTTGAAAATTGTAAAATGAAATGCACATGTTCATTATATTACCTTATATTCTAAATATAATTTTTTGAAATAGAATGAAAAGGTTTTTTTTTAAGTGATAGAAGAGAGGTGAGACAGGAGTGAGTTTGAATTGTGAACTAGTATATACATAGTATATATATAGTATTGGAACTGACTCGATGGCAATGGGTTTATATATAGTATCTATGTAGCATATATACTATATAGTATATACATAGTATATGTGTAATATATATCTAGTATACATATAGCATATATACACTGTATACATAGTATATGTACAGTACATACATGGTATATATAGTATGTACATAGTATATTCATAGTGTATATACAGTGTATACATAGTAAATATATAGTATATATAGTACATACATAGTATATGTATAGTATATACATAGTACATGTATAGTATATACATATGCTGAACAAATGCTGAAGAAGAACGGGGCATCAAGATTGGGGGAAGACTCATTAACAACCTGCGTGGCACAGATGACACAACCTTGCTTGCTGAAAGTGAAAAGGACTTGAAGCACTTACTAATGAAGATCAAAGACCACAGCCTTCAGTATGGATTACACCTCAACATCAAGAAAACAAAAATCCTCACAACAGGACCAATGAGCAACATCATGATAAATGGAGAAAAGTTTGAAGTTGTCAAGGATTTCATTTTACTTGGATCCACAATCAACAGCCATAGAAGCAGCAGTCAAGAAATCAAAAGACGCATTGCATTGGGTAATCTGCTGCAAAGGACCTCTTCAAAGTGTTGAAGAGCAAAGATGTCACCCTGAAGACTAAGGTGCACCTGACCCAAGCCATGGTATTTTCAATCACATCATATGCATGTGAAAGCTGGACAATGAATAAGGAAGACTGAAGAAGAGTTGACGCCTTTTAATTGTGGTGTTGGTGAAGAATACTGAATATACCATGGACTGCCAAAAGAACAAACAAATCTATCCTGGAAAAAGTACAACCAGAATGCTCCTTAGAAGCAAGGATGGGGAGACTGCGTCTTACATACTTCAGACATGTTGTCAGGAGGGATCAGTCCCTGGAGAAGGACATCATGCTTGGCAGAGTACAGGGTCAGCGGAAGAGAGGAAGACCCTCAGCGAGGTGGACTGACACAGTGACTGCAACAGCGAGCTTGAGCATAACACCAATTGTAAGGATGGCGCAGGACCATGCAGTGTTTCATTCTGTTGTGCATGGGGTCACTATGAGTCTGAACTGACTCGACGGCACCTAACAACAACAACATAGTATATACGTAGTGTATGTATAGTATATACATAGTTCATGTATAGTATGTACATAATATATGTACAATACATACATATGTATAGTATGTACATAGTATATGTATAACCCGAAAAAAAAAGTACATAATATATACATAGTATAGGCATAGTGCATACATAGTATATACACAGTGTGTGCATAGTATATACATAGTGTACGCATAGTATATATAGCATGTACATAGTTATATACAGTATATACATAGTATATACACGGTATATACATGGTATATATAGTATATACATATAGTATATACATAGCATACAATACACATAGCATACACATAGAAGCCCTAGTGGTGCAGTGGTTAAGTGCTCGGCTGCTAACCAAAAGATCAGTGGTTTGAACCCACCAGCTGCTCCATGGGAGAAAGGTATGGTAGTCTGCTTTTGTAAAGACTTACGGGGCAGTTCTACTCCATCCTGTAGGGTCACTATGAGTCAGAACTCACTGGACAGCAATGGGTTGGTATATACATATGTTATTTCGATATGGTGATTTCTAAACCTAGTTGGAACTGAAGCCAGGAAACCTGATGAGAGTTTATCATTAGCTGGATGACCGAGCGCTTCACTTCCCCAGCCTCCCCCCCCTCTTTTTTTTTTTTTTTTTTGGTCATCTGTAGAATTAATGTGTTTGACAAAAGGACCTCCCATGTTCCATTCAGCTCTGAAATTCTATGTTTCTAGTTTATGCACTTTCTTCAAGATGCACAAAGAATCACAGCCACTGTGTTAATCCATTTCATGGAGGGTTTCCCTCATTTTCGCTGACCCTCCACTTTGCCAAACATGTTGTCCCTTTCTAGCAATTGGTCTTTCCTGGTGATGTGACCAAAGTAAGTAAGTTGAAGTCTTGCCATCTTCACTTCTAAGGAGCATTCTGGTTATACTTCCTCCAGGACAGATTTGTTTATTCTTCTGGCAGCCAGTGGTATACTCAATATTCTTCACCAACACCACAATTCAAATGCATCAATTCTCCTTTGATCTTCCTTTTTCATTGTTCAACTTTCACATGCATATGAGTTGATTGAAAAGCCATGAAGTTTAGACACATGCTAAGGTATGGATGAATCTTTAAACATTATGTCGAGGGTAATAAGTCAGACACAAAAGGACGAATGTCATAGGATCCCACTTACATGCAATATACAGACTAAGGAAGTGGATACGGGCCAACGTTTATTAGTGGCTTCCAGAGGTGGGTGGGAGGGGAAAGTATGGGGATGTTGCTTAAGGGGTACAGTTTTTGTTAAGGGCGACGGAAATGTTTAGGAATGGATAGTGGTGATGGTTACACAATGTGCTGGATATAATTAATGCCACTGAATTTTTCACATAAAAATGGTTGAAGTGACAAATATTTTGTTATATACGTTTCACCACTATAAAAACAATTAAACAACACAAAAAGGATGCTCTAAGAATTACAGTTGCAAGAAACAGTCTATTTGTAGTCAGTTCTTAATAAAGTGACTGTAAAGTGCCCAAGACAAGCTCATAGCCCTGGGGCTAGAAATCTCTTCTAGGATAACCTGAGATACCTCTGTAAATCGCAGCAGTTTTCAGCCCCTTATCATTATAATCAAGCATTTCTTCAGCACCTATTTTCAAAATATTTTGCCATTGACCAGTTTCAGTTTGAAAATTATGATCAGTTGATTGACTCAATGTTATCATGTTTCAGAAAAATACTAAGTATGTTGTACTACGTAATAAAACCTTGTCCTTGAATTCTGTTTCCGAAGGAAAAATCAAGCATGAGCATAAAATCAGATTCAGTATTTGTGAACCTCTGGATTTTGACAATTTTTCAAAATTTGTACATAGTAATAACTTAAATTGTAAAATGTTCCTTTTTTTCTCCCTTAGGATTTTTCTTTTGTTTTAAGCAAATCATAAAGATTAAATTATGTGTCTTCAACCAGAAGAACTAGACAGTGCCCGGCTACCACTACCAATCGTTCAGACCAGCGACACAATAGAAGGTCCCGGACAGAATGGGAGAGAAACGCAGAACAAAGCTCAAATTCTTAAAAAGGCTAGACCTACTGGACCAATAGAGATTGGAGAAACCCCTGAGATTATCACCTTAAAGTAGCCGGAATTAAAGCTAGTTCTGCAGGTCACCTTTCAGCCAAATAATAGATTGGTTTATAAAATAAACAATATCACCCATGAGCGATATACTTGTTTAAACAATCAACTGTATGAGACCAGTCACCGTTAACCCAAAAGCAAAGATGAGAAGGCAAGGAGGGGCCGGGAAGCTAGATGGATGGAAACAGAACAAACAGAATGGAAATAATGAGAATGCTGACACATTGTAAAAGTTGTAACCAATGGCACAGAACAATTTCTATAAAAAAGTTTTAAAGGGGAACCTAATTTGCTGTATAAACTTTCACCTAAAACACAATAAAGTGTTATTTGAAAACAATTGTGTGTTTTGTGATTGTCTCTGAGTCACTGGTGAGCGTATTCACTTTGCTGAATGTTAGCCTATTTGACATCCCAGATCTGTAACAAAGGACATTTTTATAATTTTAGTTTTGAACTTAAAAAAAAAATAAAGAATTTCCCAAAACTCCCTTTTAGTGGGTTTTCCAACAACAGGACACTCACTTTTGTTACAGTGTGGTATAGAATTTTAGGTGAGCAGGACTGTGGATTTTCAAACCCCTTCTCCATTTGATAGGCACCTTGGAGACCCTGCTCCCTGCAGGGGCCATGTGAGATGCAGGAAAATGACAGGTTCCACTGAGTGTGAGCACAAGTCCCTGTCACGTTTGAGTTAGTGCTTCTTAAGGAGAAAAAAAAAAAAAATGAGTTATTTTGACCACACTACGGTGGTCAACCAGCCTTCACTTAAAGAAAATAATTTTTTCTGCCATGGTAATCTCCGAGGTTGTGGTAGCTGGCTAGAATTGAAGTTCCACAAGATGGACGTGCCATGCCGTGTGTTTAGCTCTAATGGGTTGCATGTGTGTGATGGGTTCAGACCTGTGGCTCTGGAGCAGGGGTCGGATGGAAATGCTAGACGGACTGAAGCGCTGAGTTAGGCAGTGGTTGCAGTTTCTTATCCAGAAGTTGGCAGGTTTAACCTGGGGATGTAGACACAGGAGAGGGAGTAAAAGAAAATGAAGTGGAAGTTGGGACTATAAGGAAAGAGAATGGGAGGTATGAAAAGTAGCAAATCTTGAATTTGTTATTAGGATTGCAAGAAGAAGAAAAAAGATTCATAGGACACAGCACTCATTTGTTCACTTATTAATTCGTTCAACAAATGCAGTTGAGCATCTATTTGCCCTAATCCTGTGCTAGTTGCTGGAGATGCAAAAACGAACAAGACAGATGCCCTCTTTGCCCTTGAGGAGCTTATAGTTTCCTGGGAAGGCCAGCCAGTCTCAACAATGAACTCCAGGTACTGCTATATCTAAGGGCTGCCTACCACCTTTGCTCAGAAAGAAACAAACTCAGGTGACCATGTGGATTCTCCAAGTCCTGCCAGAATGTATTCACATGAGCAACAAATGCTCACCCCTAGACATAAGAAATTTGTGTGGGGTCTTCCTCACCTGTGGTCCTTCAACGACCACTGCGTGTGTTTGAGGAAGCCATGCTCAGTTTTCAAGTCCACGGGTTTTCTGCTAGACCTACTGGCTTGCGCTGGGGAAAGGACAATTATAGGGTGACATGCATATTATCCCTGATTAGGGTTGGAATACTTTTGTAGGGTAGTCAAAGTATTTCTGTTCCTGATATAAGAATGGCTGAGAGCAAAGTAGGACAAAAATGGGAAGTAAGCATTAGTGATTTCATTCTCTCTCCCTCTCCAAAAACCGTTGTTGTCAAGACGACTCCAGCTCACAGGGATCCCGTAGAAAGAGCAGAGCTGCCCCGTAGGGTTTCTAAGGCACGGCTGGTGGATTCAAAGTGCAAACGGCTGACTTCTGTTTAGCAGCCGAGTTCTTAACCACCAGACCCTCCAAACTCCAGCTTCCACACATTCTTGTCTGGGTTTGTTAGTGGTGCCGTAACAAAAAATACCACAGGCAGGTGGCTTTAAAGAGCAGAAATTTATGTTCTCACAGTTCCGAAGCCTGGATTCAGGGCATGGCTCTAGGAGGAGGTCACTCCTTGTGGGCAGTCAGGCGTTCCTTGGCGTTTCTTAACTTTCCTTGACGTTCTTTGGTGTCTGTCTTCCCCATGTGTGTATCTCTGTCTATTCTGGTCTTTTTATAACTTAGAAGTGATTAGGTTTAGGACCCACCCTACTCTGGCATGATCTCATTAACAGGACAAATAAAACCCTATTTCTAAGCTGGGTCATATTCATAGGTTCAGGGGTTGGGATTTCAGCACATTTTGAGGCACACAAGTCAATCCACAACAGTTCTACTGGGCCCCACACGGGGATGCCCTCCTAGTTCACGCTCTACACCTTTTCTCTGCAAACACTGTTTCCACAAATTCAGGCTCATTTTCCCTATATCTCAGACCTGGAACGTGCTAGGTGACAGGAAGTGGTCCGGTAAACTGTCACTGGTGTAGATACCTGGTTATAACTCTTCCTTTAAAGCAGACTGTTAATGACTCTGTGGCCCAAATGGGTCAACCAAAAAACAAGCAAAACCATTGCTGTCGATTCCAACTCATAGTGACCCTACAGGACAGAGTAGAACTGTCCCATAGGGTTTCCAAAGAGCGCCTGGTGGATTTTTAACTGCCGACCTTTTTGTTAACAGCTATAGCTCTTAACCACTATGCCACCAGGGTTTCCCCAAATGGGTTAGTCCTGGGGAATTTCAGATACTCATTGGGGTTGGGGTGCTGGGGAAGGCATGGGACTTTGGGCCGTATCCATTATCTGCTTGTTCTAAAAACTTGTAAATCTGCCCAGGGAAGTTTCTTGTGTATCTGTGATTGTTGGGGGGGAAGGTGGAGGCGCCAGGGGCACTTCTGACAAAGCTTCTCCTGGTTTCCACACATGAAAAAGCACTAACTTACTCAAATCTTTCAGCGGAAATTCTAACAGCCCAGAATCCAGTTCTGAGTTGCCTTTCTTAAGCCATGTTTTTCCTTGGAAAAGTGGGCAAGTGCGCCTCACATGTAATTGTTTTTGTCATATCCTACTGCATCAGAAAGTGTAACTTTTGAAACCAATCACTGCTTTGCATTTAAGGCCCCTAACCTCATCCCTTTGCTTTTACTATTTAGCCTTCTGCCTCCCCCAAGAACCGTTGAACCTGCCAAAATGTCTGCAGTCCTCATCACTGGGTGCCCGTTGATGGAGTCAAAGGAGGGTATTTAAAAAAATAATAATTCTGAGGTTATTGTTGCAACCGCTCACTGTTTAAGAAACAAAGTTTTACTTCTTATTTATTGTGCTTCTTTTTCTAGTCTTTTTTTGAACAAAAAGGTAGAGTATTAAAATTCGAAACACCACCAAACATATATGCCTATACATATATTGATCTGTATCTAAACATGGAATTGAATGTTTCAGGATGGTTGTTATGGCATACTCTACCATTCCCAAGGCCCTCCATATGCATTTTCTCATTTGAACCTCAGGGCAGCTCCCTAGAGTCCAGTACTATTTTTAAAGAGGAAGGAAGAAAATGGACAGGTACCTTCTCCCTTGACTGTGCCAGTCACTTCCATCTACATAATCTCCTAGAATTCTTACAACACTGTGAGGTAGGTCTTACTGATATGTTTATGTTTTTACAAGGGAATGTCACCCAGCTTTTAAATGGACAAACCAGGATCTGAAGGCACAGTGTTGGATCTCTAAGCCCTGAGTCCTTGGCTCCTGCCCCCACCCGCCCACCCAGAGCCTGGTGTTCCTCGTTCTGGCCCCTGGTGGATATTCTAAGCACCACTAACCTCTGTCTACAGAAAAGGGCCATGTCCGTACAGGCCCCCTGCCTGCTGCAGATGTCCGTGCCTTCGATCCCAGGTGGCAGGTTCTCTCCACTTGCAGGAGCTGGGTGGATGCCTCATCAGTAGTGCCCCCAGCCTCTGAAATCCTGTGGCGGGCATGTGGGAAGGTGCTGGTTGATGCCTCGCTTTCCAAGGGCAGACGTTTTGTTGATTTCACCCACATGCACTCAGATATGGCTTACTGTCCACGCTTCATCTTCACGTGTCTCTAAAGTCCCGCTCGGTTGCAGCGCCTGAAACCGCAGCGCCTGTGAACTGCAGGCCTGGAACCTGCATTTCCGAGCCACCCCCTTATGTCATTCTGCTGGCTTTCTTCTTCTTCTTTGCAAACAGATGTCTCTTCCACACAGACATATGCTCTCCCCCTCTTTTTTTTTTTTTTTTTTAACCTAGAAATATTGGCTCCTCTCAGGGCAAAAGGCAGGAGTTATAAGGGGGAAAATCAATGCCAGCCTCTGGCTATCTTAAAAAAAAAATAGAATCAACTTCTGTGGATGTCTGCTACTCTCAGCCTAAATTATGGTGTTAAAAGACTTCAAATTGGTGAAAGTACATTACAAAATCTGTTTCATAAAGTGATGCTTGTCTGATTTCAATATTTAAAAACATATTCAGTTCCCTTGATTTCTTGTCTCCTCTTCTAAAAACTAGGATTAGCCTAGGCTTAGTTAGATAAAAACTCATCTGGATTAAAATGGAGTAACCCATTTCAAAGCCTGCCCCAGCAAAAGCCATGTTTCAATAAATTGAGACTGCTTTTTAAACAAACGCTTGCAAATGTTGTCAACTCTAGTCTTCAGTGAACATTTCAACATAGTGCCCGGAGGGAGCCTTCAAACCTGACAGCCACTTCGTATATGTCAGGAACAAGAAGGAAGGTTTTAAAGAAAACAAGCTCTCCCCCGTTTCAAAAGTAGAAATAATAATAAAAATGGCTCACAGGTCCAAAGGGCTGGTTGGGAGACACATCCAGGAATAGGCAGTGTGAGGACCTCAGGGGTGTGACAGCTCAGATATAGAAGTTATCTCGTGCAGTAGGGGTGGCCTCATTACCTACTTGTGGTTTTGTTTTCTCCGGCAGCCATGAGTGATGAGGCCACTCTTATCTCACAGAGGTGAAGACCATATTCTCCAATGCTGGGTATGTTCTGTGTGTATCCACTTACAGCGTAGATTGCATTTCCCAACTACACATGAGCATCACACACAGACACACAGACACACACACACACACATCCCAGAAGAAAGAAGTGCCTACCTTTAAGTGATGTTCAAGGATGAGTATGCCACTACTGACATGTTGAAGGAGAACTCTCCCCCAGCACTGTACACTTGAAGGGCTTTGATAAAACCAACTCCCCTTTCTCTCTCGATATGGTTTTCATACCGATTTAGCCCCCGTCCCAAAACATTTTAGAAATGGCAGTGGCACGTGTTAAACACCAAGAAGTGACACCTCTTGTCTGGGAAGTGAAAAGCAAACAGAATCCTTGCCCATAAAGTTCTGGGATGTTGGATGAGCCATCCCCATCACAAGCCTGACAAAATGCATGTTCTCAGGTCAGCGTTTCTCTAAAGCAGGGCTCTTGGCAGGAAGCACTGATAACACGAAGAGCGAGTAAGTTTTCCCCCTGATTAAATCAACCAGCCCTTCTCTACTGTGCTTTCTCTTTTTGGTTTTCAATTATTTATTAAGACACAACGCCTGTCAGGGCAACCTCATCAGGATGGAAGACATGGATTCAGTGACTTACACATAAAATCTACAACTCAAATGAAAACTGTGGGGAGACTTCAGTGGCAGAAGAGAAGCGACTCAAAAAGTGAGGTGTCCCCCTTCCTGATTCTAGCTCAGAAGAAGAGATGGCTCACAAATATTTTGGTTTTACTCTCCAAAGGTGTTTTCTCTCTCTCTCTTTTAAAGGTAAAATGCTTCTAGAAACCCCCAACTTTGCTTTCCTCGTAAAAGCAGTAGGGACCCTCTGTAGGGTTAGCTTTGTCCTTCCGTTATGAGGTGCATGTGGGGTGGTTGGGAGGTGAAGGAGGGCTAGTAGATCTCTTTTTCTGTGCTTTGATGGATTCCTCCCCTCATAAACCATAGCCAGGGTCATAATTATAATGCAAAACAGCATCCCCACAGCCTGCTTGGTGTATTTCATATCTGAAGTTCTAAGAATTTTTAAAAATATCGATATTCATTAATTGCGTGGCTTTTTGTGACATAAATACACATTACATACTTTTATGTGCTGGAAACAGCTAAAAATGCCATGTCACAAATGTTTACACGGCTGTTATGGAAAATGGTACCATGCTAATACATGTCTGCTTCTTAAATTCTGTTAGCAGTTGTAAGACAGTCAGATACCACCCGTGGGATCTTGTGCCCTCATGAAACACAATTACAATGAGAATATCTCATTATCTCATTGGCTTTAGCTTACTGCTCTGTTTCCATGGTTTCAAATACACAGAGGAGTCTGAAACTAAGAGCGCTGCTAACAAAGAACATATCCTTGTACAATGACATCAGATCATGTCAGACAGAATAGACTTAATTAAATACCCCCTGATGGAGGCCAAAATGCAGAAGTTGGGTATACTTTTTAAACAGGAAACCAGCCATTTAAAAGCACTCCACTTAATTTACTTCGGAATTATTTAATTCCTTTCTAACAGCAACTACGATATTAAAAACAAACTCAGAACCCAGGTCCCGTTTAATATTCACTGATCGTGATGAGAAGTTAAGGAAAGGTTTTGCTGGGCAAGGAAAAGACAACCATCAGAAGAGAAAGGTATCAAACGTGGTTTTCTTCCAAGTGTCTGGCTACTGAGCCAACCAGTCTTCAGAAGAAGCAACTGGAACAGTTCTGGGGGCACAAACTATGGGACCCTCTGCTTGTGATGCATCCGAGGAATTCAAAACATGAATTCTAGTCTTCCTGGATGAAATCTGGGTGCAACAGACAAAGCACATGGTGTTTTACCCTCTTTTCTGACATATCAAATATTTACTTTGCAAAGCTAGAATTATCCGAATTCTCATGATGGAAAACAAGTTGATTTTACTAGAAGAGAAATCACAACTTTGGACGCTTGGACTTGCGACTGCTCTGCAGCTTGCCACAGTTTGATTGATTTGTAGGCCCTGGCTTACTCTGCACCGATGAAAGCGGCTGATGACTCCAGCCAATGTGGCTTTTATTTAAGCATACCCTTTAAATGCACTTCAGTATGAAAAATCAGTCAGGCTTCAGAGTTATCCTAGTTTATAACCATTTTCTCTCAAAGACCTAAAACAGTTACTTGCATTTTTATACATTATAAACTTAATTTTCCTATAATAGAAATCTCCCCGGTCAAAGTAAAGCTTATCCCTCTACTTCCTCCCAAACATATAACCACCCCCCGCCCCCACCGCCACGAATCATAGCAGTAAAAAAAATTTAAATCACTTATAGGCCCTGGAGACTATGGGGTGACATAATGTGACAATAATGACATCCCTGGTGGTGTTAATTGATTCTGTCCTGGTAGAGAGGGTCATTTGGCTTCCACAGTGACTGCCAGAGCATGGACTTAGTGATTGGTCTGCCTGGGTAGTATTACCATAAATGAACAGAAAACACCCTTTCCTCCTCAAAAGATACTGGTAATTATGGGGAAGGGCGATGGAAAGCCATAGGTTCTTAATCGTTTAAGGAGAGTTAATTCTGAGCTGTTTGCATTAAAGGGGGGGTATATGTTAAAAGACTGTGAATTAGCAATTCAGAGTCTCACTCTATAAAATTCAGCTGCTCTGTGCTACCTTAGGAAGATCTGTGAAAAAGTCAAATGATTTGTAACGTGCGCTTTAACGGAGGAAAAAAAAAAAAGCAATTGGCAGCCGCATGTGCTGTGTGATTAAAATGATACATCATCCGTCAAGCCTGACTCGCTTTATTGGTCTACATTCCTTTCTTTACGGCTTTTAATTGGTGTGATTTTTGAAACTATTTTAAAAATGAAAAACACATCTCATTCTAAATTGCGTGAGTGTGATAAGACATTCAGATTATTCTCTGATTTTCAGAAGAGCTGGATAGTTTGGGGAGTCATTCGAGCTAAAACCAAATAAGTGAGGTTATGCAAATAGAAATGACATTACCCATATCAGTTAAAGCTGCCATCATTCTTCATGTCACCTTTGCTTGAAAACTTTGGACACAGCCTCAATTTGCTTCTCACCCGTTGAGTTCAGCTGGTTATCAAGTCCCATCCATCTTACCAGGTCGGATGATATTCTGCCCGAATGCACTGTTTCTACCATGCTGCTTGCTTATGGCTGGTATCTATCCTATTGCTTGGCTTCTGTGCAGTACTAGCTGATGGTTTGTATATCACTCCTACATTCTACCATCTAAATATCTTTTGAATCTGTCCCTTTACTTTTATTAACGTGCTACTGCCCTAGGTCAGATTTTAATTGTCTCCAATCTAGACTCCAGTAATAGAATTTTAACTGGTCTTTTTCATGCCCATCTCTTTCTACTTTAATCCACACTCCAAACTCCAGCCACAGTTCCTTTTTATATTTACATAAGTTACTTTTTTAAGTAGAGGTATCGTGTACATAAAGAAAAGTTAAACAAATCGCAAGTCTATAGCTGTATTATCTTTGAACAGACTCCTTAGAACCAGACCCTGACATGGAGATTTTTATGCAAGTAATTTATTGAAGGAGTACTCCCAACTGAACCCTGTAAGAAAATAAGCGAAGCAGGAGAGGTGGGGGAAGAAGTTGTGAAGAACTGTGAAGAGTCTAAGATGTTACCTTACTTGCAAGCTAACAAATTAGCAAGCCATGGTTCCATGGCAGAAGACACAGGACTCCTGGATCAGAGATGAAGGATTTTATTACTTATAGCAATAGCAGTAGCCAGAGTACCGCCATTTGCAGTGAGCCTCAGTTCCTACAAGGCAATGTGAAGAGGGCCAGGTAACTCCCCACACAAGGAGTGTATTATGTTACAGGAGGGGAACCCTGAATTTAGGGAACCTGAGTCTTTTATAATGGGCAGTAGTAACCTGTGTGTACTTTGCCCTAGAAGGAGACATTATCTTTATTATAACTAAAAATATCTTTATTATACGGGACAGTAAACAAACGTGCCCTTTGCTTCAAGGGAGACACTATATTTATCTTCCAAGGCTGTTTGCTCTACAAATACCCTTATGGGGATTGTCCAAAACAAAGGCAGTTGGTGCCTCTGGCTAGCAAGATGTGCAAAAGCCTGAAAGACTGTGGACAGTTGTCTTCCAATAGAAGGATGTGGTAGACAGAGTAGGAGAGAGTACTTACAATGCATATATCTGACAAAGAACTTAACTAAGGATGTATAATAAACTCCTACAAATCATTAAGAAAAATATAATACTAGAAAAATACGCTAAATATTTGTAACCAAAAAAAAAAAACAAAAAACACCCAAACCCATTGCTGTTGAGTGGATTCAAACTGCCGACCTTTTGGTTAGCATCCATAGGCTTTAACCACTACCCCACCAGTATTTCCGAATATTTGTAACAGGCAAAAAAAAAAAAAAGAAAAAGAAAAAAAAGATAGCCAAATAGCTAACAAGTATTTGAAAAAATGATCATTCTAATCTAGCTTCATAAGTCTAGCCACATCCTGATCCCATGGGGTGCTCTGAGTATTAATGGCTCCACAAGCAAAAGAGCTGGCCTTTTGTACCTTCATTTCAGTCAGTTGTTTGCTGTGGACCAACCTCATGGGAAGGCATGACCTCCCGGGTATTTCCAAAGAAGTCACCCCTTTGACCTAGGGTTATCAGAAGAAGGGTGCAGCTGTGAGCTGTTAGTAACTCACAGTAGCTGGGCTGTGGTTATACTGGCTGAGTAAAAGGGAGCTAGGTAGGGCACCGATGATGTCTACCACACTGATGACTTATCATGTAGTGAATATAATCAGCTAATCACAATCACAACCCACAGCAAGAAATTGAACACTACCAACCTCCAGAAGCCCCAATGTGACTCCTCCATGTTAGTATCCACCTCCTCTTCCCTAAAGATAACCACTGTCCTGACTTTGGTCATCATACATCGGTGCCTGTTTTTAGTTTATACCGACGTGATCACGTAATATGTACTCTTTTACATCTGGCATTTTTCACTCAACATTATTTTTGTGAAATGCACCCATATTGATGGTTGTAACAGTAGTTCATTAATTTTAATTGCTGTATATACCACAGCTTACTTACCCATTTTTCTGTCAATGGGCACTTAGTTTATCCTGGTTTTTGACTTCTATGTGGCTTTGACGCTCATACTTCTGTGGGTACATACTTCGAAGTGGACTTGCTGAGTCGTAGGATATGCGTCTACGCAGCTTCGGTAGCTACTGCCCACTGCATTTCCAAAGTGGTTGTCCTGTTTATACTCGTACCAGCCGTCCGTGAAAGTTCCATTTGCTCCATAGTGTTAGCAACCCTTGATCTGTGTCAATATTTTACATTTTACCCGTTTTGGTGGGTATGTAGCTATATGTCATTGTGTTTTCAATTTGTGCTTCTCTGATGACTGAGTACTTTTTTAGGTACTTGTTGACCATGTGGATATTCTTTTTTTAAAGTGCCTGTTTGAAATATTTTGCTAATGTGTCAAGTATTGCCTTCTTTTTGATGATTTGTAGGAGCCTATTATACTTGGTTTGTAAGTTCTTTGTCAGATATATGTATTACAAATATCTTCTCCCACTCTGTAGGTTGCCTTTTCATACTTTTAGTGATGTCATTTGTTGAACAGTTCTTAATTTTAATGTTATCCAATTTACCACTGTTAAAAAATGGTTAGTAATTTTGGTGTCTCATTTAACAAGGTTTGCTACCCCAAATCATATTCTTTTATATTATCATTTCTATAAGTTTTATTGTTTTACATTTTACATTTAGATCTGCAATTCTCCTGAAAGTGATTTTTGGGTATGATGTTGAGTTATGGTTCATTTTCCACGTGAATATCAACTGACCCAGTACTACACTGAAAAGATCATCCTTTCCCCTGCACTCATTGTCACCTTCATCATAAGTCAAATGAGTTTCTAGATCCTTTATTCTGTTCCATTTATCTGTTTGTCTCGACTTGGGCCAGTTTCACACTATCTTAATTATTGTAGCTTTATGATGCATCTTAATATCTAGTAATGTAAGGACTCTAACATTTTTATTCTTCTTTAAGGTTCTTTTGACTAATCCTGGCCCTTTGTAGTATGAAATAAACTTTAAAATTAGCTTGTCGACTTTCTAACAACAACAATAAAACTGCTTTGGAATTTTGATTGGGATTGCGTTGAGTCAATTGGATGAGAATCTCCTTCTTCTAAGCTTGTAATTTCTAGTCCTTTAATATTTTGATATGTTGAATTTTATTATAATTCATTCCAGAAACTTTTTAAAGATCTTATTTAATTTCTGTCAATGATGTTTTATACTTTTCAGTTTGGAGGTCATGTACACCCTATTACATTCATTTTTAAGTATTTAATGTTTTTTAATGCTATGTAAATATTTTTAAATTTTCATTTTTAATTGTAGAGCATAGAAAAACAACTGATAGCATATATTACATTTGCATCCAATGATCTTGTAGAATTCACTTTTTAATTTTAACAGCATTTATAGATTCCAACTCATAGTGACCCTATAGGACAGAGTAGAACTGCCCCATAAGGGCTAACCTTTATGGCTATAATCTTTATGGGAGCAGACTGCACATCTTTCTCCCAGAGAGTGGCTGATGGTTTCAAACCGTCCACCTTTTGGTTAGCAGTCAAGCGCTTTAACCACTATACCACCAGGGCTCCTTAGGTATAGCACTAGTTACACTTATTATTTTTGGGTCAGTTTAGGCTAAGTTGTATTTTTGTAGGAATTATCCATCTCATCATGTTCAATTTTATTGGTAGAAGTTGTTCATAATATCTTCTTGTTTTAATGTTACTTCTCATTTCTGATATTGGTAATTTGTGCCCTCTTTCTTGACCAGTTTTGCCAGAGGTTTATGCAGTTTATAAGCCTTCACAAGGAACCAACTTTTGACTTTGCCGATTTTCTCTGTTGAACATTTAGTTTCTAATTCATTGGTTTATGTCTAACTTTTAAAATTGTCTTTCTTCTTTCATTGGGTATATTTTGCTGCTCTTTATGTAACTTAGTGAGATGTGTTCTTAGATCATTAATTTCAGCCTTTCTTCTTTTCTAAGAATTGTATATAAGGCTATACTTTTCCCTCTAAGTATAGCTTTAGCTTCATCCTACAAATTTCTTTTAATATGGGATTGTTTGTTGATCCCATATTAAAATTGCCTGAGTTTTTGTTTGCTTGTTTTTAATTTTATTCCACCTTAAGTTATTTTTTTCGAAAAACATTTTTGAAGGTGCAACTTACATACAATAAATGTTCATCAATAATAAGTGTATAATTTAATGAGTTTTAATAGATACATACATTTGTGTAACCACAACCATAATTAGGATATAAAACATTTTCTTTTCTCTTGTGCATTTTTTGCAGTCAGTCCTCTCCCTAGCCTTATTCCCTATCAATCATTGATTTGTATTTTGCCATGTAGTTTTGCTTTTCAGAGATTTCATATACGGTGAAACCTGTGAGATCTGAAACTCTACAGGACTGCCTTGTTTTTCTGGGTCTGACAAGTTTTCCACCTTTAAAGGGACAGCTTACCACTTTTCTATCACTCCCTTAGTGGAAAATACTTCGGTTTTCCTTCTCTGACAGGCTTATGCCTTACACAGATTCTGACTTCTGCAGATTTGCTGGGTAGAAGTCATATCATATACAATGTTTTATGTCTAGCTTCTTTCACTTAGCATAATGCTTTTCAGAGTCATCCATGTTATCGTGTGTATCATGTTTTGTTCCTTTCTATGTAGTTATGTGTATTACTAGTTTCTCTTTATTGTTCTGTGTGTACCACTGGCTCATTTATTTCTGTTCTTTTATGTACTGCAATTTGTTTATCCATTCACCAGTTGATGGGCATTTGGGTTGTCTCTAGTTTTGGGCTATTATCAGTAAAGCTGCTATGAACATTTGCATGCAAATTTTTGTGTAGAAATATACTTTTATTTCTCTTGGGTAAAAACATAACACTATGATTGCCGCGTTTTATGGTAAACATACGTTTAAATTTCTAAGAAACTGCCAGATTACTGTATAATTTTGAAACCCTATTAGCAGTGTCTGAGAGTTCCAGTGGCTTCACATTTGGCATTTTCAATCTTTTTAATCACAGCCTTTCTAGTGGCTGTGCAGTGGCATCTCCTTGTGATTTGAATTTGCATTTCTCTGATGGCTAATGACACTAAGATTCTTTTCATGTGTTTACTTGCCATTCGAATATCTTTTTTGTTGAAGTATACATTCAGATCATTTGCCCATTTTTTAAAAATTGAATTGTTTTCCTTATTGTTATTACATAGTGACACCAAACCTACCCCATTGCTGTTGAGTCTATGCCGACTCATAGTGACCCAATAGGATAGAGTAGAACTTCCCCATAGGGTTTCCAAGGAGTGGCTGGGGGATTCGAACTGCCATCCTATTGGTTAGCAGCTGAGCTCTTAACCACTATGCCACCAGGGCTCCTGTTACATAGTGGGAGGCTTTTTATTTTTAATGTATTCTGGATGGAAGTCCTTTATCAGATAAAGGTTTTACAAATATGTTCTCCCAGTATGTGAGCTGCCTTTGCATTTTCCCAACAGTGTCCTTTGAAGAGCAAAAATTTTGATTTTGATTAAGTTCAGTTTATCAATTTTTCTTTCATGGTTCATATTTTTACATTTTATTTAGCAAATAATTTTGTAACTCAAAGTCATGAAGACTTTATCCTATGTTCCATGATTTTTATAATTTTAACTCTCATATGTAGGTTTCTCACCCATTTTCAGTTAATTTTTGTATATGATGTGAAGTAAGGGTCGAGGTTTATATTTCTGCATATAAATATTCAATTGTTCTACATGATTTGTTGAAAAGGCCCTTTTTTCCCCTATTGAACTACCTTGGTATTTTTGTTGAAAATCAATAGACCACATATATGTGGGCCTATTACTGGACTCTATTCTGTATCTATGTCTATTCTTATGTCAATACCACACTGTCTTTTTACTGTACTGTTATAGTAAGGCTTCAAATCTGATAGTGCAAATTCTTCAAATTTGTTCTTTGTTTTCCAAAAAAAGTTTTGACCTATCCTAGGCCTTTTGTATTTTTATGTAAATTATAGAATCTGCTTGAAAAATTCTGCAAAGAAAAAAAATAATCTGACAGATGTTTTGGGGTGGAGAGAGGATTATGTTGAATCTGTAGATCAATTTGGGAAAAATTAACATCCTAATAATATTGGATCTACCAATCCAGGAATATGATATAGTTTTTTATTTATCTAGGTCTTTAATTTCTCTCAGTAATGCTTTGTAGCTTCCTTTGTATAGTTCTTGCACATGTTTTTAGAGATGTTTCCCTAAGTATTTCATATTTTTATGCCCTTGTAAATGAATTTTTAAATTTCATTTTCTAATTTTTTATTGCTAATATATAGAACTATAATTGATTTTTATATATTGACTTTTCATCCTGCCACCTTAGTAAACTGACTTACTAGTTCTAGTAGATTTTTGTAGATTAGGTCTTGTAGCTATAGTTCTGGTATACTTGTAAAATAGATTCCTTAGGGATTTTTATATCGTGCATCATGTCGTAAGAAGATAAAGACAGTTTTACTTCATCTTTTCCAGTATGGAAATCTTATTTCTCTTTCGTTGTATTGTGCTAGTCAGAGCCTTCAGTGCTAAGTTTAACAGAAGTGGAGAGTGTGGGCATACTTGTCTTCCACCTGGGTTGAGGGGGAAGCATTCAGCCTTTCGCCATTAAGTATATTGTTAGCTGTGGGTTTTTCTCAGAGGCCCTGATTAAGTTTAAGAAATTCCCTGTCTTTTTCTGGTTTACTAAAAAGTTTTGAGTAATGGATCTTGGATTTTGTTGAATTCTTTCTCTGCATTTATTGAACTGTTTATATATATATTTTTAATTCTGTTATCCCACTGAAATATGCTGTTAGATTTTTGAATGTTAAACTAAGCTTGAATTACTGGAAAAATCCTATTTAGTCATGATACATTATGCTTTCGTATATATTGCTGGCTTCAATTTCTTAGTATTTTGTTAGAGATTTTTGCATCTATTTTCATGAGCAATTCTGCTGTTTTCTAGTAATATTGTTTTGTTTTGTGTTAGCATAGTGTTGGCCTCATAAAATTAGTTAGGAAATATTTTAGTTCTATTTTCTGGAAGGCTTTTATTGTTGAAGAATATTTTTGCTCAGTGTAGTATCCTGGGTTTGTATTTATTTTCTTTCATCCATTTAATGACACCATTGTATTTTCTTCTGGCTTCCATTGTTTTTGTTGAGAAGTTAGCAGTTAGCCTTATTGTTGTTCCTTTTAAAGCAAATTAGAGTATCTCCCTCTATCTCTTTCTCTCTCTCTGTACTTTAAATATTTTATTCTTTGCCTTTGGTTTTTGGCAATTTTTCTACAAAGTTCCCAGGTGTGGTTTTTAAAATTGTTACCCTACTTGGGTTTCATGAAACATATATTTTTAAACCTGGGGTTTATTTAATCAATCCTGGTAAATTTTCAGCTGTTATATTTTAAAACACTGTCTTTTCTTCAAATTCTCCCTCCTATTCTTTTTGGACTTCAGTTGCGTGTATATTAGATATACTTGGTGATTCCTCTTCCCCTTTGCTGTATTTTCTACCCTTCACACTGCTTCAAGCTGCACGCTTCTACTAGCCTGTATTTCTGATCACTAATCTTCTCTCCAGCTGTGTCCCATTTGATTCTTTTTAAAAAATAGATTCCATATCTCTTATAAAATTTTATCTTTCATCTCTTTTCATAGTTACTTAAAAATTTGTGTCTAGAAACTCCAATATCTAGATCACCCATGGTTTTGTGTTTATTGTCTATTTTTTTCTTTCATTTTCATCCTCTGGCACATTAGGTATTTTTTGATTGACTTACAGAGATTGGGTATGACAAATGTAGAGGCTCAGAGAGAGTTTTCAAGGTAGGAACATATAACTTCAAACCTTTGAGGGACTGAGCCAATTTGAAGCCGAGTTTCAGTCTTTGTAAGTCTTAGTTGATTTCTGGTTTATACTTACAATCAGAGTTTAGTCCTTCAGCGATCCCAATGGAAACTCTTTGGCTTTTACTGGTAGCCTCCACTTTTCCTGACTTCAAATTTTATATCCTACCATCATAAGACCACTAATAGTTCAGACTCTTAGCTGTTGCTTTCCAATCCACACCTCACAAATACTATTTTTCAAGCAACATGACAATTCACAATCTTTTCTCCTGCTTTTGTGCTGTTTCTTGCGTTCTTTCTTTGCCCACTGTGCCCTTTTTCCAGTGGTGCTCAAAATGACCTAATTACTTGTCCATCTAGTCCCAAATCAAATGTTGCCTTTTCTGAGACTCATTCCCCAGGCAGAATTAACATCTTTTCATGTATAATGTCACTGAGTATTTTTAAAGCCCTGATCATGGTACTTTTCACATTGCGTTTGATGACTCCCTTATGTTTCCATCTCTCACTTTAGATTGTATTTTAAGAAGGAAAGATGGCATTGTGTTCATAGTAGAAACTCAATGGATAACTGTCAAATTAGCACTATTGACTATTAAATCATATAATTTATCTCACTTTAGTTTCTTATTTTCTTACATTTTCTCCAAAATATCTCTCAGGAAAAAAGTTAGTTCATTCATTTATTTTTTTTTCATTCATTCAATCAACACACATTTACTGATCACCCACCAGGTGTCAGTCACTTTTCTAGGAAATACAGGGAATACAATAATGAACAAGTAGAATTAGTTACTGCCTTCGTCAAGCTTCTAATCTAGAGGTGTTGGCTCTTACTTGAAAGCATATTTTCCAGATGATTAGTGAGGAATACTTTCAGCCAGAATATTTTCTTCTTGGCTTTCTTCCTTTACTTTTTGTCTTAGACATCATTAAACGTAGCATTTCACACTCTTAACTATTATTTCATCCTATGTGCTAAAAAAAAAAAAATTTTTTTTTTCTAGTTATGTGCTAGGGAGGAGCCCTGATAGCACAGCTAACTGAAAGCTTAGCAGTTCAAACCCAGCAGCTGCTGCACAGGAGAAACATGTGGCCATCTGCTCCCATAAAACTACCAAAAACCAAACCCATTGCCGTTCAGTTGATTCTGACTCATAGTGACGCTATAGGACAGGGTAGAACTGCCCCATGGGGTTTCCAAGCCTGAAATCTTTGAAGCCCTGATGGTGCAGTGGTTAAGAGCCTGGCTGCCAATCAAAAGGTCAGTAGTTCCAATTCACCAGCCAACCTTTGGAAATCCTATGAGGCAGTTCTACTCTGTCCTGTAGAGTCACTCTGAGTTGGAATCGAATGGACAGCGATGTTTCTTTCTTTCTTTTTTTTTTTTTTTAATGTACTATGGAAAACTGGGTCACATCCTGAGACTTCCCAGCTCAAAGGGCAATTCAAATATTTTAGGTACATTCTGTCACTTAAGTTACAAAGAGTATTTTATCAAGCAATATAATTATTTTATATACATTTTGAGTGACAAGAATGTCAAATCTTTGGTGTCAATTAATCAATTTAAAGGTTGTAAAAAGTTTTTCATCTAATCACGCCAGTGATGGGTTGATGCCAAATTGATGTTTGAACCTTTTTTCCTCATGGGATTGACTCATTGTGTGCAGGTGAGAATGGAGGGTGTAGGATATCAGAATTCTATTGTAAGTTCATTGTATGTGACAGCTGGAGTGAAATCTTGAACATGTTAAACACTTAATAGTTTTCTATAATTATATTGTAATTTTCTTTATTTACTTCATATATCTATATCTCTGGCAATAATGTATTCCTAGGAGGTCAGGATTATAGGCTATGAAATGTTATTTCTTCTTAAAAAAATTGCCTACCTATTAACTTTAAAGCTCTTAAAAAATTTGAATTCTGATTTCTTTCAACCTTACACTTAATAACTCCTACACCATTTTGTCTGAATTGACCCATGAACCTAAAAATGATCATTGGTTTACACCTGCATATACTACATTTGTAACACATGAAGAAAAATAAAGCCTAGGGATCGATATTTTGCCACATAAGTTACATGTCACCTAGGCTAAAATTTTCATCATTTAATAAAAGCTGTGCTTGCAATTTTAAACGCTGCTTAAGGAAATAATTGAAACTTTAAAAAAAACATGTTTAGTGCAAAAATGGCGTATGACTATTAGAAGAACACAGTAGCGTCTTTTAACAGGTTGAGGAGAAAGGATTGACTGTGGAATTTGTAACAGGTTTATTTATTAAAACGTTAAAGTATTGTCTGTGGGAGAAATGGAAAATCAGATCAAAATATCTGAGGGAGAGTAAATAGTGGTTGGGACCCTGGTGGCTCAGTGGCTAAGAGCTCGGCTGCTAACCAAAACGTCAGCAGTTCGAATCCACCAGCTGCTCCTTGGAAACCCTGTGGGGTAGTTCTACTCTGTCCTATAAGGTCACTATGAGTCAGAATCAACTCAGTGGCAACAGGTTTTTATCTTTTTAAATAGTGGGTGTTGGAAACAGGAAACAATTCCAGAAGGCATAGACAAGATGTCTCCAAAATGCAAATAAAGAACACCTTTCTTCAGATTTTTAACTAGTCACCTTGGCTAAGTTAACAATGTGACAGAGTAAGTTCCCCTATCCTGAAAGCAGGGGCTGGAAATGGCACCAAGTTACTCCATAATGTAGGGGGTGGGCCCAGATTAAGAGTTTATGTGGAGCAGGGGAGGTGTGCAGTATGTGTGCAAACCTGTAAAACAATGAGATTAGCGTGCAAGAAGACACAGCTTAATATGGAGCACAGAGCAGCTTGATCCTCAGCTGCAAGACAGCTGCAAACTCTCACTTGGCCATGGTGATGCTCAGGGAAATTAACCGGCATGCATTGTTCAGAAGCCGCAGAAAAGACAAAAGACCGCGGCTTCTGGAATAGTCACAGTTCACCTTGGGCTTTTCTTAAAGTATAAGCTTCCCTCAGTTTAAACCTGGCGAGGAATATGAAGAAAGTACAAAAAACCCCAGTGGGATATTAGTTGAGAAGGCTTAGTCTCTCTAATTACTGAAGAAGCAAAACAAAACAAAGGACCAGCTTGATGGGAGGGAGTTGGTATGTGGAAAAGTTTTAAAGTAAGGACAAGACACTTTGTTGGGATGAAACGCAATGCCCTTGTTAGCTTTTCTCTAAAATTCAAACTTAAGCTCTTTTCCTGGGACATCAGGGCCTGTGTCTTGCATTCTACCATCTCTTATTTCCCAGGTGTTATGGATTGAATTGTGTACCCCCCCACAAAAAAAAAAAAAAATACGTGTTAAGCTAGTTCATTGATGGTGACAAATATATCACAGAACGCAGATAATGTCACTAGTAGGAGAAACAGTGTGCAGGGGAGAAGCGGTGTATAGGGACTCCCCGTGCTTTCTGTGCAATTTTCCTGTAAACCTAAAACCGCTTTAAAAAATAGTCTATTGAAAAAAAAAAAAAAAAGAAAAGCTATGTTGAAGTCCTAACCCCTGGTACCCACGAAGGTGGCTTTGCTTGGAAATAATGTCTTCCAAGATGTTATCAGTTAACATGAAGTCACACTGGGTAGGGTGGCTCCTGATCCAGCATGAGTGACTCTTTATAAAAGAAGAAAAGGCACACAGAGTTACAGATAGAGGGAAGATAGCCATGTGGCCGTGGAGGTGTGCTGTGGCTGCAAGTCAAGGAACACCTGGGGTGACCAGAAGCTGGAAGACACAAGAAAGGATCCTACCCTGGAGGCTTCAGAGAGAACGTGGGCCTGCCAACACTGTGATTTCAGACTTCCAGCCTTCGAAACTGTGAGACAATAAGTTTCGGTTCTTGTAAGCCACCAAGCTTGTGTACTTTGTTGCAGCAGCCCTGGGGAACTGACACACCAGGGATCTCCAGTTCTAGGACTTCTCGGTTGTCTACTGGTAGCCTTGCCCCCCACTCCAAGCTTGCTCTGCTCCTGCCAAAGAGCCTCCTTCTGTCCCCCAAGCACACTCGGACCCACTACTCACACTGCCCGCTCTGCTGGGGTGCTCACCTCTCATCCCTCTGGATGAACCGTCATTCAGGATGAACCTCGGTGCCCCATTCTTCATCACCTTCCCGCTTCCTGCGGTTTCTGAGTCCTTTGGGCTCCCACAGCAGTGTTCACATTCCGCCATATTTCGTAGTCAGCCGTATACCTCTCTGACTCGCTTCCCAGATCATAAGTTTCATGAGGGTCTGGGCCATGAGTTGTACACAGTTGTATCCCTCAAAGCATCTAGCCAATAATAATAACATATATACCCATTGCAGCCGAGTCAATTCCGACTCAGAGCAATCCCTCAGAACAGAGTAGAACTGCTCCATAGGGTTTCCAAGACTATAATCTTTACAAGGAGCCCTGGTGGCACCAGTATTATGAGCTCGGCTGCTAACCAAGAGGTTGGCAGTTCAAATCCACCAGCTTCTTCTTGGAAAACCTACAGGGCAGTTCTCCTCTGTCCTATAGGGTTGTTATGAGTTGGAATGGACTTGATAGCAAGCGGTTTGGTTTTTTTGGTTAATATTTATGAAGCAAATTGCCAAGTCTTTTCTCCTGTGGAGTGGCTGGTGAGTCAGAACTGCCAACCCTTTGATTAGCAGCTGAGCATTTAACCACTGCACCACCAGAGCTCCTAACATATACATTAAAAAAAAAAAACCAATGCCATTGAGTCAATTCCAACTCTTAGGACAGAGCAGAACTGCCCCATAGGGTTTCCAAGGCTATAAAGACTGTAAATCTTTTATTGAAGCAGACTGCCATGTCCTTCTCCCATAGAGCAGCTGGTGAACCACTGACCTTTTGGTTGGCAGCTGAAGACTTTAACCCCTGTACTACCAGGGATCCTTCGGCATATACATAAACCAAACCAAACCAAACCCACTGCAGTCCACGTGTCGATTCCAACTGATAGCGACCCTATAGCACGTGGTAGAACTGCCCCTCAGGGTTTCCAAGGAGCAGCTGGTGGATTCAAACTGCTGACCTTTTGGTTAGCAGCCGAGCTCTTAACCTCTGTGCCACCAGAGCGCCTCAACATATACGTAAAAAAAAAAAAAAACTGAGCGCCTCAACATATACGTAGCACTCTATAATTCGTAAAGCACGCTCACATATCCTTTCTTCACTTGTGCTGATGAAAAGAAAAATTTGATGGAGTTAATTAGAGTTAACAGGGTTTATTGAGTGAGAAACTCTTCTTAAACAGGGAGTGCCTGGAGGGAAAATGAGGGGGTGCTCGAGTTCCCACAGTTATGAACCCCTGTTAAAGCCTAGTGAGTAAGAATCCTGCCTTTGCTTTGATTGGTCAACCCTGTTTAATTTCCCTTTTGTTTTGGGAAAGGCGGTCACTGAATATTCAAATTGGCTTGTCTTGATCTGATGAGTGTTGCTAACTCAAGCTTGTAAGTACTGCTAACTTATGCTGATAAGGAAAACTTACTTAAATTTGGATTCTGTGAAAAATTGTTTCTTTTAAATGGCCTTATGACTAATTTTTGCTTGGCTCTTGGCCCAGGGAAGTCATTTTAACTCTTGCCTCTATAAAATTTTTTAACAGCACCCACAACATTCTTAGGAGGGTGATTAAACAGGTGGTTATTTCCCTAATTTAGACCTGAGGTTCAAAAATACTGAGCAATTTCTGTGAGGTCACAGAGCAAGAAACTAGACATTTTAGGCTTGAGTTCAGATCTTCTGCCTCCATGTTCTAATTTTTTTCTGATCCTGTTCTACTTTAATAAACTTGATGAAGTTGAATTAAAGGAACTACTGGCTTCCTACTAACAAAGAAAAAACAAACTTTAAACAGCTACTTATATTTAGGTTCAAACTGATGGATGAACTCATGAAGAAGGGCCTTGGATCACAGTGTGGAATTTGCAGCTGCCCAAAACCTGTAACTGAATTTGACTTAGAATCAGTCAAAAGGGGTATTTTCAGCTTCATTTTGCTTGGGGTTTGTGTGAGCTCTGATAAAATGCAACCAACCTCTGCTCTTTCCTGTTCATCTTGTCAAGTAAGAGGCTTTCCTTTCAGCCCTGAGAGGAACACTTGAATCTCATCAAAGTAAATGGCAGGGTTTTACTTAACACATATGGCAGGCCAAAAAGAGAGCGGGAGAGATCCAGGAATGGACGTGGAGAAGCTTCCAACAGCAAGGAGAATCAATTTGTAAGTTTCAGACCAGAGGAAAAATTACCAGCAACACGGTAATAGCTCCTGAAAAAAATGCTCTGGAGGAGATCAACTGGGCTACCTTGGTGCTTCGCAGCAGAACAATGCAGAGCTTTCGAAGACAATTTCATGCGTGGAACTCAGGAAGAGGTGGCCGAGATGCTCTTACCTGGTGAGGGCGGAGCAAGGCCCCTCTCTCCGCTTGTTCTTTTGTGCAGAGTTTGTAAAGCTAGAGGGCACCATGAGAATGTTTGCCTTGGGAACACATTTTAACCCCCCGTTATTGGAAACCGCTCTCGGATGAAAATAACACATCCTCTCTTGATGTTCAACATCTGACTTCTACGAGTATGGAGTCTCGAGTGAGAATGTTATGTCTCTTATTTGCCAATATGAGTTTCTGTTGGGAGGATACCACATCAGTGAGACCCAGTCAAAGAAAAATGCACTGCTCACAGTTTGGTGACAGAGCAATTTAGAGCATTTGCCTCACAGCTCCCTTGCCTTAGGCTTAAATCTGGTTTAGATCCCACACTGAAATATTTTAGAAGTCCCAGATACAAAGTTCCTAGAAACAGTTTGCTTCGTCCCGACATTACCAATGAAGTCTCTCTTTTCTTTTGTGCCCATCATTGATACAGTCCTGGTTACTATGAGATGATAGATCATTGGTCCCCAGACCATCTGGGGTTGCAGGAGGGTCATATGAGGAATGACAACCCTGCCCCTCACTGGTTCAAGCAGTACCGTCAGCCATCCACTAAGCTCTGTTCACTGCTTTCCATGGGGCCCAGCTGTGTTTGTGAATGGTGATGACCAGCTATCACCAGGCTGTCCCTTCGGAGCCCCGTTTACTGGTTACTGGTGTCCTTGCAAGGACTCCTGCTCTCTGCACCACGCAAATTACTGTCTCTGCTGGGCCCTACCACTTGGCCCCCCACAAACCTGGCACCATGGCCCTGCCTCAGTTAGACCTGTCTGCACTATTTCTGATGCTCCATGCCCTCTGCAACCCACTCCGTGACTCCAGCACAGAGCAGGCCACCTCTCTGCCTTCGTCTGTTACACCCTGTTGTTGTTGTTAAAAAAAAAAAAAAAAAAAAAAAATTTTTTTTTTTTTTTGTTAGGCGCCCGCAAATCAGTTCATTACGCCCTTTTGGTAGAGCTCAAAAAAGCACTTCTTTGTGCCTGCTGCTTTATGGTGGTTTTATTGAGAACAGTCCTTTCGGTTACTACTCTGCAGGCCCTAAGAGCTCCTCCCCAGAGAGGGAGACTGAGAATGAAAGCAAGGGACAGACACCTCGTGCACTCTCCCTTCCCACCCCCCTGCGTGGGGTTTGCCATGGGGCCGTCTTACCTGCATCCTCCCTCTAGTACAAGTTCCATGCACAGTTCAGGGTATGTGAAGGGTAATGTTCTCTGGGTACTTAATTAATTTCCTATTGCTGCTGTAACAACTTACTGCAAACTTAGTGGCTTGAAACAACATAAAAATTTATTAATTTACAGTTCTGGAGGTCAGAGTCCACAATGGGCCTCACTGGGCTAAAATCAAGGCACTGGCAGCCCGGTACTCCTTTCTGGAGACTCTAGGGGAAAATAGGTTCTCTTGCCTTTTCCAGCTTCCAGAGCTGCCTCTGTTCCCTGGCTCATAGCCCCTTTCCATTGTCAAAGCCAGCGATGGCTGGCTGAATCTTTCTCATGATGCCATCTCTCTGATTTTTTCTTTTCCGCCTATATATTTTCCACTTAGAAGGACCCTTGTGATAACATTGGACCCACCTGGATAATCCAGGCTGCTCTCCTCATCTCAAAGTCAGCTAATTCGAAGCTCAGTTCCACCTGCAACCTTAGTCGCCCACTGCCATGTAACATAGCTTCTCACGTTGGGAGGACTAGGATGCAGACATCTTAGGGACCAGTGTTCTACCTGGCACAGGTAGATTTTTGAAAGCAATGCTCAGCGATAGCTACGCAAGGGCTGTGCGTATGCAAAGGGCAGGGTGGGCTACATGAGTGACCCTAAGTCAGTGTGACTTGACTTTCTTGACAGATCTGTCCTTGTCCCTGGAGTCTGTATCATCCACAGTCTGGCAAACATAACTAAGGTAGCCACATGCCTGTCCTTACCACACATGTGACCTGCTCTTTCCTCCTGGGAATCTTCTGTCCCCCAAACAGCCTGATCAGCCACTGTAGATATCGCCTGATTTGAGCAGACATTTCTCAAGGCCTCCAGAGCAAAACTGGTAACTCCCATTCACATACTAGCCGCCAGTAGCTAGACAAACACGGGCTGCATTGCCTCTGCTGAGCAACATCTCCCTTGCTAGCCAGCACATTCTGGGAACAATTGTTGGGACGCGGAACCACCACATTGGCCACATCCATTGATCCTGTCTTCGACGCAGCACAGGTCTTTCTCATGAAGTAAGCATGGCACAGCTGGGACTCCCATGGCTTCTCTCCATGGATGTGAACCCACAGGCTTGCCAGCCACCTAAGTTGACCTCAGCCCTCTCTCACCTGAACACAAGAGACCTTCATGGCCGTGGAGAACTAAGTTGGCACTTATGGGAACCAGGACAGGTAGATGGGGTCAGGGGTACAAGGTAGTAGAATTCTTGCCCTGCCTCCCTTTAACCATTGGAGATCTGTGGATAGATTGTCAGTTTATCTCAGCCCCAAAGGTCGTTCTTGGATCAGTGACATCTTGCTGATATTTGTGGTGCCAACACGCACAGGCTGTCCACGCTGTGCCCTACAGAAGTGCACTTTCAAGTCTTCTCAGAGAAGTGGTGCTGCCTGACTCTCCCTTGCACCTTCTCTGAGAACTTCCATGTCGTTTCATTCCTGCAGCTGTTTGGGTTTTGGTGTACACACACATACTCAACAACGGAGACCACGGCTAACGCCTGGCAGCATATATTGAAACAAAACAAGCTTCAACCAAACACAACACCAGCAAGTTCTCCCTAATTCAGAGGTGGGCACCTCATTTTTGCTGAAAGCACATGACATTCAGAGTAAGCATCTCTTGAGAATATTAGAAATTGTGCAAAAATTCCCATCTTGGCATAATTTTGATCTAATTTGTATGGAAAATATGAGAACTTTAACTTAAGATGGAAATGTAACCTCTTTACATTGTCTACCCTCGGTGAGTAATAAATTGCCACCCTCATGTGGTGCAAATGCATCTCCCAGGTTTGAATTTTGAGAATTGTCATTCTGCAAATCCCTTGAGAGGAAGACCCTCAAGAGGAAAGTAAGAAACAGCAAGAGGCAGGAATCGGCCCCTGCACGCCACAGTTCCTGTGAGCATCAGTGATGCCCTACTCAGGGTCCTGCTGCCGCCTGCGATGAATAACAAGCTTATTTCTAATTTGTAGCATTCCTCCCCTTTCTGATTATACACGACGGGCTCATTCATTATTAATCCAGTTTGTCAGACAGCAGGGCCCTCCAAATACCAGGCTTTCTGGTTCCCAGGCAGATAGTGTGTGTACGACCAATGAAATTCCAGGATGCAGAGACCAGCCAGCTCTTGTCTGCACCCGATTAAAGTTAGAAAGGCCAAGTAACCAGCCCTAAAATAATTACACACGGAGCAACAGGTCACCCTTTCTATATTTGTCCTTATTATTGGGAAGGAAGTAGACTAAAAAAAAAATCATTCCTTTTCTTTCAAATTCACCTGGTTTGAAAAGGTGTAAGGGAAAGAAAGTGATCCCTCTTTGTCTAAACCAAATAACCTAGAAATCAAAAATAGCAAAGGCAATATCAACTCCAAGTTTACTTTTTAAAAAAAAGTCAATATTTAAACACACCCACATACACATACATACCCTGGCCCTCACTCTGTGGAGCTTATAACAATGTTAACCAAATCATGATACCGTGTTATCAACGAATAGCGTGTTAGACTTGCCAAATAAAGAGGTGGATTGGTATGATTCAGGAAGCAACCTGTTCAGGAGACATGTGGCTGGGCTCTGGGTGCATCTGGACAGAAGGAGAAAGTGACGCATTATGGGAAGCAGACATGGACACTGTGCATTCCAAAACAGCAATTGTTAAGTAGAAAGACTGAGAAGCAGATTCTAGCTGATTTCCAATCATTTGAATGAACACGGGGGTTATTTTTCTTTTGTGACCGCTTACCTGTAGAAGGAGCAGATAAATGCAAATTGCCATGAGCAAATTTTCATCTATGCCTGTAGAGAGCTTTTTGATAAAGGCATCTCCTTTTTATTTTATTTTTATTTTATTGTGTTTCAGGTGAAAGTTTACGTGGCAAATTAGTTTCTCATTCAAAAAGGTATACACAAATTTTTTGTGACATTGGTTGGGATTCCCGCACTCTCCCCGTTTACATTTCCACTCCAGGTTCCCTGTGTCCATTCGTCCAGTTTTCCTTCCCCTTCCTGCCTTCTTGTCTTTGTCTTTGGGCAGGTGTTGCCTATTTGGGCTCGTATACTAGATTGAACTAAGCAGCATATTCCTTACCTGTGTTATTGTTTTATAGGCTTGTCTTATCTTTGGCTGAAAGGTGGACATTGGAAGTGGCTTCAGTTCCGAGTTAGCAGGGTATCTGGGGGCCATAGTCTAGGGGATTCCTCTCTGTCAGACCAGTATGTCTGATCTTTTTCGGTGAATTTGAATTTTGTTCTACGTTTTTCTCCCACTCTGTCTGAAGCCCTCTATTGTGATCCCTGTCAGAGCAGTCAGTGGTGGTAGCTGGGCACCATCTAGGTGTTCTGGGCTCAAGCTGGTGGAGGCTGTGGTTCATGTGGTCCATTAGTCCTTTGGACTGATACTGTCCTTGTGTCTTTGGTTTCCTTCATTCACCTTTGCTCCAAACACAATGGGACCAACAGCTATATTTTAGATGGCTACTCACAAGCTTTTAAGACCCCAGACGCTCCTCATCACGGTCAGATGTAGGACATTTTCTTTATGAACTAAGTTATGCCGATTGCCTGGATGTCCCTCGAGACCATGGTCCCCAGCCCCCAGTAACTTGGTCCCTCAAGGTGTTTTGATGTGTCTAGGAAGCTTCTATGGCTTTGGATAAAGGCATTTCTTGACCATCTTTTCTTCTTTGTACTCATCAGAAATCTAGAACCTTTGTCAACCAAAAACTCTCTGGGCTGGCTTTTGACCCTGGGATTGAGGTGTCTACGTATGTGGCAGGGAACCCATTCACATCTATGACTTTGGGATTGGCACCACTCTGGAGAGTGTTTGGGTACAGAGGAACAGCAGTGGTATGGGGGCTATGAGAGATTCTTTGCTATGGACTCACCAGCCAGAAAAATAAAGTGGACAGACTGTTCCTAGGGAAAACCTGAAGCTGACACAGGGACAAAGGGGCAGATTGCAACTATTGGGGGTGTACAGGAAGTCTCATTTGGTTAAAGGGTGTAGGTGATAAATCCTTGACATGAGTTGCCAATTATTTCATCTCCCAAGTTTAAGGGAGACAAGAAAGGGAATTGCTATGTACACCAGGGGTTTGGGGAGGGGGCGGGGGGAGGGGGGGGACAGAGAGGGAGAGGGAAAGGAGAGAAAGAAGAAGATTCTCCTTCCTAGGGGACTCTGGGCAATGTCTGAAGACATTCTTGGTTGTTTCAACTGCTGTCAAGTCAGCTCTGACTCACGATGACCCTGTGAGTGTCACAGTTGAACTGTGCTTCAGGGGTTTTCAATGACTAATTTTTCGGAAGTAGATGCCAGCTAGGCCTTTCTTCCACGGTACCTTGGGGTGAACTTGAACTCCAACCTTTCAGTTAGCGGCCGAATCGTTATATGTCATTGTTGCTGTTAGATGCCATAGCAACCCTACATACAATAGAACGAAACACTGCCCAGTCCTGCGCCATCCTCGCAATTGTTGCTATGCTTGAGCCCATTGTTGCAGCCACTGTGTCAATTCATCTTGTTAAGGGTCTTCCTCTTTTTTACTGACCCTCCACCGTACCAAGCATGATGTCCTTCTCCAGGGACTAGTCCCTCCTGATAACATGTCCAAAGTGAGTGAGACAAAGTCTCACCATCCTTGCTTCCAAGGAGCATTCTGGCCTTACTTCTTCCAAGACATGTTTGTTCATTCTGCTGATATGGACAGGTAATGTTAGTGCTCCTTAACTAATATTTAACTTCCATCTTCTCTTACGTGGAAACATATTATCCTCCAGGTACGGTTGGACCCCACCTTAGTATGAGGCACTTAAAGGCCAAAGCATGTGATAAAATATGAAGGGATCATTTTAAGTGCTAAAAATGGATTAAAGTATCTGTCACTGGACTGAACATGTTTTAGAAAACGGAGATATTCTTGAGAACATTGGAGGAATGGTGAGTGGTGACAGGGGTGTGGAGAGACTAATAGGAATAAGCAAATATGTCCTGATTTTCAGGGGGAGGAGGACTTGTAGGCTTTGGCACAAACTTGGAATGCTCCTTTGTAAAAGTCCAGCTCTGGAGCCTAGATTTCCCATTTATAGACCTGGAGTTAGATTAGTGTGAATTATGAGGGGGTCTCTATCTCACACAGCAGGAAAATGCTAGGGTTACAGCACATCTGGATTTTAGCAAGGGGTTTGGAATTTGTATTTACCGAGCACTCACTGGTCAGCTAATGTTAATTTCACAGGTATTTATTGAGCATCTACTATGCTGTAGACACTGGGATGAGATAGTAGATAGGACGTAGTCTCTCAAGACGCTAATTGTAAAGTGAATGATGCAAACATCACTATGGACCAATGGGGTAGGTGTACGGGAAGTGGATTTGAAAGGGCGCTTACCTCAGTCACGAGACGTTAGAGAAGGCTTTCTGGAGAATACGGCATCTAAGTGGACACCTGAAGTGTTAGTTAAAAAGGTTTTGGGGCGTGAGGTCAGGAAGAATACCTCAGGAAAAAGAAACAGTGGGTCTGAAGGCTCAGAAGTTAGAGAGAAAAGGGTTTAAACTAGAGAAGCAGTGCTTCTCAAACCTCAGGGTGCACGCAGATCACCGTTAAAATGCAGACTGTGACTCTGCAGGTCTGCGGTGGGGCCTGAGGCTCTGCATTTCTAACAAGCTTCTGGGTGGTGCTGATGCTGCTGGTCTGTGGACCTCACTTTGAGTAACACTGGCGTAGAGAGCATCAAGGATGAGACAGGAGAAAGTGCCAAAGAGGTGGGCATGTGTCAGATTGCAAAGGGCTTTGTTGATCATGGTGAAGGCTTTGAGCTTTAGTAGGAATGGGACATGCTCAGCTCTGTGCTTTAGAAAGACCACCTCTGTGGTAGTGAGAATACATGGAAAGGAGCAATTGTGGGAACAGTTCAGTTGAGAGTTGAGAGGATGTTGTATAAAATCCTGGAGAGATGATGAGGACCTGGACTTGGGAGTTGGTGTTTGTGGAGATGAGAAAGAACAGGTAGATTCAAGGGAGAGTTTAGTCATAAGAATGTGACCCTTACAACTGGATGGCTCAGCTTTGACATCGGGAGAGAGTTTAATCTACTGAATAGGGAAAACAGCAGAAGGAGAAGCTTTGAGGGCGATGAGGGTCAGTATACTTTTGGACATGCTAAATTAGAAGTGCCCACAGAACATAAAAATGGAGATGTCCAGTAGGCATTTAAAGAACTGGTACTCAGAAGAGAGTATGAACTAAAATATCAATTTAGGACTCATCAGCATAAAATGAATAATGGAAAGCTTGAGAGTGGATGAGGTCCCCCAGAGGAAGACAACTTAGAGGGATCAATCAGCTGTGCTCAAATGCTTGGAGATCTATCATATGTTTGAGTTATTTTGTGTGTTTCCAGATAAAAGAATTAAAGAGAGGATATTGCAAGGAGGTAGACTTTGATTCTCATGGCAACAGCTGACCCACAATGGTGCAGGTTACCTCCTGAGATGGTGAGTTTGTATTTATGGAGGTATTCAAACAGAGGATAAAAGTTCAGTTCTCAGGAACGTTGGAAAGAACACTCACATGTCTGTAAAGGGTTGGCCTAATGGAGTCTGAAACAGTGATTCCCAAATTGCATTTTACTGAGGTGGAGGGTGGGAGTCTTGAAGGAATCTTTAAAAATACAGATTCCTGAGGCTCTGCTCCCTGAAGATTAATTCCATAGATCTGTACATGGCCCTGGAATTTCATATTTTTAAAAAGGCTCTCTAGGTGATTCTATACGCAGCTGAGTTCTCAAGCTTACAAAAAGTCACCTCCCAACTCCAAATTTTTTAAGTAACCTTTTTTTATCCCCAGAATCCTAATGTGTGTACGCATTTGAACTTTAGAAATTACTTAATTGTGCTTGCTCATGTGGAACCTGTACATAGGCCAAGAGGCTGTCATTTGAACAGAACAAGGGGATACTGTGTGGTTTAAAATCAGGAAGGTGTGTATCAGGGTTGCATCCTTTCACCATACTTATTCAATTTGTATCTTGAGCAAATATTCTGAGAAGCTGGACTTCATGAAGAAGAACACAGCCATCAGGATCGGAGGAAGACTCTTTAACAACCTGCATCATTCAGATGACACAACTTTGCTTGCTGAAAGGGAAGAGGACTTAAAGCACTTACTAATGAAGATCAAAGACCACAGCCTTCAGTATGGATTACACCTCAACATAAAACAAAAATCCTCAATAAGCAATATCATAATAAATGGAGAAACTATTGAAGTTGTCAAGGATTTCATTTTACTTGGATCCATAATCAACATCTGTGGAAGCAGCAGTCAAGAAATCAAACACCCATTGCATTGGTCAAATCTGCTGCAAAAGACCTTTTTAAAGTGTTGAAAATCAAAGACGTCACTTTGAGGACCAAGGTGTGTCTGACCTAAGCCGTAGTATTTTCAGTTGCCTCATATGCATGCAAAATCTGGACAAGGAATAAGGAAGACTGAAGAATGATTGATGTCTTTGAATTACGGTGTTGGTGAAGAATATTGACTATACCATGGACTCCCAGAAGAACAAACCAGTCTGTCTTAGAAGAAGTGCAGGATGCTCCTTAGTAGTGAGGTTGGAGAGACATCGTCTCATGTACTTTGGACGTTTAATGAGGAGGAACCAGTCCCTGGAGAAGGGCATCATGCTTGGTAAAGTAAAGGATCAGCAAGAAAGAGGAAGACCCTCCACAGAGTGCCTGCAACAGTGGGTTCAAACACAGCAGCAGTTGCGAGGATGGTGCAGGACAGAGCAGTGTTTCGTTGTGTTGTACACAGGGTCGCTGTGAGTTGGAACTGACTCTATGGCACCTACCAACAACAACCTGTGTTTGTGCAGAGGCAGGAGTAACACCAAGCATCGCATCATGATCACACATCATTTCCCAGTTGTTCGGCTTCTGTTTTCTAGGACTCAGTTTTTGTCTTCTTTTTTTTTTTTTTTTGTAGATGTCATCCAGTAGGTAGCCAACTGTCACATGCTTTGTCTGTGCTTAAGAAATGGTGTGGTAGATTTTACCAGAATGGCTTGTTAAAGAGGAAAGTCGTGCCATTAACCAACGTGAGGCTCAGTGGCATCAAGGTCAACCAGTTTTACTTAATTGAAGAAAAAGCAAACATGCATGTTCCTTATGTAAACACTGCTATTTAACATTTAACTCAGCCCTCATGATTTGTTAAGAGAAGGAAATTCAATAAAGTTGGACAGATGTGACTATAGGAAACACTGCCCCTAATGCGTCTGCTTGTTTCCACGACTTTGAGTAAAAGGGAAATCGATTTTTATATTAAAAATGCTCAATATGGACTGTTACCACCATTACAAATATTGTTTCTTTTTGTTTCTATTCCTATAGCGATTATTTTTTATATCTTACACAACTGTGTTTCTCCAGTCCCTTGGAATACTTATTAAAGAATCTCATTGTGTTTGAGCTTTAAATTTCTGCTTTAGAAACTGAATAGAGATAGCTAAGATCCTAGCTATTTCTGATTTTAAAAATTGATTTTTAGAAGATCTATCTTGTGGCCAGAATTGGTGGAAAATGAAGTTGGCACAATAAATTGGCAGCAGAGAGGAGGCAGAAAATAATAGAAAACAGACATAGAGACTCAAAAAGTATAGCCGTCTGGGACCATTTAGTGAAGAGGCAGACAGTTCGACACACCTCAGCAATCCCCGGGGCATCTCTGGGTCAAAGGGCATAGTCTGTTTTATAAAGCTTCCCATCCAAAAGTTTTAAAAGATGCCACAAAACTGTGTTTGTGTTTAAAGGCATAAAAGGTGCCTCATAGCCAGCAAACAGGATGCTTGAGCGGGGAGAAGTATTTAGGGATTAAAAGACCCAGAGAAGACACAGAAACAAGAAATGGTCAGTTTAATGCTATTTGCATGTGTTAATGTTCACAGCTCCAGGCAAATTGTTTTAGCAATCAGTTCTGGGCAAATTAAAAAGAAAATGAAACGAAGTTCAATCGTACTGAAAAGTGGCAAGCCTGTTGCCTTCTAGTCGATTCTGACACATAGTGTCCCTACAGGTCAGAGTAGAACTACCCCAGAGCTGTGGCTTAAGTTGCTTCTGCCTGACCCTTTGAAGCTAAGAAATGAGCAAGGGGCAGATTCCACCGCCTCCTTTTCCAGGGCATTCATTTGGAATTATGGGCAGTGGCCCCACCGCTTCCTCTTCCAGCCACGCCTCCATCCAGCTGAGTGAAACAAACACCCATGAGGTCATTTTCCTTTTCCCTAACTCTAATGCAATTAGGTACAAGAGGGTGTGAGCTTGGGAGACCAAGGCTGCCAGCTGAAGTCTGAAGGACTCTGTCAAGACAGTGACAAGGATGCCAGCCAACCAAAAAGCAAGTCACAGAAGTCCCCAAACTGACAGTTAATGAAGTGACAGTTGGTAAATGGGACAATGCCAATAGCTCATCCACAATGTGAACTCAGATACCATTTAAAATAATACTGACTGGTTCATCCATTATTTGGATGATTGTGTGCATGTCATGTTTCCCAGCTAGTCCTGCAGAGACTCCAAAGAAAGTGATTAGGATCATTGTAGCTCATTGTAGTTGGTCACTCTGTTGTTCTCGGCAGCAGAAGTACGTCAGACCTAGAACCCTTAGTTGCCCTAAAAAAGTATACATAGCACTTTGTGTTTAATTCTGGTTCAGAAACTCAAAAAACATGGGGGGAAATCGGAACGAATTTTATGACAAACGTGAACAGGATATGGAAAAAAACAGTAGAGTATGGGGTGAATACGTGGCTTACCGCATACCCAGTGTTCCCGCTTTGTTTTGTTTACTTTTTGGAGGCAATTTAATGGTATGAATCAAAGTGTGTCAGGACACTTTGCGACTTAGGCTAGAATTAGAACATTTTAGTGAGTTCGGGGATTCATTGCTAGAGCGAGAATAATAAAACCCTCCACTGTCCCTTCCCTTCTTTCCACTCTCCTTCCTTCTATCCTCCCTCCCTCCCTCACTCAAAACAAAACAAAACAAAACAGTAACAACAAAAATTAGGCATTGTGTTCAGTCTGGAAGCAAAAACCTAGGTCTCTGGTTCGAGGCCCTGACATGACACGATTATACTTGAGTTTCATGAGTGGTGACTATATAGAGGATTAAGCTGAAATCTAAGTTGGGCTAAGATTGTCAGACGTTAATTTTATGCCAAGGAGTGTGAGTACTCTCAGTAGGGTACCATTCAAGGTTTATATGCAACAGAAGTTGCATTTTATAACTTGCATTTTTGAAAGAGACTTAGTGTCAGACAATTGATATTTTTTCAATTCATGCTTTTTAATATTGGCTAACATGAAGTGCTATATACAATGTAATAATGCATTCTTTTCTGCTTCCTGGTTTCCATGGCATTCCTGCATAGTCAGAGTTCCAAAACTCTCCATGGAATTGTTGACTGTGGGAGAGTTATAACGTCTAAAGCAAATCAACTTTATTATCAATGATTTACTAATACATAGTTGTGATTTTTTGCTTTTTTTTTTCAGTGTTGAGAAGAATTATTTCTCAGAGGATCATTAACTGGTTGGATACAGCCATTTGGTTACAGAGAAACCACAAAGCTTAGTGGGAAGGGCATGGGCTTTGGAGACAGCTGAGTCAAGTTCTGAGTTTCCTATGTGACCCTGAGTGAGTTGCTTACATTATCTGAGTCTCAGTTTTTTGAAGTGTAAAGCGGGGATCACAGACTTATTTTGAGGATTAAATGAAACTATTTATGTAAATGAACCAGTATTAGCCATTTTTAATCAGACAATCATATGGTCTACTATGCTGGAAATGACAAATTGAAGAGGAATAGTGTCACATTCATCATCAAGAAGAACATTTCAAGATCTATCCTAAAGTACAACACTGTCAGTGACGGGATAATATCCATACACTTACAAGGAAGACCACTTAAAATGACTATTAGTCAAATTTACACATTGAACACGAATGTCAAAGTTGAAGAAATTGCAGATTTTTACCAATTTCTGCAGGATGAAATTGATCAAACACAAAAATCAAGATGCATTGATAATTATTGGTGATTGGAATGTGCAAGTTGGAAACTAAGAAGAAAGATGGGCAGCAGTTGGAAAATATGGCCTTGGTCATAGAAAAGGCACTGGAGATCCCAAGACCAATGACTTCTTCATTGCAAATACCTTTTTTCAATAACATAAATGCTGACTGTACACATGGACCTTGTGGAATGGAATACACAGAATCAAATCAACTACGTCTGTGAAAAGAGAGGATGGAGAAGCTCAATATCATCAGTCAGAATGAGGCCAGAAGCTGACTATGGGACAGACCATCAATTGCTCATATTCAAGTACAAGTTGAAGCTGAGGAAAATTAAAACAAGTCCACGAAAGCCAGGGTATGACATTGAGTATGTCCTGCCTGAATTTGGAGCCCACCTCAAGAATAGATTTGACATTCGTAACTCTGATGACTGAAAACAGGATGAGTTGTGGAATGACATCGGGGACATCATGCATGAGGAAGGCAGAAGGTCATTAGAAAGATAGGAAGGAAAGGAGGGACCAGGGTAGATGTCAGAAGAAACTCTGGAGCTTGCTCTTGAATGTGGTGTGGCTAGGGTGAACGGAGGAAATGATGAAATAAAAGAGCTGAACAGAAGATTTCAAAGGGAGGCTCAAGAAGACAAAGTAAAGTATTACAATGAAATGTGCAAAGACCTGGAGCTAGAAAACCAAAAGGGAAGAACATACTTGCCATTTTTTCAAGCTGAAAGAACTGAAGAAAAAATTCAAGCCTCGAGTTGCAATATTGAAGGATTCTACAAGGAAAATATTAAATGACACAGAAAACATCAAAAGAAGATGGAAGGAATACATAGAGTCACTGTACCAAAAGGAATTTGCCGTTTCAGGAGGTATCACATGATCAAGAACCTATGATATTGAAGGAAGAAGTCCAAGCTGTACTGAAGGCATTGGCAAAAAACAAGGCTCCAGGAATTGACAGAATACCAGTAGAGATGTTTCAACAAATGGATGCAATGCTGGAAGTGCTCACTTTTCTATGCCAAGAAATTTGGAAGACAGCTACCTAGCCAACCAACTGGAAGAGATCCATATTTGTGCCTATTCCAAAGAAAGACAATCCAACAAAATGCAGAAAGTATTGAAAAATATCATTAATTTCACACGGAAGTAAAATTTTGCAGAAGATAAAAAATGATTGCAGCAGTACATCAACAGGGAACTGCAAGAAGTTCAAGTTGGATTCAGAAGAGGACATAGATAGAACAAGGGATATCATTGCTGATGTTAGATGGATCTTGGCTGAAAGCAGAGAATACCAGAATGATGTTTACCTTTGTTTTATTGACCACGTAAAGTTATTCCATGGTGTGGATCACAACAAATTATGGGTAATTATGGATAAGAATGGGAATTTCAGAACGCTTAATTGTGCTCATGAGGGACCGTACATAGACCAAGAGGCAGTCATTTGAACAGAACAAGGGTATACTGCATGGCTCAAAATCAGGAAAGGTGTGTGTCAGCATTGTATCCTTTCACCATACGTATTCAGTCTGTATACTGAGCAAATAATCTGAAAACCTGGACCATATGAAAAAGAACGAGGCAGCAGGATTGGAAGAAGACTCAATTAACAATCTGCGTTATGCAGATAACACAACCTTGTTTGCTGAAAGTGAAGAGGACTTGAAGTGACCCAAACCATGGTATTTTCAATTGCCTCATGTGCGTGCGAAAGCTGGATAATGAATCAGGAAGACAGAAGAACTGATGCCTTTGAATTATGGTGTTGGCAAAGAATATTGAACATACCATGGACTTTCAGAAGAACGAACAAGTCTGTCTTGGAAGAAGTACAGCCAGAATGCTCCTTAGAAGTGAGGATGGTGAGACTTCATTTCACTTACTTTGGATATGTTATCAGGAGGGACCAGTCCTTGGAGAAGGATATCATGCTTGGTTTAGAGGGTCAGCAAAAAAGAGGAAGGTCCTCAATGAGATGGATTGACACAGGGCTACGACAACAGGCTCAAACATTGTAATGATTGTGAGGATGGCACAGGACCTGGTGGAGTTTCGTTTTGTGGTACATAGATAGGGTCACTATGAGTCAGAATTGACTTGGCGGCACCTAACAACAACAATAACATTAATGTCATGCATTAGCACGACACTTGACACATAATTGTTGTGATGATGATAATGACGATAGTGAGGATTATGATATACCCTGTGGAGAGGCAGCACGATAGAGGTTAAGAGAATGGATTCAGGAATCAGAGCACCTAGATTCGAATCCTAGCTCTACTACTTACTGGTATGTCTTCTTGGGTAAGTGTGCTAGTTATCCTTTGCTGCATAACAAATTACCCCAGAACTAAGCGGGTTATAGCAGCATATTTATTATCTCACAGTTTCTGTGGGTCAGGATTCTGGGCACTCCCTCACAGTCTGTCAAAAGGCTGCAACCATTGCATTGTTTCAGGGTCTGTGGTTGAAAATGAAGGCCTGAGTGGGGAAGGATCTGCTTCCAAGCTCACTTACATGCTTTCTGACAGTGTTCCATTCCTTGAGGATTGTTGGACCAGAGTTTCAAACTGGTTTCTTCTGTTTAGAGCCCTTGTTGAGAATTTGCTTTTCCACCCCAGATGTGCTGAACCTGAATCCACATTTTAATAAGATCCCCAGGTCGTCATGGACATGAAATGGAATGAACCGATTCAAAGCCCCATGCTGCACTGAGAAACTAAATTCCTTTCTGACTCTTGGCCGGAGGTTTTCCTCACTTCCTCACCACAGGGGTGTTCCCAGCGTAGCAGCTTGCTTCATCTAAGCCATCAGAGAAAGGGTCTGCTAGCAAGACAGAAGCCAAAGTCCTTTGTAACCTAATCACAGAAGTGACATCCCATCACTTTTGCCATATTCTGTTCATCAGAAGCAAATGACTAGGTCCAGTCCTCAGTCAAGAGGAGAGAATTACACAAGGGAAGGGGGGTCGTTGAGGACCACATTAAAAACTCTGCCTACTATAGCAAGTTACTTAACCTTTCTGTACCTCAGTTCTCCTATCTGTGAAATATTAATTCATAGGGCTATTGTAAAGATTAAAGCATTGGCCCAATCATCTTCACTATCCTTGTCACTCTGCCAAAAAGTGGTTGTTGCACCTGCAGTTTATACAGAAGAATGGCAGCAGACTTCAGGGCAAGAGAATGGTCTGGGGATGTGAAAGGAGCCCTGTAAAATGAGCTTGAGTTCAAGTTCTGCTTTTTCCTTAACAGGTTGTATAGTATAGCCACTCACCTTATTTCTGTCTCTGTGTCTTCGGAAACGCCGGTGGTGTAGTGGTTAAGTGCTACAGCTGCTAACCAAGAGGTTGGCAGTTCAAATCCGCCAGGTACTCCTTGGAAACTCTATGGGACAGTTCTACTCTGTCCTATAGGGTCTCTATGAGTCAGAATTGACTCGACAGCAGTGGGTTTGGTTTTTTTGGTTCTGTGTCTTTATCTGTGAAATGGGTGCTTCAGACCTTATAAAAGCGGCTCTTAGTGATATTTAGCCCTTTCGTTACCATTGGTATAACAGTATTGCAGCCACGTTTTATGCCTCTGGACCTCATAGGTAGTAAGTTATTCTGGTTCTAATGTATTTAGTGTCAAGGTGGGTCCCTTTTGAAATGGGAGAAGCTCAGCAAACCAGAGCTGGAGCCTCACTGTTGGGTGGGTTGAACGTTCTATTAGGTAATGCTTCCTGGATGTGTTAGTTTTGTGAACTTCTGCCTTTTTTCCCTTTATTTCTGTGAGATAAGCCTTGCGAGCATAATTACGGCTTTCCTTTGTGATAGTTGGGGAGCCCTGTTGGGATTGTTTTGGTTTTTCTGGCTCGTATTTGGAAAACCAGAGGTTCCCCATGTAAACTAATGAAAACCAAACCAAACCCATTGCCGTCGAGTCGATTCCAACTCATAGCAACCCTATAAGACAGAGTAGAACTGCACCAAAGAGTCTCCAAGAAGTACCTGCTGGATTTGAACTGCTGACCTTTTGGTTTGCAGCCATAGCACTTACCACTACGCCATCAGTGTTTCCTACCTAATGGAAAGGCGCCTGCAGTAAGTTATCTGGGTAGCTTTCATTGGGATACTGTCGCACCACGGATCGGTGGGGCCAGTGCCGCTTGCCTCATTAGTGGATTGTATTACCAGATCGTATTTCCCAAAATTTATTTTACCAGCCCCAAATTTAAACACACTCAATTAGTAAGCATGCATTCTAATACTGAAAACACAAGCCATCAAAAAAAAATTTTTTTTAATAAAAATTTGATAATAAAAGGGTTAGCCACTGCTGGGGTCAAGTACTAGCCAATCAGGCCGGGGGTTGCCATAAGCAATTGTATGGCCACACCAGTGTGGACTGGCTGCATGCCAGCCTCAGGAGGTCATCCCTCCAGTCCCTTCTAGCCCGAACATTTATAATCCTCTGACCTATTTCCATATTGCTTAATAATTCTGTGGTCCACACAGCCCTTCAGTTTTGTTCCCTTTACTTTTACATCTTTTTACCAACCCGTGTGGTGGTTTATAAACCAGCACACTATAACAATCTAGATAAAAGCCCATTTAATATGATATGATTACGCCGTTCTGTGGTTTTAAATGGTGCAAGCAAATGTATCTAAATATAATCACAGTATTTGGTTCAGGAGCTAATCCCATTAACCGTGTTTTTTAAAAACTCAACACATGTTGTTTTGGAGACTCATTGCCGGAATGAAAATTTTAGCCTGTTTCTTGCAGATCTCCTGGATTCTTCTCAAGGAGCTCACATATGTCTTCCAACAGAAATGTCACCAGTGAGTGGACGATGTCCTTGCCCTGTGTCTGTTGATTGCAAGACTCCCTGCATGACTTGTCTCTTTCTTAATGCTTGCTAAGTACCTGATACTTTCCTATGCAGGAAGCTTATATGAACTAATTAACATTTAATGAGAGGAAACCAGCTGATTAGAATGCTTTTCGTGGTACTTTAGCTAATAAATGTTGCATCTACTTTTGACTGCATCTAGTCAGCATGCAGCTTCCTCCTCTCAACTACACTCCCTTTTTTTTTTTTTTTTTTCACAGCTCTGCCATGCTCTAGGGCTTTCTGCAGTAACCTGGCTTAACGGTTTGCCTTAGTTAATTGGAGGAAAGTTTTGGACTTAATTATTGAGGTAAATATTTTGATTAAACTTTGCTTAGAGCAGTAAATGAATGAAGCTTCTGAACTCAATCAAGACCAAATCATTCCAACCATGCTTGATGGAGAACAGTGACCGTCCCAGGCAGCTGAAAATGATTTTGCCTGTGTTTATGGAGGCAATTAGGATTCAGCTCTGGAGGCCCAAATGGAGGGGCACGGAGGTGTAATCTCAGAGGCTCAAGCAAATCCCACAAAATATCTGGATCTAGCTGCCCGAGACCTGTCGGTGCCTTCTGAGTCATGGAAAATGACCGAGGATGGGTGGAGTCAAGGCTTTCTACATCAATTATCTCCAAACGTTTTTGATCAAGTTTTATCAGAAAAAATTGTTGAGTGGGATCCCTACTTTACTGACAAATCATCTACATGTACTTCATTGATGAGCTAACACCTGATAGCACAACATACAGCTTGGGTTGATGTTCATCTCACATGATTATGAATAAGTTCACATTTTAAAAAGTCTTGATGATTTCTGTTACTTCGGTCAATTCTCATGGTTTCAAACTCATGATATGGCTTTAATCAAAATAAATATAAAGGGCGCCATAAACGGGACAAGTGCCATCTCTGCCATTTTCTTATTGTTCTGCTGTCCTTGTCTTGTTAGTACTATCTTCATAGCTTCAACTCGCAGATTCTTTGTAGGGATATTTTAAGCCACATGACCTTTTTTTTTTTGAAGGTCGGTTTTGTTAAAACCAGATAACTCAGCCTGTGAATCCACTTAAACAGGGCCATGTAAACTGAAATGAGTTGCAAAACACACAAAGTCAAAGAATGAGTGATGGTTCTGCTCTCAATCTCTCTGTGCCAGGGAGCCCCTTTCTTCCCCCAAGACACGCTAAAACCAAACCAAACCAAACGAAACCCAGTGCCATCGAGTTGATTCCGACTCATAGCGACCCTATAGGACAGAGTAGAACTGCCCCACAGAGTTTCCAAGGAGCGCCTACCGGATCTGAACAGCCGACCCTTTGGTTAGCAGCTGTGGCACTTAACCACTACGCCACCAGGGTTTCCCCAAGACACGCTACGTGTGACAAAAGGAAGGAACCAGACACCTGTGTTAGCCCATTTATTAAATATTAGCTCCTTTTCTGTCTTTTTTAAAAGTAAAATTACTGTGTTAAAAGAAATTCTAATAATATTTTCTTCCAAATATGTTGTCTTGAACAACCCTCTCACATGAGAGACCATTGGTTTGGATTTTATGTTTAAAAGTACGATCTGACCAGTTTTATTTATACTAGAATAAGTCTCTGCTGTTCTCATTTATTCCTCTCAGTTCCCAGATTTTTGAGTAAACTTCAGAAAACTGCACTTTGCTTATTGGAAGCTTGGGATTCTGTGCCCACATACATTGCAAACGAGTTGTTGAGTTCTGATCTCCCTAAATTCCCACAAATGAACTTAAAGGTCAGTGTGAGCAGCCACCCCCTCATGTAGGGTGACCAAGCACATTTCAGCTTCTAGAAATCTAAAATTCTCACTATTAGATATTTGTTCTTTTCTTTCTCCTCCAATGTGAGAAGGAAAAATCACGGTATTTAAGAACCATGTTGTCTTGGTCATTGGACAGATGTGAGTTCAAGTCCTGGCTCTGGTACTTTCTAGATGTGTGACTAGGGAAAATCCCTCACCTCTCTGAGTTTCAATCTCTTCATCTGTTAAATGGGTGCAATATGCCTGCTTTACTGGGATGTTGGGAGAATACGGGATAATATGCTATTGTTACTCGACGTTCTTGTTGTAATAAAGTACTCTTCTGGGAAAGATGATATCCTCAGATACTTTAAAAAATCTTTATCAGCAATTAGTTTATTAGAAATTAGTAGCATCCTAAGACTGGAAGAGATCACAGGTAATCTATCGGGATTCCCTGGAGATTCGTGGGGGAGGACTGGCTACAGGGTAGGTTCCAGGTGCTAGGTGAGACTCAGAGTTACTGAAATGTGTTGAGCCAAGGATATGAACACAAAAGGGTAGAAATCCAAGGTCCACCTGAGAGATTGAGCCATAGTTAACACACAGAAAAGCTATGAAGAAAGCCAAGCCTTATTAATGTTCTGTATATATGGAGCTCAGAATGTGTTGGCTGCTATGTTTTAAAGGAGCTATAATAGGACTGGAAAACCTGGTGGCGTAGTGGTTAAGTGCTACAGGTCTTAACTAAGAGGTCGGCAGTTTGAATCCACCAGGCGCTCCTTGGAAACTCTAGGGGGTAGTTCTACTCTGTCCTATAGGGTCGCTATAAGTTGGAATCGACTCGATGGCAGTGGGTTTGGTTTGGTTTTTTATAATAGGACCAGAGCCCTCGTGGCGCAGTGGTTAAGAGCTCGGCTGCTAATCAAAAGGTCAGCAGTTCAAGTCCAATGGCCACTCCTTGGAAACCCTAGGGTCACTATGAATTGGAATTCATTAAATAACAATGGGTTTTGGTTTATAATAGGACCAAAGGAAAGAAAGCAGAGCACCTTACTTTGGAGTCCACTCTTTTAAGAGTGGTATGTTAGTTAGAGTAAGTAAAGCTATGTGCTATAACAAAGAACTCACAAATCCCAGTAGCTTCATTCAAAATGTTTATTTTTTTACCTTCATCACTGTTGAGTATGGGTTGGTGGGCAGCTTTCCACATGCACAATCAGGGACCCAATTCTTCCCATCCTGTGGCTTCACCTTCCCCTGGATCCTTGGGGTCTTCTCAGTTCAGCTGAAGATGGGAAAAGGGCAAAAATCATGTTTAGGAAGTTTAAATGGGAAAAGTTTGGAAGGAATGTGTAGCACTTCTGCTCACATTCCCTTGGCCAAAACTCAGTCATATGAGTGCACCGAAATGTAGGAAAAGCTCAGAATGTTCTAGCTGTGTTACCAAAAAGAAGGGGGATAACAGGGGGTAGATTAACCAATAAATAAGGTACGTACAGGCTTACAGTAAGCAAGGTATGCACCGTATTACATTAAGCAAGGTATGCACGGGCTTTCTTGTGTTTACTTACTAATCTGTAGCGAACAATTTCACGTGGGTTTAAAAACAGGTGAAATTGTTCACTACAGGTTAGTAAGTATGCACAAGTAAGCCCCTGCCTACCTTGCTTATTGGGTAATCCAGCTCTGGAGAAAACACAAGTATTGGTGAATTTCTGCAATTTGTTGTAAATGACTTTCAAACTTTTTGGGCTACAACCTACACCAAGTAATCAATTTCACATGAATACCCAGTACACACGCACACATACACAATTCACAAAACAGCATTTTTCATGTTACACATGATCCCCTTTGATATTTTCTATCTTATTTCACTTACAATAACACTGGTTGTGCCACATTAATTTTATGATCTGGCACAGTGGAAAACGCTATTCTAGACTGTGAGCCTGAATATAATGTCTAATTGGTTATTACTAGGATAGAGAATGAGGTCCTGCCTGTGACCATCAGGGTCCAGGGTGCCTGAGAGAGCTAGCTGGGGGCCTGGTGATAAATAAAAACCACCTGATGATAGGTTCAGGCACAGCAGAACTCAGTAACATCACCTAGGCAGTGAAAGCTTCAACCTGGGTTGAGACACAGAGTTCAAACGTTTCCTTTTCAACACAGCAGCCCTGAAATGGAGTTAAAAATAAATGCAGGACAAGACTAAACATAGAGCTTGGTGAATATTTCTCCTTATCTCCTCCGACATTTGCAAGTTGTGAAGCAGAATGCCTTTCTCATTAGCTATGCTTCATGGCCCATATCTTCCCCCTCCCCGTCACCCACCCAAGTAAGGGATTGTTATCTCCTTCTTCAGATACCTTTATTTTAAGAAAGTGGCCCATGGTCCAGTGACACTAGAAATTGTTCCTGTAGAACGGGCCATGGGTGTGCATTATTCAAATTCAGACATTTACATTGCAGGGTGCACATGCAATCCTCCACAGCTCATCATGCAGGACCAGCTTGGTATTACACCAAACCAAACCCATTGTTCTCTAGGCGAATTCAACTCATAGTGACCCTACAGGACAGAGCAGAACTGCCTCTTAAGGTTTCCAAGGCTGTAATCTTTATGGAAGCAGACTTCCACGTCTTTCTCCCAGAGTGGCTGATGGGTTCAAAATGCAAACCTTTCAGTTAGCAGCCACGCATTAGCCACTGCACCACTAGGGCTTCTCTTGATGTTGGTATTATAAAAGCAAAAACCAAACCCACTGGCGCTGCGTTGATTCCAGCTCATAGCGACCCTATGGGACAGAGTAGAAGTGTTGTCTAGGGATTCCAAGGAGTGGCTGGTAGATTCAAACTGCTGACTTTTCAGTTGGCAGCTGAGCTCTTAACCACTTTGCCACCAGGGTTCCATTGGTATTACAGGGGTATTGAATTTCTACCTGTGATTTGAGGTAGAGAAATTTATGGATAAAGAAAGACCAAATTAGGCCTAAAGAAAGGTTTTATATATGTTTTTGCTCGATGCGTGGATGTTCTAGGAGGTACCAAGTCATGCTCACGTCTCCAAATATTACAGTGTGTGTAAAACGAGCTGTACAGCATTTGGTTTGGCTATGCCCTCTCCACACCCTTGCTGCCCACTCCTGGACATCAGTAGTCTTAGAACCAAGTTTATTTTTCACAGTGTGGCTGTAGTTTACTGCTGTGGGTATTAAAGTAACCTGGCTTTATATACCGATGGTTGCTAGTTTTCTAATCTTGAAAAGCCCAATTACAAAATGAATTAATAGGTGAGGGGCAACAGGAAATGAAAACCAAATTGGCTATATATTAATGGCAGCAGTGTGTATAACGAGTCTAAATTGGCTTTGTTTAACAAAAGCTCATTTTCAAGTGTGTATGTAATGAGTAGATGACTCATATGAACCGAAAGAGCTAGTGGTAAAGTTCCAAGTGGACCCCGTGATGGTTGGACCCCGTGATCTGCTGAGCAGAAACCCTGACGATGTCGTGACATCTACCACCGCAGGCTCTGGTCACTAATGTACCACCTGGAAAGTTCTGGTCGGCTTTTATATTAGATTTAACACCACTGTGAATAAGTACTAAATGTTTTGGCCATGCTAAAATTCATCTTTCTTTCTTCTGGCCTCACTTGAATCAAGTTAACCTGCAAAGCCAGGGACTGTGCTTTTACAATTAACAGCATTATTCTCATAGTTTAAACTAACCCAATGAAAGGATTTCCCCAGTTTCCTACCCCAGTGAAGAGAACAACATTGGACACTGTTGCCTTTATTCATGACACTGTAATTATAAGGGAAACTGTGGAGTCTTCAGTTTGAGGTGGGAACCACACAGACCCACCTTCCCTTGCCTTTCAGAGTCTTTAAGGAAAAATAAAATAGCTTGAAGGGTTTTGATAATTAAAATTCTTAAACTTTGATAACTTAATGCTGTTGTATTACAGATGGTAAAAAGATGTTAACATATTCCTTTATCAAGGAGCCTTCAAGTATGTAATTTAAGAAGTGAAAAAATAAGTATCTTGGCCACAGATACTTCATTTGCATAGCAAGTATGGCTGGGCCGCAACACATGTTATTTGCATAGTCTATGGTCCAATCCCTGCAAGGTGCATACCAATCACAGGGCAGGCTGCAACCCAGGACCAGACAAAAAAGTATTAAGCCAAATTGATTACAGCTTACCCAGGAAATCAGCATGGCAGAGGTAATAGCCCCTCTGGGGTAGAAAACTAGGATAAAGGCAACTCCTCAGGGCTTAAGGGAAAAAATCTCTCAAAATGTTTTTCCAAAGAACCAAGGCAAAAGGCCACATAAAGGAACTTATTTCACCACAAATACTCATTCATTCATTTATTTGACAGGCACTGTTAGTGCAAGGGATACATCGCCGAATAAATCAGACAAAAACCTTTGGCCTCCAGGAGCTTATATTTCAGCAGAAAATAAATAAGCAAGTGAACGTGAACTATGTTAGTGATAAAACCTGAGGATGACAGGACAACAGAGATGGGAAGAGGGAGAAGTGGTCAGGTAGGGTTTTAATTTTAGACTCGTTGATAACATCATAATTAAGTAATGGCCTTAAGGTAAAGAGTGAGCCATGAGCTACCTGGAGGAAGAATGTTCCAGGCAAAGGGAGCAGCAAGTGCAAAGACCCTGAGGTGGGAGCACACTTGGTGTTCGTGGAACATCAACCAGGCCAGCGTAATGGACGATTACAGCAGCAGAGAAGTGACGGAGGCCAGATCAGGTGGGCCTTGTAGAATGTGGCGAGTACCTTGGGTTTTACTCCGAATGAATGGGGAGCCATTAGAAAGCTTGAGCAAAGGAGTGACTGACTACGTGTTGAGAAGAGGCCAGCGTGTGAATCCAGGAGTGAGGTGATGGTGGCTTGGACCTTGGTGGTGGACATCTCGGCGAGGAGTGGTGGACATCTGGAGCAAGTCTGAAGGTGAAGCTGCCCAAATACGCTGATGGATCCAACGTGGGCTGTGAGAGAGGAGAGGAGTCAAGCATGAAGGGAGCTTCCTGAACAGGGATCCAGCAGGGAGGGGCAAATTCCATCTTGGTAAAATTAAGTGGAGGACTTAAGCAGGCAGTTAGGCACATGAGTCTGGATTTCAGGCGACATTATGAGTTATTACCAGGCTCTTTCAACCTTCCCAAGTATTGAGTGATAGAACCATTATAAATTAGAAGCAGGGGAGCTATATCCTCAAAGAAAGAGGGTCTAGCTCTTGTTTAATGGGCAGGTTTCCATTTCATACAGCACAATTATTAGACAGGGTGCATATATTCATAGCAGACCATTCCCCCTCATTTTCATACTCCCAGGGTTCCCTTTTTCTATAGTCCTGCTCATAATTAGGGGGCTTTGCTTCCAACTACAAGCCATATGAGCACCTACTACCCAGTTATTGATACAAAGATCTACGACATAAATCAGGCTCAAGGAGTAATCTCTTTGTCTCTTGATGCAATAATTCTGTGTTGGTTCATCTGATTTCTTATCCGAACCTGAGAAGGGCTGTGTTCTTTGTGTTTCTGCAAATGCTTGGCCACATTGCTAATTGAAATATAATTAGGACCCCACAACTTGTGGGGAAAAGTGTTTCTTTCTAAGCTGAGCCAGGCAGGGCACCAAATGTGAACATCTGAGGCGGCTGAGAATTCACAGCTGGAAACATAGAGAACCCGGGCTCAGCCCTCGCGATAACACACAGCACCAAGCGACTGCACCGCTATCTTGGAGAGTGGATTTTTTTCTCTCTTGTGTGTGATAGGAGGTTGATGGATTGTGTCTGTTGCAGAGACACAAGGAGAGAAAGGTGACTCAAGTCCCAAAATAGCCCTTCTGAGTGCATTAAGAGAAAGCATCTCTGACACTGACAGGAAGAAAGAAAAGAGGGTACAGGAATTGGTGACAAATTGTCCATAGTGAGTTGGTCACCAGCATTGATTCATACTAAGTTATTTTTCTCTGCTAAGAATGACACCGTCCTTTGCTTTTTTTTAATTATAAAAGCCCTCTAAAACTGTACAGTTACCTGAAGATTAAATTGATTGTCCATTATCTGTATTTTAATAACCTACTTTGTAAATGTTTCCTATCACTTCTTCCTCACTTCACACCCGGTTGGGGTTTGGAGCAGGTCGTATGCACAGCTCTGTTTGATAGTGTGGTGGTTACACGTCTGAATTCTCTCTAAAAGTAAGAAAATCAGTACTGAGGTGAGACAAGGGAAAGGTCTCATTTAAACTGTCTTTAAATAGTCAGGCAATATCTGGAAGAGATTTTAACAGGAGAAATGTTGCCATTCACAACAATAGCAAAAACCATTACACATCTCAAGTTAAACTCAGTAAGAAACGTGCAAACACTGTGTGAAGAAACCTCTAAAACTTCTAAAGGACAAAAAAGGAGATGTAGACAAACAGACAAGAAGACTTAACAGTGTAAAGGTACAAGTTATCCCTAAGTTAATTTACAAATTTGATGCAGTCTCAACAAAAATCTCAGTAGGAATTTCATTAAATTATTCTAAAGAATGGTGAGCAAAAGTAGGAAAAGAATATTGAGGGAAACTTGTGCTACCAGATATTAAAATATATATAAAACTACAGTAATTAAAATTGTGTGATATCAGCACAGACTAGAAAGATCAATAGAACAGAACTGAGAGTCTAGAAATAGACCCATCTTTGTATGGGAATTTTAGGTATGATAAATCCATCATTTAGAATTAATTATAAAGTGTATTTTTCAATAAATGGCTTTAGGAAAACTAGCTAGACTCCTGGGAAAAAAATAAAACTGAAATCACTCAACTTTATCTCTAACAGAAAGATAAATTTCTGATGAATCAAAGATTGAAGCATAAAAGATGAAACCATAGGAGCAATACAAGCAAACATAAAATTTTGTTTATAATTTTGAAATGGTGAAAGCCTTTCTAAGCAAGAAATAAACCCAGAAGCCAAGTTAAATGTTAATAAGTAAATGTTAACAGGTTAAGTGTTAATAAATTTTACTACTTAAAAATTTTATGCACAGCAAAAAAAAAAAGGCATCCTAATTATAGTCCAAGGACAAATGATCAACTATAAAAAAAACGTTTAAAACACATATTACTGACAAATGATTAATTTTCTCAATATGTAAAGGGTTTTCTCAATTCAGTAAAGAGTAGGAATAGGAATGTAAAATTCATGTTAAAAAAAAAGGTTTATAAATACAAGATTCCCAACCTCAAAAAAAAAAAAAAGAAATTCTCTTTCACATGTTAATAATTATGTAACATTTTGGAATTTTTGGATTGGAAAAAATTAAAAAAAAAAACCTAAAGCAAGGATCCAGCCATGCTCTTACCTCACACTGTAGGTAGGACTCTACACTAGTCCACCCTCCCCAGAGGGCAATTTGGCCACATCTACAAAGTGTGAAATGCCCTCTGAGGAGGATGAGCTAAGGTACACTCCCATCTACAGTGGATGAGCATCGCTAGACCCTCGCCTTATGTGTTCGTCACCATTTCAAAACAGACGTGAGTAGACACAGGGCTTGAAGTTTCCACACAAGAAAAACATTCCACACGTGAAAATATTTCAACCATATTAATAATGGCATGTAAATAAAAACAATAAATTTCATTGTTCATTTAGAATATGGGCAAAAAATTAAGTTAATGAAGCTCAGTGTTGATGAGCGTCAGTTCTCCCTTATACTATTCGGTGTAGGTGTCAATTGGTACAAGTTTTCTGAGGACCACTTTGGTAGTAAAAATGCATTAAAAACCCTCAAAACCCATTGTTGTCGAGTCGATTCCAACTCATAGCGACTGAATAGGACAGAGTAGAACTGCCCAGTAGGGTTTTCAAGGAGCGGCTTGTGGATTCAAACTGCCAACCTTTTTGTTAGCAGCCGAGCTCTTAACAATTGTGCATACTGTTTATCCCACCCATCACTCTTCTAGGAATTTACTCTGCAGAGATAATCACACTGCACCTGGCTTTCTTCCACTGGATAAGATCTCAGTGGTGTTCATCACAGCGTTGTTTAGAACTTAAAAAAAAAAAAAAAAAAGATGGCAACAATCTAAATGCTCTTCAATGAGGCATTTTTTTTAAGTAAATAATGGTGCCTACTGGGTATACAATGGAATACAATGCAGCCCTTTAAAATAATGATAGAGATCTGTATGTGTGACATGCACGTTTCTCCTTGACTCATCGGCAAGCTTTTAAAAGCAGATCTCAGAATGTCATTCAGAGCACAAAATATTGGAGATAAAGGAGCTTTTGGGAAGGCTACTCATACAAACATTTGCAGTGGTAGGAATTTAGATAATTTTTACTCTCTCTCATACTTTTCAGATTGAATCAGATGATTTATCATTTTATCCCCACCTCTAATAAATTCTGTGCACACACTTAAAATGATGTTAAAAAAAACTGAGTGCCATGAAAAGATGTTTATAATTCATTAAGTGGCAAAATGTAGGTTACAAACTAGTATGTACGCCATTATCCCATTTTAAGAATAAAGTACAGAAATATGCACCTACCTACATACATTTACAACTGGAAAAAATAAGCTCAAATGTGTTAACAGTGGCAATCTCTATGTGGTAGAATTTTGGGTGATTCTTTAGAAAATGTTTTCTCTAATAAAGCTGTATCACTTTTTAAATGAAAATTATTACAGCTATTTCTTTAAAAATCACTTTAAGAGAAAAATTTCAAAATCTGGGATTAGTGTGAAAACAAAAGAAAGCATTCTCTATGAAATTATTTCTTAACCCAATACTTAAAAACAACTTTACAAAATGGTGAGGGAGGGGCTGGATTACAGATGACAAAACCTGTATGACAGCCTCTGAAAACCCACAGACCCACTGGTACAGGTTGTTGTAGCTGTTGTCGTTGAGTGCTGTCGAGTTGATTTCCACTCCAGTGACCCCATGTGACAGAGTACAACTTCCCCATAGGTTTTCTAGGCTGTTCTCTACTTCTTTTTTTTTTTTTAATTGTGCTTAAAAAAAAAAAATTTTTTTTTTTTTTTGGTTCTAAGTTCACAGCACAAATTAGTTTCTTATTAAAAATTTATATACAAATTATCTTGTGACATTGGTTGCAATCCGCACAATATGTCAGCACTCTCTCCCTTTCCCATTCCACCCCAGGTTCCCCATTTCCATTCGTCCAGTTTTCCTGTTCCTTCCTGCCTTCTTTTCTTTGCTTTTGGGCAGGTGTTGCCCATTTGGCCTCCTATACTTGATTGAACTAAGAAGCACGTTCCTTATTCGTGTTATTGTTTGTTTTATAGGCCTGTCTAATCACTGGCTGAAAGGTGGTCTTCAGGAGTGGCTTTGGTCCTGAGTTAGCAAGGTGGCTGGGGGCCATAGTCTTGGGGGTTCCTCTAGTCTCTGTCAGACCAGTAAGTCTTGTCTTTTTTGTAAATGTGAATTTTTTTCTACGTTTTTCTCCTGCTCTGTCCAGGACCCTCTATAGTGATCCCTGTCAGAGTGGTTGGTGGTGGCAGCCAGGCAAAATCTAGTTCTTCTAGGCTCGGAGTGATGGAGGTTGTGGTTCATGTTGTCCGTTAGTCCTTTCAAGTAATTTTTTCCTTGTGTCTTTAGTTTTCTTCATTCTCCTTTGCTCTGAATGGCGTGGGACCAATAAATGTATCTTTGATGGCCCCTTGCAAGCTTTTAAGATCCCAGACACTACTCACCAAAGTAGGATGTATAACGTTTTCTTTATGAACTGTGTTATGCCAATTGACCTAGATGTCCCCCAAGACCATGGTCTCCAGTCCTCAGCCCCCATAACTTGGTCCCTCAAGGTGTCTGTATATGTCTAGGAAGCTTCAAGTTGTGCTGACTCCCCCTATATTGTGTATTGTCTTTCCCTTCACCAAGGTTAACATTTGTCTACTATCTAGCTAGTGATTTCCACTCCCCACCTCTCCCCTCCCTTGTAACCATCAAAGATTGTTTTTTTCTGTGTGTAAATCTTTTCTTGGGTTTTTATGGGAGCAGATTGCCAGGTCTTCCTCCTTTGGAGTAGCTTATCCCTAATGAAATTATACTTTTTCCATGGTGTTAAAAAAAAAAAAAGAAAACTACCTTATATGGTGTCATGGATTGAATTATGTCTCTCCAAAAGTGTGTGTATCAATTTGGCTGGGCCTTGATTCCCAGTATTGTGTGGTTGTCCTCCATTTTGCGATTGTAATTTTATGTTAAAGAGGATTAGGGTGGGATGTAACACCCTTGCTCAGGTTACATCCCTGATCCAAGGTAAAGGGAGTTTCCCTGGGGTGCGGCCTACACCACCTTTTATCTTACAAAAGATAAAAGGAAAGGGAAGCAAGCAGAGAGTGGGGGACCTTATATCACTAAGAAAGCAGTGCAGGGAGCAGAGTGCATCCTTTGGACCTGGAGTCCCTGCACAGAGAAGCTCCTAGTTCGGGGGATGATAGATGAGATGGCCGAAAGAGAGAGAAAGTCTTCCCCTGGAGCTGACGCCCTGAATTTGGACTTGTAGCCTACTTTACTGTGAAAAAATAAAATTTTCTTTGTTAAAACCATCCACTTACAGTATTTCTGTTATAGCAGCACTAGATGACTAAGACTAAGACATATGAGTATGGATACAATAACCTCTTGGATGAACCCCTCACCCTCACTGAATGGACAACCACATGTGCAGACCACAAGGCCCCACCTAGGGCTGGTGAACAAGACATCCCATCCCATAAATCCACAGCCACATGAGCCCGTTTCAACCTCATGAGCCAGGAAGAATAAGGCATTAAACTGGGCATCAAACCCACGAAAAACACCCGGAGCTTGTTTTCCCACACTGCCCTGAGTCTTGCGTCTGTTGTAAACTGGCATGTGAACAGCAGAAGCCCTTTTTACGGAGGACCATGGGTTTGAAAGTGCTGATTTTATTTCTGATTTGTTTTTCATTATTTCCTGGAGCCATTTATGTTTCAGAGGCAGTGGGGGAAGTGAGAATGCCCTTGGAGAGCTTCAGGCTTTGAATTTCAGAACTCAGCCATTCAGAAGTTCACACTCATGCTCACAAAAACAATGTCAGGGGGTCACTTTGGCCAATGAAGCGCCTGTATGGGGGCTGGAGCTGGGCCTCTGTGTGTGTGTGCCGAGGCAGCCTCTCACCCTGGCCACACTTCCCTCTTTCTTTTTCCCTTTATATCAACATGTTGTAGCCTGTGACACCAGTTAAATTAATCACTCACGGCACTGGGGGAAGTCACCGCAGGATACAGAATAACAAAGACAACAAAATGATTGCAAGGCTGGAGAGAAGGGACTGGCTCATGAATAGAGCTCACACACCCTCACCAGCTGTGTCCTCGCAGGGACTGGAGCAGCAGATTAAGTTGGGGACTGTTTTTTATTCCATTTATGCGAATTTGAGAATGGCCACAATACAGTGCCGAGGACCCATAGTGAAAGGAAGTCCCTTCGGATGCTCGGCCTACTGTCAGAATGAAGGCTTACTCGAGCTTCAGGACTACCCAGGGGGTTCTTTGCAGGGTCCCCCTTGGGTGAGCTCTGCTTGAGCAGTTCGGCTGGGTGATGGCTCGGCCACCAGGATCCAGAGCACACAGGGTCCTTAGGTCAGAGCCAATGGAGAAATCAAGTCTCCAACAGCCAAGAAGATGAGGTCTGAGTCATAGTAGACTTAACCATCTGCACAAAACAAAACCTGTTGCCGTCAAGTCAATTCCGACTTATTGCAACCCTATAGGAAAGGGTAGAACTGCCAACCATCTGTGCACGAGCCCAAGGAAATGAGGGAAAGGATGGAGACTGACAGCTTCTTTGACACAGGGGAGAAAGAAAGCCTTGATTAAAAAAAGTCTGCTGGATACAGGGCAGCTGGTGAGTCAATGCTGTGCCAACAATGCACCTGGATTAATGGACAGGTGTCAACCTACAGGGGACTGCCCACCTAGAGCTCTGGTCTTGTCTCTTCCCTATTAAGCATTTCCCCCAACAACCTGGATAAAGGCAGAGAAGGCATACCTACCAAATTGTGGGTGGACATATAGCTGAAAGGACCAGCAAGTATAGAGGATGACAACATTCAGGTTCAAAAGCTCTTTAAAGCCACCAACAATAAGTCAAAAATAACAAGATGAATTGTAATGAGGATGATAGAAACATGTATTTTACAATCATTAACAAAAACAAATATAAACATAAACTACTGGATTTGGGTTCAAAAAATCAACTGATGGAAGATAAAATGACAGCCATATTAACTTGACAGCAAGTCACCCAAAAAAAGTACTAGGGTTTATGTGGAACACAAGTTCATGAGCCAGCTGTTGTTATGGATTGAATTGTGCACCCCCCTGCCGCCCCGCCCCGCAAAATGTAAGTCAACTTGGCTAGGCTATGATTCCCAGTATTGTGTGGTTGTCCACCATTTTGTGATCAGATGTGATTATCCTATGTGTGGTAGATCTTAACCTCCATGATGTTAATGAGGCAGGATTAGAGACAGTTATATTAACGAGGCAGTACACAATCTACAGGATTAGGTTGTATCATCAGTCAATCTCTTTTGAGATATAGAAGAGAGAACTGAGCAGAGAGGAGAGGGACCTCATACCACCAAGAAAGAAGCCCTGGGAGCACAACGCATCCTTTGGACCCAGGGTTCCTGCGCTGAGAAGCTCCAAGACCAGGGGAAGATTGATGGCAAGGACTTTCCCCCAGAACGGACAGAGAAAACCTTCCCAAGGAGCTGGCACCCTGAATTTGGAGTTCTAGTCTCCTAGACTATGAGAATAAATTCCTGTTTGTTAAAGCCATCCACTTGTGGTATTTCTGTTATACCAGCACTGGATGACTAAGACAGCTGTTAGAAAAGCTAATGCTAAAGGACAAAGGCCTGGAACAAGGGAAGTGAGAGTTCTACTGTCCTCAGCCCTGGTCAGACCCCATCTTTGGGTGACTGTTGTGCATAGGAGGCTTTCACTATATCCTGGGTACCAGAGACAGCAGAACTACTGCCAAGGTGGGACAATTGAAGACAACCAGGTTGGATCTCAGGAGAAGAAATGTTTTCTAACAAAGTGGCACAGTGCAGTGCTAGGTGTGAGGCCTCAGTTGAACACTGACACTAATATGTGACTTGAGCAACTCAATCTCCTTAGGTCACATTTGCCTCATTTGCAAACTAGGGATCACAAAGCCTTCCTCAAAGAACAGTTATGAGGTTAAAGAGGAAATGAATGCAGTACACACAGTCCTGTCTTTCCCCAAATGACAGTTCAATAATTAAATGAGCTGCCCCGCACTAGAAGCACTGAATAGAGTCTGGCTTATCTAGTCATAAAACACACAGCGAACACTTACTAAGTGCCTGATTCTGGGCAATGTTCAAGACGTGGAGTGGCATTTTTCCTGTTGTTCTGGGGTTATGGTTAAAGATTCCAAGTATCCATGTTGCAGACAGTTGCTGGTGCACTGACAGGAGTCATAGCCAGACATCACCCCATGCATGTGATTACCCAAGAGGAGCGAAAGAGAAACAGATGCTTTCCTTTCCCAAAAATTCCAGTGATGGTGGAATCCTAGAGGCTTATTCATAAAAATGGGGAGCCTGCAAGTAATGGAGAGTGGCATCTTATTTCCTGCCTCGTCATCTACTTGAACAGCAGACTTGTAGGTCAGCCCTCATGCCTACCTGAGCGATGAGAAAGAATTGGAGAGAGAGGGTGGGCTACGGTTGGAGGCAGCAACCATGTGGTATAGCAAAGACATGTGAGTTTTCCATGGGTTGAGAGTAGTTTGGTTTGAGTTCTTTCCAGTAACTCCACTAAAGAAGGCTGTCGTAGGGCAAGGGGAATTCCAACCACAAGAAGCTGTGGGGTGTGCCATTGGATAGTAGTTGAGGTCAGGCTGGAGCCCTGCATTGGGACCTATGAGGTGGCAAGATCTATAGAACTCTCTAAAACACCTCCATGCATTTTCTTACAGAAGTTGGTATTTATACACCTACTATAAGCTATTTTGGGCCAGTTAGGGTTATCCAGCTAGTTAACTAACTAGGAGAGCAGTATTTAGCCCTTCAGCCCCCCTCCCTTTCTCCTTCACGGCAGCAGGAGTGTCTAGAAGGAGGACCTCAAGAACAGTTGAGGGAAGGGGGGATTTAAATTATATATCAAATGAAGTTTTGGTCTGCACTGATCCAAGTTTGGAAACTAAAAACAATTGAATAATTCTGAAATTGGATCAAGACGCCATCAAGAAATCTACTACCCATCAGGAAAGGGGATTGGAGATACCTAGTTAAAAGCACTGTCTGTCATTCAGGGTAATCTAGGTTACACTGTGGTAACAACCAACCCCCAAACGTCAGTGGCTTAACAAGAGACATTCAATACTCTTTTTGTGCTGTGTGCTGTGTGGGTCAGCAGTCGACTCTGCTCATTGTAGTCAAGTACCCATGCTGACATTGGCACCATCTTGCTGTGTGCCTCCATAGTCTTCATGTCAGGGGGCAGGACTGGTTAAATAAGCCTTGGCTACTAAATGCTTCTGCCCAGATGTGGCCTTTACTTCTCCTCACAGTTTACTGGCCAAAGAAAGTCACATGGCCACATCTAACTTCAGGGGGAACTTCAGGAGGGTAGGGAAGTAAAATTCTATCATAAGCTTAGAAGGAGGAAAACTGTAATAGTTGTTTTTAGCCCTACAATCTGGAACATTTTTTTTAATTAAATTAATTTATGTTTATACCCTAGCAGGAGCCCCAGTAGCACAGTGGTTAAGAGCTTGGCTGCTAACCAAAATGTTGGCAGTTGGAGTCCACCAGCCGCTCCTTGGAACTGATATGGGGCAGTTCTCCTCTGTCATACAAGGCCACTGTGAGTTGGAATTGACTCGACGGCAACAGGTTTTATACCCTAGCAAGTTAAGATTGCTTTAGAAGATGGTCTTTATTTTTCCTCTTCCGAGGAGAAGGATAAATAAGACATTGTGATAACCTCATAATCTAGTAGAGGAGGCAGATGTATCCACCACGGATTTTGAGTCAAAGGTCCCTGGGTAGTGCAAGCAGTTTGCGCTCAACTGCTAACCTAAAGGTTGGTGGCGCTGTGGAAGAAAAGGCCTATTAATCTGCTTCTGTTGAGATCATAGCCAAGAAAACCCTTTGGAGTAGTTCTACTCTGTAACACATGGGGTTGCTCTGAGTTGGAATTAACTCTACAACAACTAACAATTTTGAGTCAATGTAGTAACTGGTGTTCCATTGTCAGCCCATCGCCCTGTGTCACCTAGAGAATCCACCTCGAAGGGACTGCCTTGGCCACCACTGAGTGGACCAGGAGTAGACACCTCATCCAAGGTGACTAAACTGAACTGAATCAATTAAATTTTGATTCTTGGAAATTTGAACTAAGGGGGAGAAAGCTAACCACTTAGTTGTAGCTAAGCCTTTCTGATAGCACCCTTTTTTGGGGTCAAAATCTCTGAAAATGGCCTCTGTGGGGTAAGTCCAGAGCCCCTTTCTACATGGCTCCTACAGCCTTGGTCCAGCAGGAGTCTTATCTGACCCCTGCAGCTTTAGGAAGATGGTACTGAATGGGACTGGGACCGAGCTCTTGTTGGAAGCGTCCGGTAGCTGGGGAGGCAGGCAGAGGAGAGTCTCAGAGTTCCTTTTCAACTCTAAAGAGCCAGTGTTACCATTACTCAGACACGTTGTCGGGGCTGAAGGTATGCTGGGGTGAGATGCTTTGAGTAGTAACTCAGAGACATTCTTCTAAGTGGTGTGCACCTCATTTTCTTACATTCCTTTATCTCTGATCTATATATCTTGTCACTGGGCCAAGGCACCTTCAGTAAAATTTAAACACTTAACCCCATGCAAAGGAACTTGAAGAAAGGTACCAGGCTTTGAGAGTTCCTTGGACCGTTCAGGGAATGCCAGGAGTAGTAATGCTCACTTTCCTGGGATACAGGCCATTGATCAGTCAGCACAGCGTGAGCTGGCATTTGTGAGTGTGTGTGTGTTTATGTGTGTGTTTGGCTCTGTGACCATTCCCACCATCCATGTGCCTCCCTCTTCCCCACACGGCTTGCTGGAGTCCTTTTATGTTAACATCCTCTGCAAGAACCCTTCAGCTTGGTAATGCTCCTCACTCCTAACAAATGCATCAGAAAACAACGCACACCCCTGCCCACTGGTAATCAGAGCAATTACTTAACGAGCACATCTCTATTTCCTCCAGGGTGGACTAATTAAAAGGCTTCCATGCTGTTGTCAGGAATGGACAGAGTGATCTTTGTACTACTTTTTGGAGAAGCTGGAAGCTGATGTTGGGTTCTACAGGGAGACGTTTTTAGCACTATTCGTAGGACTTTTCTCACCTCTCCTCTCCTGGGGCAGGCTCAATGTTAGCTGGTCACTGACTGAAAAGGCAGGCCAAACAAGCCTGTAGCCCCCACTTGCTACTTTGAAGATGGGTGGGCTAGAGCTAGAGAACAGTAGTTCTCAAACTTTAGTTCTCATTAGAATCTCTTGGAAAACTAAAACCAAACCCATATCGTCGAGTTGATTCCGACTCATAGTTCACAGAGTAGAACTGCCCTATAGAGTTTCCGAAGAGCATCTCGTGGATTCGAACTGCCAACTTTTTTTATTAGCAGCCATAGCCCTTAACTACTACTCCACCAGGGTTTCCAAATCTCTTGGAGGGCTGGTTAAAACACAGCTTGCCGGGCCACACCGCAGAGCGTCTGATGCAGTAGGTCTGGCATGGGGGCCTGAGAACTTGCACCTCTAACAAGTTCCCAGGTGGTGCTGATGCTGCTGGTTCAGGGACCATACTTTGAGAACCATGCTGTAGAGAAACAATTCTTCTCTCCATTTTCTTAGTTCCTGAAGGCAGTGGGAACACATATTTTTTTAGTGGAACTCAGTGGAGAGAATCAGCCTTACACAGTGGGTTATTTTGAAACATGGAACAGGTCTTAATGGACACTTGATTTGGGTGGGAGAGATGTAAACTGTGGGTTCAAATCCTGGGTCAGCCACTTGGTAGTTATGTTACCTTCTGCTGGTTGCTCTGGCACTCAGGGCCCTTATGCATACAACGGAGCCGGTGCCTTTCATTCTCTGCTGTGGGGCTCAACACCCTCATTGCCCAGTGTAGGATAGGCCCGCTCTGGTTTCTTCCTCTGCCCTCTCCCTGCATAACCTGGGTAGCTATGAGTGGTTTATTTACTCCTAGAGTTTCCTATGATGATCACGCGATAAATGTCTGCGACAGTTCATGCTATAGTGCATGTGTTAAAAAGATTTGTTAAAGTGAATCAAGTCTTAGGAGATAAAGGATCACCTCTTACTTTATTAGGGAATTCGCATGTGGGGAACTTTTTAAACAAACAGAAAAAGAAACTAGAAAGTGCCAAAACATACTTTCTTCCATGGAAAAATGCTAGCACGAGAATAGGGGGAAAAATGTCAATCCAGTAGCTATGTGCTTCCTAAATGTGTCCGTGGAAAGCTCGAACACAGCCAATTTATACCAAAAGACTGCGGTAAAACCATTTTGACTACACATCCCAGTAACAAGAGAGCTCTGAGAAGAAGAATGTGAGGCGTATGGAATGATCTAACCCCCTATGCTCTCATCTTCTCCCTTCTCAAATTCTACTTAGGATTATTCGTTCTGCTCTTAGTGCTGACGAAATAAAATCACCATAAAGAGAAAACTCATTGCCGTCGAGTCAGTTTGACTCATGATGACCCCATGTGTTACAGAGTAGAACTGCTCTACAGGGTTTTCTTGGCTGTAATCGTTACGGAAGCAGATCACCAGGCCTTTCTTCTATGGGGCTGCTGGGCAGGTTCAAACCTCCAACCTTTAGGTTAGTCGTCAAGCACAACCATTTTTGCCACATAGGGACCTACCTTAAAGAGAAAGCCTCCCATATCCAATTCCCGGCAAGCTTACTCAGGAACTCAGGGAGTTTTTGTCAATTCTGACTTTGGGAACATTATCCACAGCTATATTTTGGTAAGCCTTTTTTTTTTTTTACTTACTATGGAGGCCTGGAGGTGCAGTGGTTAAGCGTTTGGCTGCTAACCAAAAGGTCGGCAGTTTGAATCCACCAGCCGCTCCTTGAAAGCCCTATGGGGCAGTTCTACACTGTCCGAAAGGGTCGCTATGAGTCGGAATCAACTCGATGGCAATGCGTTTACTTACTATGTGCCAGACTTTGGACCTAGTACTCTGCATGTATTGTTTTACATAATTTTCACAACAACCCATTAAAGAGGGTACCAAGATTTCTCTTAATTCATTAATGAGGAAACTGAAGCTTAGAGAAGGAAATGACTTGCCCAAATTCACACGTGTGAGAGCAGTGCTTCCAACTCAGGCCTGCCTGAGCCTTTAAACATCCTCGCCTAGTCATCTCTTTCCTTCTCTGATCAAACATAGTTTTGTAAAATTAAAACAAGTTGGGTCTAATTGCCAACTCTTCCCTTAGCACAAGCAACCCAATTTTTCACCACTATGGAAACTTTAGTGTGCCCAAAGATTAGGACTGTACTTAGGATCTGATGAAAGAGACATTAGACCCCAGATATTTTTCTCATGACTAAATACTGTCAACCTCTGCAAGGGCAGTGCCTGGCATCTTCTAAAAAGAATGCCAGACAGCTGAAATTTACAGGATTCCTTCTGGTCTGTAACTTCTACTAGGAAAATCCAACCCTTTAAGAGTCAAGACCTCAAAGTTGACATGAAAATGAAGATTGATATTTAGAGCTGCTTAGTATTCAATGGCATAACCTCCCAAATACACACAAATTTAATGTACTTTGATTGATCCCATAATTACAAAATTTGTTTAAAGCCACTATATTATCTTCTTATTTGACACAATATGGCAAAATTTTGTTATAAGATTGAAAACCAAATAAGACAACTACAGTTGGTAGCATTTCAAAGAAATATTCCCTTTAAGATGAAATCAATCCCGTTTCAAGTTTATTCCCCTGCTTTGTGATTGAGGCTCTAGGGGTGTATTTAGCTGAAGAGCGTCTTTTTGATTTTTTTAGAAATTCTTTAGATTAATATGCAGCTGTCATTGCAAGGCAAATCAAGACCTGCTTTTATGTTTGCCTCTTTCCCCAGGCTGCAACTAGTGTCTACCTCTCCTGGAGAGACCCTTCACTCATTTCCGATTGGGGCTTGATTTTCCAGGTCAGATGGCAAAGAATTCATCAACTCATCGTCACTTAGAGCATGTCACATTATTTCCGTTTACTTGACTGAATACAGTTCTCTGCTTAACATAGCCAAGATCCTGGCCTTAACATTTTTCACTATCTGATTTTAATTCCTGCTAACACACACACGTGCACACACACCCACTGTGCACCACACCGTATTATCAAGTTTCTCATCAAAGCAAGAAAACAACGCAGCACTCTGTCACGTGTTTGTGCATACCTTCAGCTTTCGTTGGTTGTGTTCAAGGCTTTACTTCACGCTGCTCCTCCTGCTACAGCTTAAAGGGCAGCGGACTTTCCTCTTGTGCTCTACCTCATGGCATCCTTTCAATTCTCCCCTCTTTCTAATTTCTCTTTTACACATTCAGACTTGTGAGTTTACTCATTTCAGACATATTTCCCAAAGATAGATTTGTAGTCTTGTCCCCATCCTATAAGAACCCAGGAGACAGAGGACAAATGAAAATTTCTAGAAATTTCTTTGGAATCAATGTTGGAAACCAAACAATAGCAACCATATAAGCAGAGTAGAACTGCCCCTTAGGGTTTCCAGAGAGTGGGATTCAAACTGCCAGCCTTTTGGTTAGCAGCTAATCTCTTAACCATTGCACCACCAGGGCTCCAAACAATGAAATCTACCTGCTTGCAATTCCAAAGCACTTGGAGTGGACATGTTTGTGTTGGCTTATTTAAAGAGGAAGCATCTTCATTGCACGTCTTTAAATTCAATGTGGATTGTAACCCATTGGGTAGGCAAAGATGTGCTGATGACAGAAAGATTAGGAGCTCTGTTTATAAGAAGTGGGAGTGCCTTTCCATGGTACTAGTTAGAATCCAGCTAAGGCCAACTGTTGTCCTTTTCTGCTCTTGACATTTGAAAAAAGGACTAAAAAATATGGATTCCATTTAGTCAGTTATTTTTTTTTAAGAGGAACTATTTTTAGTTATTAAAGCACTAGATTTGGGGTCAGCAAACTATGGCCCCAGACCAAATGCAGCCTTCTCTCATTTTTGTGAGTGCCGTTTTGTTGGAACACAGGCGCATCAGTTGGTTTGCATATTGTCTACGGCTGCTTTCTTGCTATAGCCACTGATGATGTAGTCATGACCGTGACTATATGGCCCACAAAGACTGAAATATTTACTCTCTGCCCCTTTACAGGAAAAATTTGCCAGCCCCTGTTGTAGATGGTCAGAGGTAGTGATGTTTTAAAGCCTTTCTTTTCTAAGAAGAGGGGGAATTAGGCAGTTGGGCTTCTTCGTTGTTCTCAAGAATACGTGGATTATGAGATGTTTTAAAGACTCCGTAACAGGGCAGATTGTGCACAAAAGAACGGTCCCTGGCCAGAATTTATAAAGACATCCCATCTTACTCAACCAGTACCAATGAAATACCTCTAAAATAAGGTAAAGGAAAACTGGTGGCACAACAGCTAAGTGCTCGGCTCTTATTCAAAAGGTTGGTTGTTTGAACCCACACAGTGGCTCCATGGGAGAGAAGACTTATTGACCTGCTGCCATAAAAATTACAGCCTAGATCCTATGGGCAGTTCTACTCTGGCACATGGGTTTGTTATGAGTTGGAATTGACTCAACGGTACCCAACAACAACAACACAATGGGGTAGTATAGAATTTTTCACCTAAACCAGAGTGCTTTATGGAGTAAAAGGGGCACTATTAATAATTATGCTGACCCAGCAGGCATAAACTAGGGCTGACCCAGTCAAACCAAGATGTGTGGTCATCCTACTCTAAAAGGGTACATCAGTGTACTTGCTTCAGTAAAATCATAATGTTGCCATTGTTAGGTGCCATCAAGTCAGCGCCAACCCACAGCAACCTCATAGGACAGAGTAGAACTGCCCCGTAGGGTTTCCAAGGAGTAGCTGGTGGATTTAAACTGCTGATCTTTTGGTTAGCAGCCAAGCTCTTAACGACTACGCCACCAGGGCTCCAGATCATAATAGGAAGCATAAATACATGTGATTCTGCATTTATTTCTTCTACTAAAGCGTATTCATCACCAGAGCCTTCTTTATAACCAGAATTTTTACCTAACTGGTGGGAATGAAATGGGCATTCTGGGTTCATTCGAGAGTTAACCTAAGGTCCGTGAACCATGGGAAAACGTTATGCAGCAATCAATACCGCTTTTGAAGAGAAAATTGAGTTGGGATAATTCTTGCTATGACTGCCCATCTAGACACTGAGGAAGTAAGAGATGTAAGTTACCTCAATTTTTCTTGACACTTTCAGTTGTGTGCCAAATGATTAGCAAGCTACAGAAGAGTAATTTTGACTTTTTAGTCACACACCTTGAGGGCGATGTGTTCGAAGTCCACTGCTCCATTCCAGCTTGGTGTGGGAAGACAGGAGATGAAGAGAACCAAGACAACAAAGATCTTCAGATTCATTGTTTAGAATTAAAGATCTTAAGTATTTATTCCTTTGTTACCTAAATAACTCATAAAGCAAAAAATATTCTTAGCCCACAACCATTGTTCTGATTCATTAATATGTTGCGGAAGGCCTCTAACTGAAGATTTGCTCTAGCTTCAAAAGGGTAATAGAAGGTATTGAAAACTGTCATATGTTGGAATCTTTATAACGTAACTCCTCTCATAATTCTGCTCAACGTTTGTATGGCAAAAAGGAACGAGAACATGCCTCTCACATGAGAAGAATCTGATGGTATTCATGACAACCAACATTTGTATGGGCTTTATCTTTTACAAAGTATTTTCGAGTGCATTCTCCTACTGGATTGTCACTACATGCCGACAAGTCAGTTAGTTGAGGTAATCATTACCCTTATTTACTGCAGATAAAACTGAGGCTCAGAGAGGTTAAATGACTTGCTTAAGGTCACACAACTGGTAAGTGGTAGTATCAGGTTTGGTCTAGGCCTTCAAACTCCAAGACCATGTTGTTTTCTAAATTGTTATGAATTAGTAATATTATCACTAACTCTGAAAAAATTTATTCAAATGGAAATGCCCTTGATGTGTCAGAGACCAGGTCAAAATGAGCATGAAACTTAATATAGGATAGTTACAAACAACTGAAGGAAAATATCGGTATTACAAGCTAAGCATGAACCCTCATTGTGGTTTTACTCTAGTCAGAATCAACATGATAACAGGAATGAAAGGAAGCATAACATACAAGCGGTTAAGAAATATACACTAATTATTTATTAGTTAGAACTTTAGTACGTATTTTGTCTACTTGGGCCTACTCTGGGTCTGGCTGTATATAAAACCACCAAACCAAACCCGTTGCCATCAAGCCAATTCCGACTCATAGCGACCCTATCGGACAGCGCAAAACTGCCCCTATAGGGCTTCCAAGGAGTGGCTGGTGGATTTGAACTGCTGACCTTTTGGTTAGCAGCCTGAGTTCTTAACTACTGCACCACCACAGCTCCATGGCAAATAACAGTGGCTTAAACAAGATAGATGCTCATTTCTTGCATGGACCCTCAAGGGGTCACCCAGGCTCCCAGTTCTCTATTCTGCCACCCCTAGTGAGTGGTCTGCATTCCTATAGTTCAAAATGGCATCTGTAGCTCCATCTATAGCATCTATGTTCCAAGCATCAGGAAGAAGGAAGAATAGAAAGAAGGGCATACATCTTTCTTTAGAGAAATTTTTCTGGAAGATGACACATGACCCTCTGGTTTATACTTTATTGGTAGAACTTTTTCACGTGGCTATTCTAGCTGCAACAGAGGCTAGAAAATGTAGTCTGTAGCTGGGCCAGCTCAAAATTAGGATCTTGTTACCTAAAATGAGGGAAGGATTCAGACTGGGATAGTCAAATAGAAGTCTCTGTCACATCCTCCTTCAAAAGAATGGAGAAACTCAAGAAGTTTTAGAGAAAAAAAACTGAGATTTTTATGACTTTTTTTTTTTAACTTGAACCAAGCTCTTTGTAACATTGAGGTAAGTTGCATTAGTCCCTATTACAAAGAAAGAAACTAAGGCTCAGAGAGGTTGAGCAACTTGTTGCAGTTTACATAATGAAGAGGTATGGTATAGATGCCCAGCTCTGGTGGCAAACTGGTTAAGAGTGTGGTTGCCATCCAAAAGGTTTGCAGTTCGAATCCACCAGCCACTCCTTGGAAACCTTATGGAGCAGTTCTACTCGGTCCTATAGGGTCGCTATGAGCTAGAATTGACTCGATGGCAATGGATATGATTTTGGTTTGGTATGCATCCTTACCTCTCATTTTTATGATGAAAAATCATTCAAGTGAAAAAAAAACGAGGAAAATTAAATTACTTGACCTAGAGAATGGGCTTATAAAGAGCATGCAGGCATTCATTTATACATTCGTTCCACAAATTTTCATTGGTTCCTTTTATGTTTCAGACCTGTTGTCTTCAAGTAAAGGGTTGTTTGCTTTTTAAGAGAAGCCAACATATCACTGAGCAGAAATCAGAACCTTTGAGTCAGAGGGGAGTTTGTAGATCATCTAGTCAGATTTCATTATTTTATAGAAAAGGAGAAATGAGGTCCAGTAAGATGAAGCTGTTGTCTCCTATTTCTCAGAGGAACAAAGGGCAGGAAATGAATCCCTTTTTAAGTTAAAATAGGTACATTATACCCAAGGATCATATGACACCAGACTACATCCCTGAGGGAGATTATGGAATAGCAAACCCTGCAGAACTTTAAGAAGAAACTAGAAAATCTCTGTTCTGAAAGGTTCCCACTTCCTTGGGCCAGATCCTTTCTTCAGACCACTTCCAGTTCTATGATATGAGTTTAGGGATACTATTTTTTTTTTTTGGGGGGGGGTAATAATGCTGCACTTTATCTGCCAGTGGATTAAACCCTACTCTAAAATCCCTTGCCTTCAAGTCAATTCCTGCTGGGACTAAAGCAGAGGTCAGTGTGTTCAAGCAGATAATTAGAAAGATGTTTCCAAATAGAAAAAGACTAAAGTAGGAATTACTTACCTTGTTTGTAACTAATAGATTGCTGGAAGTAAAACTTCATTGTGTGATTAGTAGTTCATTCATTAGGGAGATTTCTTCCTTCTCTTTTTCTCTGCATAGCTGTTTGTAAGCACTGAATTATAAAGGCTATATTTTACCATAGGTATTTTTTTTTTTTTTTATCACAGTTGTTCAATCTAGACAGAAGTTGACCATCTTGGGAGTAATTCCACGACCCTCGGCGTTGTATAACCACCCTCTTCTTACTTATCAACATGGCTAGGTTCCAAAGACCGGGTCATTGAGTGAAAACCAGCATTATGTGAGAATGGAGGATGACCACATCAGATCACAAAATGGAGGATGACTGTATCATTGCATAACTGCCAAATTATATCATTACGTAACTGCCAAATTACATCATTATGTAATTGCCTAATTACATCATTACATAACTGCCAAACCACTGAGAATCACGGCCCAGCCAAGCTGACCTATCATTCTCCTCCACTTAGGTGTTCCTTACTGCCAGAGGCAAGTCATTAACATGTGAAATAGTCAGATAGTAGGTTTTTTACTATTGTCCTTAATGCCAATGTCAGATAATGAGATAGCCATTAAGTGAGGAGTATGTGTGTTATAGAAATCACCTCTGGAGCTGGCAATTTAACAATAGATTTTCCACCAAGAAAGGCAGAGCAGGGGTGACAGGAACAAATTGTAACAGTGGTGGAAGCAGCAGCTGCTGCTAAAAGCAGCATACACGGTCTGCCTAAAGAGCGGAAATTCTATTTGAGTATTTATACTTGTGGGACATAAGCAGGCCACGTTAAACATGGAGCCACCTATTTCCCAACATTCGAAACAGGCTACAATACATAAGATGCTATGATGGGTGTCTAATTAATAGATTTCCATGGAGTCCAACTCTATAATGCTATTCCAGTGTTGCTATTTATGTAATTTTGTTATTTTTTAATTGTTCTGGAATTAACTACAGAATAAAACAGACAGTGAGAGGGAGAGAGAGAAAAAAAGGAAAAGGAAAGACCAAAAAAAAAAAAAAACTACCAAAATTTATAACTATTTGATTAGATAGATGCATTTCTACTGAATTGAATAAAACTGTTGTTAACCAAACAACCTACCTCCGTGGCTTAGAGTCACACAAGGAGGAAAAGCAAGCATGCATACAAATGGAGGACTGTGGCTTTGATTTTTGTATGCAAAAGTGGTCCCCTCAAGTTCTTCCTTTCTATCTATGTTCTCAGTTTGATTTTCCTGTTTCCCATTTTCCTGCCTCCAGGGCAAGTGCAGAAGGATGGCTGGGACCATGACGACGCCAAGTAGCGAGAGTCTGAGTTTAACGAGGTTTCAAACTTTAAATTTATGACAGGTGACATCAACTTACGAAATCAGTGTTTGTTATTTTCAAATAATACTCATCGAGAAATATATTGAAGTCACTGGCATTGAAAACAAAGAATATTTGATCCGTTTTAAATAAGAATAGCTCGATTATAGGCATTTTTATAAACACTCCCTCCAAGCCCAGTAAAAGGACTTGAACCCATTTTTCAAGAGATGAAGAAATGGAAACAGCCACTTACTTTTTCAGCTTGGATGAGTAGTAAAGTAGAGCAATTGAGTAAAAAAGAATGCTGATATTTATTTAAATTCTGGTCTAATATCATTGGGGAAGGCTCAAAACTGGTAAAAACAGATACAGAAAATTACATGTCTTATGCTCTCCCTCCATTTATTTATAAGTAAAGACTGATGTTCCCAAAGCCCCTGCCATCCTTCCTCACTTCCTAAAAAAGGTGAAACCCCTTTCCCAGGAGGTCACCATCCTAAGCTCCATGAGATCTCTACTTCACGTGTTCGTTATGGATTGAATTGTGTCCCCCTAAAATGTGTGTCAACTTGGCTAGGCCATGATTCCCAGTATTGTGTGATTGTCCACCATTTTGTCATCTGATGTGATTTTCCTACGTGTTGTAAATCCTACCTCTATGATGTTAATGAGGTGGGATTAACAGCAGTTTTATGTTAATGAGGCAGGACTCCATCTAGAAGAATAGGTTGTGTTTTAGGTCAAATTCTTTTAAGATATAAAAGAGAGAAGCAAGCAGAGAAACATGGGTACCTCATAATACCAAGAAACAAGAACAAGAAGAATAGCTTGTCCTTTGGACTTGGAGTCCCTGTGCTGAGAAGCTCCTAGACCAGGGGAAGATTGATAACAAGGACCTTCCTGTAGAGCTGACACAGATAGAATGCCTTCCCCTGGAACTGATGCCCTGAATTTGGACTTGTAGCCTACTAGACTGTGAGAGAATAAATTTCTCTTTGTTAAAACTGTCCACTTGTGGTATTTTTGTTATAGCAGTACTAGATAACTAAGACAATGTTTTTTGTTTTTTGAGAGAAAGAAAATATTATGTACAGAAAATGAATTATTGAACCACTCTGAAACTCCTTTTTCTCTTCCTTCTCTCACATTTTATCCCAGTTTGGATAAGGAAGCAAAAACATTAGGAAGATGGTGTTACTCAACTGAAAGGAAAGCTGATGTCAACTATGTTCTTATATTACCAGAGGTTAGCAGAGAGCTACTTTAATATGACAGCTAATATAACTCATTGATGCGATTACTCAAGAAGAAGGATGCCATTGGTGTCCACTTACATCCTGTTACAATTAGATAGGCCAGATGGATGGGGTCCAGAGAGACAGGCTTGCAAACCTATAGGCAGATCAGTAGGGACGTGACTGGGACAAGATGGACTTCATGAATCAGGCCAAAGAAAAGGTACCCTAATTAATTACAGGCTTTTTCATCCCAAAGTTCTTAAATAAGACCTGGGTAAAAAGAACTAGATTTTGGATCTATTTGCCAATGGTAAACCAAATATTCTGAATAAGCAGTTTCCTAAAACGGATAATGGCTACTGACTATTAAAGTTATTTTATACTGACTTTAAAAATAATAAAACTGAAAGACAAAGGCCTCCTTAGAAAAACAGAAGACCGTTGTTTGAGTAAGTCTGCGGTTGTAAAATTACCCTGCTACCATCAGCAAATGTAAAGTTGTCAAAGACACAAAGAGGACAACAGAGCTTAAAAGAACCTTAAAGCTCAATGAGCCAGAACCATTTATTTTACAGATTAGAAAACCCCTTCAGATCAGGCCCCCACAGAAAATACAAGGCACATTTGAAAGGTTTAATTAAAGGGAGTGTTTTGAAAGGACAATTTACAGTGTGGTCTGGGCAGAGTGGTGCCAACAGTTAATATGCTGCGCTGCTAACCAAAGGCTAGAGGTTCAGGTCCACCCAGAGGCATCTTGGAAGAAGGGCTTGGTGATCTAATTCTGAAAAAGTCAGCCATTGAAAACCCTGTGGAGTACAGTTCTACTCTGACACACATGGCGTTGCCATGAGCCAGAGTCAACTTGACGGTAACTGGTTCTTGGGGGCAGAGTTAGGGGAGTCAAAGTTCTCTGGGATTAGCATCAGTGGAAGGCTTTTACTACCACTCTGGTGAGGGGGCAAAACAGGGAACCGTTCATAGAATCTGGCAAAAGCTGAACATGCAGAAGAGATGTCACCTGATTCTAGCTGAGGTCATAGAGGAGCACAGCCAATGCCAAAGTGCAGTCCTGCAGGGAGGGACTGTGTGTGTGTGTGTGTGTGTGTGTGTGTGTGTGTGTGTGTGTGTGTGTGTTGGGGGAGATAAGACCCCCCAACCTGTCTGCTTGCACCCTCTGGTCTTGTGCAAGTGACTCTCTTTGACCAACCCCAGTGAAAAGTCGCAGGTTAATGAAGCCACCCTTTCAGGGCCCACAGTAGGACAAAACAGAAGGAGAACCAATCTGGAGGGATAAGTGGAGAATAACCAGCACAGAAGCTGCAGCTGGAAAGGAGAAGTGATTTCCCAAAGGCCAGTTGGTGGAGGGAGGGCTAAGACTGAAACCTAGTCTTTTGATCTTCACACACCAAGGCCCTTTGCATGAACCCCTGGACTTCAGCTACAGATGACCAGGCCCTTCAAGACTAAATTCACCAAAAACCAAACCCACTCCCTTCGAGTTGATTGTGACTCATAGTGACCCTATAGGAAAGAGTAGAACTTCCCCATAGAGTTTCCAAGGCTGTAAATCTTTACAGAAGCAGACTGCCACATCTTTTTCATGTGGAGTGACTGGTGGGTTCAAACCACCACATTTCAGTTAACAGCCAAAGACTTAACCACTGTGCCACCAGGGCTCCTTCCCAAGACTATAATGAGTTGCAAAGAATATCTGAGACTCTCCTTTCGATGTTCTTCCTGAATATAGCAAAATCTGGGAAAAGCCTGGTTTCTTCAACAGCAGATGCTCCGGGGTAAGAGGTTTGAGGGGTATGAGCTGGTCCGACCCCAGACCCCGAGGGCAGCCATCCCTGCAGAGGCAAAGCCTGAAGTGGCATCAACAGAACCAAGCACATGGCAGCTGTCAGCGTCATGGTGGGCTGTGACGTCAAGCTATGAATTAATGACACTTGCTTTTACAAATACAAGTGAGCCTTGTAACCTCTGTATGGTCTTGTGGGAAACCAACACTATGCCACTAATTCTGCCATTTCTCAAATAGCTTTTGAACCTCTGTTTGGAATTGCCTTTAGAACCAATTAATATGTCACATAAGCTCAGTGTCTCAAGATGTTACTCAACAGTGGCCTTGTTTTTATAGCCAACATCAATATTATTTGTCAAACTTGACTCACAACAGAACGTAAGAGTCCAAAAATCAAACCCACTCTCAGAATGCAAAGATTTTAGCACACTTGAGATGGGTCAAAGCAAACAGACATAACATAACAGCAAACTCTAAAGTAAAAGCTTAAACCCCAAAGTGGAAACCCCAAAGTTAACCGATAACAGCCTTTGGGAATAACTAAGTAATTGCCTATCAGGGTGTTGGGGCTGGGATGGGTAAGAGTAAATTTATCATGGACAGCCTGGTGTCATGTGTAAAAATATACCACTCAATGTTAAGTAAACATGTGAACTGGCAAAATTTATCTCAGAAAAGTGTAGCTATTTAAAATAACACACATACACATGGAAGAGATGGAAGAGAAAAGGTAAAACGGAAGCAGATGATTTGCTGAGAAGTGGAATTCTGAGTAATTTTCCTCTCCGTTTGAAAATGTCTGCTATTATTACAACACCACTCGTGCAATAAATTACAATCATAACCATAAAATAAAAAGACACTTTGTTTTATGGAAACATTTCATAAATGCTATGAAAAGAGATCATGATGGTTAATTTTATGTGCCAACTTGGCTGGCGTATAAAAAAAAAATGCGTATAGATCGCAGTTATTTGGTCAAATATTAGGTGTTGGCGCAAAGGTGTTTTGCAAAGGTATTCTGTCGATGTGATTAATATTTACAATCAGTTGACTTTAAGTAAAGGAGATTGCCCTCAATAACATGGCTGGGCCTCGTCCAGTCAGTTTAAGAGCTATAGCTGAGGTTTCCTGGACAAGGAGAAATTCTGTCTCAAGATTGTAACACAGAAATCCTGCCTGAGTTTCTAGTCAGCCAGACAGCCTTACACATTTTGAACTTGCTAGTCCCCACAATCACGTAAGCCAATTGCTTAAAACAAATCTCTCTCTATACATAGGGTCACTATGAGTCAGAAGTGACTCAGTGCATATACAGGTTTGCTTTGGTGTATGTGTATGTATATATACAAACGTATATACCAAAACCAAACCTTTTGCCATCAAATCGATTCCAGCTCATAGCAACCCTATAGGACAGAGTAGAACTGCCCCATAGGGTTTCCAAGGATTGGCTGGTGGATTTGAACTGCTGACCTTTTTGGTTAGCAGCTGCTATATATATATGTGTGTGTGTGTCCATACACACACACACACATATATATATATGCTGTTGTTAGGTGCCGTCGAGTCAGTTCCAGCTCATAGAGACCTTATGTACAACAGAAAAACTCACTGCCCAATCCTGTACCATCCTCACAATCATTGCTATGTTTGAGCCCATTGTTGTAGCCACTGCGTCAATCCATATTGTTGAGGGTCTTCCTCTTTTTTGCTTACCCTCTACTTTACCAAGCATGATATTCTTCTTCAGGGACTGGTCCTTCCTGATAACATGTCCAAAATACATGAGATGAAGTCTTGCCATCCTTGCTTCTAAGGAGCATTCTGGCTGTGCTTCTTCCGAGACAGACTTGTTCATTCTTCTGGCAGTCCGTGGAATATTCAATATTCATCGCCAACACCGTAACTCAAAGGCATCAGTTCTTCATTCTTCCTTATTCATTGTCTAGCTTTGGCATGCATATGAGGTGATTGAAAACACTGTGGCTTGGGTCAGGCACACCTTAGTGCTCAAAGTGAGATCTTTGCTTTTAAGCACATTAAAGAGGTCTTTGGCAGCAGATTTTCCCAGTGCAATGCATCATTTGATTTCTTGACAGCTGCTTCCATGGGCATTGATTGTGGATCCAAGTAAAATGAAATCCTTGACAATTTTCAATATTTTCTCTGCTTACCATGATGTTGCTTATTGTTTCAATTGTGGGGATTTTGTGTTCTTTATATTGAGGTGTAATCCATACTGAAGGATGTAGTCTTTGATCTTCAGCAGTAAGTACTTCATGTCCTCTTTGCTTTCAGCAAGCAAGGTTGTGTCACTTGCGTTTCACATGGTAAATATTTTATACAGATTGATATAGATACCCTATTGGTTCTGTTTCTGGAGAACCCTGACTGATACAGAGATAACACAGAAACATGACCATGTAGACACATAGCATCAGTGTTTGTACTTTGTTCACATAATGTTTATACTTTGTCCAAACGAAGACATATCCCTATTCTCATTGATTTGAGCCAGAGGAACATTTCAGATGTTTTTCTCTTACTATTTTTTTCCATCTAAATCTTATGAAAAAATGGAAGAAAAAAGATACTTGATACCTTTCAGTCACCTTTGAGAGAGTTTTTGGACACTGAGAATGGATTATGGAAAGGATAATTGGGAAGAGGAAATAAGTGGAAACGTTGGAGTGGGCATTGATTAGTGCAGCTTGGGCACAGACCTCATGATGTAAGCACAGTTGTTGGAAAGCCAATAAATCTGATAGTATTTATGAGCTGGTGTGTTTTCATTGTTATTACATGTTGACTTAACATCAGGGTTACCTGCTCTCTCAAATAATTTGTACCATCACATGCAGAAAATGTTAGAATTTTAGGAAATTGGTGACGGGGTGTAGGGAACACGAGAGGAAAGGAAGAACGGGATTTCCATGTTAGTTAAAACATACTCCCTGGTTTCTTAAATGTGATCACGTTTACTTGGTTGAGGAGTGAGGGGAAGCCAGATGCAAGCTGCAAGTTTATCATCTGTCTCCGGCATGTTTCGCACTTCATTAAATTGCTTACAATTGTTCTAGCAACCCCTCCAACTCACAACTCAGAGACATGGATATTAGTTTTATTGTTTTCTCATTTCTACATCCAATAATAATAATAATTTGGAGGTTTTATTTATTTGTTTTCCCTCTGTGAGCAGATGTTTTTCTTTAGAACCTCATTATCTCTCTTAAAAACGTATGTAGCTTGACTTCCTAACTCGATGTGAACTGTTGACATAAATGAGTCACCTTATTTTCCCATGTCAGCCAGACTTAGGTAAATGAACTGCCTAGCTACAATGTAAATTTATAAATACCTGGTGCCATGGCATAAATTGTGCCCCCTCCCCCACAAATTTATGTTGAAGTCCTAACCCCTGGTACCTGTGAATTTTTGGAAACAGGATCTTTGAAGATGTTATCAGTTAACATGAGTCCATACTGAAGTAGGGTGGGTCCTAATCCAGTCCAAGTGGCGTCCTATAAATGAGGACAAGGCACACAGAGGAAAACCACTATGTAACCATGGGGTGATGCTGCAGCTGCCGGCCAAGGAAGGCCTGAGGCTACCAGAAGCTGGAAGAGACAAGAAAGGATCTTCCCCTAGGACCTTTGGAGAGAGCATGACCCTGTGAACACATTGAACTCGAACTAGCCTCCAGAACTGTGAGACAATAAAATTGTGTTGTTTAAAGCCACCCACTTTGTGCTGCTTAGTTAGGGAAGCCATAGCAAACCAATACATCAGGTAAAGCTAGCAACTCAGCATGAACTTCTGCACAGATATCCCGTGACCTGCTGTGGTCCACTCCCTCAACGATCCCCTTACACGTGGAGCTGCTTGAGCTTGAACCTTGTCACAGGTAAGTGGAGTGAGAAGAGCCTTGCTTATAATAAAGTTTAGCTCATGTCTACATGAGGTCAGATAAGCGTGTTTAATAATTAATTTTCAGGTGGTAAGTCCTTGGCAGACACTGACGTTTGAAAGGCTAATGTGAGTGTTAACCTCTGGTCGAGCCATTGAAGTGGACCACAACAGTGAAGAAATAGAGGGAGAAATGTGCATGGCTTTGGATGCTCACACTGGCACTCAATGCTGACACTACTGCTCACTACTGGGTACGCTTGATCACAAAATCCCTGACCCTGATTTTCCTCATCCATAAAAATGGGAATAATAACAATACTAATAATATCTCCCAGGATTGTGAGATTCAAATGAGATTGTGTAAATTGGCTAGTATATATAAAAAAAAAAAAAAAAAAAAAAAACCCATTGGAGTTGAGTTAATTCCTACTTGTAGCGACCCTATAGGACAGAGTAGAAGTTCCCCATAGGGTTTCCAAGGAGCAGCTGATGAATTTGAACTTCCAACTTTTTGGTTAGCAGCTGAACGCTTAGCCACTGCACCATTAGGGCTCCAAAGTATATATAGGTGCCAATAACTGGTTTTTTTCTTTTCTTTTTTTAAATAAATAATGAACAGTTTTTATGTTCTTTCAGATCTTAGCATTAAGTTATTCCACATCCACAAAGTTATCCCAAATAGTTTTTCCAAATGAGTTTCCTAGAGACTACCTGATAACTATTGCAATTTCTCTCTGCTAAACACCCAGTCAGAATGCACCCTGCTGTGAATGTATTTCCACGTCAGGATGGATTCAGGGAAGCTCAGTTGTCTCTCAGAACAGTGCTAAAGGAAGATACCACCAGATCCAAACAAACGTACCTGAGAGCATCTGTGGTGGGATGAGTGGTGGCACAGAGGAGGATCCAGTTCTGGGGTGAATCATCAAATGCTTTCTCCCTAGGGAAGTTCTCCAAGGCACTAGCTGGAGAGACATCCCACTGAACACAGGAGCAGTGGTCAAAAGGGTGGGACTTGAGGGAAAAGTGGAGAAAAGGGCTACCCACAAGCATTCTGGAGTTATCCAGGTAGGAGTGAAGCTACAACAGAAGCACTGCCTTCTCAGAGGACAAGCATGTTTCTGGAAGAGACCTGAGAATTTAAGTCACCCATCAGACTTTCACACTTCTTGGGTGCCATCAGATTGATTTCAACTCATAACCCCATATGATAGAGTACAACTGCCCCAAAGATTTTCTTGGCTGTAATCTTTACAGGAGATCATCAGGTCTTTCTCCCAAGGAGTCACTGGGTGGGTTTGAACAGCCAGCCTTTTGGTTAGCAGCCAAGCACTTAACCGTTTCTCCACTAGGACTTAGAAGCTTAATACATTTCTATTTTTGAGTTGTCTAGCATGCCACACATTTCCCAGTTGTTAAAGCTTGGGTATTACAGCATGGGAAATGTATCACAAACTTACAAATGAATCCAATCTCTCATCATTCCTTCATAACAACTCATTTTTATATTCAAAAAGGAACTTGGTGAGATATTTAACAGAGCATCAGGAGTGGTGTTAGAAGGCCTAGACTTGTATCCACTGCTGCAACCTACTAGCCATGGGCTTGCAGGCAGAGATTGATATTCCTGAGTCTCAGTTTTCTAGTCCGTTAAGTGGGATAAAAGTAAAATCTACCACATGAAGTTGTAAGGATTAAATAAGTTAACATATTTTATAATGCTTTGAGCTTAGTTGATGCTCAGTAAACATAGAATAATGTTGATAAGCCAGTTCTCATGCCCTGCACATTGATGTCAGTTGGCAGAAGCTGATGATGACAGCAGTAATGCCCTGAGCCTGAACAGTCCCTATCAGCTCTAATGCTTTGTGCAAGACTAAAACAAAACGAATTGGTTACCTAGTGCTGCCATAGTAGAAACACCAAAAGAGGGTGTCCTTAAAGAACAGAAAGTTATTTTCTCACAGTTCAGGGGGCCAGAAATCCAAATTTAGCCTGTGGCTCTAGGGGAAGTTACTTCTTTGTCTACTTCAGATTCTAGTACCCAGCAATTCTTAGAGTTCCTGAGCTAGTAGACACATCTGCCGTGTATGTCTGTCTTCATACAGCGTCTTCCCTGTATGCGTGTCTCTGTGTCTATTCTGGTCCTTTTGTAACTGAGAAGTGACTAGGTTTAGGGTCTATCCTACACCGGTATGACCTCATTAACATAACAAATGCAAAACCCGTATTTCCAAACAGGGTACAGAGGTTAGGATTTCAGCACATATTTTGGAGGGACATGATTCAATCTCTAACACCAACTAACCATCTAAAACCTGGCTTTTACTTTTCTTATAGAGAAGGGAAAATCCCTGCCCTTTCGCCTTTGTCCCAGAACCCAATATATGCGTACACCCCTGTTACCCCTACTGGGGGTTGTTTCTTCAGCCTGGTTCTAGATCCCAATCCTCTTCATGTGGGTGGGATATTTCATTATATCCTTTCTCGAAAATTTCAGCTAAAGTCTAAACATGCCCCTATTAGATCTTCTGACTTATCAAACAATAAGTATTAAGGGTCAGCTCTGCTCTAGGTGAAGACAAAAAGGTAGAAAAGACAGTGCCACAGTCAGAGTGCCTAGGATTGCTGAATAGCATCTAATCAAATATAAAAAAGTGAGTAAGGTGCTAAGAAAGCAGCACAGATAATGCTGAGCTGGCAAGAGAGGCCTCCCCTACGTGGCAGAGTGGTCAGGGGGCTTCCCTGGTTAGCCTTAGGCACAGACTCTCCCCGCAAATCAGCTTGTAAAAGAAAGCAAAATCTCCAAAGAAGGTGTTGCTTTAAAAATGAGCTCACACTGCTTCCTGGGTCTCCAGCTTTTGTGGGGACCCAAGGAGATGGAGCTGACCATACCAGAGACAACAGCTTGGTTCCCTGTTTTCATCTCCTTTTGGAGAAAGATGTGTGCCCTCCCACGTGTTTTGAATTTAGCAGGATTCACACACTTGCTTTGTTTCCAACTGACATCCCCACACTGGATTTTACTGCCGTCACATTGTTATTAAATCAGGGCGGAGCTTGCTGCATTCAGGGCTAAGGAGGAAACCGATTACCATGTACAGCACTGCCTGGCAATTTCTAACAGGAGCTGTCTGAATGAGCACATTGTTTTCTATTATTTCTCTGGAAAGATCACACATTATAATCACTATTTACAGTATACTGTGTAAAATGATCTCCATTTGTTTTCTACAATAGATACTGTGTCATTTAATTAATTTGGACTAAAGAAAAGCAATCAACATTCACTAACAACATGCCCTTAGGGGATATAAATGAAACATTTTCCATACCCTACACAGCAGTTAGAGCACAGGAGTTGCTGATATTTATTTATGAACATCAGTGCTTGTAGTTGCAAGCAACAGAACCACCTAGGCTGATTTCAGCAGAGAGGAATGTATGTAAAAGCTATTGGGTACTTGACAGACTACTTGAGGCCTGGAGAAGCCACTTCAGGCTAAGGAGCTGGAGACAATGAAGGTGGCTGCGTGCCACAGAGCAGGCCTGTTGGAAAAACAACCATAGTGCCCACCAAGCACAAGATGAGGCCACTTAAGCCTCGGTCATGGCAGCACCTGGGCGGTCTCCCTGCAACCACCAACCACCATGGCCACCAGAGGAATGATCCATACAGTGCCTACTTCCTTGGGTCTTTGGCTTTTGATTTTGTCTGGCGTGGGTGACTTTGACTCTTAAAGGTCAGGTCATGAACTCAAGCCCTGGCAGCAAGGGCAGCTGGGAAAGCAAGGATATGCCATTTTTCACTTTTATAGTTGGGTTGGGCTGGATCTGCCTCTGAAACCAAAAAAGGAGGTTGTCGCTGTTCTGTGCCCTTGAGTTGGCTCCAGCTCATAGATATCTTATGTATTACAGAATGAAATGTTGTCTGATCCTGGGCCATCCTCACAATCGCTGCTATCTATGTTTAAGCCTATTGTTGCAGCCACTGTGTCAATCCATCTCATTAAAGGTCTCCCTCTTTTCTGCTGACCCTCCACTTTACCAAGCATGTTGTTCTTCTCCAGGGATTAGTCCCTCCTGATGACATGTCCAAAGTAAGCAAGACAAAGTCTCGCCATTTTTGCTTGTAAGGAGTATTCTGGCTGTATTTCCTCCCAGATTTATTTGTTCTTCTGGCAGTCCGTGTATATTCAACATTCTTCGCCAACATCACAATTCGTTGCGTCAAAAGATGGGGAAGTACCCAAATGTATGAAGTGCTTGGCAGCAAAAAAATAAAATAGAAGTCCCCTTAAATCAGCATTGCTGGGAACGGGGACTCTAATGCCCTCAGTCATACCTGTGAAAAAGTATCAGGCTCTCCACGTCAAAGCACAGGTAGGCTAGCAGCCTGAGCCTCCTGGAAGGACGGATGAGTCGCCATTAGTAAGGATGGATGCAGGAAGGGGTGGACGTTTTCCTAACAGTGTACTTGACCTAACTTAGCTGAATGGAATCTGTTGCTCTAATAATAGAACTCTGTATTTTGAGCTAATCGTGATCAGATTTTAAGCTGGGTGAAATTTTCTATTTTATGCCTTTGTCTTTATTTACCAAGAACAGCGTGTTCTTTTGAAGGACCCAAGAGATTAAAGACTTGAATTTGCAGTTATGGATTTGAAAGAAAAAATTTTAAAAATGTGATTTTTTGGGACTATTTAGAGCCATTTTGACCATTCCCAAAAAAAAAAAAAAAAACCCAAACCCAGTGCTGTTGAGTCGATTCTGACTCATAGCGACCCTACAGCACAGAGCAGAACTGCCCCATAGAGTTTCCAAGGTGCGCCTGGCAGATTCAAACTGCCGACCCTTTGGTTGGCAGCTCTAGCACTTAACCACTACACCACCAGGGTTTCCTTTTGACCATTAGAGCTTCCTAAACAATTGGTTTGAAACAACAGCAGAAATAAAAAAAATAAATACAGGACAAAGAGAAATCCCGACAGTGGGTAGGACCAGAGAGCCCACCAGGCATTTATAGAGTCCAGGATTCCAAGGCAGAAGATAATCAAACAGCTGCCTTTTCTGTAATTGCATTTTAAAATCTCATCCTAGGCACACAATTTTCTCCTGACTGATGCACGCCTGGGTTGATATGATTTTACTATTAAGATAGATTGATTGATTAAAATTTTAATTTTAATCCCAGAATTTTTTTAAAAAAAGAAGGCAGTTTGGCAACCCGTGTTGTTAGCAAGGTTTACGGAGGCTGCAGCGAAGGAGCTGAGACAAAAAACAGCCAGGAGAAAAAAACGCTGCAGTTTAGCATTTCCGTCCCTGTAGGATCCCTCCTTATGTTATGGAAATTTCTGCAGACCTTAGGCCATGAGTATTGAACAGATCTCACCTTCTACAGCTTCTCATTGACCTGCAGGACAATATAGAGTTTTTTGAACATAAAAGAATCATCGACAACCTCTATATTACTCTAAGAAATTGTTTACCCAGGTGATAAAGAAACCTCGCAAACCTCCTTAATTAAAAGTAGGTTTCTCCATGACCCGCCAGCCTGGTGGGAAACTGAAATCCTCCACCAAGCCTCCTTCTTCTTCCATCAGTTAGATCACGTTCTCCTGTGCATGTGTCTTCTATCTGATTAGCTCTGTGGTATCACAGGGGCAGCTCCCCCCTGGCATTACATATTAGCTGGTTAGAGAACACGTTGCCCACGGTCTGAAACCTCTGTCTCTGGGCAGATGAAGCTTTTGCCTTTGGGGCTATTAATTTGTAATTACATTATTTGAGGAGTTTGGGTGAGGAAAGTGTTGAAGATGTGACTGTTTGTTCGTCTGCTTTTTGCAGCTTACCAAGCAAGGAAATGGTGGAGACCAATTTCAGCAAAAAAGGAAGGCTTATATTCTCCCTGGTTTTATGACGCTGACTGTACTGGTGTATGGGCTCACATAATTTCAGAGTTCTTGCATCTGATAATATCAGCATGTTTGTGATGGAGAAAAGCAGGAAATGAGGCCAACGGGAAAAAGAGAGGGAGAAAAAGGACCCCCACTGCATCCTTGGGGTCCTAATGAGCATTTTGCATGGATGTGTGGGTTTCCTAGAAGGGCCAGCTAGGAGGCAGCTTTCAGACAGCTAAGAATTTGCAAGTATGCTTTAATTTGAAAACAAAGACAGCGAGAGAGAGAAAGAAGGGCTGTAGTCTGAGTTGACTCTACCAGCAACTGGTTTTCTAGTTACTAGTATCATCCATGTAAGGCCAGTGGTGGTTAGGTTAGATTCCCAGCCAACGCACCTCATGTGCAGCCACCACCAACTGTCAGTGAAGGTGCGCGTGTTCCTACGATGCTGGGTGGGTTTCAGCAGAGCTTCTAGACGGAGATGGGCTGGGGGAGGCTTAAAATCATTCAGGGAAAACCCTATCGTCTGATCCCCAACCGATCAAGGGAATGGTACACGACCAGGCAGAGTTCTGTTCAGTTGTGCGTGGGGTCACCATGAGTCAGGGCAGACCCGACACAGCCAACATGTATCATCCATGCTGTTTTTTCTGGAAAAAGAAAATAGGCACTCAAAATTCAGTATCACTTCTTTTAAAGGGGCAGCATGCAAGGAACTAAAAAATAATTGAATTGTTGAGTAACTTAACTAATAAAAGTAATGCTTACTTAACAACGATTTACTTCAATTCTATAAAACAATGTGTCCTTTTTGGTCCTTAAAAAATGTAAAACATGGCAAAGGAACTGTTCAACTAGCCATCTAACCACCACCAAACATCTGAGCGTTTTCTCCAACCATGTAGAAATTCATTTGGTCATCTCATAATCTGGCAAGGACTTCCATATTCCAGGCAGCACCCTGGGTGGGGTTGGACGAATGCATAATCCCTACAACAGCAGAGCTCAGCCTAGTCATCTATCACCTTGATAGCCTAGGGTCATGATAAAGGTAGCACGCAGTAGAGCAGAAGGAAAAATCAGGAGGGAGAAAGCTATTGAAGACCCAGGTGAGAAAGGGAGCCGTCTCTGAAGCCAGGTGGCAGAACGATCAGGGGGAAGGACTCCATGCTTCTCTCTGAAACAGAAAGGAAGATGGCCGGAAAGGACGATGGCCGGAAGAGATGATGGCCTGGAGACGTGAATGCAGGGCCTGGGGAGTCAAGGAAGCGCAATCTAAATCTTAAAATTGAATCTTGTCAGCACAAAAATTCTGAGTGGGTTAATGCTTTATTTAAAGTAGTGATGTAGTTCTTCTTCTCAGGAATCCCTTTTCTCTTTCCCAGTTAAAATTAGGTGTGAGATTCTGCGTAGAAAAATAAGTGAGTCGAATTTTTGAATAGATCGTTTTTAAAACACTACAGCAGAACCAATATTCTAAAAGCCTGGTTCTTTGATTTACCAGAGATTTGTTGATGTTAATTGCTCAAAGGTGGCAGAGAGATGGAATCCCTGGAATTCTCTGGCTCCTGTTTTTCAATGGTACACTTCACTACTGTAAAAATAGTCATATTTTGAATGATAAAATTAAATATTATAGCTAATATGTATATATGTTTACTAGGTGCCAGGTGGAAACCCTGGTGGTATAGTGGTTAAGAGCTACATCTACTAACTTAAAGGTCAGCCGTTTGAATCCACTAGTGGCTCCTTGGAAATCCTATGGGGCAGTTCTACTTTTGTTCTACAGGGTCCCTATGAATTGGAATCAACTCGACAGCAATGGGTTTTTTGTTGTTGTTGTTGTTGTTGTTTAGGTGCCAGGCACTATTCTAAAGGACTTATATATAATAACTCATCTAGAACTTACACCAACCCTAAGAGGTAGGTATTATTATTCTTCCCATTTTACATATGAAGAAACCGAGTCACAGACAGAGTAAGAAACTTGCCCAAGGCCATATAGCTAATAAATGGGAGCCCCAGGATTCATGCATTATCGTTGTTGTTAGTTGCAGTCAAGTCAATTCTGATTCATGGTGGCCCCATGTCACCATGATTCATGCTAGTTACGATAAATGCAACTGAAACATAGACCAGCCTGGGATAAGTGCAATATTTTGTTCTTTGTAAAATGTGGGGAAGGGTGCTGTGATAATGTCCCCTTACTCCTCCTTCCCTTTCCTCACAGAGAGCCCATCTTGCACAAGCCTGGTCCTTGGTTTATTCAGCAGCCGTCATCTGCAGAGGCCCATTAGGAATTCCGACATACTGCGTTACTCTCTGGAGAAGTACCACAGGATAGGGAAGGGAAGAGTTTACCATCTACCCTATAAAAATATAGGGTAATGCTATTCAGCTATATGCATCCCCTCCCTAATGGAATCAGCTTTGCTCTTTCCCTGAAGCATACTGGGGATGAATTCGGGATGGACTTGGGCTAAGGTACGAGGCCGGGAGTTGCATGACTGGGCCAGTGGCCAAGGCCAAAGAATGCCTTAGCAACAAGAAGGAGAACAGCTGGGACTGGACGTGAAGTCCTTGGGAACGCTGACTGCCCAAGGACGTGGGAGAAAATGATGAGCCTTGGTCCCAGCTGGAATGGTATATAAGCTTGGGTCCCTTGCTAGGTGGTTGTGGAAAATACTCTAGCCGGCCGCCACTGGAGGGCAGCTGCTTGCCCGTGTCATGAATCTGGAAAGGGCTACGTGTCAGTTCTTCGGATCATCTGCCAGGACTCTACAGTGAAGGGTCTTTCCTTGCTGGGGCCGTTCCCCGACATACCCTCGGAACAATACTTAGCAACTCTTCCACAAAGCATGGAAGAGGGGGCACAATTCATTTATCTCTCTGCCTTTAAAAAAGTCGGTATCTCCATGGATTTTTTCCATAATGAATAATTTGGTGAGAGGTGGAAGTAATGATCTAATTTCCAAACAGAAAATAAAGTTTACTACTCATGCCAGTCAGGGCTGAATCTGGAAAAAATTATAGCAAGTGGGGGTGGGATATTTCATCCCCATCTTTCTTTATGTACGTCCATAGGACCACTGAGCACTGAGCATGAAGAGGGCTGAAAGATGCTCTGTCCAATCTCCTGAGGCCAGAGAATGAATGTAATTTGTTCAAGTCATACAGGAGAGCTGGGCTTAGAAACACCTGTTATCTGGACTCCCAGTGCAGACCTGTTCAGAACATGCACACGCCACACACACATACGTGTTACTCCCGTGTAAAGTCATTTTCTGCCTAATCTTATACCAGTATCAGTTGCTACGGAGTTGATTGCAACTCATGAGGACCCCCTTGCATGTCAAAATAGAACTGTGCTCCATAGGGTTTTCAATGGCTGATTTTTTGGAAGTAGAAATCCAGGCCCTTCTTCCAAGGCACTTCTGCGTGGACTCCAACCGCTAACCTTTCGCTTAGCAGCTGAGTGCTTTAATCATTTCTGACTATCCAGGGACTCTGCACAATGTCATAGTTTCCCCTTAATTCTTTGTTAATAACCTGGTAATTGAAGGTACTACCCTTCCCAAAGAACATTTGTATCTTAGTAAATGTCTCCAGAAAACAGAAAAAAATTCAAGATCCAAAGAAGAAAATTTTAATGATGGAATTTCAGACACAGAACCAAGGACTGAGTGCCTGCCCTATGTCCTTCTAGTTGCTCCTTTTGAGATGGTTGCTTGTCCTTGGGACCATTCAGCAAAATAAACATTCTTGAAAAGATGTTGACGTTTCTTTTCAAGCCTCTACCACTTGCTACGGTTTCACTTTCCCACAGATATGATTCATTTAAAAAGAATTCTAAAAATAACTGTTAAACACAAAACAATAACATGTGTGTAAGTTATAAAGGAATTGTCCATTTTTATCTATTTTTTTCCTTTAAGACAAACTGACTCAGTACCATGGCTGTATTTCCAGCTGGCCTGGTTTGTCTCACTGCTCAAAGGAACCCAGAGTTTTACCCAGGACACTCCTGGACTCTTCAAGTTCAGAGCTTGGCTGCGGATGGAGCCTGAGTATGGGCTTCTCATTTTTAATATTGAAATACAATGTTCATTAGAACAAAAGCTTCTCATCGGTATTGCTGGGTTCAATATGAGTGGTTTGTCTGATCAACATATTACATCTCCCTTCATACTGCAATGATATTGTAATAACTCATATTGTACACTGAGGTCAAACTCAGTTATTGATCTATTTAAACAGAAATACTACAATTAATTAGAGATGGGCTTGGACTAAAATATCTGACCTTTCTGGGTTCTTGAACTTTCAAGAATTCGTTGGAATAACATCAGATAACAGATAAAGAGCATGAGAAGGGCATTTTCTGCCCAAAGATATTCTCAAGAAATGACTCATGGGGGCTGGACCAAGGATTTTCTCTATCAGAATCTGTATTCCTAGCAGATTACATGAAAAGGCTATGCTGTTTCACCCTGGAGAGGCCCAGGATGACTGTGGGACAGGCTGGTGAGGAAAAGCCTTGTTTCTTGAAATTAGATAGATAGATAGATAAGAAATGGGTAGATAGATAGACAGACAGACAGGTAGGTAGATAGATGATAGAGAAAGAAAGATAGATAGGTGATAGGTAGGTAGGTAGTTAGATAGATAGCTGCTGTTGAAAGGGACAATAACTGAAATAAGAAACAAAATGGAAGGACTTATCAACAGATTTAACCAGTCAGAAGAAAGAATCAATGAATTAGAGTATGAGATAGTTAAAATTATAGATGATGAAAAGCAACAAGAATAGAGGCTCAAGAAGGCTGAGTACAGTTTAATGGCGTTATGGGACAACAAGAGACCTGATACACCCATCATGGGAATTCCAGAAGGAGATGAGACAGAGAAAGGGACAGAAAGAATATCTGAAGAAATAATAACAGAAAATTTCCCCAATCTAATGAAGGACACGAATCTACAAATCTAAGAAGTTCGAAGGACCCCAAACAGGATAAACCCAAAGAGATCTACACCAAGACACATCACAGACAGGCTTTCAAAAATTAAAAATAAAGAGAATCCTGAAAGCAGTGAAAGAGAAGCAAACAGTCACATACAAAGGATCCCCAATAAGTGCCAATTTTTCCTTAGAAACAGAAAATATTTGTTGTTAGGTGCCATTGAGTCAGTCCTGACTCAGAGCGACCCTATGTACAACCGAAAGAAACACTGCCCAGTCCTGCATCATCTTCACAATCATCGCTATGTTTGAGCTCATTGTTGCAGACACTGTGTCAATCCATATTGTCGAGGGTCTTCCTCTTCTTCACTGACCCTTTACCAAGCATGGTGTCCTTCTCCAGGGACTGGCCCCTCCTGATAACATGTCCAAAATACTTGAGACAAAGACTCACCATCCTTGCTTCTAAGGAACATGCTGGTTGTACTTCTTCCAATACAGATTTGTTTGTTCTTCTGGAAATCCATGACATATTCAATACTCTTGGCCAACAGCATAATTAAAAGGCATGAATTCTTCTTCTATCTTCCTTATTCATTGTCCAGCTTTCACATACATACGAGACAGTTGAAAATAGAGTGGTTTTGGTCAGGCACACTTTAGTCCTCAAAGTGACATATTTGACTTTTAACTCTTTAAAGAGATCTTTGGCAGCAGATTTGCCCAATGCAATATGTCATTTTATGTCTTGACTGCTGCTTCCTTGGGCGTTGATTGTGGATCCAAGTAAAATGAAATCCTTGACAGCTTCGATCTTTTCTCCATTTATCATGATGTTGCTTATTGGTCCAGTAGTCAGGATTTTTGTTTTCTTTATGTTGAGGTGCAATCCATACTGAAGGCTATAGTCTTTGATCTTCATCTGTAAATGCTTCAAGTCCTCTTTACTTTCAGCGAGCAAGGTTGTGTCATCTGCATAAGGCAGGTTGTTAATGAGTCTTCCATCCATCCTTCTTCATATATTCCAGCTTCTTGGATTATTTGCTCAGCATACAGTGTGGTGAAAAGATACAACCCTGCCACACACCTCTTCTGATTTTAAACCAGGCAGTATCTCCTTGTTCTGTTCAAATGACTGTCTCTTGTTCTATGTACAGGTTCCACATGAGCACAATTAAGAGTTCTGGAATTCCCATTCTTTGCAATGTTACACACAACTTCTTATGACCCACACAGTCGAATGCCTTTGCATAGTGAATAAAACACAGGTAAACATCTTTCTGGTATTCTCTGCTTTTAGCCAAGATCCATCTGATATCTTCTTAATCCAGTTTGAATTTCAGGCAGTTGCCTGTTGATGTACTGCTGCAACCACTTTTGAATGATCTTTAGCAAAATTTTACTTGTATGTGATGTTAATGATATTGTTTGATAATTTCTGCATTCTGTTATATAACCTTTCTTTGGAATGGGCACAGATATGAATCTCTTCCAGTTGGTTGGCCAGGTAGCTGTCTTCCAAGTTTCTTGGCATAGACAATTGAGCACTTCTAGCATTACATCCATTTCTTGAAACATCTCAATTGGTCTTCTATCAATTCCTGGAGCCTTGTTTTTTCACCAATGCCTTCAGTACAGCTTGGACTTCTTCCTTCAATACCATCAATTCTTGACCATATGTCACTTCCTGAGATGGTTGAATATCAACCAATCCTTTTTGTGGTGTCTTGCATCTTGCTGTGATGCTGAAAGCTATGCCATCGGTATTTCAAAGAACAAAATACTTAAGTTTCTTAAAATTCGTTGATGAGTGCCCTTTGATTTAGAAACTGTAAGATTTTGAAGGAATGTAGGCAAGATTACTCTACCCTGACGGTACCCAGGCTTTGAATCTACCTTGTGCCATTCATAAAGGTCATCTACTTAAATCCAACTGGCATAGAGAAAAGTCAACATGGAAGTATACATCTGGAGTTGACTCTCCTCTACTCTAAAAGGGATAGGGATGAGAACTACATTCATTGAGTATTGGCACATACTGTAGATTGCCTTCTCCATAGCCATCTCTATCCTTTCCTCTCTGAAACGTAATCTGTTCAGTTAATGATTGGCAATATCTTGAGCTTATGGAGTGTGTCTCTACTCCATCCCCAAGGAATATGTTATGATTTGTGTAAATCAGTCACGGTAAGCTCCTTTTCATTGGACAATCCATGGTCTAGGGGTGTATGCTGCCTTGTTTTGGCCAGTGAGAAGTGAGGGCAAGTTTGATGGTGGTGGTAGTGGGGGAAGGGGAGCATTTCCCTTCCCAAAAGACAAAGACTCTTAAGGAGGAAGTCCTTTTTCTTCCAGCTTTGAAGGGAGATGTGTGACTTTGGCTGTGCAGCCATGTTGTGGGACATCAGTCCTGACATTATTGAGTTGCTAAACCAATCCAGGCAACTACCTGCCTTCGGACTTCTGGCAATGTGAGAAAAATGCACCTGTATCTGTTTAATACATTGCATTTGTTTCTTTCTGTTACTTGCAGCCAAACACAATTCTAATTCATACATATACTCTGTGTCAGGCACTGAAATTGGTGCTTTACCTACACTTTCTGGCTGTGTACTTGACTTCAGCTTCCAATTCTGTAAAATGAGGCTAATAAAAGCACCTACCTCATTGATGGTGGTGAGGATGAAATGAGCAGTCCAGATAAAGAGGTCTTTGCTCATCCCATCACATTGTAAGCTATCAAAAAGTATTAGCAAGTATTATTAGTCAAAGACCCTGAGAACTGCCTAAAGTTGGCTGATGGGAAAGGAAAAGGAGCAAAAGTGTCAGTAATAGGGCTGCTGGTGACAAGAAGACAGGGCTCCCTTTTCTGCCTAGAACGCTGGAAAGACTTGCCCATAGGATAAAGCTGAAGTTCCTTCCTATGGCTTGCCAGTCAGATGTCCATATGTCTGGTTTTCCTGGGATAGTTGTGGTTCATGCCTGTTGTCCCAGTATATTTATTAACAGTACCTCGTCCCATTCTTAAAGTGGTTAGATTTGGAAGGTTAATTATTTGGGTACCCAATTTATAAGGCTCAAAGCTCTTAGGTATCTGTCCCCACTCTACCCTCCAATTCCATACTTCAGCCATACAAAGTAGGTTCAGGTCCCTGAATATCTCATATTTCCTCTTGCCCAGGGCCCTTTATATATGTATTTTTCCTGCCTAAAACATTTTCTCTTCCTTTTACCCCATTAACTTGGCTAATTCCTACCCATCCTTAGAAGCCACTTCATCTGAGAAGCCTTTACTAAACCCCCAATTCTATCTGAATTAGACACCCGTCCTTTGACCTCCACAGTACCCCAAACTTGCCTTACTTTAGCTTATCACCCCACCCAGAGACTGCCTGCTGTGGGGTAGATTCTATCATCCCTCTCAGTTGTTCACCTTCTCTATGAAATGGTATCGCCATGTAACTTGTAGTGTGTCATAGAGGAGCACCGTGCTTGCCCCATTGATGTCAGGCCACACGATTTGGTGCTGAAGCCCATGCTGTATAATGTGAGGCACATCACGTTGGATAGAGGTTTTACGAACTATCGTGTGTTTTTACCAATCCACTTGCTTTCCCTTGGCCACAGGAACAGCATATCCCACACAAAGGTTTCTCCTTCATCCTGGATCTCAGAATTAAATGACAGGTGGGGGAGAGTTGTAGCCAACAGCAGAGAGCATGAATGAGAAAGAAGCAGCTGTTATTGTGAGCCACGGAGTTTTGGAGGTTGTTACTGCAGAAAGGATGGCGACACTTCATCTTACGTACTTTGACATGTTGTCAGGAGGGACCAGTCCCTAGAGAAGGACATCATGCTTGGTAAAGTAGAGGGTCAGCAAAAAAGAAGAAGACCATCAATGATTTGGATTGACTCAATGGCTGCAACAACGGTCTCAAACTCAGCAACGATTGTGAGGATGGTGCAGGACTGGGCAGTATTTCTTTCTGTTGTACATAGAGTGGCTATGAGTTGGAACAGATTGCACAGCACCTAACAATAAAAACAAACAACAGACTTCTCATAAGGAACAGTAAACAACCTGAGATTAGGGCGCACGCTCATCTAATTCTCTCTTGTATCACCAGTTCTTAGAGCTCTGGTGGCACAGTGGCTAAAGCACTTAGCTGCTAACCAAAAAAGTCGGTGGTATGAACCCACCAGCTTGCTCTATGAGAGAAAAAACCAGGCGATCTTCTCCTGCAAAGATTTCAGCCTTGGGAACCCACTGGGGCAGTTCTACTCCATCAGTCTGTCTCCTACAGCATAGCTGTGAGTCAGAATCAATTCAACAGCAGTAATGGGTCATCACCGGTTCCTGGAATAGTACCTTGTACAGGTAACTCTTCGTTAGGCTTTGTTGAATAAAGACGTGAACATGTTTTTGCTTTCTTGAATTCTGGATTGAATATCAACTTTGCCAAGGTCCAGACTAGTTATATCTCTAGAAAACTTTATGCTTCTCACAAAACATTCCATTTACTACTTAATTTGGCTTCTCCTCATTGCTGTGGAGAACTGCCCCATAGGATTTCCAAAGGGCAGCTGGTGGATTCAAACTGCTGACCTTTTGGTAAGCAGCCAAGCTCTTAACCACTGGGCCACCAGGGCTCCCTGTAGTAAATCTTATGGAAGAAGACGGCCACATATTTCACCAAAGGAGTGGCTAGTGGGTTCAGACCACTGAACTTTTGGTTAGCAGCTGAGTGGTTAACCACTGCACTACCAGGGCTCCTTTTGACTTCATGCAACCCTGTAAAATAAAGATGTATCACCATTTTGCAGATGAAAAAACTGAAGATCAGAGATAAATGCCAAGATCACACAGCTCTAGCAGCAAAGCCAGAACAAAAACTTACTGTCTGGTGCCCAGTTCCGGTTTTTTTCCAGCACTATCCTTGGACCCAGCCTCAGAGGGCATACAAAATAATTATTCCTCTCCACCCAAAAAAGCCACGTTTGTGTCAACTTTCTTCTGCTGACCGTGAGGGGAGATACACTGACATCCATCATCCCATTTATTTGGGATTAAGGGAGGCAGCTAGCCAAATGTTTTCTCTATTTTAGAGAGGGACCATTTAAAGAACGAAAAAGAAGAGAGAATCACCCAAATTTAGCTCATGTCTGGTCTTTGTAGATTTCAGGTACAAATTCTGAACTCCCACAGAGTGAATGATGTTTTTTGTTCTCCACAAAGTTTGTGTTCAGGAGAACAGGCGCTCAGTCTGCCTTGTCAACCCAAATTCCCTTAAAATTTCAATAAAGAGTATCTATTATTTTTCATGGTCTATTTAAGTCGAAGCTCTTGCTTAGTGTCACATCGTCCCCCAGCAACAAATATTTATTGATCCCCCTCTATGCACGAGGCATGGTGCTAGAGGGAGTTGAGTTAATTTTAAGTGCTTCCTAATTGCCCTCTGGCTGGCTGAGGTTAAGGTAATTCTTAATCAAAACCTCCACAACTGTCTTTACAGAGAAAAATGCGAGGGCAGTAGTTCTCAGTTTGGCTGTGCATTGAAATCGCCTGGGGAGCTTTTAAAAATACTGATGCTAGAGTCCCACCTCCTGAGTCCTCATTTAATTGGTCTGGAATGTGGCTTGGACTTTGAGGTTTTTAAAAGTTCCCCAAGTCAAGGTTACAATCCACTGTGTTCAGGAGAGTCCCAGCCCAAGTTATTTCCTATAGAACAGGGATCTGAATCATTACCTCAAACAATGTCAAGTTTCCAAGATCCTCCTGAATTATTCACTCACTGGATTTGAGACAGCGTGGTGGGGCAGAGCCCTGGTGGCACAGTGGTTAAGCATTTGCCTGCTAACCAAAAGGTCAGCATTTTGAACCTATCAGCTCCTTCTTGGAAACCTATGGGGCAGTTATACTCTGTCCTGTAGAGTCACTACAAGTTAGAATCTACTCGACAGCAACAGGTTTGGTTTTTGGTTTGGGTTTGGTGGGGCAGAAAGAGATCCTATAGGGTGGTCAAGAGATCTGGCTCTGCTGCTTGCTGGAAATGTGACTTATCTGGACTTAAAGGCCCTGAACCTCAGTTTCCTGGTCTGTGAAATGAATTAGACTACAGCAGTACTTCCTGAACATTGATCATCACTGACCACCTTTTAAGCCCCCTCTTCCCACGTGGACATCATGTTTTAGAAGTTTTCATCCGTCAAAATCCATTTAGTAAGTCCTAACTAATCCCCACCCTTAAGTACATGGAAGATGTTGTCAGGAGTATAAAGAAGGAGTTTGGTGCTTGAGTCCTGTTTTCCACAATGTTTCTTTGTTTTCCACAATGATTTTGCATAAATGCAAAGAGGAGGCCTGGTCCGCAGTGGTTAGTGCCCGGCTGCTAGCAGGAAGGTGGGCAGTTCTGACCCACCAGGCGCTCTGTGGGAGAAAGATGTGGCTGTCTGCTTCTGTAAAAATTATGGGCTTGGAAACCCTATGGGGCAGTTCTACTCTGTCCTACAAGGTCACCATGAGTTGGAATCAACTTGTCAGCGGTGGGTTTGGTTTGGTATAAATGCAAAGCACTGAGTTGAGTGTTGTTACATTTGAATCGTGTCCCTCAAAAATATATGTTAGAATTCTAACCCCTATTAAAAAAAAAAAAAAAAAAAAAACCCAATACCTGTCTGGAAATAAGATTTTCTTTTTTATGTGAAGAAGCCTCATCAGTGTTGGGTGTGTCCTAAAGCTAATCATTTCTTCCTTATCAAGAGCAGTGTAGACAAAGACAAGAAAACACAAGAGGGGTAAGATAGATGCCACAGGAAGTTCTTCAAGGAACAAAGGCCAGGGCTACAGAAGCTGACACAAGGATCTTCCCCAAAAGCCAACAGAGAGAGCTCCTTCACTAAGAGCTGGTGCCCTGAATTTGGACATCTAGCCTCCTGAACTATGAGACAATAAATTCCTATTCTTTAAAGACACCCACTTGTGGTATTTCTGTTATAGCAGCACCAGTGAACCAAGGCAAAAAAAAAAAAAGGCAACTGGGAGTTAAATGCTATTCTTTATTCACATCAGAAAACATGGCTATGGTGCTCACTTCCCACCTGGAGCTGGGTATGACCTGGTCATCCTCACTTACCACCCCACTGCTACCCCCTGTCGCCCCAGCTTCTGCCAGTGATTTTCAGAGAAGCCAAAGGACAGTGGGCTGCTCTGCTTACCTCTTGGGATAAGCACAGGCAGTTAGCTCCAAGAGAAAGGGCTCCAAGAGTTTCTACCACACCAGAGACATATTTAATCCACTAGCCCTGCCTGACAAAGATGAGGCCCAGGGAATGTCCAACCCTTGCCAACTTCATTAAGAGATTTCTCTTCCTCTTTCTGTGGAGAGGAGTAAGTAGGGGATGGCACGGGGGATGGAAGCTGCCTCCAGGGCCTTCTGCCAGAGAGCCAAGGTAAGCAGAAGTTTGTTTTTTTTTTTCCTTTTCTCTAGGGGCTGAGGCAAGAATGTGGGGGAGAGAAGAAGAAAGATCAGACTCCTGTGGTCATAACTACCTATCAGATCTTCTGATTAACGAATGCAAAGCTGCCAGGACCATAACATTGAGCAAATGATGTTTAAGCCTAAAGCAAAGAAAGTGGCCGTGGTAGCTCACCTCCGAGTTTTGTTAGGGATAAATGTTGATTTTTGTCAGACTTTAAAACAATGAAAACTGCTTATCGAGCTCCGTGACTAGCTTTGAGGTTAGAGAACGGGTACTGATGGTTGGGCACTAAATAGTTCTAAGATTCTTCTAGAACTAAAAAACAGAAATTCTATCCTTCTTAAATATAAATAGGATGGAGAGGTTTTTGTTTTTGTTTTAAATAATTTCTTGTTTGGAAGCCCTGGTGGCACAATGGTTAAGAGCTATGGCTGCTAACCAAAGGTCAGCGGTTTGAATCCACCAGGTGCTCCTTGGAAACTCTATGGGGCAGTTCTACTCTGTCCATAGGGTCGCTATGAGTCAGAGTCGACTCGATGGCACTGGGTTTGGTTTTTGTTTTTTTTTATGCTTTCAAAATCCTCAGCACCAATTGCCAATGATGGGAGGTAGCTTTCTAGGAACTAGAACTATGCATTGTTTAGACAGATCACTCAGAGAGTCCTAGGTATGTGGATAAAGCATTGTGTTTTAGCTGAAACCTTTTCATTTACTCATCTTAACCAACTGGAGCAGATGAGGAACGAACCAGCAATATATTTTAAATAATATTTTATTTTATGATGTTAACACTTGATTACTCAGTGACTAATTATTTCATTTGATGTAAACCAGGGGCTCCTGCTACCCTCAAACCTTACCTGACTGTCGTGGTATTTTCAATCACCTCATATGCATGTGAAAGCTGGATAATGGACAAAGAAGACTGAAGAAAAATTGACACCTTTGAATTGTGCTATTGGCGAAGAATATTGAATATACCATGGACTGCCAGAAGAACAAACAAATCTGTCTGGGAAGAAGTACAATGAGAATGCTCCTTAGAAGCAAGAATGGCAAGACAAAGTCTCGCATACTTTGGACATGTTATCAGGACGGATCAGTCCCTGGAGAAGAACATTATGCTTGGTAAAGTAGAGGGTCAGCAAAAAAACAGGAAGACCTTCAGTGAGATGATTGACACAATGGCTTCAAGAATGAGCTCAAACATAGCAATGATTGTGAGGATGGCTCAGGACCAAGCAGTGTTTCCTTCTGTTGTACATAGGGTTGTTACAAGTCAGAACCAACAGGACAGCATCTAACAACAACAATATATACCAATTCCAGGGCTCTTCATTCATTTTTGTGCACCTAGATTTCCTTATTGTTTATGCTTGACCCAGAGGTTGGTGGTTCAAACCCACCCAGCAGTACTGAAGAAGAAAAGACCTAGTGATCTGCCTCCATTAAGATTATAGCCAAGAAAACCCTATGGAGCAGTTCTACTTCGTAATACCTGGGGTCACCAAGAGTTGGGATTGATTCAACAATGACTAACAATAACAACAACAAATGTCCATCTAGGATGATTTTCCTTCTGCCTGAAGAACTTCCTTCAACATTTCTTATAGAGCAGATCTTTTGTCTGAACAGACCTTTATTTCAACTTCATATTTGAAATATATTTTTGTTGATTATAGGATTCTAGATAACAGTTTTCTTTGTTTTTTTTTTGTGTGTGTGTGCTTGTAGATATTGCTCCACTGTCGTCTGGCTTGCATTGCTTCTGGTAAGAATTTTGCTGTCATGCTAATCTTTGACCTTTGTACATAATGTGTCTTTTTCCTCTGGCTGGTTTTAAGACTTTTCCCTTTATCAATATTTTAGTGCAAGTGCAATTTTATTCTGATGTGCCTTGGTGTAGCTTTTTTCAAGTTTCTTGAGTTTAAGATTCAATTGAGCTTGGATCTGTAGGTGTATAGTTTAAAATTTAGAAAAATGGCATCCATTATTTCTTCAAATATTTTTTTATCCCCCCTCCACCCGCCTGAACTTCAATTATATGTATATAATTGGCCCCTTGAAGTTATTCTACTCCTTGGTTCTTTTTATTACAGTCTTTTATCTCCCTGTGCTTCATTCTGGGTAGTTTCTGTTGCTGTATCCTCAAATTCACTAATTTTTACTTCTGCAGTGTCTGTTCTGCTGTATTTTTCCTATAAAACATTTTAGTTTTCATCTCTATCGGTTTACATTGCATCATTTTTATATCTTCTACTTAATATGCTCATGCTTCCCCCTTTTTGAATACACGGAATTGGTTACAATGACTGTTTAAGTGTCCTTGTCTACTAATTCTATTTGCATAATTTTTTTTTTTTAAATATTGATTGCTTTTCCTCATTATTATGAGTACTATTTTCCTGTTCTTTGAAAGCCTGGTAATTTTTGGTTGGATACTAGACATTGTGAATTTTAACTTATTGGTTACTAGATATTTTTGTATTTACCTAAGCATCCTTTACTTTTTTCTTTCTGGGATGCAAATTCTTGGAAGGCATCTGATCCTTCAAAGACTTGCTAGTAAGGTTTTTTAGGCAGGAACAGAACTACCTTTAGTCTAGAGCAAATTTTCCCTACTTCTGAGGTAATTTCCACCTGAGTACTCTATCCAATGGTCCATGTATTACAAAGCTTTTCCACTCTGGCTAGTGAGAACATGAATTATTCCTGGCCTGTTCCTTTCCAGCAGTTCTTTCCCCTGCCTTGTGTAGCCTCCTTATTTGTATGCACTGATCAGTACTCAGCTAAGGAATCTAGGGAAAACCTCTGCAGACCTCCAGAGTCCATTTGTGTGTAGCTCTCTTCTTCGTGCAACTCTTTATTTTCAGTAACTCTGCCCTACGAATTCTAGTTGCCTTGGCCTTTCTGAAATCTCAGCTTTGCCCTAGCTCAGGGAGACCTCCAAGTTTTCTTAGGGTTCCTAGTCCCTGTGCTATATCCTGGAAACCATCTCCAGGCAGTAACTGGGGATATTGCACGGCTCACCTAGGGTCCTTCCTTTCTCTCAGTGATTGTTGTACCAGGCATCCTATTGTCCAATCCGTGAAAACCATTGTTTCCTGTATTTTGTTCGTTTTGTTCATTGTTTAAGGAATCGAGGTAAATCCAGTCCCCATTACTCCATCTTGGAAATTAAAGTAAAAGCAATAAATCATGGTTATTCTTATTTTGACTTTTACAGGTTACATCAGGCCTTCGAGGAAGTCCAGCATAGAAACAGGAGACGCTCTCACCTGTGAATGGATTCTCTGTCTTTACCTATCTGTGCGTCTTACCTGTGAATGCATTCTCTGTCTTTACCTATCTGTGCGTCTTCACATTTTTATGTTGTACTTCCTTTTTAAACCAGTAATCTCATCCTAATACCTAATACACTTTCCTGTGTTTCCTCCTAGTCTTTGCAATAATTATTTTTAATATCTTTATATTCTTCCTATGAGTGTGTGGACCTTATTTATTTACTCATGCATTAATTTTTGAGTAATCAGGTTGTTTGCAATTTGCTCAGTTGTACATAAAACCAAAATGCATTACCTCTTTTTTTTTTCCGTATTGGAGATTACTAAATTAAGTTCCTCTTCAATTTGCAATGAGGAAGAAAATCTTAATGTTATCAAATCAGAACTCCACTTGTTTTTTTTTTTTTTTAGAGTTTTCTCCCCTTTTTTCCTTCCTCCTATTCTCTCTCTTCACTCACCTTCTCTCCCTCCTTTCCTTCCTCCCAGCATGCATTTAGCGAACACCTTCTATGTTCCAGGAACAGTGCTCATGCCACAGGTACAACTGTGAGCAAAAGTCAGGTCCTTGCCTCAGTGCAACTTGTAATCAGGCAGTGGACAGGCAGAAAATTCAGTAAGTAATGAGAATACATAATAAGTGCTCTGACAGGGAAGTCCATTTGAAGACTGTAAATCCTAACAGCCCACCCAAGTTCTATACATCTCTCACAACAGAGTAAGAGGTGGTAGGAAGGAGCAGACAGTTGGCCAGCCTCTCCTTTGCCCACAATGCAGTATGGGAACACACAGGGACTTTGATACCTGACAGGCCTGGGTTCAAGTCCAGGCTCTGCTACCTGCTGGCTGTGTAAGTTTGGACAAGTTATTTAACCCCTAAATAAAGATCATAATACCTCGTAGGTTGCTGAGAGAATTAAAGACAGGGTAAATCAAGTGCAAAGCACATAGTAGGTGCATAAAAAAATCACACCTAATATAAGGAGCTGTTTGATCTGGGGCAGAACAACCCCTCAGGACTTCAGCTTACTTATCTGTAATATTATTATTTGTAGGGCCCTGTCCTAAGGTTCTACAGAGGAGATAGATTTGCACAACTGCCTAGTTGGTTTACCTGCTCATTCTCAGTGATGCACAGACTTTTTTTTAGAATGTCTTCTGAGCCAAGTAGTTCTCCTTCCCTATTCCTGCGACCTTGAGATATGACTGTTTTTTAAATAAATAGAGCTCTTCTTCCATCTGGAGAGCCGGTGGACATCAGGGACCTCCCATGGCGAACCGTCCCCCAACAACCACCTAGAAATCCTGACATCAGCCTTGAATAGCAAGTCAGGCTCTGATTGAAAGTGAATAGTCCAAATTTTTACATCAAGAGGGAAAAACTATCAAACCAAAAAGACAAAATAACTCAAACAACAAACATTTCCACTAATAAAAGGTATAAAGGGGATTTAAGATTCCCCTTCAATAAGAATATAAAATAGATTTTTTAAGAAGTTTTCTGAGTCCTAGGAGTGCCCATTTCTAAGATTTCGTGAAATAAGAACTTTCATGCCCTACTAAACACAAGGTTCGTCTGCTGTGAGATATTCTCGTGGCCAAAAAAGCAGAGAGACAGGTAGGAAAGCTGCAGAGTGTCTCAAGGCGACCCAATTGGGAAGTCTCCATTACTGACTGCTGCGAATCATTGGGGGAAGTTTCTCCAACACTTCTTTCTTGTAAGCATGTTTTTATCTTCCCTAAAACCCATGCTCTGTTTTTTACAAGTTTGCCTTTCTTATTGAGAACCGTAGACTCTGGAAAAGGGATTTACAAATCGTTAAGTCAGACCCTTTTTCTTTACAAATGAGGAAGCGGAAGCTGAGGTTGAAAAATAATAATATTTTAAAATTTTCACAGCACATGTGGATGGAGAGAAAGATGAAAGAGAAAGTAAAATCAAGACTGCTGCTCTCAGTGCAGGCTTTCACCATGTTTAGTGATCATTAGTCACACTTGAAATGGTCCGTTTGTCAGGCTATTGGATTTGTGCTGTTGTTAGGCACAAAGGAGATCTCTTTAGACATTTTAGGTCAATATCCAGTGTCAGAACCAACCTTACGGTGTTGCTAGTTCCTCTTTAATCCTTAGTGCAGGAACTCCAAATCTTCAACACTGCCCACTAGCCAGCTGTGTTGTCAGCCTTTAAAAGGAGCCTGCAAAGTCTTTAAAAACTTCCCTTAGATGACACTGCTGAAGATAAGACAAGCTGACATCACATAGTCCTAATATGATGCACTGAAAACAAAGTTGTAATGAAGTTGATTCCAACTCAGGGAGACCCCATGTGTCTCAGAGTAGAACTGCACTCTGCAGTATTTTCAGTGGCTGTGATCTTTTGGAAGTATACGGCCAGGCTTTTTTTCTGAGGCACCTCTGGGTAGATTTGAATCACCAACCTTTAGGTTAGTAGCTGAGTGCCTGTTTGTCCCACCCAGGTTCTCCTTATGATACATTGAGATGGAGGTAATCCCACCATGTAGAATTCCCACCCAAATGTAAAACCTGACTGTAATCACAAGGAAACGACCAACAAACCTAAACTGAGGGACGATATACAAAAACAACTGGCCTGTAGTCTTCAAAAATGTCAATGTCATAAAAGACAAAAAATGGTAAGGCTGAGTCTAGATTTAATCTAGATTTTAGATTAAAGCGACATGATAACTAAATGCAATGCATTATTCAATATTACATCTTGGGTTGGAAAAATGCTATAAAGAACATTATTGGGACAATTGATAAAATTTTAATACGGACTAAGTTTGCATAATAGTATTGTATCAATGTTAAATGCCTTGGATTTGATAATTGTACTGTGGAAATAAGAGAATATTCATCTTAGGTAATACACATTGAAGTATTGGTGGCAAGGGGTTTGGTGTGTGAAGCTACTCTCAAATGGTTCAGAAAAACAATTCTGTATGTATATATACAAATGTGTGTGTGTATATACATATATATACATACATACACACCAACCAATAAACACACACGCATATATAAATACACACACACATATATATACATATAGAAAGAGAGCTAGACAGAGAAAGAGAAAGAGGAAACCAACCCCCTTGACGGTGAGTCAATTCCGACTCATAGTGACCCAATAGGACAGAACAGAACTGCTCCATAGAGCTTCCAAGGCTGTAATCTTTACAGAAACGGACTGCCACGTCTTTCTCCCGTGGAGCAGCTGGTGGGTTCCAACTGCCGACATTTTGGTTGGCAGCAAAGTGCTTAACCACTGAGCCAGCACAGCTCCTTGAGAGAGATGGAGAGGGAGCATAATAAAATGGAGGAAAATGCTAAAAATTAGTGGAGACATGTAAAGGGTTTACAGGAGTTTTTATACTACTCTTGTAACTCTTCTTTAAATTCGAAATTACTTCAAGATAAAGTTTTTAAAAAAAGACATCAGTGTCTTTCCAGGGGTGGGGGTGGGGAATGAGAGATTCAGGTGCAAGGGGATCACCGATGTCCTGACACACTAGCAAAGCAGGAACGGGGGTGGTGACATTGGGCCTTGTGCCCTCAGGCGGGTGACGGGGCAGCAGTCGATTTGCAAACAGACCCTCTTCTCTAACAAACAGGCCCTCTCCGTTAGTAACATTAGTGATTTCTATTTCACTAATATTTCACATTCCCTGCTTTGGTATCTACAAACCAAAAGGGGAAATGCCCTCTTTGTTCAATTCCCCATCCTTTTAAAAAATGTCGCTTGTGTCATGTGCCAGGTAAACACTAACTCATAAAAGTGTCCTAGGGCATGAATTACCCCGGTACAGAGAGTGAAGAATGTGGCTTCTGCTAATTGCCAAAATCCCTTCTGTGATTGCACATGGCCACACACCAGTGGGTGCTTAAGCAACACGAAAGCGCCATAAAAGTTCCTCTTCTCCTTCCTCGCAGGCAGCACAGTGATTAAGTGGGGAACCCTCAAGGATCCCCTCTGCCTATGCTCAGCCATCAATACTACCACAGTAACCGGGTCCCCGGGAAGCCGCAGTGCCCTGTAACTGCAATCAGCAATTCTGTCTGATTTAGGAAGTGCCAATGAATAACAAGTTCAACTTCTGGGAACGGCGCTGGCTTAATCATTTTGCATCTGGCACCCAGGATTGACACACCCCAGCTGGAAAAGAAGGAGAGGGGAAAGGAGGGAGGAACCGAGAAGTGGGGGGGAAGAACCAGAGAAACGAGCTCATGACAAACCGAGTGAACCTCTTTCTTAAGTGAAAAATCGTTTCAACTTTCAAAGACGAAATCTCACCCCTGAGTGAGAGACACGACATAAATGCATAGACGAGTGAAGATAAACAAAAGGCCCTGCTCAGACGTTTCCGAGGTTATCCGTCATTGTCAAGGAATTCTGTACACATCATAACCATTCCGAGCACCCTGCCAGGTCGCCTTAGATCCTGTTTCTACATCTCACGGGATGTTTTCTTTTTTATTTTTCTCCAGTAAATAGCCATTTACAACACGAGCTGCGACTGTGGTTTTTATCCAACTGCAACCTGTGCAGGTTTGTGAGAGACGCGTCGTTACTTAGGTCCAGCTGTAATGCTCCTTCACCTTCGGGTGACATTCCCTCACTCCATCCCATCAGCTGAGGGTGGCAAGGTGACAATTAGCCTGCAAGCTACCCATTGAAATAAAACATCACATGGAGGGGGATTGCATGCAGGGTGCATTCAAACTCCAGGGGATTTGGAGTCCCTGGGTGGCGCAAACGGCTAAGTGCTCGGCTGCTAACCAGGGGATTGGTGGTTTGAACCCTCCCAGAGGTGCCTCAGAAGAAAGGCCTGGCAATGGGCTCCTGGGGGGTCACGGCCATGAAAACTCTATGGAGCACCGTTCTACTCTGATACACATCAGGTTGCTGTGGGTTGGCATCGACTGGACGGCAACCAGCTTCTGGTGGATTCAAGATGCAGTCAAGGTGTGTTCTACGTCTCTCCCAGACGAGGATGCCGGGAGCTGAGCTCTGGGGCTTGAACGTGGAGCGGGGAGGCAGGGTGCAGTTCTGGCCCATGGGCCGCAGTCATGGTGCTGTCTCCAAGCAGGCAAATCCTCAGCTGAAACCTGTCTGAAGAAGTAGATACGGGCAGGGACACAGACCCAGGTGAGGCAAATGGGTAGGAAACCCAGAGCAGGAGGCCTGAGCAAGAGGGTCCGGAACAAAAGGCCAGAGCGCAGCCTGGCGTGGCTTCCTGAGCCTTTGGGCCTCCAGCTTATTTAATAGGACGCCTCTGGCCGCTGAGGGGAGGGTGGGGAGGAGAGCTTGGAAGGGGCCCTGAGGAAGCTAGGATTCTGATAAAGGGAGACTATTTAAATAGCTAAGTTTTCTTGGTTACTTCATTGTTAATAGTTCGGGCTAGATAATTTCATTTTATAAAAACGAAGATGGACCCATTTATATAATGAAGGTTTTTTGGCAATCTTCTTGGGTTTTGGTCAAGACTGGTTGTTTCCTTCATTTTTTGCTCATAATTGATGCCAGTGGTTAAGCACTCAGCTGCTAACTGAAAGGTAGGTGGTACAAACTCACCAGCTGCTTCCCGGGAGAAAGACATGTTGATGATTACAGCCTTGGAAACCTTATGGGCAGTTCTATACTGCTATGAGTCAGAATCGACTAGAAGGCAGTGCATAAATGAAGAGAGGAATCCCTGGGGAACACAGAGAGTTAAGCCCTCCACTACTAGTTGAAAGGTTTTCGGTTCAAACCCACCCAGCCGTGCCTTGGGAGACAGGCCTGGCGATCTGCTTCCAAGAGTTCACAGCCTTGAAAAGCCTATGAAGCAGTTCTAACCTGCACGCGTGGCTTGCCATGAGTCAGAATCAACTCTAACAACAACGACGAGTGAAAAGTAGATAGAAACAGCACTGAGATTGTACATGTGTCAGGTTGGCAATGGAGCGTTCATTCCTGGCTAACCAAAACTCATCGTGACTCTATAGGATGGGGTAGAATGGCCCCATGGGGTTTTCAAGGAGTGGCTGGTAGATTCAATGTGCCAACATTTTGTTTAACAGCTGAGCTCTTAACCACTGAGCCACCAGGGCCCCAGGTGTAAATGAGTTCTCTGCTTAGAGAGAACCCTGGGAGTTTCCAGAACCACTAGTTTACGGAGTTTCACTAGTCCATCAAGCAGCTGACGCCTTTGAATTACGGCATTGGCAAAGAATGTTGCGTATACTCTGGGTTGCCAGGAGAATGAATAAGTCTACCCTGGAAGAAGTACAGCCAGAGTGCTTCTTGGAAGCAAAGATTGTGAGACATGTTTTCAGGAGAGACCAGCCCCTGGAGAAGGACATCATGCTTGGTTAAGTGGAGAGTCAGTGAAAAAGAGGAAGACCTCAATGAGATGGATTGACACAGTGGCTGCAACAATGGGCTCAAGCATAACAATTGTGAGGATGGCACAGGACCCGGCAGTGTTTCATTCTGTCGTACATGGGCCAATATGGGTTGCAGCTAACTCAACAGCACCTAAAAACAACAATATCAAGAAGTCTATTTTCATTGGGTTATAAATATGACAAGATTTTATTCTCTCCAGCAAATGCCTTCACAATAACCATCCTGAGCCACTCTGCTGGGGGAAAGGGCTCCCTTAACGATCTTTGGTCTGATTCCCCAGCTTTTTGGCCACTTATTAGAACAGTCTCATTGCTGAGTTTAAAACTCAGTCCTGCTTGTTTTAAACCTTTCATCTCTTATCTAAGTGAAGGTTCTTTTTCTCCTCTCAGTACAAGCTAGCGTTATGTAACTCAGCTGGCAGAGATGGGATCACTCCGGCTCTCAGATACCACCTTCCTCTCCTTGATATGGGTGAGGGAGAGGAAAAGGAAAATGCAAAGTGCTTTCTAGCTTGCTTGGCGAGGATGCAGTCTTCTCTCTGCAGGTGGTTGTTGCTTCGCTGGCTCACAAAAATGAGCGCTTGGTGTCCTCCTCCACACCCAAATGCTGGTCTCTCGTGGGCACATGTCTAGGCTCTTTGAGGGGTTCCACAAGGATCTGTGCCTGGGGGAGCTGCTGATATGACTGAACTTTTCCTGCCCTGCCTCGGGGTCTCCACAGAGCATGACCTTTCCCCAGAGGATGGCACTTTGTGGGCGTCCCACCAAGTGGCCACAGCCCAGCCACCCTCCACGTGTCCTCTCAATTCGCGTGGGCCAACAGTGGCGTACTTGCCACCCCCAAGGTGGGAATGCTGGCTGCCCCTTTCTCCATGCTCTGGCAGTGTTAGGCACTGTGAAGTTCAGAGGGCCACCCCCGTTCCCTTGGGAGAGGACCATGAGACTCTGACTTAGAGTATTATGGAAGGGGAAGGGGAATGACTCAGGTAGACCCCCAGAAACACTTATCAGCAATTACCTTCTATCGTCCTTCTTTGGCTTTCATGGTAGATTTTATGGGGAGGTGTGAAGAGAAGATCTTTTGTTTGAGCACTTGGTATATCTCCAAAAACTCCTTCTCTGCCTGTTCTCCCCCTAGGTCAGTTGGTGGGTGTATGCTTAGAGGAAGGACCTAGTCTCAGCATTGGTGCCTCTCAGTTGCCCTCCTGGGAGGTAGCTGGTCCAGCTGCTATGACATCCTGGTGGTTACCAAGGAATGTGGGATACTTAACATCTCTCGTCCTCATCTTTAGGCCTTAGCCACAATTCTGATACAACAGGAAAAATAAAACAGAACACATGTGTAGCAGACCACCCATCAATTATCTTCCTATGTACAGTCCCTGGAGAAGCTCTCACACATGTGCACAAAGAGACAGCTACAAGGGTATTTCTAGCTGTATTGATTAATAGTGAAAAAGTGGAAACAATCTAAATTTCTACAAGTTGTAGAAGCTGGGCCAATATTAAGCCAGGTATGCATAGGTACACAGAGTATGCACAGGTACACAGAAGTACACAGAGGTACACAGAGGTACCCACAGGTACATAGTCATGCACAGGTACACAGAGGTGTGCACAGGTATACAGGGGTGTGCACAGGTACACAGAGGTACGCACAGGTACACAGAGGTATGCACAGGTACACAGTCATGCACAGGTACACAGAGGTACACAGAGGTATGCACAGGTAAACAGAGGTATGCACAGGTACACAGTTATGCACAGGTACACAGAAGTATGCACAGGTACACAGAGGTGTGCACAGGTACACAGAGGTATGGCTATTTGTGAACATCCATGTGTCTTGGTTGGTGCTACAGCCCTGCCAGTTGTTGAATATTTTGCATGCCATTCCCTGGTTATTGGATTGAACAAAACCGTAGCAATGAAAATGAATAAGCTAGCCCAGTTGGATTGGTATGGATACATCTCAAACATGGGCTCAAAGAAAAAAAATGTAGAAAGAAAAACAACACTATTTATATAAAATTTTAAAAGCACACAAAAGAATGCTATGTCATTTATGTACGTGTGTATGTCTATATAAGTGTGTGTGTATATACATATCTGTATGTATGTGAATATGTGTATATATATATGGTATATAACCAGAAATATATACACTGACGGTATACAAACATGGATAGGAAGGGGCCAGTAAACTTCATGATACTGTTAGCCTCCAAGAGAAGGGGGAGCTGGATTGAGGAAGAGTACTGAGGGAGAAGCATCTTTTTTCTTTCCCCTGCATTTTCTTAACAAACTTTACTATGCAGATCAGAAGCACCTAGGGGATGCTGGAACATTCACGTGCTCGCTCACCCACCCGTGCCCCAGGATTCTAATGTACCCCATGAATGCTCACCCTGGTGACCCTGACATCATCATCCCTACCTCTGTCTGCCCCATTCAGTATCCCTGGTCTGTAGCAATACTTCAGTGATAGTTCAGGATGCCCAGGACTAGCCTATAGACTGCTGGAGAAAAGGCAATGCTAAGGCTTCCCACCGTCCTGCTTGGAGCTGTAGGACGAGCAGAAAAGAACATGGTGCTACACGAGAAACTGCCTGGCAGGAGATATGGTGTGGTCACATTCGTGATTGGTAGAGATTCCGTGGTGCACACAAGGATGAGCTGGGTTTGGACAATACAGATGTCTGATTCAGAAATTCTGTACCTCCAGCATTCTGACAGAGTCTCCAAACCGCTCTTGTGGAGCCCGAGATTCTCCAAGCAAGCGTCGCTCTGTTACAAGGCTTTCTTTTTTGGTGATTCTCCTGAAGTGACAGAAGGTTACGGACCGAAACACATAGCTTTCTCCCACAACCTGATTACAATACACCAGTTGGAAGCTAGGTCGTGTTTGCAAAGTTAGTGTATGATTGACTTTTCTTACATGCTTTCAAGGACTGAGGACTTGTCTTGGCCTGAGCATCCTGGTTTCTACTTCCCTGGCTAAGCTGAGGGGAGCCAGGGCTCTGTGACTCACCCCATTAAGAAGACAGCCTACACACTATCCCCGAGGTATCCAGTTGACCTAGTGAGCCTTGCTGATGGGCAAGGAAGGACCTGATTTTCTTGGCGACCATAAAGCTACCAGAAGAGATCCATCCCACCTGACCTCCTCCATGGGAGGAATGCTTCATGTGCTCCCTGAGTGATGAGGAATCATCACGCCAGGCATCCTCTGTGCGGGAGTCCCCTCTGCCTTCCTCACCAGCAGTGAAGTTGGCCTGTGTTTTGTTCTTGACTTTGTGGATCTGGGTTCCTTGAATTTTGGTCCATTCATTTAGAGGAAAAAGAACAGCCTCTGGCAAAAAAAAAAAAAATCCTGGAACTAGAAAGTTTGTCTTCATTTGGGCAGTAGTTGTTATTGTTGGTTTCTGTCAAGTGGACTCTGACTCCTGGCGACACCCTGTGCGCAAAGTAAAACTGCTCCACAGGGGTTCCAAGGCTATGGCCCTTCGGAAGCAGGTAGCCAGGCCTGAATGCCAAGGGGCCTCTCTCTGTGTGGGTTCCAGTCGCCAACGTTTGGGCTAGTAATCTAGTGCTTAACTGTGTCACCCAGGGACTCCATTTAGACTAACAGTTAAGATCAAATGTTCTGAATTTATTCCAATTTCAGAAAGGTTAATTATAATACCAGAAAGGTCCACCTTGAGTTTATTATTTCATGTATAAAACCAAAACCCACTGCCGTCAAGTCGATTCTGACTCACATGGAGACCTCGTAGGACAGAGCAGAACTGCCCCGTGTGGTTTCTCTACAGAAGCAGACTGCCACACCTTTCTCCCGAGGAGCAGCTGGTAGTGGTTTCAAAATAAACTAAGGTAATGCTGAGAGTGATAGAATGTTTGAGTTACATAATCCCTAAGTGAATAATAAAACTCTACACATGCTTTTAGAAACAAAAATTAAATCTTTCTGGGGAGGTGGTAAAAACCGTAAAACAAAATAATTGACATCTTAAAGTAAGAATAGTTTTCCCTGGATCTGCTATTTGTCCTAGGGATTCAATTGATGGAGGGGTTAATGACAGTAACAAACATCTTCACAGGCCTCATCAAAGAAGGAAAATTCAATTGGTCCAGCTGTCATGCTTCAAATATTTAACTGATTCATGCATAATTTCACATCGCTTTACTGATACGCCAAGAGTCAGCTGCAGTCTATGGGGTCTTAGTTATTCCAAGTTCAGAAAACAGCTCAGTGTGTTACAGCGTGGTCTCACTGGCCTACGGACATGAACTCGTAACGTTTATTCTCATACAGCTTAGACGAAAGGGAGAAGAAGTCAAGTTTGCAGTCACATGTGCGGTGATCTGGCCAGTGCTGGGCAGAGCATACAGGCACCAGCGTCAGGCCTGGGTTTGAATCCAGCACCCAGAACTTTCTGACTTGATCTTGGGCAAGTTCTTGTATGTGAAGAAGAGAGAATATTGTAGTCATGGTTAGATGTCATTGAGTTGACCCCTACTCATTGCGACCACATTTCCAACAGAACGAAATGCTGCCAGGTACTGCGCCATCCCCGTGGTCAGTTGAGGATTGGACCATTATGATACAGAGGATTTTCATTGGCTGATTTTTAGAAGTAGACCACCAGGCCTCTCTTCCTAGTCTGTCTTAGCCTGGAAGCTCTGTTGAAGCCTGTTCAGCATTATAGCAAAAAGCAAGCCTCCACTGACGGATGGGTGGTGGTCATGCTTGAGGCGTATTGGCTGGAATCGAACCAGCATCTCTGGCACAGAAGGCAGGAATTCTACCACTGAGCCATCACTGCCTCCGCTATACGCTGGGGGCAGAATAATATTGTAATACTCATGTGTATTAGTCAGCTAGGGTTGCTATAACAAATACCACAGGCAGCATGGCTTGAAACAACAGAAACTCATTCTCTTGAAATCCAGGAGTCCAGAAGTCTGAAATCAAGGTGCAGGCAGGCAGGGTTGTTCCTGGAAGTTCAGAGGGAGAATCTGTTCCAGGCCTCTGTCCTAGCTTCCATGGGTTGCTGACAGCCCTTGGCATTCCCTGGCTTATAGCCACATCACTGCAGCCTCTGCCTTAGCTGTCACAGGGCCTTCCTCCCTGCACGCACCCTCTGGATCTCTGTATCCTAACCTTCCCCTCTTTTCTCTTCTGAAGAGAAAACCGGTCACTGGATTCACAGCCTGTCTCCTAAACCGGTATGGCCTAACCTTAGCTTGATTACATCTGCAAAGACTCTATTTCCAAATAAGGTTTTACTCATAGATACAGAGAATTAGGACTGAACACATCATTTGAGTGACAGAGCTCACCCACTACACCTTGCCATGGACTCATAATCAAAACTGAGAAATTATGGAAATCACCTAGCACAGTGCCTGGCTCATAGCAGGTATTGAATAAATGCCCTGATAACATAATGTTTTTAAAATGTGCTTCTTTGATCTCTTCAGTAATCAACACAGCCATTGGATTGTGTTTCCAAATCATAGGTGTAACACCATTATTTGACTGGAAATCTGTGGATTTCCTGAGTATTTTTTTTGCTCTTGTTTAGGAACATAATGGAAAAGCTACACTAAGATTTAAAGAAATATCTGAGACTCAGCTATTCCTTCTAATGGAAGTAAAAGGTCTTCAACTTGAAAAAACAGTGGGCTATGTCAACCGTCTACTTCACGTGGACACATCTGCCTGTCATATCCATCTGCCTACTGGTAAACATTGAACGGCAGCTAGTCAATGAGGCCAATTAGGCTTTAATAATAGTCACAAGAACCTATTTAGGAGAAGCCATAGAAAAAGCACATTTAAGGAAATGTCCATAAGAGGTTAAGGGATACAGCAGAAGCACAAAAGTGTAATAATCACACCTGATATTGGAAAAATATAGGCACCTTTTCTTAAAACTTCAATTGGACTGATTCAAAACCTTACCCGGAAGAAGAGCAGAGCAACCTGCCAGATTCTTTGGCTAAAATCCTTCATTGTCAAAGTCTTGAATTATTGCGAGGACCTCAAGATTTCAGAATAATGGTGATATAGAGCGGTAAGTTACTATCACTGCATAAAACGTACAGCTATAAATCTTATTATAATGTAAAATGGAGTCCAAGAGACACTTAAAGTCCTTTTAAATACCAACTCAGCTAGTTGGTGAAACGGAGCCTCCGCAATTTACTGATAAAAAAACTGAGGTGAATGACTCACTTGAATCAGGGCAGAGGGAGGGGATGTTTGCTTAGCTAATTAAACTACAAGGACTGATCAGCCTACAACCTACTGCGAAATATTTATTTTTTAAGCAAACGTGCGAAACTTTGCAAACATCTTGTCTGCCTTATAAGCGTTTCCCCCAGGACTATTGAAAGATCAAAAAGGGAATTTCAAAACATGCAATCTGGCAAAAAAAAAAAAGCAAATGAACAACAGAAAAAGTACTCAATCTTGTAGCGGGCTAATATACTCTCAATCCATGCCCTCCAACGCTGTCTTTCCTTCCTTGGCCCAATTATTTGAGGGATTATCTTGAAATTATGGGCCTGGGAGAGTCCACCTATTCCTTCCCTCCTTTTTACATCTTATATTCAGGCTCCTGAGCTGCCTCCTTTTAACATAACTGGTCTGTTATTTTTCCCAAACGCCCTGTCCCTTTTCATTCTGCTTTCCGCCCCTGTCTTAGCTGTCTAGCACCAGGTAGGTGCGCTCTCAGCACCACTGATCAATGCTGACAGTTCCTGGCTCCACTGCGGGTGCCTTCCTCTCACTTGAATCCCACTTCAGGGTACAGCTCATCCCGGAGAAACGTATTCTGCCCCTCTCCTGGCTCTGCTCTTGACACCAACTAGCAATTTGAAACAGTGGTGAGTTTACCAAGAGTTCTAAGAGAGTGGTTTGCTGAAAGTCAGCCTTTCGAAAACTCTCTGGGCGTGGGAAATACACCGGATGCAAGAAGCTTAGTCCGTGACACCGTTTACCCTGATGCTCCCGTCCCTGCCTTTAAGGGGCTGAATCCAAGGGGAAGAAGCAAAACACTTCTTCAGAAAAAAACTGTGTGGGCTTTTAAAAAATCACAGGTCTGGTAAGCCTGCCTGGTACAACCACCCTCTGGGATTTCAATTCATACGGACAACATCAACAATCACAAACCGAGAAAGGGAAAGATCAAATCCAACATCACGGAAAATGCAAGGCTCGAGGAGGCATTGCCTGACTTTGTATATTTGGGAAGAAAGGGCTTCTTTCAGACACGAACAGAAATCCCAAACCCCAATGCAGTCTGAGGAGACTGACCGAAGGGAAAAGATCTAACCAGATGTTTGACAACTGGCTGGGAGGGAGCTGGGCTTGATCAGCCCCATCGTTTCTGACTGCAAACTGGGTTTCCTGGCCTGTGTGGCCTAGAGAGATACTGCCCCAGGATACAGCCTTTCAGGTATCATAGCCTCCAGCCTGAGCTGGGGAACAAGGCCATGGCACAGCTGAACCCCTAGATGTCAGCAAAGGTGTGAGGAGCAAGAGCAGAGCCAGAGGACCCTGAGGATGTCAAACCGCTGACAGCAGGGAGCGTGTGAGGAGTCCATTCTGTGAGGATGACATGGAGCCCCGGGGCTGATGGCCCTGGCCAAGGGCTTGGGGGATGCTGAGAGTTGGAGGGTGCTTCATAAACCCCTGGGTGGGAGTGTCCTTTTGCCCTGTCCCACTCCATTCCAAGCTCTCTTGGCTGGATTGAAAGAGAATGAGGTAATTTCCAAATCTGGAGCAGAGATGGAACTGGAACCAGGCCGGGAGAACACTGACTGGGCTTTCCTTTCCTCACTTGTAAAGAGAGTAGAGTGGGTGTAGCATTTTAAGACTCAGTTATCCAATGAAGGGGTCCCTCCGCGGTGCAGTTAACGCACTTGCTAATGGAAAGGTTGGAGATTCGAGTGCATCTAGAGGCAACACAGAAGAAAGGTTGATGGTCTACTTCCAAAAAATCAGCTGCTGAAGGCCCTATGGAGCTCAGTTCTGCTCTGACACACATGGGGTCGCCATGAGTCAGAATCAACTCTCCAGCGACTGGTCTTGTTATTTGGTTACCAGTGAGAAGGGCGACCAAAAGAGACGAAGTTTAAGAAACCAAGGGTCTCACTTCGGGCATTCCTTTACGAAAAAACCCTGCCCAGTGACTCTAGCAGTCCACCGTGTGGGGGCGTGCTGAGGTGGACGTTCACATCAAATTCTTGACATAGGAAGGTGCTACCCACCCACTCCTAACAGAATGTGTGTGGAGGCTTTGCTACAGGTGGGGTGGGGGTCCTAAGGATCCATTTGTACCCTCATTTCTGTTTTTTTTTCTTGATACTTGGAGCCTTCATTGTTTTGTTTTGTTTTTAAATGTCTGGTTGGCATAAGGAGCCTTGGTGGTGCACTAGTTAAGAGCTTGGCTGCTAACCAAAAGGTCAGCAGTTCGAATCCATCAACCATTCCTTGGAAGCCCCACGGGGCAGTTCTATTCTGTCCTGTAGGGTCACTAGGAGTCAGAATCGACTCGACGGCAAAGGGTTTTGGTTTTTGGTGGTTGGCATAAATACTTACAGAAATAGTGAAATGGATGGAAGCAAATTAGTTACATATTTATACTGAAATGATCCCGTTGTGCGATTTAATACATTACAACTAGCTAAGCTTATCAGCCGTGTAGGTTTATAAATGTATACACGAGTTTATAACATTTTCAAATACCAAACAGCTAATATCTGCTCTGAATTAATAACTATACTGATGTTTAGCCCTCCTTTACCAAGGTTAATTGTTAATTACTCCAAGGCAATTATTTACTGGCTTGGCAGTGGGTTTGCTGAGCCTGGGTCCTCGGTGTTATGTGGAAGGTTTGCGAGAGGCAAATGCGCTCACATAAAGGCAAATTAATTATTTAGGGAGGAAAGGCCTTAATCAAGGCAGAAGCCCACGACAATAATTAGACTTCAGAAAAGAAAGCTCCCAGCAGTAACATACACAATTATTTATTGTTCTTCTTCCCACCCAGATATCAGAATTTGATCTCATGCCCTGAAAACATACACAAAAAAATGTGAATGTACCCCACATGGTCCTGGGAGAACCTGTTACTCACCCCTCCGCCCTCTCCCTTTGCATGCTTATAAATGAAAGACTCTGAGAAGCAAATCACAGCATTTCAGAGCCAACAATCCACTTGGTCATTCCACAGGGTTCCAAAAGACAGATCTTTGAACAAAGACAGCTGGGAAGTCCTGAGGCATCGGACGTAGCTAATAAGGGATTCTCCTCCTATTCTCGGGAGCCTTTGAAAACCAAGAGGCATAGTCCACGCGCAACATGTGACAAGACATTCATTTTCATCTATTTGCTGTAAGCCATTGAAAACCAGAAATATCAAATTAGATCAAATGTTTTAAAATAGGTTAAAATCGATCCTCTCCTTGCATTTTGGGTTCTGCCCAAATAGTTCTCAGACTGGGGCCTCTGCAGCACGAATGTATATTTCATCGTAAGAGGGAAAGGAAGGCCCCTAACGGTGGTAATTCCTGCCACCGAAATAGAAGACTCACTGTCAGAAGAGTTCTTTCCTCTCAGAGGCGGAAACGGGTCTCACTCTGAGGGCGGACCAGGTAGGGACACCCAGCATTTGGGGGCAGAACCATTTTTTCCTTTCAATTCTTTCAGGATGTTTACAATCATTTGAACTATAGACAGGGACTAATCAGATAAGAATCCAGCAGAAATTTTGTGAAACAAAGGCTTTACTAGGACTTTTTGTTTTGTTTTATCCTGGCCAACCCTCTTTGAGGCACGGAAGGGGTGGAAATCCAGAGGGCACAGAGCCCTTGTGACTTTGGCCTGGCTGGCCATAGCATATTTGTTCTATTTATTTCAGCCACCTTCTTAAAGAAACCCTCGATTGCCTTCCTCTCATCAGCAATCCTGACGACTTCCGGCTTCCCTCCCAGAGATGCCCTCCTTTTATGGACCGAGAAGCTGAGGTTTGGGATGTTGAGTGACTTGCTCAACATTATTGAGCAAATTAGGAGAAGCCACCTGAGAACAGAGCTTTGGGTTCTTAGGCTCTGGGGCTGCAGCCAGGAAGCCCCAGCTGCAAAGAGTTTCTTTTGTGCTCGATTTTGTTGACACGCCTATTTGTGTAGAAAACAGGTAAATGTTTCACTTCTCACCCTCTGCCCTGCCCTGTTACGCCACACCAACACGAGTGGGCACGCAAGCACACACGCATACACCCCACCACCACCACCAGGACATGATTACTCAATAAGCAAGGTACACACGGGCCCGATGGTTCCTCCCCACCGATCTGCAGTGCACAATTTCACCTGTCCCCACCTCGTCAAAGACGTGGTGAAACCCATGTGAAATTGCTGACCACAGATTAACAAGTACACACAAATAAGCCCGTGTTTACCTTGCTCAACGTAATCCTGTGCGCACCATGCTGTTTAATCTGCCCCGGCCACCACCACCATTAGCCCTTGGGGAAAGGTGCAGCTCTGGATTAGAGCTTGCAAATAAACTCCAGAGTCTTTCATTGCTTTATGCCCTATTGCATGGAGGTGTCACTTACTCTGAGAACTGGGCTCATGTTTCTCATCATGGTACCTGTCCCCCAAAGGGTCTAGTAGGATCTGCCACCATTTTTTGAGAGTTTGTGTAAGAACAACGACACCATTGATATGGACTTTCTTTAAAAAAAAAAAAAATTTAAAGAAGATTTATTGCTGTCATCACAGGGACGAATAAAGGCAGTGCGCAGTTACTTGGTGGAGAGGAATGAATTCCTACAAATCAAGGTATTTTTGCTGGCTGTGTTGGATTAGCACCCAAGAACGGGATTCAAAGAAGCTGTGCCTTAGTGCTCAGGAGGGAGTCAAGGTGGAGGAAGAAAGAAATCACATCTTAAGGAACACGTTTTTCTACTCAGTCACAGAGCTAGGAATAGAACGCCCACAAGCTACAAGTTTAAAAAGGTGAACACGTCCAGAAACACTGCCTGTGGGGAGAAGTGACCTGTCCTGAAGAAAGAGGGAAAACCCTATCAAAGCCTGGGTAGAAAGAAAAGATACCATCTTCAGGGCAAGTAGAGCTTTCTTACCTGTGTAGATGGGGGTTTTTAAGTACAATAGATCCTTTGGTAAAAGGCTTGTAACCTCAGTAGCTGGGGGTTTTTTTATTATTATTTTTATTTTTGAATTGCAAGTGCTCCATCTAGTGGCTGCCTCCCAAAATAGCAAGCTCGTGGTGTTACTGATGTCATCTTTTAGATGCAAATTACTTAGCCCAAGATTTTTTTTCTAATGACTAATGCCTGCATCAATCATAGTAAGCCACTGAGAATTTAACTTCCGGCAGGCACGGTTGGCAGTAGCTTCCAAGAACTAAAAGTATCTGTATATTGGCAATTTAAATCACAGCATTTTCCACTGCTGAGATCAACTTCCCTGACTATTATCTAAAATTTAATTATCTTGACATTGTTTCTGGGGTGAACAAGATAGTGCCTAGGAAAATTTACCAAAATGTATGCTTAAATTCAGCATATATTCTACTGTGAAAATACAGTACAGACATTCATTTGGCATTTGGTGGTCACACACGTTCGTTGTTGCTGTGTGCTTTCAAGTTGGTTCCGACCCTATAGAACAGAGTAGAGCTGCCCCATAGGGTTTCCAAGGAGCACCTGGTGGATTTTGGTGAGCAGCTGAGCTCTTAACCACTGGGCCACCAGGGCTCGGCAGTGTTTGTGGGGCCTGGTAAGTTTAGTATCCTTGCTGGGCTTTCCTGAGCAGAGAGGGGAGGAGCCGGCTGACCTTTAAGACCACACAGGGGTCTGGGGTTGGGGCACCAAGGACTCCGGTGGTTCATAAGTGTGAAAATACATTACTGACACTATTTGAGAAAACGTCTTCTTAACGACACAAAGATGGCGTCACTGAACCCTGTTCCTTTTCAGCTCACTTTTAACCTTTCTGTCCAGAATCAGTTTTAGTTTTGGTCCTAACAGGTCTTTAACGCCTCCGAATCTTGGCAATCACTGCTTATAATCAGAGAGAACAGACTTCCGGCTTGTTTTCTTTGGAGAGATGACAGAACCTAGTTTCAATTTCATATATTTTGCACTCTGTTTAGTTATAAGATAAAAAAAACAGTTGCTGTCAAGTCAATTCTGACTCATGGTGACCCCATGTGTGTCAGTAGAACTGTGCTCCACAGGATTTTCAGTGGCTGATTTTGGAGGAGCAGATGGCCAGGGCTTTCTTCTGAGGTGCCTCTGGGTAAACTCAAACCTGAACCTTTGGGTTAGCGGCCAAGCGTGTTAGTCTTTTGCACCACCCAGGGACTCTGTAGTGGTAAGTTTCTATTAATGGCAAATGATACTGCTTTTTTGGCAGTGGCGTAACTTTTCCCTTTAAAATGTTATTTAAAAATGCAAGTCTATTTGGAGAAAAAGTATTGGGTAAATAATAGCACAGGTGGTACATGGATATAGGGAAAATCACACAAGGAGTACATGGCTGAATGATGATTTTGTGAGAAAATCCCCACTCGGAACACGTGGGACTGTCCTTGTATCTGGATCCGCCACCCATCCTCTGTAATTATCTGAGCAAATTACTCGATCTCTTTTGACCTGTTTTCCTTACCTGTAGAATGAGGATTTGGACTGAGGTGAGCTCAAAAAGACCCATCAACATAGAGCTTCTTAGAGCAATTTTGGAAGTGGAAGTATTCTTTGCCTGGACTCAGGTGATGGGGATAAGGGGGGAAGTAAACTTCCTAAGAAAACCTTCAGAGAAGGCTGAAGGGGTACGTGGGAGACCCGAGAATAGAGTGGTGGTGAATTACGTCCGGCATCTGAGTTGTACTTAACCACAAGCCCCAAATTATAGTCATGTTCTCCAAAATTCTAGCTCATGCATCCTAAGGACTTACAAAATCAAAGAACTATCAAAAGGTATCATTTCTGATTACGGGGTCTCAGGAAAGGACCAATACCCTGCCCTGTAAACCATGGAAAGGACTGTCCAGCAGGAACACAACGGTCTCCCTCCCAGTTCCTCTCTAGACGGGCTTCTTGTGCAGAGGGGAATAGCTGGGGGGAGCTGGTGTGAAGTGACCAGCTAGGTCCCTGGGCTGTACAGCTTGAGGCCTTCACAGCAGAGAAGCACCCGTGTGAGCACGGCAGCATCCAGCTGGGTTTGTGTGGCTCCTGAGCCTGGGGTTTGGCTCCATCTTCTCCCTCCACCGAGCCCTCCGGGGTGGGGCCAGCACCAAGCTTGTGGTCTGTGTATACCGTCCTGTTCAATACTGACAACTACCCTGCAACGTAGGTGTGTTACCCCTTTTAACAGATGGGGAAGCTGGGATGGGACTCAGAACCAGTGAGTAACTTGCCAGGGGCCACTTGGCTTATAAATGGCAACACCAAGTTTGAGTCCAGGCACCTCTTTACTGTAGCTCTTAGTCCTGGCATGCTGGTTCCCCCACCAGGTAGATTACAGGTCTGGGCTCCACACTGGGGAACCGTTGCTACCGGGCCCCTCCACAGAGAAAGCAGGGGGTCAAGGAGAGGTCTTCATTTTTCACCCTTCTTGGGCACGTTAGAATCATCTGGGGAGCCATGAAAACTCCTGATGCCCAGGTCATACCTCAGACCAATTAAACCATTCAACTGGTGAAGTTCATCAGTCCTGACTTGGCCTGATTGTCCCTTTTTTTTGAGCTCTGAGTCACCCAGAGCTGCAAAACTCAACTTTTAGTGGTGCTTCAGCAGTAGAATTCTTGCCTTCTATTTAGGAGACCTGGTTTGATTCTGGCCAACGCACACCATGAAAACCCACCACCTTGCATGACGCCGAACAGGGTTCAGTGGCACTTCCTAAGACAGACTAGGAAAAAAGCCTGGCGATTCACTTCCAAAACCAGCTAATGACAACCCTGTGGGTCGCAGTGGTTCGAACTGCAGCCAATCATGGGGATGGCATAGGACCAAACAGCATTTTGTTCTGTTGTGCTTGGGGTCGCCGTGAGTCAGGGGCCAACTCAATGGCAGCTAACAGCCACCAAGCTTGTGGCTGGTGGGTGCAGCCTGAGACCATGGTTGGTTGGACAAGCCACCTCATGAGGGGGAAGAAGTTACTGGGGTTCCAGGAAAGGCAAGAGCCAGAGCTGTCTCCCCTCCCTGTCGTCCATCTTTCCTCTCCTCCAAGAAGTCTTCTGGGCTCTCGCCTCCTGGTCCCAATCTGGCTGTGAGCTGGGAGGAAGGGTGAGTCTTGAAAGAAGCCTTTCTGACTTGTGTGGGTCGGTGCTCCGTGATGCTGCTCTGGCTCCTGATGGCTGAGTAGGAAGCTGTGAAGCCAAAGCCTCTGTCTTTGCATCTGTGTACTGGTTGATTTTTGCTCAGAAGAACCCAGTTCTCCCCTTTAAAACAATATAGGGATTCTAGATCTGAAAAAAAGGGAGTAATCACCTTAAATCCCCAGTTTCTGTTCAATACAATCAATTAAGAAAACTGCACCACGACCTGGGACTGTGGTGTAGATGCCACGGGGCTACAGCTGAGAGTAACCAGCTGGGCCACACAGCTCCACAGGTCCCCACCCTGCCCCTCAAGGTCCTCATTCCCTCATCTGCACAATGCTGGGGCCTAGGGGCCCCTTACTTTACTGAGTACAATTTTATCCAGTCTTAGAAGAAGCAGTGCCAGGCATAGTTATAGAGTCAATTTTATACTTATTTACAAACCAGTGATAAACCAGGGGAACAGCTTCCAGATTGTGGGAAAGAAAGGTGTTAATGGAGAGAAGGAGGCCCAGTGATTCAGGACCCCACCCCAGCATGTGTCTGATACCCAAGGTCAGATTACCCAGCAAACAAGGTAAGCACAGGCTTACTTACTAACCTGGAGTGACCAATTTCACATGTGTTCACCATGAACATGTCAAATTGGTCCCTCCTGGTTAGTAAGTACAAGTAAGCTTGTGTTTACCTTGCTTACTGGGTTATCCACCTGTCAAGGACTGTAAATTTGAAAAGAGGCTTTGATTTTATGGGAACGTGCTATGAGGTTGGGAGAGAGACAGTTGCCAGCCATACCTAGAAGTAGAATCTTCGATGTGGTGAAAAAATGTGGAACTGTTCACTACAGATAATCTGGTAAGCAAGGTAAGCACTGTGCTTACCTGGCCTATTGGATAATCTGCCCCTGCTGCTACCTGAGGGCTTAGGGACCACTGAGGGTGAAGGTTCATTCAGGGAGGGTGTTGCTGGTCAGCTGTCCTTTCTCTCTGCTCAGTCCCCAAACCACAGAAAGAATACACCCTAGGACCGTTTGAAGGATTGTTTTCAAGGACAATGGTCATCATCAACATCTTGATCCAATAAAGTAACCATTTTTAAAAACCTCTGTCCTATTAGACTTACCCAAAGAAGTGAGGGTGGCGCCAGGGGCTGTTCGTGGGGGCCGAGAACAGAGGTTTCTGTGGCCCCCGCACCCTTAACCGCCTCCCCCCCGCCGCCAAGTGATGGGGACCAAATCTTAGTCGTAGAATCTTCAAGGAATGTCGTAGAGGACACGAGACCTGAGGGGCACTTCCCAGAATGTTGCACGTTCCAGAAGGCCATGTCTGTGCACCACCTGTCCATCACCTAAGCAGGGAAGACAAGACATTGAGACACGGTGCTGGGTGTCCCATTGGGCTCACTCACCAGCCAGGTAACTCGGTGCTGCCTTTCAAAAAGGGTGATGCCTATTTGCCCCCCAGCAAAATAGCTATGGACCTTCCCTAGCCTGAACAGTGTCCAGCAAGGGGCAGCTGTCCTGCCTTACGCTGTGGGTGGAGCTGGCCGGGTGAGTGGTCTACAGTCCCTCCCCACCTGACTTTGCAGTGGCCGCTGGACTTTCTGGCCCATGCTGTCCTGGAATCGTGGTCTACACTCTGACAGGCCTAAGTGACCGATGGGAACAGGCTCCTGCCCTGCAGACTGGTTCTTCTGGCACTTGGGGGCAACGTTGCTCCTTGAGGCAATATTTCAAAGAGATGTGTGTTGTTTGTTAGGATTAGCAGGGCAGTTCAGCTATATTAGAGCAGACGCCGGCATGAGTGCCTGGCCTGCAACAGCAGAAGAGAAGCCATGGCAGCCTGCATGGAAGCAGCGAGGCCCGAGCAGAGCTGCCGGCTCCTGTTACTCACTCTCGTGGTGGGGTGTTGATCTGCTTTTTCAGGTATGAGCCGGTTCCCCGAGTCTCAGGTCTGAAAGGGTGCCAGGAAGATTAGGAGAGCTTCCTTTCCTGTGCCTGTACAGAACAAGAAGCTGTCACCAGCCTTACCTGGATTACCCTCTAGAAGGAAAGTCAGCTGGTGCTATTTCCTCCTTCAGGACAAATACTTTACCTGACTTGTCAAAGCCAAAGTCTTGGCACCTTAGTTCCATGACTCTGAGTGCGGCGGCTGTCGTTCATGCAAACCTGATGTTGGTTCTAGAGTCAGAACGGCTTCTTTTGCTGCAAGCTCATGGGGGCCTTCAGGGAGAAGGAGCGGGAGGGAAAGAGGCGGGAGGGTATTCACTTCAGACCCCTAGAAGCAAGCTGTGTCTCCACTCCCCTGAGGATGGTGACTATCGCTGTTACATTTGGGGCCTTAATCAGGTGCTCTGGTATCTTTCTCTTACTGCTCGTCACCGTGTCATCCTTTATTGAGGTTGCCACTGCATTAGATAATTGCATTCGTCTTCCCGGGCTCCCCCTTCACAAACCTTCTTGGAAGGCTGAGCTCATGACTTATGCTTCTCTGATATAAAGTGACTCTGAATTCATCAATACCTGACACAGGCTGCCCTGTCCCCATCAGGTCCCACATCATTGACTGGCTGGCTAGCTTCACGATTTGGTTTAAAGTCATGGGGATGGTTGCAAAATTTTTTTTGACATCAGGCTCCTTGAGCCCATCTGTTTATCCTAGGCCTTAGTGACAGCCCCCAGTATTAAGCACAGCCAGCACTTGCAATCTCTGAGGCAAGCAACCCTGGCCAGGAGTGGGCCATAAACATGTCGCTGCTTCTCCCACCCAGCATTCTGCTTCCTCTTCTCACGGTCAGGCTGTTGGATGTCTGGGGGAGCTGCTAGGAGGCCATGCCCCCCTTTTCCCTTTCTGGAAATGTCTCAGTCTGAACAGCCACCACTACAGGGCTCCTCACCTGCCTTATCCCGCTCTCCTCCCCTCTGATGAAAAGCCACAGAGTGCTGACATTCGATGGAACCCTCTCCTTTTATGCCAACACCTGTGGGTCAGTCTGTCGTACTGTCGGGGCTTGCGTTTGCTGTGATGCTGGAAGCTATGCCCCTGGTATTTCAAATACCAGCAGAGATTTCAGACTGAGACAGACTAGGAAGAAAGGCCTGGTGATCTGCTTCTGAAAATTAGCCAATGAAAACCCATGAATCACAACAGAATGTTGTCCAATATGGTGCTGGAAGATGAGCCCCCTAGGCTGGAAGGCACTCAAAACACACAGTGGCCGCAACAATGGACTCGAGCACACCAAGGATCATGGAGATGGCACAGGACCAGACGACGTTTCATTCCATTGTGCGTGGGGTCACCATGAGTCCGAGCCAAGTCGATGGCAAATAATAATAACTCCTTTTACAGTTGGGAACACTGAGGCCCACAACTTCCTCCTGAAGACATATCTGCTGTGTCTTTCACCACACAGGTGCTGCGTCTGAAATCTCTAGCTGTCTGGCCAGGGGCTGCCTCCCCAAGCCTCTCCCTCACTGGAGCCTTCACCCCGCAGGAAGAAGCATTCCCCTTCCAGCCCTACTTGCCTCAGCCTTTTACCAGGAGTGGCCCCAATGCCTCAGTCCATCCCTGCAAGAACTGGTGGGTGAGTCAGCCTTGTGGGAGAAGATCATCTCATTATAGAGACCATGTAAGGAACGATTTGGTCCTGCCGTCTCAGTTCAAATTCAGGGTGTATTTTCCTACAGAGACAATATTTTCAAAGAGATGTGTGTTGTTTGTTACTATTAGGAGTATAGTTCAGCTATATTATGGTATTTGTGGGATGGCCTAGACAGCAATCCATTAGTGGGCTGTTACACATTTTTATACATAGGACCAAAATTCATATTGGCTGGGCCAAGCCTCTGCCTTCTACGTGATAGAAATCATGGCTGGCAGTGTCATGATGTGGGGTCAGACATGTCCATATTACGTGCAGCCATGTTGCAGCAGAGAGTGTCCTGAAACTTGGGACCAGAAATCCGAGTTCAACCGCTAGTTGGTCCATTGTTTGAGCCCATTGTTGCAGCCACTATGTCAGTTCATCTTGTCAAGGGTCTTCCTCTTTTTCACTGACCCTCCACCAAGCATGATATCCTTCTCCAGGACCTGGTCCCTCCTGATACCATGCCTGAAGTATGTGACACGTGGTCTCACTATCCTTGCTTCCAAGGAACACTCTGGCTGTACCTCTTCCGAGACAGATTTGTTGGTTCTTCTAGCAGTCCATGGTATATTCAATATTCTTCACCAACACCATAATTCAAATGCATCAGTTCTTCAGTCTTCCTTCTTCATTGTCCAGCTTTTGCATGCATAGGAGGCAACTGAAAAACACCATGGCTTGGGTGAGGTGCACCTTAATCCTCAGAGTGACTTCTTTGCTTTGACCCCTTTAAAGAGGTCTTAGGCGGTAGATTTGCTCAATGCAAGACATCGTTTGATTTCTTGACTGCTGCTTCCATGGGTGTTGATTGTGGATCCAAGTAAAAAGAAATCCTTGACAACTTCAATGTGTTCTCCATTTATCACGCTGTTGCTCATTGGTCCAGGTGTGAGGATAATAGCTTGCACAAAGCCTTATCTCCTCTGTCAGACATCAGGCAGGGATAGGGGGAGCTCCTGTTAGTGGAGTAAACAGCCTTGACCTGCTAAGCTCTTTCCACACAGCTTGCCTTTCTCTTGATTATCATGGAGCTTGCCATCAGCAAGGCCGTTCAGCCTTATTCTGAGTGGATCACACCCGTAATTTGCTGTGATGGATAGAGTGCCTCCAACTGCCTGTGTAATTGTGGTGAGCAGGCTGAGCCAGGGAGCACTGTGCTTAGAAATTCAGACTTGCAGGGAACCCGGTGCTGCCTGAGCCACAGCCATTCCAAAATTAGACCTTTCCTCCACTCCATCATTACATGGCTAAGCAGTCAGAACACTTCCTGAAAACGAACCACATATCAGAAGTGATTTATGGAAACATCCAAATGTGTGTGGATGGGAGGGGGAAGTGGGGCCCCTGGCTGCACTCGGCTCAGCCGTGCTCCTCGCGTGCCTCAGCTTCTAGCAAAATGACTGACTGTTCTACCACAGGGACGGGAAGGACCACGGTCTCTGGGGAAGAGAAATGTGAGTGTTTTTCCTTTCCAAGAGTTGCCCACCTGTGGTGCCTGTTAAAAATTCAGGACACCCTGGATCCTCCCCTAAAGGTAAGAATTCAGTGAGCCTCCCTTCTGGCCTGGGCATCTCTGCTCTTAACCAGTTCTCTCCATCAATGTTTCTCAAACTACTGCACTTCAGAATCACTTGGGGAGTTAAATACCCCGATGCTCAGGTCATATTTTAGACCTAGTAGATAAGAGTCGTTGGGGATAGCACCCCGAACTGTTGCTTTTTGAAGAGTTTTTTTTTTTTTTAATTGTGCTTGAGGTGAAAGTTTACAGGGCAAATTAGTTTTTCATTCAACAATTTGTATCCAAATTGTTTTGTGACATTGGTTGCAATCCCCACAATGTGTCAACGCTCTCCCCTCCTCCATCCTGGTTTCCCCATTTCCATTCGTCCAGTGTTCCTGCCCCTTCCTGCCTTCTTGGCTTTGCTTTTGGGCAGGTGTTGCCCACTTGATCTTATATACTTAATTGAACTAAGGCTCACATTCCTCATGTGTGTTACTGTTTGTTTTATAGGCCTGTCTAATCTTTGGCTGAAGGATAAACTTCAGGAGTGACTTCAGTTCTGAGTTAAAAGGGTGTCCAGTGGCCATAATCGCGGGGGTTCCTTCAGTCTCTGTCAGACAAGTAAGTCTAGTCTTTTTTTTATAAATCTGAATTTTGTTCTACATTTTTCTCCTGCTCCGTCCGGGACCCTCCATTGTGATTCTTGTTAGAGCGGTCGATGGTGGTAGCTGGCCACTATCTGATTGTACTTGGCTCAGGCTGGCGGAGACTGTGGCTCGTGTGGTACATTAATCCTTTGGACTAATATTTCCCTGTGTCTTTGGGTTTTTTCATTCTCCTTTGCTCTGAATGGGATGGGACCAATATGTGTATCTTAGATGGCCACTCACAAACTTTTAAGACCCCAAATCTACTCCAAGTCAGATGTAGAATGTTTTCTTTATGAATTATGTTATGCCAGTTGACCTAGGTGTCCCCAGAGACCATGTTGCCCAGCCTCAGCCCCAGTAACTTGGTGCCTCAAGGTGTTTGGATGTTTCTAGAAAGCTTCTGTCATTTTGCCTTGGTCACATGTGCTGACTCCCCCTATATTCTCTACTGTCTCCCTTTACCAAAGTTAACTGTTACCTGCTACCTAGTTAGTGATTTCCCCTCCCATCTATCCCCTCTCTTGTAACCATCAAAGATTGTTTGTGTGTAAACTTTTTCTTGAGTTTTTATAATAGTGGTCTCATACAGTATTTGCCCTTTTGTGACTTATTTCACTCAGCACAATGCCCTCCAGATTTATCCATGTTGTGAAATGTTTCACATGTTCATCTTTGTTCTTTATTGCTGTGTAGCACTTCATTGTGTGTATGTCACATAGTTTATCCAATCACCTGCCAATGGGCACCTAGGTTGTTTCCATCTTTTTGCTATGGTGAACAATGCTGCAATGAACATGTGCCGTAGAGTTTATTTCTCTAGGACATATTCCGAGGGGTAGGATTTCTGGATCATATGGCATTTCTTTTTCTAGCTTTTTAAGAAAGCATCCTATCATTTTCCGTAATGGTTGTACCATTTTACATTCCCACCATGAAGAGGTATTGTTTTGTTGCTGTGACTTATGGTGACACCCTGCACGGCAAAAGAAAATGTCCTTTCCTGCACCATTGTCATGATCGTTGATCTGTGTACTTGAGTCCATTATCACAGCCACTGTGTATTTTGGGTGCCTTCCAACCTTGGGGGCTCATCTTCCAGCACTAAATCAAACAACATTCTGCTGTGAAGAGCCCCAGGGGGTCCCAATGCACCATCAAGTTTGAGAACCAGAGCTCAGATAATTTCTAAAAACAGGCAAGTCAGGAAATACGGATGCAAGAGCAAAAGCCTAATCAGAAGAACCAAGTGATCTTATTTCGTATCAGAAATTGAAATTCAGAGTCCCTGCTGGGTTTTAGGCAGATAAAATGGGGTCAAAGAGACTGTTTTCAATCAGTTCTGAAACTTGGTTGGTCATTAGGATCACCTCCGTTATTTTTCTAATGGTGTTGCCCAGATCTCAACTCAGATCCTTTGAACCTGACTTTTTAAAGGTCTGCAGGTCATTTGAATGCTCCTCAGGGCCTGGGGACCACTAACTTCTGAGGATTTATAAAAGGTTGAATGTTTTCATTTACAATTGCTCGGGAGGCATGAGTGTTTGAGCTCTGCTACAATGAAGTTTAATGGTGACCGAGTATGTATATGGAGACCTGGTGGCAGAGTGGTAAAGTGTTTGGCTGCTAAACAAAAGGTTGGCAGTTCGAATTCACTAGGTGCTCCTTCGAAACCCTGTGGGGGCAGTTCTACTCTGTCCTATATAGTCGCTATGAGTTGGGATCAACTCGGCGGCAATGCTTACTTACTAAGAAATTTAATGATGACTGAGTATATATATATGTATATATATTTTTTAGTTTTGTTAATACAAGATGTTTGGCTGATGTCATGGACTGAATTGTGTCCCCCCAAAACATCTGTCACCTTGGCTAGGCCATGATTCCCAGTATTGTGTGATTGTCCACCATTTTGTCATCTGATGTGATTTCCCTACATGTTGTAAATTCCATCACTATGATGTTGATAAGATGGATTAGTGGCAGTTTATTCATGAGATCAACAAGATCAGATTGTGTCTTAAGCCGATCTCTTTTGAGATCTGAAAGAGGAAAGCCAGCAGAGAGACTTGGGGGCCTCATACCACCAAGAAAGCAGCCCCGGGAGCAGAGCGTGTCCTTTGGCCCAGAGAATCCTGTGCTGAGAAGCTCCCAGACCAAAGGAAGATTGATGACAAAGACCGTCCTCCGGACAGAGAGGAAAAGACTTTCCCTGGAGTTGATGTCCTAAATTTGGACTTGTAGCCAGCTAGACTGTGAAAGAATAAATTTCTCTTTGTTAAAGCCATCCACTTGTGGTATTTCTGTTACAGCAGCACTAGATGACTAAGACAGCTGATGAGTGAAAATTTAGAAAAATACATGTCATGCTTTAAACTTCCAACTTAGTGTTTGTTCCTTTAACTCTTGAGCCCTCAAAGAGAAATGTGGTAAGATAACGCGACCATTCCAGTCGATTTTCCCTCTTGGTGTCACTGCCAGCTAGAGCAATAAAAGGTCCCAATCTGCCCCACCTGGCAATGGCCAGGCAGCCAAGGTCTCTGAGCCGGCTCTGTGCGCCCCTGGAGCCTTGGCCTACCTGCCTGCTCTTGTGGGCCGCGGGCCCCGTGGGGCGCCCCCTGGCGGCAGAGGTGGAATAATTCCTGGTGGGGACAGAGCCCCGGGCCAGGAGGGCCTTTGGCTGCGGCCACAGTGGTCCCGGGGTGCTAAGCCTGGGTTTATCTCAGTCGGGGCGTCCCTGAGACATGCATTCTCAGCAAGTCTCCTGAATTTCATTTTCAGTCCTGCCAAGGGCAGATTCAATGGCTACATGAATGGGAAAATGCAGGAGTCTTTGAAGCAGATGGTTGGCGCTGCAGGCTGAGCCACTTGCCAAGCGCGGGACTGTGCAGCCACGTGAATGGAACTCCCTCCGCGCCTCGGTTTTTATTCCTTCACCCCAAGGATGACAGCGGCTCCCCGGTCCCCCTGGCAGCGGGACCTGCAGCGGTTACCTGCTATTATTCGCCCCCCTTCAGGGTTCATCTTCTTGCCTCTTAGGATATTTCTGGTTACTTTCTCTGAAAGGGAGCATCACTCTAGACTAATTTCCGGATGGTGTAAATGATTTAGCAGGGCTGATGAATATCAATCGAGCCGCAGATGGCTCTGAGGCTCCTAGTGAATGTGACCGTCACCGGTGCCAAATAGTTTTCCGACTTACACTGAGGATGAAAACAAACTTGAATAGTACCCACAAAGGGTATTTGTCTAATTATGCATTATAAATTTTAAAGCCAGTAGTCAGAAGTATCAGCAAATTACCGCACAGATGAGAAGCTTCTTCTACAGCATATGCTGGATTCACAGAAGCCGGAGAGACCTGGGTTCGAATCCCAGCTCTGTCACTAACAAGCCGTGTAAATTTAGACACAAATATAATTTCTCAAAGTTTGCTTGTAATATGCAGATAATACTTGCCGTTGAGCATTCTTAAAACAACGAGAAAATGAAGTATTTCTAGCATCCATAATTCCACAGATCATTATTAAGTATCTCAGTCCCTGGGTGGTGCAAATGGTTAGCATGCTCGCTGCTAACCCAAAGATTGAAGGTTCAACTCCACCCAGAGGTGCCTTGGAAGAAAGGCCTGGCAATCTACACCCCCAAAAATGAGCCATTGAAAACCCTATGGAGCCCAGTTCTACTCTGACACACGTGGGGTCGCCATGAGTTGGGATGGACTCCACAGTAACTGGCTGGTTGTTGGCTACGGGCTTAATAAATCAACTCGATGGCAGCGGGGTCCCCCCCCCAACAAGGGGATCGATAGGTGAAGGAAGAGCTGGATCCATGGTGTGCCAGGGGCGGATGGAGGGAGCTGTCCTCCAGGTGCAGGCCATGGGGGTACATTGTCCGTAAGGTTAAAAAATGATGATAAACTGACTAAAAGTTGATTCGATTTTTATTATCAATGTGCATCAACAATTCTAAACAATGTCAGTGATAAAAATACTCTCTCCCCCAAAATCTGTTTTTGGTCTAAGTTCTAAAAAACCGCTTTGGTTACTGTTGAGCTTTATAGTATGTATGTAAATACGTAAATGGCATATTATCCCATTTTTTATTATTTATCATTTAACAAACATTACATTCTAGTGTGTAATGATCTGGAAGGAGCCCTGGTGGTGCAGTGGTTAAGGGCTTGGCTGCTAACCAAAAGGTCTGCAGTTTGAATCTACCAGCTGCTCGCTGGAAACCCTAAGAGGTAGTTCTACTTTGTCCTGTAGGGTCGCTGTGAATCCGAACCGACTCAACGGCAGCAGGTTTGGTTTTGGTTTTAACGGCTTGAATTGTTGGAGAGTAGGTGAGGGTGCTGTTTTGGCCTCCAGCCCTGGTAGTACCGCCTCCTCCTGGCTTTACACAGTCCATTCAGAATAAAGGACGACAGCGCAGTGATCGTCAGAGCAGAGGAGCAGCTCTTGAATCGTACGCATTGTGTCATTTCAGTGTAACCTCTTGGGGTTTTGGGGGGTTTCAAATTTAAAGCAGGAAGAGTGTGGACTGCAATGTATATTATTTTTGTTTGGCAAGTGCAAATTTTAGTTTGTATGTGAATTTGAATATATGTTCATACAGGAATTTACTGAATTTGAACAATACCTTTAAATGAAACAGTAGCTTTCAATAAAACCCTTAAAATGAAATGTATTCTTCTACATTTTAGTTATTTGCTTTAAAACTGAAATCAACAAAAAGATGAGTATTACTGATTGTTATGTGATTATTACTAAAAATAACTTCATCACATAGAGGAAGCGATGTCCAAAGATGATCCATACCAGGCATCCAATACTCGAGGTGAACTACCACAATGGATTACACAGTAAGGTTTTAAAATTTTTAACTGACATAAATGGTGGTCCTCCCTCTTCCAACTCGGCACTTCTCTGGGGATTCTGAGGACCCAGGGGATTAACAGGTGAAGAAAACAACTGGATCTGTGGTGAGCCAAGGGCGGGACGGAGGGGGCTGTCTGCCGGGTGTACTGTCTGTAAAACTTAAAACAATCATAAAACTGACTAAAAGTTAACTGGATTTTTATTATCAACGTGTACTTCATGGTGGCCCCATGGGTGTCGGAGCAGAACTGTGCTCTGTAGGGTTTTCAATGGCTGACTTTTAGGAAGTAGATCACCAGGCCTTTCTCACAAGGCACCTGTGGGTGAGCTCAACCCCCCCAGCCTTTCAGTTTGTAGCCGAGCATGTTAACGGTTTGCAGTGCTGTTTGCAGTTATCTGTCTGCAGTACTTCTAAAGATATGAATCCGTGCTTTTAAAGTAATAATATAACTGGCCCCCAGACACCCTCCTAACTCAGAACTGAAGCCACTCCTGAAGTCCACCTTTCGGCCAAAGATCAGACAGGCCTATGAAAGAAACAGTAACACACGTAGGGAATATGCTTCTTCATCCAATCAAGTATAGGAGACCAAATGGGCAACTCCTGCCCAAAAGCAAAGATAAGGCAGGAAGGGACAGGAAACCTGGACGAATGGACACGGGGAAGTCGGGGTGGAAAGGGGGAGAGTGCTGACACATTGTGGCAATTGTAACCAATGTCACAGAACAATGTGTGTATAAATTTTTGAATGAGAAACTACTTTGTGCTATAAACTTTCACCTAAAACACAATACAACTAAAAGAAACAATAATAACTGCCATCACTGTGTCGTTGGTATATGTCAGGCCTGGAGCAAGCACCTCCAAACATTACTCAGGGCTCTCAACAGCACTATGGAATGGGTATTGCTACCCCAATTTAAGTGATGAAGAAATAGGCGGGAGAAGTTTGTTCCAGGTCATGTGCCTGGTAAGTGGCAACGCCAGGCTGACATGTGGAGCACCAGGTTCTAGAGCTTGTTCTCTTAACCACCATGCCATCAAAAGAAGGGGACACGGATGCCGACAGTCCAGCTCCTGACTGGGTTTCAGCAGCTGCTTAAGGCTAGTCAGATTCTAGGCTTGCTTGTTTTAAACAACCACGCAATTAGGTAAGACCCTGACACTTTCAGATAGAAGCCTGGCGTCTGGGAGCTGAGATTCAGCAGAGGGACTGTCGACAGGAGTTTTCATTCATGGGTGATGAAGCCGAGACCCCGGAGGACCTGTTGGCACCAAGATCACAGCTACTACTGGATCAAGAACCCAGGCCTGATCTCCCATCCCATGTTACTTTGGGCCTACGTTACACACAATAAGCTGCTTTTCCTTTCCAATTCTCCGGCTTTCTTATTTCCATGAGTTTGGGCTTGGAAGGAGCCCTGGTGGCACGCTGGTTAAGCACTTAGCTGCTAACCAAGAGGTCAGCAGTTCAACTCCACGAGCCACTCCTTGGAAACCCTATGGGGCAGTTCTACTTCGTCCTATAGGATCGCTATGAGTCAGAATCTACTCATTGGTAATGGGTTTGGTTTTCTGGGTTTAGCTTGGAAAGGGAAGATTCTGTTTGTATGAAGCTTTATCCTGGACACAGTGAAAGGTGCTGCTGACAGAAAGGAGAACTGCGTGGACCAAAGTGAGTGCAGGTGCCCTGGCTGGGAAGATTTTGGAAATTGACCATGCTGCTTGGGCTCTAGCACTCAACTTCCCAGGCACAGCTTAATGTCAACTGTGTGATAAACCCAAACCCATGCATGTCATAGAGAGCTGCGTTTAGGGTTTTCTTGGCTATAATCTTAGGGAAGCCAATTGCCAGGCCTTTCTTCCCTGGTGCTGCTGGGTGGATTCCAGCCACCCACCTTTTGGTTAATAGCAAGCGCAAACTGTTTGCTCCACCCGAGGCCCTCTGTAAAGTGCCTACTCACGGAAAAGCCTCACATTCCAGTGATCCCTGAGAGGGGTTATGCAGAAACATTCTCATGCTCCCAGAATTCCTGGTGCTCCTTTCATCCCAGAGTCTTGGCCCTTACAGTCCTTCTCCGCCTGGAAAGCTCTGCTCAGCGTCAGCTCTTCCCTGCGCGGACGCAGCCCTCCGCCCAGGTTTATGTCCTCCAAGGTTTCACTGAATCCCCCCCTCAGAGCTAACCCCTCCTCCTTCTCCTCCTGAAGCTGTTCTGTCAAAAAAGACTTTTTATTGTAGCCCAGCTCAGCCTCCAGGCTTTAGAGGATTCATACCATTTGCCCACAACTTTATTTCCCCCCCTCAGAAAAAAAAAAAAGTGAGCCCCTAACTTAACCATAAGGAGCCCTGGTGGTGTAACGGTTAAGCCCTGGGCAGCTAAATGAAAGGCTGCGGACTCAAAGCCACCCATTGCTGCACAGGGAGAAGGGCTGGTGGTCTGCTCCCATAAAGACCACAGCCTAGGAAACCTATGGGGCAGTTCTGCTCTGTCACGTGGGGTCGCTATGAGTCGGAATCGACTGGACAGCACACAACAACAGCTTAAGCGCTCTCGAGTTCTAACGTGCGTGACTTTTGCTAAAGGTGCTTATCAAAAAGCAGGAGCCTTTGCTGCTAAGCAAGAGGTGGCAGTTCAAATCCACCAGCCACTCCTTGGAAACACTTTGAGGCAATTCTACCCTGTCCCACAGGGTCTCTATGAGTCAGTCAGCATGGACTTGATGACAACAGCTTTTTGGGGTTTTTTCGGTTAGGCTCCACCCCAGATACCCTGAACCGGCAGCCTAGGCAGGGCCTTTAAGTCTGCATTTTCAGCTAGGCTTGTTGCAGGTGTTTTGTAGACCCCACTGTGAGAGGATACTCAGAAGCTATGACATAATGTTCTGCACGCCTCCCTTCCCGGCCCCTGGAGATGGCAGGCCTTGGTAAGTGTCTGTGGTTTGGAAATGAAGGTCGCTGCTCTCTTTCTACTGCAAATGTACGCTTTTGGGGAAATTCATGACTACTCCAGGCTAGGCTTACTTTAGTGATCACTGACATCAGTCCTTAACGCCATCCTTCGCAGACTTTTTTTTTTTTTTTAAGGATCCGAAAGTCGTATGAAAGAAGCAGCTGCTTAGTCAACAATCTGATTTTGAAAACTATCAGCAACGTTTCGTAAACATTTCACATTAACTGACAGGAAATAGGTTGAAAGGTAGACTAAGAAATAACAATTCATTGGTAGGTACTTCTAACAATAACAAAAAAGACCATCTTAAAAGAAAACATTGGGTTTCCCTTCCCTGATAGAATGGATGGCTCTTAGTATTTGCAATGTCAAAAGAATTGATTAGAAAGATACACAGAACCCAAATTTAAAGGAAACCCAACAGTCATTTTTGCAATAATGAGGCCTCCCAAGCATGAGATCAGTGGCAGAAAATGAAATCTGATAGATTCAAAAAAATCTGGGATATTCTTTTTAAAATAGAAAACAAAATCCTGGGGTTCTTCTGCCATTTTTTTGTGGCACTCATTATTTTTACACTTATACTAAAATTTTAAAAGATGAAGAAACAATAGGAAGCATAAATTACTTACATCTGTTGACAATTTGTGAGACAAAAAATAAATAAATAATCAGAGAACTTGGTGATTTCCTCTGCCAAGTCATTACCGGCCTTCAGACGAGGTATTTACCTATTATTACAATACCTCCTGGCATTAGTGGACTGCTGGAGGTTTTTACCCATTGTTTTCAGGAAATAGGCCTGGCAATCTGTTCATCATATGTGACTCCATAATTAAGCTATTGTTCAGTCTAAAACTGAGCCCCTTGGAAGTTTGGTGAGCAAAAGTAAACTTCTTTTCCTTTTCACAAAAAGTTCATTTAAAAAGCAAGGCAGAACATTCTAAACCAGCCATCTACGTGGTTCTAATTTCAAAATAAGAATACAAATTCAAAACACTCAAGAGCCTTCTTTACATCTCAGCTGGTCCAGAGGTCTGTAAACTCTGAAGTCCTTGGAGCTGCAGCTGTCTCCAGGAACGTCAGGGAAATGCCTTGCTTCTCATCTGCGAGGTTCTGTCTCCATTAAGGCTACACTAGGTTTTTTAGGGACTAGGGACGAGTCAGGTGAGGACACATTGCATACCTTGACAAGGAAACTCTAAGTCCCGAGGGAAAATGACATTTCACCTTCCCTTGACATTAAAGACTATCCTGAAGAGACGCTGGTTTAAAAATAGAATGACTAGAGGGCATTCCAAACACGAACAGATTTACAGATTTCAGAACGAACCACAATGGGAACAACTTTGGGACCTGACCTCCGTGGTCCCCAGTTCCACTAGACCTGCTCCGGCACAGAGCAGGGAGACTCAGTGTTCTTCCTGAGGGGGTGCTGCTAACTTAATTTTTAACAAAATAATGCTGGATGTGAGGATTTCTGTCAACCACTTTTTTTTGGGGGGGGGGGCAGGGAAACGTTGCCATCTTGTGTTTAAATTTCATAATGATATTCCATCTACTTGACTGTATAGGTAAAACAATCCTTTGGAAATGCATTCGTCTAAATTAATGAACTGTTCCTACTTTAGATGTACTAAACCAAAAAAAAAAAAAAGAACAGTTGCCATCAAGTCAGTTTCAACTCATGGTGACCCCATGTGTGTCACAGTAGAACCACTCCACAGGGCTTTTGTGTTTTTGACTGGTTCGAATCCACCAGGCACTCCTTGGAAACTCTATCGGGCAGTTCTGCTCTGTCCTAAAAGGTTGCTATGAGTTGGAATTGACTCGACAGCAAAGGGTTTTTTTTTGTTTGTTTAATCTTTACAGAGCAGATTGTCAGGCGTTTCTTCCATGGCACTGCTGGGTGGGTTCAAACTGCCAAACTTTCAGTTAGTAGCTGAGAGCTTAACCTGTCTGTGACGCCCAGAGGCCCCTTATATGTACAGTATTGCTTTTTAAGCACTCTCGCCTAATCGAAGATTGAGTGGTTCCAAAAGATTGTAATCTCATTCAGTCTTTAAAATTAAACCCCAAGATGGACGTGGAGCTTTTCTCTGGGTTTGGTGGGATGTTTCATTCTTCCTTTAAGCCACCTAACCCAATCTCGCTTTTCCCCAGTGTTTCCCGTAGGCACTAGCAGTGCAGGAGGCTGAGGCCTTGCTTGGAGCCACTCTACGCTCTACTTGTTTGAGAAGTTTCCGTGGGGGGCTAGTGGATTTGAACAGCTAATTTTTTTGGTCAGCAGCTGTAGCTCTTAACCAATATGCCACCAGGGCTTCCACAGTAGGCTGAGGGTCAGAGGATCTGTCCCGGGCCTTCTACTTTACCTGTATGACTTCATCCAAGCCATTTACCTTGCCAGGGCCTCAGTGTCCTCATCTGTAAAATGAGGAGACTGGCTGATTGCTTTTAGCTGAAGCTTTCTAGATTGTATGGCATGTAGTCTGCAAAATGCCACCGCTAGTCAAGAGAAAAATAAAAACCCAATGGCAGCGTTCATGCCAACTCATGGTGACCCCATGTGTGTCAGAGTCGAGCTGTGCTCCATAGGGTTTCCTAGGGCTGATGATATGGAAGGAGATCACCACACCTTTCTGCCCAGGTACCTCTGGGTGGGCTGGAACCTTTAGCCTTTCGGTTAGCAGGAAGTATCTTAACCATTTGTGCCATTCAGGGACTCCCAAGAGAAAGATACAATCCCCCAAATAACAGTGATCTCTGAGGTTTATAATGATATCAAAAAAACAGACCCACTGCTGTCGAGTAGATTCTGACTCATAGCAACCCCACAGGGCTTCCGAGGCTGTAAATCTGTATGGAAGCAGACTACCACATCTTTATCCCGTGGAGTCACTGGTGGTTGCAAACCACTGACCTTTCGGTTGGCAGTTGATTGCTGTAACCACAGTGCCACCTGGGTGCCTTTTATCATGATAGTACCTGTGATGGTTAAGATTGTGTGTGTCAACTTGGTTGGGCCATGATTCTCAGTGTTTATATGTGATCACCCCCATGATTGGATCTACTGTGAGTAGCCAATCAGTTGAAAGGAATTTTCCTTGGGTGTGTGGACTGCATCCAATATAAGTAGATGTTCTGGATTTTGCCTGCCCTGAGCCTGCAGCTGGCTTCTGTTTGTAAAACCTCTGGTTCTTGGGACTTGAGGTAGCAGCTTATCTTCTGGTCTTGGGATTCATCAATCTTCACAGCCTGTGAACGAGAGTCCTGCTCTCTGACCTGCCAACTTTGGGTTCACCAGCCCCTATGGCTACGTGAATCAGGAGAAGCCTTGCAGTCTTGCCTGCTGATCTTGGGATTCATCAATCTTCACAGCCCATGAACAAGAGTCCTGCTCTCCGACCTGCCAGTCTTGGGTTCGCCAGCCCCTGTGGCTATGTGAATCAGGAGAACCCTCTATCCTGATCCACGGACTTGGGACGTTCCAGCCTCCACAGTCGCATGAGCCATTTCCTTAATATAAATCTCCCTATATGTATATTTAAATGTTTTACTGGTTTTGCTTCTCTAGAGAGCCCAGCCTAAGACAGTAGCCAGCATTTACCAGGAACCTACAATGTGCCAAGCAAAACAAAAGCTACCACACTGCTGGAAAGAGGAAGTTTTTGTTTTTTAAATTTCACACATTTGATGTAGAAAGTCCCAGAAGCCTTAATTTCTTTCATATACACTACCTGATTCAGCCAATATAGAAACCATAATTATGACCAGATACAATTCACACATCAACTTAACAACATTCCAAGTGTCAGTGTATCAAGATAAATCTTCGAAGTGACTTCTAAAGCAAATCTCTCTTTAGACATAGTCATAGCAATATGGTATAAACACGTGTGATGCCCAGATATGCTGATTTTACTTATCTGAAAGTATATGGGACTATCTATAAAGGGTAAGAGGCGCCAGAGGTGACCATCCACCCTTCTCCCTGTAATAGAGTCTTTGAATAACTGAGGTTGGAACACCCTGGGAAGGGAACGTTGTAATAAGGCATCACCCATTATATTTCAACTTCGATGAATGCCAGCTTCCATCCCAAAATAAAATACCAACTTGCAAAATCTTGCCAACATTCCAAGGAAAATTTGATTAACTAAATTTGATAGAGTCTAAAAGATCTAACCCGTTGGCAAATTTTGGGGCATCAGACCTCTACCTACTTAAAAAGTCCACTGGAGGCAGCTAGCACACAGCTGCTGGAGGCAGATAACTTCTCACATTTAAGTTATTTGTGGTATCTAACACATTGCTAATGAAAACCTTTGATTCTTGAAAAGTAAATTAAACCAGTTATAATGCACTGTCAGCACATAGGACGGCAAACATCAAACCAAATTCTTTCATCATGAATAAAAAGTGTGTTCTGGACACAATATGTTAAATTTTTAAATGTTCCGTCTCAAATTATAATTACCTTTTATGATAAAAACAAACAAACAAAAAAGCTAAAAATGGAGTTCAACCTCTTAATCATAAAAAAAAGTGAACTTCTATACTTAAAGAAGGCATTGTAAATCATTAGTGCTTTGGTTAAGGCTCAGCTGCTAACCAAAAAGTCAGCAGTTCAAATCCACCAGTTGCTCCCTGGAAATCCTATGGGGCAGTTCTACTCTCTTCTATAGGATCACTATGAGTTGGAATCAACTCTACAGCAATGGATTTGGGATTTTAGTTTCAAAATTTTATTAAGCAAAAAGCAATGTACACGTACAGTTATGTGTGTGTGTGTGTTTGTGTGTGACACATCCTCCCACCCCCACACACAAACATTGATCTCAACTTCCTAGTTTCTAAGGTGTTGTACATGGGGCGGGGGGAAGGTTGGAGTTACTTTTAGTCTTTTTATAATTTTTAAACATTTTAAAATATAAAGAATTCATTTTAAACTTGTCAATTCAGATTTAGACAGAAAGGCTTAGGGGCAATGACAGGGTAGTGAAAGGAAGATACTAAGGTAAAATTGGTCCTTTTACAATGAATTTAAAGCTGCTCCTCTACCTTCTTCAGTCCCTGGAGACACGTGGCCTTTCAGAGATGGACCAAAAAGGGATGGCAATGGGTTGGCTGTTTTCTTTCTCCTTTTACTTCAGGCTCCACCTACCAATGCATTGACCTTTTATATACCAAAACTACCTTGTAGGAAAATACCCATTTACAAATACTCAAGTGTCTCCTGCTAGAGAGGGATTGGGCCCACCTACTTGAAGAAGAACCCCTGATGGCGCACTGGTTATGAGCTCAGTCTGCTAACCAAAAGGTAGGCAGTTCGAATCTACCAGCTGCTGCTTGGAAACCCTATGGGGGGCAGTTCTACTCTGTCCTATAGGGTTGCTATGAGTGGGAATCGACTCGATGGCACACAGCAGCAGCACTTGAAAATGGGCAGACACACAGCAAACTTTACCTAGAATTCTGCATCAGACATGGAAGGTGTGTGTTGAGGGGTCTGGAATGGGTTCATCCTCTGAGGACAGTCGTATCTAATAGTTAACATGCCAACTACTTAACACCTTTGCCTTTTTGCAACAGTACTTTAAACATATATATACCCGAAATTCTGGAAGAATTCATTCATTCGTTTTTTTCTCTCAACAAATATTTATTGAGTGCCTACCATGTTCCTGTGGAGCCCTGGTGGTGTAGTGGTCAAGAACTTGGTTACTAACCAAAGGACTGGCAGCTCAAATTCACCAGCCGCTCCTTGGAAACCCTATGGAGCAATTCTGCTCTGTCCTGTAGGGTCGTTATGAGCTGGAACCAACTCCACAGCAACAGGTTTCGTTTTTGTCTTGACCGTGTTTCTAGTAGGCTGTCCTGGGGTTACAATAGATAGACAAATAGGTCAAGCCCCTGCCCTCAAGAAGCTTATGTGGTAGGGGGTGAGACAAAGTAGAACAGAATTCCTGTGAATGAGTTTTACCACGTTAATTTCTCCCATGGTAGGAGTACCCTGGGCACTAAGACCAAGCTAGGCACTTGACTTAGAGAAATGAGTATATCAGTGTCCTGGTTCTCCAGCTCTTCTCTGGTCCCTCTGTGTCCCCTTCAGGAATATTACTCTGAAGTTATCTATTTGCCACTAAGACATTTTAGAAAGACATTTAAACTTTGGTAGCAGGATAACAGTGTGAACTATTCATCAATGGTTTTTCCTTGGTATTTCCTTTTACACTGTTGTGTGCCATCAAGTTGATCCTGACTCATAGTGACCCTACAGGGCAGAATAGAATGGCCCCATAGAGTTTCCTAGCTGTAATCAGTGGTTGAGAGCTCAGCTACTAGCCAAAAGATCAGTAGTTCAAATCTACCAGCCGCTCCCTGGAAACCCTATGGGGAAGTTCTTCTCTCCTATAGGGTCGCTGTGAATTGAAATTGACTTGATGGAGACAGGTTTGTTTTTTGGGGCTTAATCATTATGGGAGCAGATCGCCAGGTCTTATCTCCTTCAGAGCTACTGGGTGGGTTTGAACCACCAACCTTTTGGTTAGCAGCTGAGCACTTAACCTTTGAGGTACCAGGCTGACCCATTTTCCATTAGTGGAGAAAAACTTCCATTCATGTTTCTCTTTAAGACTATGTCTGTTAGACTCTTGGAGTATTTCCAAACAGGCTTACAGGGAGAAAGCTAAGTAAAAGGCTCAATGCTCGTTGACTAAATGAAGTCGAGCCCCTTAAATAAGCGTGAAGTAACAGGATGAAGTGAGAGAAGCCACAGTGCTGGGTTGTAAAGCGCAACTTCAGGCAAGTGAACTTGATTTCCAACAGCAAACGTTCTATCAGATTCAATTTCCTTTCACAAACTTACAGTGAGTAAATGCAATTTCCCACCCTAAGGAAACCTGTCTTTGAGATGAAGGTCCATAGCAGGTAATGATAAAAGTTTAAAGTCAGGATTTCCCCAAGGAAATTCTTGGAAAAAAACTAGCCAGAGAACAATTTTGCAATAGCAAGATGCAGAATAAATATAAACATGGAATAAAAAGATCTTCACCCCAACCTTGCTGTTTATATCCTTAGTGTTTATATCCTTAGTGTGTTTAAAATGAGCATCTCATATTTTCTAGCTGTTACACATGAAGATGTGCTGGCTAGCTCAGGGCTTTGTATTCATCCAGCTCCATGCCAACAGTCTCCTGTGCTTCAGAGTTCTTCACGAAACCAGTCGCTGAAGTCTGTGATCCTCGGGTTTGGTCTCAGGTTCAGCCAAGAGGAATCAAATAGTTTTCAGAGAAGGTCTCACTCTCTATTTCTGTTACTCCTTGGTGCTTATCTTCATGCCTCCCAAACCAGTTGCAGTTGAGTTGATTCCAACTCATTGCTGGTGAGGTTCGTGTCTACCCAGAAGCACTGCAGAAGAAAATCCTGGAAATCTAACTTTGGAAAAATCAGCTATTGAAAATCCTATGGAGCGTAGTTCTACCCTGACCCACATGGCATCACCATGAGTCAGAGCTGACCCAACAACAGCTGGTTTGGTTTTCGTCTAAAGAGGCCCTGCAGTGGGTGTGAGAGCTGGAGGAGCAGCAAGGAGCAGGTGGGAACAGGAGGCTCCGGTGGATGCTGGCACGAACGGACGATGACTCCGGTCACATGGACAACCTCCCTTCCACTCCCAGCCCGCCCCTAGTAACCTGCTGTCGTTTAAATTCCCAGTAACCTAGCACAACTCCTGCGGAAGGTAGAAAATATTCTCAATTGACTAAAACTAAGGTTTTGCCACCTAATGGAAGGGAAGCTTGAAATAGAAATTATATTGAGTTATAGAAAAATAAAGATACATTTCTTGCACATCTAAGTTTGGAGACAGAGACTCTTACTGCTACATTTTCATAGAGTTTGGTGTTTCAGCCTAATGGGGTCTACTGGCGGGGGGAGGGTTGGGCAGGGACTCATTTTAGTAATCAGAGCCTCTGTCTCTTATTCAAATATTTTTGCTTTGTTTAGTTTGTGTGTTGTGTTTTTTAGTCTTAGAGGAAGAGAAGGAAAGCTATTTAAATTAGGGCTGAAAGCACAAGAGCTCATTTCGGAATCAATAGTTTGAATCCTGGATTAGTAAAACGTTTTCCAGATGAACTGATAAAGTTTGATAAAATCTGAATCATAGGGATTAAAATACAAAAATTCTTTGGTATCAAATTTAATCTTGCTCTCAGGGATGTTATTAAAGTTTGAAAAGTTGAATGTTGCCAGTGATTTTTCAACCCTAGCTTAGCATCGAAGTCACCTGCAGAAATGTTTAGAATTAGCTATACCCAGGCCTTAGCCCAGACCTACTGAATCAGCATCTCTCCTGAGGCGACCCTGCTCCTAATTCAGGCTTTTCTGGGCAGTCATTTAAAAAAATATCACCACGCTCTAGAATAGCTGGTGTCAGTGGATGTCTGAGAAACCTCTTCCCATGAAACAGGGTTCAAGCATTATAAAAATTACAGGAACAGTCATTACTGCATTTATTCAAAAATATTTAGCAGGTGTCAACATCCGATCGGCCCCCTAGGGGTTACTGTATAGATAACCTTTGAGACTTGTGTGGAAGATAAAATGCAGAACGAACACATCAATGTAGGAAGCATCACTTAACCCAAAGACGAACCTGAAGCCTAGCTCCCTCTCGTGGGTCAGGCTGGGACTTTCATCAGAAGCCCCGAGCCAAGTGCACCTCCTGGATCCTACCACTCACTGTCCGCTCCCCACTCAACAAAGAAGCAAATAAAGTCAGGAAGCCTGGCAAGTTTCTTTGAGGGGAGGGGTGGGAAATGGGGAAGGATGGAAGTTTAAAAAGGCACTAACGCCTTATTAAGGTGCTCAGGTGGCACAAGGGTTAAGCACTCAGCTGCTAACTGAAAGGCTGGCGATTCGAACTCACCCGGCGGCTCTGGGGGAGAAAGGCCTGGCCATCTGCTCCCATAAAAGTTACAGCCAAGAAAACCCCATGGGGCAGTTCTACTGTGTCACACGGAGTTGCTTCAAGTTGGAATTAACAAAATATATTTTTTGTTATTTATATTTGTTTTTTTAATTATTATCATATTATATGTATTTTACACTCTCAGGCAGCAGTGTGTCCTGAGTCCCTCCTACCAAACTCACTCACCCGGCTTCCTGTACATATCACTGGGACCAGGTCCCATTCACACTGTTGATGACCACAAGGGACTTTAGCAGGTGCCAAGTGGCCTTCTTGCACAGCTCTGTACAAGGTAATGTTTCTAAAAAATTGCTTTCATCACTCCCTGAATCAAAAGCCTTCAGGAAGTCCCCACTGCCTCTGGGCGACCCTCAAGGCCCTGGAGATCTGGCCCTTCCTACCTTCTGGCCCCCACCAACTCTCTCCTCTAGGTACAGCTTCTGTTTACCACCCACAGATACCTACAGCACTTTCCCACCCCTACACCTTTGTTCTTGCCCCCACCATCTGCCTGGCATTTCCTTCCTCTTATCTGGGGCTACTGAAAAGCTACCCATCCTTCAAGGCCCCATCAAATGCTCCTTCCTTCCATAAAGGCTTCCTTCTGTTTGCTCATTCCAGCAGAGATGACCTCTCCCCTCTGACTGTCTCTACCGCATATAACACTTAACACAACCTTCCTTCTACCTTTGTTCCCCTACTAGGGGCTGTCACATTGTGCTGTATGTGGTAAGAACCCTGTTTAGAGATTCAGCAGATGAACTGACACCCCAGTCCTCTCTGGGCCTCCCTCCTCCTTGCCCCTGGTGCACCCAGCGCCAACAGAGAGCAGGCCTTCCTCCAGAGCCTTTGCGCTTCTACTCTGACTAACCAAAAAACCAAACCCAGTGCCGTCGAGTCTACTCCAACTCATAGCGACCCTATAGGACAGAGTAGAACTGCCCCACAGAGTTTCCAAGGAGCGCCTGGCGGATCCAAACTGCCGACCCTTTGGTTAGCAGCCATAGCACTTATCCACTAGCAGCCGTAGCACTTATCCGCTACACCACCAGGGTTTCCCTACTCTGACTAGTTGAGTTATATCTTCACCACCAATCAGTTGTCTTTGATCCCAAACCTGTGTGTGCCCAGGTGTGTGTAATATATTGGCACAAGTTAATTAAACATACATGAAGCAATGAAACATGAGTGCAAAGGGAGAGAAATGTTACGCAAAAATGAAGGTGGTCGCTTTGAAAAGCTTGATGAAAGTAAGTTCCTAAAACTGTTGTTATTTCTGAGGCAAAAGTCAGGGAAAGAATAATCATAATACAATCTGGAAGTCTCTGTCCTCCGATTAGTCTACAAGAGTCTTTACGTTCTTGCTCCACTCTAGCAAAACCATAACTTTAAAGAAACCCCAGACTGGAGAGTTTATAACTGGATGCATTGTAAGAGTGGTTTATGAAAGATGAAACCACTTTCCAACATCAGACCCAGATTCAAAAAAAGACTTGCCCTCCTACCCTAAATTCCTGAATGAATGGACATTTTAATGTTTTAAGGTAAAAGAAAATGTTCACGGTATTAGGTTTTTTTTTTTTTTTTTAATGACTTCATTTTATTTAGCTTTTCTAATTAACGATACAACTACCCAACCCTCTTGCATACGGTTAAGTGGGATCCCATGGAATAAGCCACCATGTCAGTGAAGGATTGTACTCAGGAGTGGTTTCTGTAAACGAAGAAGGTACAAGAGTTGCCTTCGGGATTTGCTGCTCTCTGGGCAGCAGCTGACAGACCTAAGCTTGAGAAATAAAGTTTCTTTAAGAAAGAGTTTAGGACGACTTTCTCTGAGACACTGTCTTAGACAGCAACACACTGTTTGCAGTTTTAATCACAGCCCCACCATCTCATCGGCTGGAGTGGAAATGTCTGGACTTGGTTCTCCTCCCTAGCCACATCCACGCCTGCAGGTCAGAGTCCACTGAGCAATGTTTCAATCAACGTCCAGTGTTAAAAATGCTTTGAAATCTTTTCTAGAACCAGTTAAATCCACATTTTAGTAATATGTTACACACAGGCCCCTAGGAGAAGAAACATTTTAAAATTACCCACAGCAGAAAGGAGGCTCAATCTCCGCTCAAGCCCTTTAAGAGACAAGGGTGTGGCACAGAACACACTTGTGTGTTTTTGCTATTTCATAAGTAAAAAAAATAAGACCCACTACTGAATAAAGTTAGAAACAGAGGTAATAATCCCTATAGATTTTCAGATCAAGTAAAATGTAGCCAGTTGCAGAAAACCTTGAATGGGAACCATGTTTGTCATTTTGTAACCCGATGATGTGGTTGAGGCAGAATGTGATAGAATGAATATGCTACAGGGAGGAACAGGTGTGAACTCAACACTTCATCCAAAAGGCACTAAAAAGCAAAACCCCTTGCCACACAATGGACAGAGGCTGCAGCTGGCACTTTAGGGTTCCTCTGCGTTAACCAGCAATGGCTTTCTTTCTAGCACCAGCAAACGGGACCGTCGAGGTCCCAGTCTGTAGTACAGAATGAACCGTGCACCCACCTGGTGGGTTTTTCCTAAAGAAAAAGTTTAGAAGATTATTAACTCTGACACTACTTAAAGAATTATGTTCCAAATCATCAGCTATTTCTCCCTCCATATTAAACCTAAAATACAGGAAATTAATCTGCCTCCCATAATTCTCTCACCCCATTACTTATCTATAAGCTTATTTCCTTTCATTCTTCTCCAAGTTCTTTCCTACCCTTTTTTTCTCTTTCCTGATCCTTGCCTTCCCCACCTGTTTCTCTGGCTCGCTTTCTTTCCTTTATATCTTACACCAAAAGGAATTAAAACAAACACACAAAACACTCTTGAGTTGAAGATAGAGAATAAGCAAATAGCTCTAAAGCTGAAAGTTTACAAGAGAAGATCTAATTCACTTCCCGCCATTATTGATAAGCCAACTGAGGTGCAAAGAGTTGAAAGCTCGCTTGGGCTGAATTCTTTGGGTCCACTCGTTCATGAGTCCCTGGGTGGTGCAAGTGGTTTGTCATCAGCTGCTAACCTAAAGGTTGGTGACTCAAACTCACCCAGAGGCACCATGGAAGAAAGTCTGGTGATCTGCGACCATAAAGATGACAGTCAAGAAAATCCTATGGAGCAGCTCTAATCTGTACCACGTGGAGTCACCACGAGCGGGAATCAACTTGGTAGCAATGAGCTTTGTTTGTTCCTCTTTGGAGCTAATACAGGGACTTGCTAAAGTGAAGACCAGGCTATGGTCTTAGAATTCACAGAGTGCCTTTCCTCCAAGCAGCAGTAAGCCTCAGGTGTCCGGAGCGAAACTGCTTTGTGAACTGGAAAACTCTTTAGAAACGTTGTTTATCTTCAGAATACTATGATGCCATTTGTTGTTGTTGTTGGGGGCTGTTGAGTCAATTCTGACTCATAGTTGCCCCATGTGACACAGTAGACCTGCCCCATAGGGTTTTCTTGCTGTAATCTTTACACAAACAGATGGACAGGTCGTTCTCCTGCACAGCCGCTGGCTGGGTTCAACCACTAGCCTTTCAGTTAGCATCCGAGTGCAAACTGCCAACTTCCGGTTAGCAGCAGAGTGCTTCACCGTTGCACCACCAGGACTCCTGTGACACTGTTTAAGCCTCCTGAATTTGAAGTCATATCTAGACACAGTGAGGACTTGTGAACGGGAAACTTGTTTTACCAAGATCTCTGGTGTGGCTCCTCACCGGAAGGAATCCAATGAACGCCTCCATAGCTTGCATGGTTTTTAATTTTCACACTTACAGAATAGCCCTAGAATTTTCAGGAGCACAACACTGAAAAGAGGATACCATGTGTGAGGACTATTCGCTACTCTTGTTAGCTCCCTGGATCACTTGAGAATTCGTTCTCTTTTGGGAAATGAACATTTTTCTTGGTTTAAACAAGAATAAAATTCATTCTTTGAATACTTGAGTATCTAATCTTTTTCTCCTTTTTATTGTGTGTGTGTGTGTGTGTGTGTGTGTGTTTTACTTCATACAGGGCCAAATCACTTCTTGCTTTTGTACTGGAATTTCTCACCAAGAGCTATTCTGCCGTTGGCCAAAGAATTTCTAGAATTAGCTTTATTGCTAAGAAGTTTCTTTCAGATATAAAAAATTCTATTATATGGTACAAGTAATGAAAAATACTACACAGAGCTCCTCAATCTTTCTCATCTGGCAATAACCTGAAGGGATACTGCATTCGTTGCTTCTAGGTTTTTTAAATAAAGGTAAATTTTGTTATTAAGAAATGGAGTGAAATTGTACTAACCTTTCCTCTCTCTGTCATCTGGGATCAAATAGACAATGAGGAGGTTCTACGCCTCTGACACCCAACATTAAACCCATTGCCTTTGAGTCAATTCTGACTCCAGCGAGCAGGTGGTGGATTTGAACTGCTAACCTTTTGGGTAACAGTGGAGCACTTAACCACGGTGCCACCAGGGGTTGGACATTCAATGTTAACTCAGATCAAGAGAACTGACTGAGGGGGACAGTGAGGGTGGTACAGTGGTTGTCACTCAAGCTGGCTGAGCTCACCTTAGCACTGAAATGAAATCTCTGCCATTTCCTAGCAGAGCCACAGCACCCTGGCATAACATGGATACCACATGGGCGACAGCTGTTCCACCCAGTGCCAGGGTGCACTGCCACAGAATGGAGGACAAGGGGGACACGAAGCACAGGGATCTGAGCCTAAGCGAGAGGGAAGAATGGAGTGGACACCCTTAATCTTGGCCACTGAATCAGGAATCAAAGCAGAACATTGGAAAAACACGAATACAAGTAATCTCATGCCCTCTCAATTTAAACGAATTTCAGAAGTTTTCTAAGAGCAGGGGCTGCCACCAAGGGCTTTAGAGTCAGCCTCGTTGTAGTCTGTGACTGGTGTGACGGAGGTTAACTCACACCCAGATGTCCAGTAAAAACACTTAGCAAGTATCATTTCCATAAGGCTTTGTCTACTCGAAACACAAGCCAATTGTTTGGGCCCAATTTATGAAGCAAGGTTGTATGAAGGTTATGGGGTGAGGAGACCTGATGACAACTAAATTGCCTTAAATGGAGCTCAAAATACCACCTTAAACATTCTTCTCTCCCAAGAAATACTTCATCATAAATCAAGCCACTCAAAACATATTAAAAATGACAAATAGAGCAAGCACTTACATCTCATTTTTTTCTTCTAATTCACTGCTGCATCAAAGATTTCTAAAGGATATTACTCCATTCAAAAAAAAAAAAAGACGAAGTGCACCAGGGATGCAAGATTCCAGGGATAAAAGAGATTACAGATCAATGGTGGGCTGAACTCAATACTAAACATTATTCTGATAATAGACACACTCGTTTGAAGACAAGGTGACAGGGACGGTCTGCTGTGGACTTGAATGAGCAGTGACTCTGACAACAACTGGACACGTGTTTTTCATCTGAGAACTCATGGGTCCATTTTAACGTATTAGAAAGTTCATGGGTACTGTCTGTCCACAAGCAAGCTTTCTCCTGCTCTTCACCATGCGTGCTTTAATAGGGTTTTGATTCAGGAGAGAAAAAAAAAAAACTTCCAAAACTCATTTGTTTTCTGAATTGCCATTAGGCTAGCTTTAAAAGGGCTTTTACGGAATGTGCTAAATGAAACTCTCCATGCAAGAATCCTTGATGTTCCAGTACTCCAGGAAAAGTTCCTTTTTTATGGGTCCCTTCTTCTATGTGTGGAAATTAACCCTCAGTAATAAGCATCACTAAATGCCTAGTCCAAGATGCAAAGTAATTTTGCCCTGGATCAGACTAGAGAGTGGATCAGGCAGAAAAGCCCAGCCTGGAGAATCACAACCACCAGGTGCCATCGAGTAGATTCCAACTTATGGCACTCCCACGTGTGTCAGAGAGTAGAACTATGCTCCACAGGGTTTTCAATGGCTGATGTTTTGGAAGCAGGCTCCCAGGCCTTTCTTCCAAGGTGTCTCTGGGTGGACTCGAACCCCCAACCTTTCAGTTAGCAGCCAAGCGTGTTAAGTGATCGCATGACCCCTAGACTCCGCAAATCATAACATACTTCCCCAGAAGACCCTGACTCAGGGCACTGGTAGAAAGCTCAGTGTGGGTGGAGAAAGAGCAAACACTTTGGGAATGACCCTATTTCCCCTTCCTGTTGATGACAAATACCTAGAGAATTCAACCAATTCTCAAGGCAGTGAGCCTGATTTTTTTTATTTTTTTCACAGCCTCTTTACGTCTAGAAACATCTGTTTTTAATCGAATGTGGATTTGAAAACTAATTTCGGGTGAGATTGAGTTCAGGCCCCAATCAAATTAGAGCCGTGAGATTATTACTTGTACACATATTCTGAAACTCAGGGAGGCTAGAGGCCACGGGCATCGCCCAGCCGGAACCCACGCAGGAGGCGCATTTAGAAGTGAGCACGGCATGGTCTAATTCTCTCAGGGAACCTTCTTTAAGGCCAATGATTTTGTTTTAGGTTACGGCTTTTAGACTCAGGATTCGATTTGGGGAAAGGTCACCTGGGGAGCAATACCCTCCCAGGCGTTCTGATATATGGAGCGGGGAGATCAAGCGTTCACATGATTGAGTCAAAACAAAAACAGAACTTTTGGGTGTTCTTTGGAGAGATCACAAATCTTCCCTCCCCAGTTTGAAGGAAATTGAGATAAATATACTGTCATGTAACCACAGTTCTCTGCTCCAGTCTCTCAGTGGCCTGGAGTTCTTCTCTGCCCAGCCCCCTTCCCGTTTTACTAGAAGCCTGAAGGAAGGAGAATGACCCAAGCATGTCCCTTTGTAGTGGTTCTGGTGTTACCTTTTCCCAAACCAGGACATACTGGGCAGGGGCCCAGGACTCGGCCACACCTGTCACTGACTGGCCACTCTGCCCAGGCTCTCCGCCCTGAAGTATCCAATTTGAAATGAGACTTTTGCTTATTTATTTTTGTTTGTTTTATTGTGCTTTAGGTGAAAGTTTATAGCTCAAGTTCATTTTTCATTCAAAAATTCATACACATATTGTTTTGCAGCATTGGTTGCAATCCCCACAATGCACAGCGCATTCCCCCTTTCCACCCTGGGTTCCCTGTATCCATTCGTTCGGTTCCTGTCCCTTCCTGCCTTCTCATCCTGCTTTTGGACAGAAGCTGCCCATTTGGTCTCATATGTTTGATTGAACTAAGAAGCACGTTCCTCACTGTGTTATTTTTTGTTTCATAGGACTGTCAGATACAGAAAAAAGCATTCTTTGAGGGTAGGGAGTGAGGAGGAAGGAAAATAGCTAACTAGACAGCAGACAAATGTCAACTTATGTGAAGGGAAGGATAGCACCCAATCTAGGGGAAGTCAGCACAACTGGACCAGAGCAAAAGCACAGATGTTTCCTAGACACATCCAAACACGTTAGTCTCGGGGGACATCTAGGTCAATTGGAGTTACAGGGTTCACAGAGAAAATGCTCTACATCCCACCTTGGTGAGTAGCGTCTGGGGTCTTAGAAGCTTGCGAGCAGCCATGAGGCTTTTCCTTTGTTGCTTCCCAGGAACATTATTAGGGACTGATTAAGGGTCTGTTGCAAAGTGCTAAACCTCATAAAGAGCAGCTAAAGTGCAAAAGGCTACAACCGACACCTTTTTACTAAGAGCCCCTTTTGATTTCCTTTAATGCTTTCACCAACAAATAAAATTCACGCCAAAAATTCTTAAGGGATTACCTGATACTCTGTTTGGCTCTCCAGAGAGCGAGCTTTAGGCCCCTCACTTTGCAATTCCAGCCGACAAATAGTGCCAAGTTTACCGAAATGATCAGCAATAAACACACCTGTATTTTTAGAAAAAACTGAAAGTACCAATGAGTAAAAGAACACAGAAATATTTGAATTTTACTACATAACTATTATAAATTTTAATGAGCTAAGATATTGAGGACAAGGGGGCCCTTAGATTTGCTTCCCACTTTCAAAGGGATATGGGTTTCAATGCTATTGTCGATTTTCATTAAATCAATTAACCAATTATTCCAATTGTTTTATTTACCATAAACCTGTAAAATTTCAAGACACCTTTACTGACAAAAGGCAGAGAACCAGTTACCATTTATCAATTCAAAATTCTCTCTGTGGAGATTTTCAGGGGCAACGACCCTCCCCTTCCTAGTGCCTGCTACTATGCACCAAAAATGCACCAGCTAGAACTTAAAGTCTAAGACACATCAACGTCAATCCTTACCCCTGGCTCAAATATGTACTTTTTTTTTTCTGACGAATAAAAGAGAACCAAGGAACCTGCATTTGAATTTGACCCCCTGCTAAAATGCTAATAAATTAGAGACTTTGGAAAAGAGAGAGCTGTCCTTATAAATTAATATTTCAAATACAGTAATGAAAATGACCACAGCATTAGCTATTTAGACTTCTTGGAAGAGACAATATATAAACTACCTGTTTACTACCAAATGGTATTCTGATGGCAAAAGATACCAAAAAAAGTCTAGAAATAAAACTCCAATACTTCCAGTAAGCCAAGGAAGACGATGCACAAAGTAGGTGCTCCTGCGACACTTGGTAGCCGGTGCCCGTAAAGCCACGCTAAGTCCATACGTGCAGTTCCTGATCACGGCTGAGGCAAACAGCAGGTACGAAGCTCCTTCAGTAGATCTTTGTTTGAACTACCAAGAGAAGCAAGGGCAACATCAGTTGTTCTTTTCTTTTCATTACAAAATATATAGCTTTTTAAATCACCAAAATTTTGAAGTGTATTTCCTTAGCATGAATTACAACTTCTGTTATAAAAACAATATCTGCTCATTGTGGAAATGTTGGAAGATGTAGAACACATGAAGACTAAAATAATTTCACCCATTGTGTCAACACTCAGAAATGATATTCTGGTTTTTTTGTCTGATTTTTTATGTAAGATACATGACTATACAAACCCAGAATGTTGCTGTGTTGTTGGGCGCTGTCGAGTCAATTCTGACTCATAGCGACCCTACACGACAGAGTAGAACTTCCTCATAGGGTTTCCTAGCCTGTCATCTTTATGGGAGCAGATCGCCAGGTCTTTTCTCCCTCAGAGCCGCTGGGTGGGTTTGAACTGCCGACCTTACAGTTGGCAGCCAAGTGCTTAACCATTGCACCACCAGGCTCCTTATATAGTATACAGTATAAAAAAAAAAATTTTTTTTTTTTTTTTTACAGTATACACGGTATTATATCTGCCCTTTTCTCCACTGTTATATACTGCCATTAAAAATTATTTATAAAACATTTTAAATTGCTTCCAAATATACCACTGTATTGGGTGTTCAGGTTGTCCCCAATCTTACAGGTAGCATTGTAACAAGCTTCTCAGTACATAAATTTTTTTTTTTTTTTGGTAATTTCCTTAGAATTGGAGCTAAATTGAAGTTGAGGTTAACAGATGCTTACCTACTGCGAAGCTGCCGCTTGGGATAAATTCTAGGCAATGCTAAGGAAGGAAACGTAATAGTATAATAACCCTCCCCTTAGGAAAGTACCTTGTTTCCACGAAGCTTCTCAGTTCAGAGCCTGTGGTGTGCTTCCTTGTTGCTAATCACTGGTTTGTTTATTCCTTTCAATGTGTGGATATCTATAGCTATCTATATATCTTACCTTTTGCAATACTTCATTTCAAGACATTGACAAATGTAAGAATATCTGAACCAGATGAAAACTCAAATGCATTACTTGGAGAAAATACTATTTAACTCCCATTAAAAATTCAGAAATTTAGTTAGAAGTCTCAATTTCCAGGACCTCTAGTTAATGAAACAATATACAGCTGGAAATTCGAATTAACCGTGGGTGGCTGAAAAGTCAGGGAGATAAAGTGGACGCATACAGTAAGGTCTTTTCTAGGTTGCCACAATGGAGCATACTAGCTGTAAAGCGAGTGGTGACTTTTTCACAAGTTGAAACGACGACTTTGAAACAATGACGATATCCATGTCAAATGTTTGCATAATTCATGTGACTTCATTATATTGGTGTCAATAATGCAAACCCAGCCAAATAAGGTTTCGACTACATACTGACCTGTATTCTGCTGAAAGGAGCTTAACAAATAACAATAAAAATCTGAGCAAGAGTCAGTTCAACACAGGGACTTCCATGTTGGTAGTCCCAAAAGCACTACTCAGAATTCCAAGGCATCTTTCAAAGGTAGGCAATAAGAGACAAGAAGCACTTGATTTTTATTTTTATTGTGTTTTAAATGAAAGTTTACAAATCAAGTCAGTCTCTCATATAAAAATTTATATACACATTGCTATATACTCCTAGTTGCTCTCCCCCTAACTAGACAGCACACTCCTTCTCTCTACTCTCTATTTTCGTGTCCATTCGGCCAGCTTCTGACCCCCTCTGCCCTCTCATCTCCCCTCCAGACAGGAGCTGCCCACATAGTCTCATGTGTCCACTTGATCCAAGAAGCTCAATCCTCACCAGTATCATTTTCTACCCCATAGTCCAGTCCAATCCCTGTCTGAAGAGTTGGCTTTGGGAATGGTTATTGTCTTGGCCTCACAGAAGGTCGGGGGACCGTGACCACCGGGGTCCTTCTAGTCTCAGTCAGACCATTAAGTCTGGTCTTTTCAGGAGAATTTGAGGTCTGCATCCCACTGCTGTCCTGTTCCCTCAGGGGTTCTCTGTTGTGTTCCCTGTCAGGGCAGTCATCAGTTGTGGCCGGGCACCATCTCGTTCTTCTGGTCTCAGGCTGATAGAGTCTCTGGTTTATATGGCCCTTTCGCTCTCTTGGGCTCATAATTACCTTATGCCTTTGGTGTTCTTCATTCTCCTTTGCTCCAGGTGGGCTGAGACCAATTGATGGATCTTAGATGGCCGCTTGCTAGCATTTAAGACTCCAGAGGCCACTCTCCAAAGTGGGATGCAGAATGTTTCCTTAATAGGTTTTCTTAGCCAATTGACCTAGATGTCCCCTGACCCTGAAACCATGGTCCCCAAACCCCTGCCCTTGCTACGCTGGCCTTTGAAGTGTTCAGTTTATTCAGGAAACTTCTTTGCTTTTGGTTTAGTCCAATTGTGCTGACCTCTCCTCTATTGCGTGTTGTCTTTCCCTTCACCCAAAGTCGTTCTATCTAATTAGTGAATACCCTTCTCCCTCCCTCCCACTCTCATAACCATCAAAGAATATTTTCTTCTCTGTTTAAACTATAAGAAGCTCTTTTGATTGGTCAGAGTATACAGAGCAAATAATGTACTTAAATTTCTGTATAGGTGGGGAATTGAGATCTCGAGTAGAATATACAAGATACACAGCCACGAATAAAGCCTGACATTTCAATTAAGTCAACTGTGTCCTAAAAGCAGTAACAGAAGGAAAGACAGTATTAGAGGCAATATAATCATACATTAGGATCTAAATATTTTAAGGGAAACCGGGAGTCATTAGAGAAAATGGGAATGGAAATATTTTTCCCTGTGCCCTTGTTATTTTGGAGGCCAATAAATATTAAGCATCTCTCTCTAGGGTGGGTAACAGTCCCTAGTCAGGTAGCAAATCACTTACGTATGTACGCAGACATGCTAAGTCATCTCGAATAATGGAAATTTTTATTTTTCTCTAAATAACTTCAGTACAGGTTTGTTTACCTGGTTTCCATCTGGATTTCTGGTTCAGCCCAGTGAAACCCATTCTCAGACCCAAGTATGCAGCATCATCTGCCTACAGAAGAGTGACAGTGCGCAGGTTTACCGGCAGGATGGGCCTCCTCCACTAGGTCAGGCCTTCTGGTCACCAGTTTCTGTTCCATGTTAAGAGGAGGTGTTTTCTGGGTTTCTGTGTATATGAATCTTACCTGTTGTTGTTGTTACTGTTTTGGGTGCTGTCGAGCTGATTCTGACTCACAGCAACCCCATGTGACAGAGTAGCACTGCCCCATAGAGTTGTCTAGGCTGCAATCTTTATGGGTTCAAATCACCAGCCTTTTGGTTAGCAGCAGAGCACTTAACCATTGCACTACCAGGGCTTCCTGGATCTCACCTAGCCCTGATGAATTGTGGTATACCAAAGTGACTGGCTGTGAAACCCCAGAGGTTTGAAGTTTTCTTCTTTAAACCTTTTTGAAGATATATTTCAGAAAGTTAATAAAAAACATTTCCTGAATTAACTTTTAGCACCTCGATAATATCTTTGTGGAGGTTATAAGATTAACAATGAAAATCCCCGCGCACATATTCCTAAAGTGACCCAAAAAATGGATCTAAATGACAGAGACTATGGCGTTCCAAAGTGAAGATGACTTTTCTTGCTTCTGTTGAAGTCCCGGGTTGGCTCTCCGGCAGTAACAGACTCGGCATCGTCACTGACAGCGCAACGCACACCAGTAACCGGGTCACACGTCTAAATCCTGCAGGCGTCTGCTCCCCAGGCTTAAAAATAAACAAAGCAGGTGATGGGGAACAAGGGCCTCGCGCTGCTGAGCCGGTATCCAATGGCACACCGAAAGGAATTATTTCTCCCCCTAAATATCACGTATCTGGTATTAAATCTCCAGAATATTCCACAATAAAAGGTATGGGGAGGGGTGGGGACGGCCCTTTAGTTAGAACTCAGCATCACTAAATACCTATGAGAACAAGATGGTCACAGGTAGCGCATGGTGGACTGTGGTGACTGGCTGCATTCATGATGGAAAGGAAAGGGCTGTTTTAATTGTCCAGTCACATATTTGCAGGCCCAGTGCACTCACACTAGTACTGACAGGCCTGGGGCGGGGGTGGGAGAGGACAGCAGCAAGAAAGAGGAAAGCCACAGATGAATTAGGAAGAGAGTGTGGACGAAGATCAGAGGAGACTATAGGTGGTGTTAGTGGCAGCAGTAGCCAGCAGAAACTAAAAGCAGCAACAGGGAGGGTGATCCAGGTCTTGGAGAACAGGAGACAGGCGGCAAAAAGCCTCTGCTGCCCTTGAGACGGATTAAAAAGCAAAGGACTACGTATGAGAACCCAAGACACCCCTGGAACGTGCAAAGCAGTGGTCCTGATCAGCAGAGCTGGACAATCAACAAACTCTTACTAACCGTCTACATTTCAAGGGACCAGGGATGCAAAACTGAAGAATTCACGCCCCTGCTCCAAGATGTGAAGAACAAAGTCATTATACCCTAAGGGTCGTAGCTCCTCTTTCTGGGCTAGATCAAAGTTTAAGTCAGCAGAGCCAATCAAGGCACATTTTGGAAAGCTCCCCAAGGTAAAACACAAAGAGCAGCAGGTCCATAACTGTTGACCACGTAGGACAGAACGCCTCCTTCTCTACAGGCACTGGCCAGCTATGGCTCTTCCTACCAGGCAAGAATAAAAGCGTGACAACTTCCAGGACAGACGATCAATTGCACGCTCTTGTTTAGCGGGCTGGAGGATCCAGGAGTGTAGAACCATAGCAAGTATAAAGGCAAAGACAAAAATCTAAAACAAACCAAAAAACCCTTATGTTTAAGTTGAAAACTCAATGCCTTCTAAATCAGACCACCATCTACCATGGGCTGCTAAGGGTAGCATTTAAGTCCATACAGTTTTAACCTCTGTTCCAGCTCTAATTTCTTATTCCAGTTGTATTTTTAGCTGCGCTACCTCTCCTTTAGAGTTAGCGTCAGGAGACACCAGACACACACACATCTGATGGCAAGGCTCCGCGCAAATCGTTCCCACCTGTTTAACATCAACACTGATGAGGCATTTATTTAAAAACATTTCTGGAATTATAAGTGCAAAGGTAGAACTCTCGCTTTCATCCATATGACAACCACATGTTAAGACAATATACTTCAATAAAAAAAAAAATTACCTTAAAACACGTTTTGTATCAAGAAATTTGCTTTATCCCTCAACACTCCAGGTTAGGGAGACCATCAGGCACACATTCCTTCGCAAAACTTAATTTTCTTTGAACTCCGCCTTGACCCTAAATTTAACAGCATTCCAGATTCAGTCTACTTTGCCCACGCAAGATATTGCGGCTAAGCAAAACTCTTTTCCGGAAACCTCATAAATTGTCTGAGCTGCTCAATTTAGGCCTGAGGGAGAAAGTTGAAGAGAGCTACCCTGTGATACTGTTTTAGAGCGTTTGCCACAGAAATTCAGGATTGGTTCTAGACTAATCGAACTAGTTATGGCAGTGACTATATGGATACCTCCATTATTTTGATGACCTTTTATGAAGTAGTCCCTTTACTTTAGTTTTTGATACCACACATTATTTAATACACTTCAAGTGAGTTTGCAGTGTGTGTGTCTGTGTGTGGGGTGCGAGGAGTACAAAGGGGAAGAAACTGATTGGGTGCCCCGTGGGTGCCAAGTGTTTTACTGGGGACTTCCACCTATTTAATAACAATTCATCCCATCACTGTTACTCAACGCCTGCTACGTGCTAGGTGCCCAAGGTATAGCCAGGAACAAGAAAAGAGACAGACCCTGCCCTTCTGAAGCTTACGATTTACGTGACACCGCTTAAACTGTGAGTCAGTCTGATGAACACCTGGTGTTATTTTGTGTTGGTTTTGATATCTAATGCCTTACTAGCTATGTGATCTTGGTCCAGTTTACTGGTGCCTCCGTTTCCTCAGCTGTGAAATGGAGATTGCTATGGTCAATACCACCACCTCTCTGTCAGTTTGTGGTACTGTGGTGGCTGGTGTAATGCTGTGATGCCGAAAGCTATGTCACTGGTATTTCAAATACCAACAGGGTCACAGGTCTAACGGAGTTACCAGACTGACAGTCTAGGAAGAAAGGCCTGGCTACCTACTTCCAAAAATGAGTAAATAAAAACTTCATGAATTACAACAGAACATAGTATGACTCACTTTCTTTGGACACGTCATCAGAGGGGTCAGTTGCTGGAGAAGGACATCATGTTTGGTGGCGTAGAGAGCAGGCAAGGGCAGGGGAGAAGCTTGGTAAGATAGATTGAAACAATAGCTGCCATGATGGACTTGAACACGTCAGCAACCTGGAGGATGATGCAGGACCAGGCAGTGTTTCACTCTGTTCTACATAAGGTCGCCGTGAGTTGCAGTCAACTAGACAGCAGCTAGCTAGCTAGCTAGGTATCTATTGAGAATAAGTGAGAGCAAAGAGCACATATAAAAGGCCCAGCACAGTGGCAGGACACAACCTGAGGGGTCCACCCGCCTTCCTCACACTAATATTCAGTGGGGGTTTGGAGCTGATTTTGTAGACTGGAGTAGCCGTTCTCTTCCTTTTAATAGTTACTGCCACCAGGGGGCAGTAGGGAAATGGGGCCCATCAATCCCAAGGCAAGGAAGGGGGCCACTCAGGAGTAGGAATCAACTCCATGGCAGAGAAGAGCAAGAACAACTCATTAGCACAGAGCTAAAAACAAATTTTATTTTTCCGCTGGCTCACAAACAAACAAATGAACATTTGTTTAAAGAAACTGTCATCAAAGAAAGAATAAAAATAATGGTACTTGGTTATTCAAAAAATATATGTGAAGGCCTATGGGAAAAAGAGTAGTGCCTGCCCCATTGGGTGGGGCGAGGATTAAGTGAGTTACGACAGTGCTAACACACAGCAAGAACTTAGGAACTGCTGGCGGTGATTGTCTGGTGGAGGATGTGTTTTTAGCGTGGCCCAGAGAGAAAGGTTTATCACCTGCAGAAATCTCTAAGCGTATTTGACTTTTCATGCCAATCTCTCTCTCTGAGGGAAACTAAAAAATTTCTGATTTATAACTTCTGTTCATTTCCCAAGCACACAGACCAATCGGAATAAAAGGTAATAACGTGGAATCTAAATGCCAGAAATTCTCCAAGGACTTGTTGGTAATGATTAAAAGGAACGTTACGTCCTAGCAAAATATGCCTTTTCTCACCGAAAATAACTCTAAAATGTTCTACTGGTTTTTAAATCAGAAAATGCTCAGTTACAAATAAACATGTTAGAATGCACTGTTACCGACCTTACATTTTTTCCTTCTGATTCTTGTAGTATGTGAATTTGAGAGTACCTCCAGGTTCAGATAGAAGACGGCAGTAAGAATCTGGAGTGGTAAATAAGGATGGCCCTCCATGAATGTAAAACCCAGATTTGTTGTCATCCAACATGTATAATGTTGTGTCTGAAGGTGACAAAGTCATTTACGTGATTAAATATGTCGTTGTAGTTGTTAGGTGCCGTCGAGTCAGTTCCAACTCATAGTGATTAAATATAGTAACCAATATTTTAAAAGCTTACAAATCTTCCACTCTAATTTTTTGCCCATTTGAATAGTGCTGCAGAGATGTTTGCCTGTAACACGGACTGTATTTTTAATGATTACATTCATTGTGGGTTATCTGTCAGGATCTGAGTATCACCCTTCAACCTTGGAAAGGATAAGATTCCCTCTAATGGCAACATACCAGGTTTAGCTACCTTGAGGCAAGAAATATTAAAACTGGATGAAGATAAGGAATTAAAACTGAATGTAGATTATATATACACCTGAAAACAGAAAGGCCCTAGTCTCCTTCAAACAAATTGTCGCATTAAGAGGGTTGCCAGACACAGAGTCCCTGACAGAGCAGGAGAAAAGTGGGGTGCAGAACTCAAATTCTAGTAAAAAGACCAGACTTAATGGTCTGACTGAGACTGGAGGAACCCCAGAAGACATGACCTCCAGACTCTCTGTTAGCCCAAAACTAAAACCATTCCTGAAGCCAATCCTTCAGACAAAGATTAGACTGGACTCTATGACATAAAATGATACTTGTGAGGAGTGTGCTTAGCTCAAGTAGATACCCAAAGCTCAAGGAGATACAGGAGACTACATGGGCAGCTCCCATCTGGAAGCAAGATGAGAAGGCAGAGAGGGACAGGAGCTGGTTGAATGGAAATAGGAAATCTGGGGCGGAAGGGAGTGTGCTGTCATATTGTGGACAGAGCAACCAGGGTCACACAGCAATGTGTGTATACATTTTTGTATGAGAAACTAACTTGACCTGTAAACTTTTGCTTAAAGCACAATAAAAAAAAAAAAGGGTCACCAGATAAAATAAAGGATGTTGTTGCTGTTAGGTACCATCGAGTTGCTTCTGACTCATAGCGACCCCATACACAACAGGATGAAACACTGCCCGGTCCTGCGCCAGCCTCACAATTGTTATGCTTGAGCCCACTGTTGCAGCCGCTGTGTCAGTCCATCTCATTGAGGGTCTTCCTCTTTTTCACTGACCTCTACTTTACCAGTCATGATGTCCTTCTCCAGAGACTGGTCCGTCCTGATAATGTGCCCAAAATAAATGAGATGAAATCTCGCCATCTTGCTTCTAAGGAGCGTTCTGGCTGTACTTCTTCCAAGGCAGATTTGTTCGTTCTTTTGGCAGTCCATGGTGTGTTCAACGTTCTTCACCAACACCATGATTCGAAGGTGTTGATTCTTCTTCAATCTTTCTTATTCATTGTCCAGCTTTCTCATGCATGTGAGGCAATTGCAAATGCCATGGCTTGGGTCAAGTGCACCTTAGTCCTCAATGTGACATCTTTGATTTTCAACACTTTAAAGAGGTCTTTTGCAGTTGACTTGCCCAATGCAACACGTCGTTTGATTTCCTGACCACTGCTTCCAAGGGCATTGACCATGGATCCAAGTTAAATTAAATCCTTGACAACTTCAGCCTTTTCTCTGTTTATCATGATGTTATTTATCAGTCCAGTTGTGAGGTTTTTGTTTTCTTTATGTTAAAGTGAAATCCATACTGAAAACTATTGACTTTAATCTTCAACAGTAAGTACTTCAAGTCCTCTTCACGTTCAGCAAGCAAGGTTGTGTCATTAGCATCTGGCAGGTTGTAAGCGAATCTTCCTCCAGTCCTGATGCCCCATTCTTCTTCATATAGTCCAGCTTCTTGGATTATTTCCTCAGCACACAGACTGAATAAGTATGCTGAAAGGATACCACTCTGACGCTCACCTTTCCTGACTTGAAACCACATAGTATCCCTTTCCTCTGTTCAAATGACTTCCTGCTGGTGTATCGTACAGGTTCCTCAAGAGCACAATTAAGTGTTCTGGAATTCTCATTCTTTGCAATGTTATCCATAGTTTGTCCTGATTCACACAGTTAAATGCCTTTGCATAGTCAATAAAACATAGGCAACCATCTTTCTGGTATTCTCTGCTTTTAGCCAGAATCCATTTGACATCAGCAATGATGTACCTTGTTCCACACCCTCTTCTGAACCTGGCTTGACCTTCTGGCAGTTCCCTGTCAATGTACTGGATGCCCATGAATATTTAGGGTATAAGTCAAAAAACCCCAAACCAGTTGCCTTCAAGTTGATTCCAACTCATGATGACCCCACGTGTTGCAGAGTAGAACTGCTGCATAGGGTTTTCAAGGCTGTGACCTTTTGGAAGCGGATCACCAGGTCTTTCCCCCAAGGTGCCTCTGGGCAGGTTCAAACTGCAATTGTTCAGTTAGTAGTTGAGCACTTCACCATTTGCGCCACCCAGGAACTCTTTATTCAGGATAGGCTTAAGCTAAAAAATTGTTCATTGTTCACCTGAAATTATATTTAACTGGGTGCCTGCATTTTTATTTGCTAAATCTGGCAACCCTACAGATGAAGCCTTCCACAGGCATATAACACAGAGCTGTCCCTCTTCGGAAGCTAAATCGTGAGAAAGGTTTACCTGAATGGGCAGCTGGTTAGTCAAGTAGCAGTCTGTGAAATTTGTTAGGTCCCCAGCAAGCCAGCACAGTAGAAAGCCCAGAGAAAGCACTTCATCCGCTTCGCCATTTCTGTAGGCCACGTAGAGCTGGGTGGAAAGCAACAATTGACAGGTCAACACCCAGAACACAGAACGAAATGAGCCAATTCAGTATCGATTATAAACAAAACTGATGTACAACAATAAAATATCCCATTTAATCACATGTGAGGCTCTAGACTGTTGTGTTCTGACTGGTCTTCACGTTTGCACGCAGGCAAACATCTGTAGGACTGTAGAGAAACCAACGGCAATTCTAAAATAATAATCAACCTGCCTCTTCTCTCTGCCTTTTCTTTTATCGTTTTTATGAGAAGTTGTAGGCATGTTCTAAGTACAGTTTCTGTTTTCTTGGCCTCACAGTGGGGGAAGGTGTTAAATCAGGTAATTAGAGAGCATAGTTAAAAAGTAAATAAGACCACAGGTTCAAATTTTCAATCAATGATTAGATCTGAAGTTATTTCTAATCAAATTGTCCATCTACACTGGTACAAACAGAGAAATGAATGTGAAAATCGACTTGACTCCCTAACAATGCCACCTCTTGTGTGGAATAGTAAAGAGCTTGGGTTCTGGCCTCGGAAGGACCTGAAGCCATAATTTCCCCACCTGTAGGAAATGAGACAGCTAACCTCTCAGAACTTCAGTTCCTGTATCTGTAAAGGGAGAGTAATGATAGTAATCCCAAGCTAGTGGTAGGACGGGGCATCAGCCTAAAGTTCTTAACTCCAAGTGTCTGATCTCTCTGCACCACATACAATCCTAAGAGTTACTCTTGGCAGCACTCCACCTGGAACCATAAACTCACTCCCGTCAATGCCGAGACATTCCTCCATTAAGTGGTGGTGAATGGCATCCCTATCTGGTTCTCAAGATGCCTTTCCTTACACTTCAGATTTCCAATGCATCTGAGCACTGACTGTGGTTTGAACCTTTTTACAACATTTGATAAACAGACAAGCTACCTAGGCACGCACAACAATTTATGGTTTCCCTCAATTTTTTTCAAAGCAGTCCTGCCTTGCTGGAGATATTTTTATAGAAGGTTTGTTAGGTATCTGACTAATTATAAATAAAGTGAGCAAGGATGAACATCTCTGCTTGGCAGAACTACTTGAACCCCTTTGAAAATTATCGCTACATCCATCCGCAGGGAATAATAAAATGCCACGTTTGGCCCAAGATGATTTAAATAAAATAATAGCATTTTTGCTCTTATCAAAGATTGTATTCAAAATGAATTCAGTATCATTAAGAGATGGTTGTTTGGTGCAGTTGAGTTGATTTTGACTCTTGGTGACCCCATATGACACACCCAGAATTGCTCATAGAGTTTTCTTGGCTATAATCTTTACAGGAGAGGATTTCCAAGTCTTTCTTCTGCAAAGCCACTGGGTGGGTTTGAACTGCCAATCTTCTGGTTTGTACCATCAGAGCTCCTAAGTAAGAGGTAAGGTTAAAAAAAAAAAAAAAAAAACAGTTGTCATCAAATCGATTCCAACTCATGGCGACCCCATGTGTTACAGAATAGAACTGCTCCATAGGATGTTCTAGGTTGTGACCTTTTGGACACAGATAGCCAGGCTTTTCTTCCTAGGTGCCTCTGGGTGGGTTCAAACTGCCAACTTTTGTGTTACCAGTTCATCACTTAACCATCTGTGCCACTCAAGGACTCCTAAAGGGTAGGGTACATATGTCTTATTTCTATTTGTTCTAAACTAAATATAAAACATATGTAGATCTTTATCAAGAAAAAAGTAGGCAGTGCAATGTGTTGATGAATTGCTGTAATATTCTGAAAGTGTTTTAGAATGATGCTTCTCTACACAGTAAAACCCAGTGGCATGCTCAAAATATGCAGTACAAATAGAATGTTTGCTCAATAGCAGATCCTTCCCTCTGCTAAGCCTGATGTAAACTTTTTAAAAATATCATGGACAAGATTATTAAATTATGGACTTGAGTTTCAAGATTCTTAACTTATGGCAGAGCAGCAAACAGAAAACAGACAGTGGAAACTAGTCCTATAACCACACTCCAGTATTGCCAGGAATTGAACACACATTCTTCCAGGAGGTGCCAAATCCACGATGTTCCATTCACACATGCCTCCCTCTCCGCCACGGAGGACACGCTGGCAGCAAGTACGTGCACCTGCGATTCCATCATCAAAGCATGGAAATCAATGTGCTGGTTCTTGGAAAGTACAATTTAATTTCAGCATGAAGCCTTTTCTCTTTAAAGAATGTCTTGATTCAGGCTGAATCTTGGCCAAGAATTGCTTCCAAATCCATAAAAATTAAATATAAAAAGTGAATATTGTTTTAAAATTATTCTTTCTAACAACGTCAAGTTTTACATTTTTCATCTGAGATAAAATGCTAATTTTTATTTGAGCGCTTGCAGTGCAATGCTTCTCTTTATATATGGCCTTTCCGGCCTCGGGCTTGTGCTTCTGCCAAGACGATTTGCTAGGCTACAGTCTCTCACTATGTGAATAGAGTGTGTAAAGCCACCCAATAGGATTAAGTGGCTTTGTGGGAATTGGTTGGTTATTACGCACATTAAATGACTGTGGTCTACCAAGAGGATTGGTCAGTTAGTGGTTCTGGTGGGAGGACCATGCCTTGAAATTGAATATAAGGGCCAATCCCACAGAGTTGTGGGGGACCACACTACCATCAAGAAAAACCTAGAACGGAGCATGTCCTTTGTACCCAGGGTCTCTGCACTGAGAACCTCCTAGACCCAGGAGAGAGGGCTGTAATGCTGAAGACAGCAAGAAGCAAGTGCAGCGGAGTCCAGCAGTAGAGAAATAGAGGCAGCAGTACAAGTGGTAGGAACCAGGAGATCAGGCGCAAGGCAGCTGCTGTGATCTTGTTGACCCGTGGGGTGAGAGAGAGCTGAGCGCCTTCGGGCAGGAGGCTTGCTGGCAGAGTGCGGAGCCTCTGGGCACTTGTTGACGTTGGTAAAGTGCTATAACACTTGCCCAAGCAAGACAGAGTCTGAGAGAAGACCCAGTGGCAGGCACATCCAAGAGAAGGACCTACCAGTAGGCACAACCAAAAAGAAGCTGAACTAAGAACTGTATTTCCCAGCCTTCCATTCCATGAGACCATGTAGTTAAGTTTTGGCCAATGAGAGGTGAGTGGAAGGGATATATTCAACTTCTAAGTCACACCCTTGAGGAAAATGGCATGCCTTCCACTCAACTTTCTCTTCTTCCTGCTGGACAGGATGGGGAAGTAATGACAAGCACTGGAGAAGCCATCTTAGACCATAAGTTGAAACCCAGGTGTTGAGCAACTAGAAAAAAGAAGCTAGACTTGGTGCTAACATATCTTTTTTTTTTTTTTTTTTTGCTCAGACTGACAAGAAAGAAAAATAAAGCTTCTATTTTGTTTTAGCAATAATTATGTCTTTAATACCTCAGCTGAGCCATGTTGTAACTAATACAACTATCCCTAGTTTGCTTGTACAGTTGCTTCCAGCAATATGTCACCCATGGAGGTTTATATTACAGAATGATTCAGAATGACTTGGAGGAACCAATTACTATCCTGTCTTGAATAAACAGAGTGGCTAGAAATGGGATAGCCAGTCACTCTTTGCTAACATTCAATAATAATAAGCAAAAGTAAAATTACCTAGATACGGTTTAATCCTTTTGGGTCCTGCTTTTATGCTTTAAGGCAAGAGAAGTTTTTGGCCTGGGCTTAATTTTTTCTACTACTGCCCTGTTGGTACAGTGGTTGAGAGCTACAGCTGTTAACCCAAAAGTCAGCAGTTCGAATCCACCAGCTGCTCTGTGGAAACCCTATAGGGCAGTTCTACTCTGCCCTTTAGGCTCACTGTGAGTCAGAACTGAATCTATGGCAAGAGGTTTAGTTTTTTTTCTTCCTGAGTATTCTACTCTGTGAACAATTCTACCTATGAATTATTAGGCTTTCTAGCCTATGTAATGGGAATCCGCACTATTCCTGGCCGTTTCAGATCCAGAAATTGTTCTCTTGAATCTTTTTGGATGATTCTTTCCCTGGTCTTAGGTGGTCTCTTCACATGGATATACTTATCGATACTTAGGTGATGACTCAAGGGGGACCCTCCTTAGATCTCCAGAGTTCCCTCTTTGTGCAGCTCTCTCTGCTCTGGTACTCTGCCCTACAAATTCTAGATGGCATGGACAGTAGAAATGTTTTAAGAAATAAAGACACTGAGTTTTCCGGTTTTGATAAAAACAATAAACTCATACGTCTAAGAAACCCAAGGGACCCCTATCACATACATAGGGTAAAGAGAGCCATTTTATGACAGTTAATTCAACGAGAATACAACAATCCTAAATGTTTAAACATCTGATAACAGGGCTTAAAAGTACATGAAGCAAAACTAATAGAACTGTAAGAAATTACAGAAAAAATCCACTATTATAGTCAGAGATGTCAACAACCCTGTCTCCATAATTGATGGAATAAATATATGAAAAATCAATAAGGATATAGGTGACCTAAACACATTATCAACTAACTTGACCTAACTGACATTTATTGAACACTTCACCCAACAGCAGCAGAGTATACACTGCTTTCAAGTGCACAAGGAACATTTACCAAGATAAATCATATTCTTGGTCTTAAACCAATTTCAATAAATTTAAAAGATCAAATCACACAAAATATATTCTCTGACCATAATGGAATTAAATTCAAAATCAATAGCAGAAAGATATCTAGAAAATCTACAAATATTTTGAAACTAAATAACATATGTCTAAGCAATAGATGGGCCAAAGAATAAATAAACCAAACCCACTGCCGTGGAGCCGATTCCGACTCATAGCAACCCTATAGGACAGAGTGGAACTGCCCCATAGAGTTTCCAAGGAGCTCCTGGGGGATTCGAACTGCTGACCTTTTGGTTAGCAGCCGTAGCACTTAACCACTATGTCACCAGGGCTTCCAAAGAATAAATAGAAAGGAAAAATAAAAAATATTCTGAACCAAACAATAACAATATTGAAATGGTGTCAAAATTTATGGAATGCAGCTAAAGTCTTACCCTACCCTAAGTAAAGAAATAAAATAAAATTATACCCAAAACAGGTAGAAATTTTAAAAAGGCCAGAGGAGAAAACAAATGAAATGCAAAACAGAAAACAGTAGAGAAAATAAAAAAAACTAAAAGCTGTGTCTTTGAGAAGATCGGTAAAACTGATAAACCTCTAGTTAGATGTAGCAGCAAAAAAGAGAACCGAAACAAATTTCCAATAACAGGAACGACAGAGGTGATATCACTACAGGTTCTACACATGTTAAAAAGGCAATGAGAGGATATTATGAACAACTTTATAAAAATAAATTTGACAACTTAGCCAAATGAAGAAATTCCTAGAAATACACAAACTACCAGAGTTCAGTCAAGAAGAAATTGGTAACCTGAATATTCTTGTATCTATTAAAGAAACAGAATTTCTAGTGAAAAACTTTCCCACAACCTAAACTCCTGGGCCAAACGGCTTCATTGGTGAATCCTGCCAACCATTTAAGGAACAAATAATATGAATTTTGTACAAACTCATGCAGAAAATTGGAGACAAGGAAATATTTCCCAATTCATTGTAGGACACTGTAATTACTCTGATACCAAAACCAGGCAAAAAATATTATGAGAAAAGAAAACTACAGACCAATCTCTCTAATGAACACAGACACAAAAAATCGTAGCACAATCTTAGCAATTGAAATCCAGCAATATATAAAAAAGGAAAATACATCATAACAGGGCAGGGCTTATTCTGCCAAGGCAAGACTGGTTTAAGTTGTGAAAATCAGTGTAATTCAAACTAATGATGGAAAAGCCATACGTCCAGCCCAACAGAGGAAGATAAAGTACTTCAGAAAACCCAACACTTGTTCCTGATAAAAACTCTTAGCAAACTAGAAATGAAAAGAAGCGTGAGAGTCAGACAAAAGGCACCTACAAAAAAATTGTAGCTGACATGATTTTAAAGGTTGAAAAGGCGTGAATTTTTCCCTATAAGATCAGGAACAAGGCAAGGATGTCTGCTCTCACCATTTCTATTCCACATTGTACTAAAGGTTCAGTCAGTGAAATAAGACAAGAAAAAGAAATTAAAGGCAAATGGATGTCAAGAAAGAAATAAAACTGTCTTTATTTGAATGACTGAGCAGAAAAGGCTATGAAATCGACAACAGCCCTGCTAGAATACCCTGCAGTTTTCTGCAAGTAACCCCCCCGCCCCCCTTCTGCCTCTGTTTGCCAACCACTCTGCACTGGAGCTGTTTCCATAAGTGCACTATGCTTTTTTTTTTTTTTTTTTTTACAGAAACATGTAAGAAAAGAACTGGTACTTCTGAAAACACCTCAGAGGGGAAGGGAGTGGCTGGCAGACAAACATAGACGGTGCACATTATTTGCACAAAAATATGTGTAGTAAGTGAGTTTAGCAGATTACAGGATACAATACCCATATAAGAAATCATTTTTATCTTACTAGAAAGAAAGGATCAGAAACGAAAAATAACAATACCGTTTACAATACCATGAAAAACAATAAACACTTAGGGATAAATATGTCAAATGATGTGCCAGACCTACGAAATGACAACTGTACAATGTTGCCGAATGAAATTAAAGAAGACTTAAATTAGTGGGGAGATACACTGTATCATGGATTGAAATTTTCACTGGTGCTGAGATGATGATTCTCCCCAAGCAGACCTATAGATCTGATACAATCCCAATCAAAACCAGAGCAGGATTTTTGGAATAAATTTAACAATTTTAAATTCATTAAAAAACATAACACGCAGGTGCTGGTAGTGTAGACGGTAGTACATGTGGTGGTGGTGGGACAGCTTATGGTGGGACCGGTGGTGGTGGGACAGGTGGTGGCAGCAGAGGTGGAGGCGGCGGCAGAGGTGGAGGTGGCGGCAGAGGTGGAGGTGGCGGCAGAGGTGGAGGTGACAGTAGAGGTGGAGGTGGCAGAAGAGGTGGTGTCAGTAGAGGTGGAGGTGGCAGTAGAGGTGGAGGTGGCAGAAGAGGTGGTGTCAGTAGAGGTGGAGGTGGCAGTAGAGGTGGAGGTGTCAGTAGAGGTGGAGGTGGCAGTAGAGGTGGAGGTGGCAGTAGAGATGGAGGTGGCAGCAGAGGTGGTGGTGGCAGTAGAGGTGGTGGTGTCAGTAGAGGTGGAGGTGACAGTAGAGGTGGTGGTGGCAGTAGAGGTGGAGGTGGCAGAAGAGGTGGTGTCAGTAGAGGTGGAGGTGGCAGCAGAGGTGGTGGTGGCAGTAGAGGTGGTGGTGGCAAAAGAGGTGGTGTCAGTAGAGGTGGAGGTGGCAGTAGAGGTGGAGGTGGCAGCACAGTTGGTGGCAGTAGAGGTGGAGGTGGCAGCAGAGGTGGAGGTGGCGGCAGAGGTGGAGGTGGCAGTAGAGGTGGAGGTGTCAGTAGAGGTGGAGGTGTCAGTAGAGGTGGAGGTGGCAGTAGAGGTGGAGGTGGCAGTAGAGGTGGAGGTGGCAGAAGAGGTGGAGGTGGCAGAAGAGGTGGTGTCAGTAGAGGTGGAGGTGGCAGTAGAGGTGGAGGTGGCAGTAGAGGTGGAGGTGGCAGAAGAGGTGGTGTCAGTAGAGGTGGAGGTGACAGTAGAGGTGGAGGTGGCAGTAGAGGTGGAGGTGTCAGTAGAGGTGGAGGTGGCAGCAGAGGTGGAGGTGGCAGTAGAGGTGGAGGTGTCAGTAGAGGTGGAGGTGTCAGTAGAGGTGGAGGTGGCAGCAGAGGTGGTGGTGGCAGTAGAGGTGGTGGTGGCAGAAGAGGTGGTGTCAGTAGAGGTGGAGGTGGCAGCAGAGGTGGTGGCAGCAGAGGTGGTGGTGGCAGTAGAGGTGGAGGTGGCAGCACAGTTGGTGGCAGTAGAGGTGGAGGTGGCAGCAGAGGTGGAGGTGGCGGCAGAGGTGGAGGTGGCAGCAGAGGTGGTGGTGGTGGCGGTAGAGGTGGTGGTGGCGGTAGAGGTGGTGGTGGCAGTAGAGGTGGAGGTGGCAGCAGAGGTGGAGGTGGCAGCAGAGGTAGAGGTGTCAGTAGAGGTGGAGGTGTCAGTAGAGGTGGAGGTGGCAGCAGAGGTGGTGGTGGCAGTAGAGGTGGTGGTGGCAGAAGAGGTGGTGTCGGTAGAGGTGGAGGTGACAGTAGAGGTGGTGGTGGCAGTAGAGGTGGAGGTGGCAGAAGAGGTGGTGTCAGTAGAGGTGGAGGTGACAGTAGAGGTGGAGGTGGCAGTAGAGGTGGAGGTGTCAGTAGAGGTGGAGGTGGCAGTAGAGGTGGAGGTGTCAGTAGAGGTGGAGGTGGCAGCAGAGGTGGTGGCAGCAGAGGTGGTGGTGGCAGTAGAGGTGGAGGTGGCAGCAGAGGTGGTGGTGGCGGCAGAGGTGGAGGTGGCAGCAGAGGTGGTGGTGGCGGTAGAGGTGGTGGTGGCGGTAGAGGTGGTGGTGGCAGTAGAGGTGGAGGTGGCAGCAGAGGTGGAGGTGGCAGCAGAGGTAGAGGTGTCAGTAGAGGTGGAGGTGGCAGCAGAGGTGGTGGCAGCAGAGGTGGTGGTGGCAGTAGAGGTGGAGGTGGCAGCACAGTTGGTGGCAGTAGAGGTGGAGGTGGCAGCAGAGGTGGAGGTGGCGGCAGAGGTGGAGGTGGCGGCAGAGGTGGAGGTGGCGGTAGAGGTGGAGGTGGCAGTAGAGGTGGAGGTGGCAGTAGAGGTGGAGGTGGCGGCAGAGGTGGAGGTGACGGTAGAGGTGGAGGTGGCGGTAGAGGTGGAGGTGACGGTAGAGGTGGAGGTGGCGGTAGAGGTGGAGGTGGCGGCAGAGGTGCAGGTGACGGCAGAGGTGGAGGTGACGGCAGAGGTGGAGGTGACAGCAGAGGTGGAGGTGGCAGCAGAGGTGGAGGTGACAGCAGAGGTGGAGGTGACAGCAGAGGTGGAGGTGGCAGCAGAGATGGAGGTGACGGTAGAGGTGGAGGTGGCGGTAGAGGTGGAGGTGGCGGTAGAGGTGGAGGTGGCGGTAGAGGTGGAGGTGGCGGTAGAGGTGGAGGTGACAGTAGAGGTGGAGGTGGCAGTAAAGGTGGAGGTAGTACTATAGGTGGTGCTGGCAGTTTGGACGTGGAATAACCATTGCAAAAGAACCACAAATATGGAGAATTCATATAACCTGACTACAAGACTGGCTATAAACCTAATGTGATCATGACAGTTTGGTGATAGAATCCATATAAACAAAAATATCAGTGAAGCAGAATAGAAATCCCAGAAGTAGATCATACATGTATGGAAAATGGATTTTTAATGAAGTTGCCAAAATGATTCAATGGAGAAAGGATAGCCAAACAATTGGATATTCACACACAAAATAATGAACTTCTATTTGTACCTCGTACCCTAAAGAGAAACTAACTCCAGATGGATCGTAGGCTAAATGTAAAACCTAAAATTATAAACATCTACTAATTACAAGCTATAATCTTTTTTAAAATCAATTTAATTTTGAGATACACACACACGTACATACATTTCATTCTTCGTTTTCAACTTCTCCGTAATCTTTTATTCTAAAAACAAAACTATTAAAAAATGGGAGTCCTTAGTTTCCATATTTTTGTAAATTCTTCTGAATTTTTCTCTCAATAGTATGTGTTTATATATACATCCCCTGACACATCTGTCAGTTTGTCATACTGTGGGGGCTTGTGTGTTGCTGTGATGCTGGAAGCTATGCCACCAGTATTCAAATACCAGCAGGGTCATCTATGGAGGACAGGTTTCAGCTGAGCTTCCAGGCTAAGGCAGAGTAGGAAGAAGGACCTGGCAGTCTACTTCTGAAAAGAATTAGCCAAAGAAAACCTTATGAATAGCAGCAAAACATTGTCAGATATAGTACTAGAGGATGAGCCCTTCGGTTAAAAGGACTCAAAAGACAACTGGGGACGAGCTGCCTCCTCAAAGCACAGTCAACCTTAGTGATGTGGATAGAGTCAAGCTTTCCAGACCTTCGTTTGCTGATGTGGCACTATTCAAAACGAGGAGAAACAGCTGTAAACATCCATTAATAATCAGAACATGGAATATACAAAGTATGAATCTAGGAAAATTAAAAATCATCAAAAATGAAATGGAATACCTAAATGTCAATATCCTAGGCCTTAGTGAACTGAAATAGACTGGTATTGGCCATTTTGAATTGGACAGTCATATGGTCCGCTGTACTGGGAATGACAAATTGAAGAGAAAAGGCATTGCATTCGTTGTCAAAAAGAACATTTCAAGATCTATCCTGCAGTACAATGCTGCCAGTGATAGGGTAATATCTGTATGCGTACAAGGAAGACCAATTAATATGTCTATTTTTCAAATTTACACACCAACCTCTAACACCAAAGAAGAAGAAATTGAAGATAGTTACCAACTTCTGCGGTCTGAAATTGATTGAACTTGCAATTAGGATGCATCGATAATTATAGTGATTGGAGTGTGAAAGTTGGAAACAAAGAAGAAGGATCGGTAGTTGGAAAATATGGCCTTGGTGATAGGAGCGATGCCAGAGATCACATGATAGAATTTTGCAAGACAAACGACTTCATTGCAAATATGTTTTTCCACCAACATAAACAGTGACTATGGACCTTGCCAGATGGAATACACAGCAATCAAGTCTACTGCATCTGTGGAAAAAGATGATGGAAAAGCTCAGTATCATCAGTCAGAACAAGGCCAGGAGCCAACCGTAGAACAGACCATCAATTGCACATATGCAAGTTCAAGTTGAAACTGAAGAAAGTTAGAACAAGTCCATGAGAGCTAAAGTATGACCTTGAGTACATTCACCTGAATTTAGAGACCATCTCAAGAACAAATTTGACGCGTTGAACACTAATGACTGAAGACCAGACAAGTTGTAGAATGATGTCAAGGGCATCATATGGGAAGAAAGAAGAGGTCATTAAAAACCCGGGAAAGAAAGAAAGGACTAATATGGATGCCAGAAGAGACTCTGAAATTTGCTCTTGAACATTGAGCAGCTAAAGCAAAAGGAAGAAATGATAAAGTAAAAGAACTGAACAGTAGATTTCAAAGAGCAGTCCAAAAAGACAAAGTAAAGTATTATAATGATGACATGCAAAGACCTGGAGATGGAAAACCAAAAGGGAAGAACTCGCTCGGCATTTCTCAAGCTGAAAGAACTGAAGAAAAAATTCAAGACTGGAGTTGCAATATTGAAGGATTCGACGAGGAAAATATTACACAACACAGGAAGCATCGAAAGAAGATGGAAGGAATACACAGAGTCACTATACCAAAAAGGATTGGTGGATGTTCAACTATTTCAGGAGGTCACGTATGTGCAGGAACCAATGGTACTGAAGGAAGAAATTAAAAGACGCGTTGCGCTGGGCAAATCTGCTGCAAAAGACCTCTTTAAAGTGTTGAAAAGCAAAGATGTCACCTTGAAGACTAAGGTGTGCCTGACCCAAGCCATGGTGTTTTCAATCGCCTCCTATGCATATGAAAGCTGGATAATGAATAAGGAAGACTGAAGAAGAATTGATGCCTTTGAATTGTGGTGTTGGAGAAGAATATTGAATATACCGTGGACTGCCAAAAGAAGGAACAAATCTGTCTTGGAGGAAGTACAGCCAGAATGCTCTTTAGGAGCAAGAATGGTGAGACTACGTCTCACATACTTTGGACATGTTATCAGTAGGGATCAGTCCCTGGAGAAGGACAGCATGCTTGGTAAAGTAGACAGTCAGCAAAAAAGAGGAAGACTCTCAGCAAGATGGATTGACACAGTGGCTCAAGAGTGGGCTTAAGCATAATAAGATTGTGTGGATGGCGCAGACCGGGCAGTGTTTCATTCCGTTGTTCTAGGGGTCATTATGAGTCGGAGCCAACTCAATTGCACCTGATAACAACATATATAAACCACTGCCTTTGAGTCGATTCTAACTCATAGAGACTGTAAGGACGGAGTAGAACTGCCCATACGGTTTCCAAGGAGCAGCTGGTAGATTTGAACTGCTGACTTTTTGGTTAGGGTTCACAACACATATTTGGCGGGGGGGGGGGGGGGGGGGGGGGCGGGTATAATTCAATCCATTACACCGGCCTACGCATCATTCTCCTCAACAGCACAATAGAAATAATAAGGGTACTCCAGGAGGGATTTTCTTGGTCTCCTTCCCTGGTATAGAACTGGTCAGGAAAGAAGCTGCCCTGCCAGGAACTACATTCTCTGGTCCCAGTGCACCTAGTGGGCTCGTGTGCTTAGTTTTCAACTAGTTCAATAAAACGTGAGCCGAAACAGGGAGCATTACTTCCTGCTAACGTGGTTTGGAAGTAGGTGCACTTCTCCACCTGCTCTACCCCATTTACCAGCTAGATGTCAATGCCCGGAGCATCCTTGGAGGTCAGTTGTTAGAGATGGAGGAGCAATGGGATGGAAGAAGCCCATGTCCCTCAGCTCTCCATTTGGAGGAGAGCTGCCTGCTCATGCTTATACTGAACTTGGATCGGTAAATAAACGTCTATTGTGTCTGGAGTTCGTTAGAGTGGTTAGAAGGAGCCTTGGTGGTGCAGTGGTTAAGTGCTTTGCTCCTAACCGAAAGGTCAATAGTTTGAACCCACCAGCTGCTTTGCGGGAGAAAGATGTGGCAGTCTGCTTCTGTAAAGATTACAGCCTTGGAAACCCTGTGGGCCAGTTCTACTCTGTCCTATGGGGTAGCTATGAGTTGAATAGACTCCACGGAAATGGGTGTATACAGTACAATCACTCATTGTTTAATTGTTTATTGTATATAATTTATGCACTGAAAAATAGTGATTGAACACCTACTGTTTGCCAGGCACTGGGGAAACAAAGATGAGTAAGATAAGGTCTTCGCCCCCAAGTTTCTCACAGCAGTAGAAAATTCTGCAGCTTAGATGCCTCCTGTGTCTTCCATATTGATCATCCCAAGACCAAGCATAAGGTGAGCATTTAAAAATTTACCTGCCCAGGAATATATTTGAAAAACAGAGCCACAAACCAGATTTGTGCAGTGTTCGCCCATTCTGTCTCAATCCTCATTCTTACATGCTGAAATCATCCCCAGTGGAAACCTCATATCTACGTCTGCTCTGAGAATTTCAGAGTGGTGCTTCCCTGCAGGTACAGAGACTCCCAGTCTTTCTGGATATCAGGTGTTTCTTTCCCCAAAAGAATGTTCCACCATTTGGTTCTGCTCTGCAAAGAGATGTAGGGCATTAAAGCACAAAGGAGATAAAAACAGGAAGAAGAGTCGATTTAGGAAATCACTTAGTAGTTGCCTTAGGAGTTGCACATGGAATATACAAGATGAAAGAAAGTGAAGACACAATCACTTTTAATAGTCCCTTGGAAAAGCTCCATCTCCAAATGTCCTTCCCTCGTGTTGCTATTTGTTGAATGTTTGCAAAGCTGACTAAGAGTGTTTTATGCTAATTGGCTTATCTGACAACCCTTTATCATTTGAAATTAATAGACGGCCTAGTATATACAAGGTTAATGGAATATCTTCTCCACCTCAGATTTGCAACTTGGCGTTTTCCCCAAAACACAGCTTTCATCTTTATCTAAGTGGTTGTGTCTATAAAGTCTTCTAAGAAAGGCACGCTGTCTAATCCCATCAGCCTATTTGTGAAACGTTCTGGAGGGAAATCGTTACACTGTCGCTGTAGAAGCCGTTCTGCTCTTGGCATGATTTGATATCCTCTTAGTGTGATGGGGAGACGGCAGCCTGATGTGCCAAATGCCAAGCAATAGCTGGCCCCATACTAACCCCACTTCTTTTCCAGCCTTTTGGGATGATGCCGTCTGAGAAAAGAAAAGCTTAGTGTGGAGTAGAACCAAATGCCGCCTTAAGAGACAGTGGACACTCTCCCTCCTCTCTTCCTGCTTCTCCCTCCACGAACACAGGCTGAGAAGGTGACACTTGAAGAGGAAATATGAAAATGTCATAAGTAGAAAGGCTTTTGGCTGAAGGAAGGTATTATGATTTGAATTGTGTCCCTCAAAAGATATGTTGAAGTCCTACCATTGCCATAAAGTTGAAGACATACGAGTTGCCATGAAGATGACTCCAACTCATGGCAACTACACGTATGTTAGGGTAGAACTGTTCTTCACAGAGTGTTCAATGGCTGATTTTTCAGTAGATCTCCAGGCCTTTCATCCGTGGTGCTTTGGATGGACTCAATCCTCCAACCTTTCAGTTAGCAGCTGAATGTGTTAACCCATTTGTACCACCCAGGGACTCCCCGAACTTCATGACCATTGGAAATTGGGTCTTTTGAAGATGTTGTTAGTAAAGTTAACATGCATTCGTACTGGGGTAGGGTATCCTAATCCAATCTGAGTGGTGTCCTATAAGAGAGGAAAGACACAAAGAGATGCAGAGGGAAGAACCCCACATGACATTTTGCTGAAGCTATGCTGCAGACACAAGCCAAGGAATGCCTGTGGGTACCAGAAGATGAAAGAGACAAGATAGTATCTTCCCCTAGAGGCTTCAGAAAGAGCATGTCCCTGCTGACACCCTGAATTCAGATTTCTTGCTTCCAGAACTGAGACAATAGGTTTCTGTTGTTTAAAGCCACCCACTTTGTGGTATTCTGTTATGGAAGCCTTAGGAAGCCTAACACAGGAAGTTTCCATGTACCTGTGGATATCTGTAAGGGGCAAGATGGGAGGAGCCGAGAGGGTAGGGGAAGTGAGGGGAGGGGAGGGATGGGGAGGAGATGAGAGGAGAGAGGTGGTGTAGTTGTTAGGTGCTGTTGAGTGACTTCCGACTCACAGTGGCCCTATGTACAACAGAATGAAACACTGCCTGGTCCCGTGCCAATCCTCCCAATCATTGTCATGCTTGAGCTTATTGTTGGAGCCACTGTGTCAATCCATCTCATTTAAGGTCTTCCTCTTTTTCACTGACCAGGCATGATATCTTTCTCCAGGGACTGGTTCCTCCTGATAACAGGTTCAAAATATGTGGGATGAAGTCTTGCCATCCTTGCTTTTAAGGAGCGTTCTGGCTGTACTTCTTCCAAGACAGATTTGTGCGTTCTTTTGGCAGTCCATGTTATATTCAGTATTTTTCACCGACATCATAATTCAAAGGCATCAATTCTTCTTCAGTCTTCCTTATTCATCGTCCAGCTTTCACATGCATGAGAGGCATGTGAAGATTGAAAACATCATGGCATGGGTCAGGCACACCTTAGTCCTTACTTTGCCAAGCATGATGTCCTTCTCCAGGGACTGATCCATCCTGATAACATGTCCAAAGTACGTGAGACAAAGTCTCTCCATCCTCACTTCTAAGGAGCATTCTGGCTGCATTTCTTCCAAGACAGATTTCAGGGAATGGTGACCTTTATTCCCTGATGTCCAGTCATAAAACCATTGTTTGATGTATTTTGTCAATTTTTTGGTCATTTCAGGTGTGGAATAAATCTAGTTCTCGTTACTCCATCTAGTCTAGAAGCAGCAATCTGGTCAATACCCATTTTGTCAACATCCATGAAAAGTCCATTTAAAACCTGGATTGGAATCACTTCGAATCCATACATTATTTGGAGAAAAATGGACACTATTGTGATACTGAGTCTCTTCTCAATTTTTAAGTTTTTTATGATTTTACCTATACAAGTCTTGCACAGTTTGTGTTAGATTTATTCTTGGTAACTTTTATCTTTGCCTGCTACTGCAAAAGCTATCTTTTCAAAAATTAATTTTCTTAAAAATATTTTCTATAGTGTTTTAGAGCTAGTATTTTGGAATATAATTTATTGATATGTGTTGATCTTATGCTGAACTTTCTTATGAAATTCTAATAGATATTCTAGTACCTATAGATTCTTTCACGTTTTGTACGTACATAGCTTTATCATCTGTGAGTTATTACACTTTTTTCCTTCTTTCCATCCAGTTTCTATACCTTTCCCTAGTCCCTCCCTTCCTTCCCCTTTTTTTCTTTTTCCTTGTATCTTACTGCCCTAATCTGAATTTCCAGTTCAGTGCTCAGAAACAGTGGTGATGGCAGGCCTCCTCGTCTCGTTTCTAATTTCAAAGAAAATGTTTCTAACATTTCGCCAGTTTGAGGTTTGCTATAGATTTTTGTAATGTAGTCTTTATTGGGTTTTTCTGCTGAGCTTAAATATTTATTGAAACACTTGAAACATGAAAAGCACTGTGCTAGGTGCTATGAAGCCAACGAAGATACACAAGACATGACTCCTACCTTCCAGAATCTGACGGAATCTGTAGAGACATGACGCACATACCAATAACTCTGATGCAAAGCAGATTGAGAAGAACCAAATGAAACACACAAATCAAGACTTAAGATATTGTACCATCTTTGCGAAGGATTCAAGTCAATAAATAAATACTGAGTCTGTGCAAGGGTCAGGGGAAGCTCTATTAGAGGGGTTATTTCACTCATAGAAAAGTTTTAAAAATTAAATGAATAAACTCTTAGGTTAGTGTTAAGAGTAAGCTTGTGTTCAGTACTTTGATACTTTAACTATTTAACTCTTAAAACCCTGCATATTTAAGAAGAGGTTTTAAAGGGTAGTTTAATTATAAAAAAGAAAAACCCACAGGACACTGACTATAGTATTGTGGGAAATATTATTTTAGGGAAGAAAGATCAGCCACAAAGGTACATTTTAGGCCCAAATTTAAGAAACAGAATGGAGGCATAGAGTTACAATGCTATCTTTGGAAAATTCTGCTCATAAATACCTGTTTTTTAGTGCCTTTAGAACTTTGGTATTTTTTGTAGTTTTGTAGTTAAATTTAATTCTGTAAGTTGCAAGGAAAAAAGTCTTCTAAGGCCTGTATAAAGCCACTTTGTGTATAATTTTCTCTTGGTAGATATTTACAGATGACATGATTACACCTCCTTCTGGAAAACCTTAAAAAAAAGTAAGCATTTATTTTCCTAAATCATTTGTGCTTGGCAGTGTTCCGTATATATTACCATATAGGGTGAAGAGAGCCTTCTTTAAGTGTTTCCCGTATAAAATGTATTTCTATCTTATTATTTTTGTATTTTATAGCTAAAATTTTGTCGGATTCAGTTGTGTGTGAAAAGTCGGAAAAGGTGGGGCCTTATGCTCTGAAGTGAAAATGATACTAGAGAAAAACTCAGGATGGGAACAATCAACAGTGAGTGAAGAGAGACGAGCTAGAAGGGTCTGCTAGACTGGGTCCGTAGGAAGTCACTCGTGACCCTAGTGAGACCATTGGCAGGAAAGTGGTGGGAAAGTCCCAGCCCTGTTGAGGCGGGTGAAGAGAAGGCGGGAAGAGGAGACAGCAGCATAGACAACTCTCTCCAGGAGTGAAGCTGCTGCCATCTCATCTCAGATCCCCTCAGGGGAGCTGCAGTGTCTTAAATCAGTAGCTGCCAAATGGCGGTTGTTGGTCCCACACAGATCCACAACAAAGTTTTCACCGGTCCAAGTCAAAGTGAGAAAAATACTAAGTAGTAAGTTGTCCGTAAAGCTAAAACTACTCAGTTTAAAGAATTGGCTTTTATTCTGAGATTACGGTCTTCCAAAATATTCTGCCCTTTCTGGTGGAGGGTAGGGTGGGGATGGAGGTGGAAAAAGTGTGTGAGACATCCTTTCCCCTATGAAATGATGGGAAAAGGAGCTATAACTTTTTAGTTATTGTTGCTTTTATGTTTTTTAAAAATGTTCTTAGTACAATCTTAAAAGTTCAGTTTCTTGCAAATTTGTTTCTGCTTTTCTAATTATTTCATTTTTGCTGACCTGAGACTTCAAAAGTCTTGGAATCAGATTTCTTTACTTAGAAAAAAATGCTAGACCCTGCATTTTTGGAAGAATTTTGCATTCTTTTGAAAGAATATAAATTCCGAATAAATCTTGAAAGCCTACTCGTAGTTTGCATTGTCTTGTTAGAGAGATTATAAAACAATTTTTAAAAAGCATCCTACTAAGTATTTTGTTCATGGAAAAGGCATTATAATAAACTGGTTTCTGTAAAGAATATAAACCATTGTATTCTTCTATTTTCTTATAAGAAGTTCAAAGAACCCTGCGAAGTAGTTATCTTCATCAATGAATTGTCAGCCATAACTGTGTCTCATTTCAAATGCTTGGAATATATGATTAAGTTGTAGAATTAAGTTGCTATGGAGTCAATTCCAACTCATAGTGACCCTGAAGGACAGAGTAGAACTGCCACATAGGGCTTCCAAGGAGCGGCTGGTGGATTCACACTGGTGAGCTCTTAACCACTGTGCCACCAGGGCTCCATTAAGTTGTAGAGGATCGAACACTCAGCAGTGGGTAATGGGTAGGAATTGTACCACCTGGATTTTTGATCTGGACTCTCTATGTACCTAAATGCATAGGTTTTGGAGTTATAGTTGGGGATAGAGATAATAAGTGAGTAAGCAAGTGAATTAATAAAATAATTGTATGTTTTGAAAAGTGGTGAGAGGAAAATAACTAGGGTGCCAGGGAGTAACCAGGAGGATCTATGTCCCAGCTAGAGTGGTCAGAGAAGGCCTGAGCAAACAGCGAGCACAAAGCTCTTGAGGTGTGAAAGAGCTTGACCTAAACTAGATCCCAGAGAAGGCTAGCTGGGTGGAATAAGCAATGGGATAAAGTTAGACATGTAGGCAGGGACCAGAATTCACAGGGCCTTGTAGGCCATGATAAGCAGTTGGGATTTTAGTCTACGTGTAATGAAATGCCATTGAAGCATTTTAAGCAGGAGAAAGCATGATCAAATCTATATTTTAAGATTGGTCTGGCCATGTGCGGACTGGGTTGTTGGCGAGAGGATCAAGAATGGAAGGAGGGCTCCAGTGAGAAGCTCCTGCAGCAGTCAAGGCCAGTGACAATTGAACGGTGAACTAAGATGGAAGATGAAATAGATATACTTTGGATACAGGAATAAGAGGACTGGCAGATGCATTTGACTTTGAGAAGAGGCAAAGGAGGATGTCAGGATGACCCCCAGGTGTCTGGTTTTAGTAACCAGGTAGATGGTAGGGCCATTTCCTGAAATGGAGGAAGTGGGGGCATTGGGAGTATATAATGCTGCCGCTTGGTGCTATGGTGGAAAACTCTTTGGTCCCTTTTGACTTCTTCAGTTGGATTTGGCAAGGAATGGTCCAGGTGGAGTGGTCAGGAAGATATTTAGATATGAGTCAGGGCTCAGAGCAGAGGTCTAGGTAGAGATATAAGTTGGAGAATCGCCATTCCACAAATGACCTTCGAAGTCATGGAAAAGATGAGGTCTTAGGGAAAAAGTGTCCATGGAGAAGAAGGCGGGGAACTAAGCTGGGAGGAATCCCAGCATTTAAAGGGCCTGCCAAGTAAGGTGAGACCCCTTCATATTTCTTTACTCTTTATCTCTATTTGTGATAGTTTTTCTCCATGAAGAGTGCAGCCAAGAGGGAGCCAATGAGAACCAGGCTTTATTCTTCATCCCTGACTTGCTCTTGCAGGGGTCCCGGTAAGTCTCCCCTTACAGGAGTTTCCTCTGCTACACAAAAAGGCCTCTGTGGGAGCAGCCACTGCCTACCTTACAAGGCTTAGTGAGAAGTGTCAAGACGGACTTAAGCTCAGGCACAAAGATTTACATTCAAATGCCAGCCGTTTTCCTCGGTCTTTGTGAATAGTCCAGGTTCTTTGTATCTGGAGCCTTTAGACACAGCAATAACGCAAACGGAATCAAAATCATCATTCATATTATTAACAAGCACTTTTGAGTAATGTTTTGAGTAAGTGCCTAATAAAGTTTAAGAAATAAAAGGAACTCATGTTTATTAAAGAGGAATTACTAGGTTTCCATTCATAAGCTTCAATATCCTGCTTAATGGATTCCATACAACATAACGTAGAAATTCGGTGAATGAATTACGGTGAAACAGTCCACGAAAATTATATAGTTTCCTTTTTTTATTGTTTGGCCCCCTCCATGAAATAACAATGAGGAGTGTGGCTTGAATAAAGCCATTTCTTAGAACAGAATGAAAGCGTTAGGCGGATGCTGACTGGCAAGAGCTTCAGAACCTTTTCGGTCGGAATCTGCCCCCTGGTGGAGGTTGTGAGTAAGACACTGTAGAGGAAAAACCCTTCCCAGCACCTTGTGAGAGAAGAGAGGGTGGGGAAGGCTAAGGAGACACAGAGCAAGGGTTCCAAAGCTTGTTGACCACATTTTGTAAAGAGATGCATTAAGACGGCACTTCCTCAAAAGGGGAAGCGAGTCTAGCGAGTGGAAAGGACTGGGCTACTTAAGCTCCCAGCCTTAGGTTCTAGAAAACTGGATCATTCGTGATGCATTTGTGAATGAGAAAGCCCCCGAATGAGGCATTGTGGAGTGATGGGTAGTGCGTTGTCTCTGAGCTCAGCCGACCTGAGTGCACATCTTGGCTTGTTAGTAGCTGTGTGATTTTCAGGGTCAATTTGTCGTTCTCTAACCTTCAGATGCCTCCATCTGTAAAATGGAGTAGTGACAGCATCATCTCAGGGTTGTTGCAGAGGACAAAGAAACTCGTGTATAGAAAGTACTGTTAGTGGAGTGTCTGATGTACTAAAACAGCTAGGACTATGGCCTGTCGGCAAACTTGCAGCGAAAGACCTCTTCAAAGTGTTGAAGAGCAAAGACATCACCCCGAGGACTAAGGCGTGCCTGACCCCAGCCATGGTGTTTGTAATCACCTCGTATGCATGTAAAAGCTAGACAAAGAATAAGGAAGAATGAAGAAGAACTGGTATCTTTGAATTATGGTGTTGGCGAAGAATATCGAATATACCATGGACTGCTGGAAGAATGAATAAATCTCTCTTGGAAGAAGTATAGCCAGAGTGTTCCTTGGAAGCAAGGATGGTGAGACTTCGTCTCACGTACTTTGGACACATTATCAGGACAGACCAGCCCCTGGAGAGGGACATCATGCTTGGTAAGGTGGAGAGACAGATTGACACGTGGCTGCAACAATTGTGAGGATGGTGCAGGACCAGGAAACGAGGTGCCACTGGATTCACATGCCAGGTGTGTGTGGCCAAAGGTGTCCACACACACTGGGATCAGCATGAATAATTTGTTTTTACTCTAGTCGAGTTTGCAACCCGTGGCTAACCGAGAGGTTAGTGGTTCGAACCCACCCAGTGGCTCTGTGAAAGAAAGGCCTGGCAATCTCCTTCTGTAAAGATTAGAGCTGAGAAAATCCTATGGAGCAGTTCTACTCTGTAACGCATGGGGTCGCCATGAGTTGGAATCAACTTGATGACAATGAGTTTTTTTGTTTGTAATTGAGGCGATGTCAATCAAAAGATGGGTAGTTGAATGAGTGGGGCTGGTCGGGTGGGCAGTACCAGCAGGATTTAACTTTCCATGAGTGACGGGCAAAGGCAGAAATGGGATATCAAGCCAGGGCCCAACAATGGTCATAGGCTTACGGGAACCCAGAAGAGCTATGTTCCAGGAGAGCATTTCCACTCAAGTGGTGATAGGGCGCCAACGGGCAAACATGGAACAGCAAGATAATTATAGAACATTTTCTGAACCTTGCTTTAAAAACACAGCAGTGTTTGCATTTTAATTCTCTGAAATGTGCTGCCAAAATTCAGGTATTTGAAAATGTCAACAAGTTCTGACTCAACTAAGAATCTCAAGCTGGGAAGAGCGGATAACAGAGAAGGAGAAGGGGCAGGCGTATGTGTCTTCGGCCATGTCAGTGGTGTGTCTGGGGCCCGTCCTGTTCACCACACCTGAAAAGCTCACCCTCCTTTAGAAGGAAACCTCAGCGAGTGGTGCTGCTGGATGGCGCTGCCCACCTCTCTCGCTTAATGCCAGTGTCCACAGCTGGATTTTAAATGCAATTTTTGTGGAATAGTTATCAGAATAGTGAATTCCATTTCAATTAACACTTGGAAGTTGTTGCCTTTTCTTTCTCTTTAATCACAATAAGAAGTAAGTTTCCTTTGCTTTCACATATCACAAAATGGTAGCTCAATAAGAATTTATTCTAATGAATGTTATGAAATAAAACTAACCGGTTTCATCGTTCTAATAACTAGTATTGGGTTCCCATGGCTTCCACCACGTCCGTGGCAGCCTCCTGGCTTCCCTTGGCTGGCTCCTCGGCCTCTTTCTGGCACTCTACAATCCTTCTCCTCTTTGGCTTGCTGCGTTTCCCACATCACCAGTTTGTACTTCTGTGTAACTCACATTTTCTGTTTTGTATTTTTGGATCTGGACTGACAAAAAAGAAAAAACAGGAGAGAAAAATCCCCAAACAGTGGTCAGCCATGTGTCCGTGCTCGGGAACTCTGACCTGGGGTGTCATCGCCATTCTTTAAATCTTCTATTCATTTTTTCTCATCATCCCATCACATTCTTGATGGTGTCTGGGTCTGACCCATTACTGCCCCCAGGTTGCCAGAACCAATGACATCACTGCCCACGCTCAGGAAATCACACCCCACCACCCCTTACTTTAGAAGATCCAGGGTAAGTCTCCATGGATTTTTCTTGTCCACGACAAACTAATTTTTGTTGCCACTATTTACTCCTATTCTTGTATATCTCTGGGGGACGCATCCCTTCCTTTTTGACAAGGCTGGCCTTACACTCGGCTGCTTTCGTCCTGTCCCTAAGAGCATTCTCCAGTGCTCTGCTCCATCAATTATCTGCTTTTTCCATTCTGCTTCCTTTATTCTTCTTTCTTCTCTGTTGTGTCCCAAGTCTACCTAGCTACCATTCAATTTCCACTTTTCTTTCAAACTTCTTGAGGTAGATCTCTGTGCATGTCGCTATGACCACTGTCCTTGCAATCTAGGTGGGACCCATCACTCTTCTACAAGTGTTTACTTGAGGGCCGACAAGGACCTCTCTTCTGACCTTATTTTTCTTTACCTCTCTTGGAGATTTCGAATGGCTGACCATCCTCTCTTCCTTGACACTCCTCTCCTCCCTGCTGCTCACACAATCCTGCCCACCCTGAGTGCTTTCTTTCTGCTTTTCTTAGAACTGGCTTGATCTCTTTCATCCTCCAATCCATTCTTCATGTGCTGCCCAAATATTATTTCTGAAGTACAAATCTGATCATGTCACTCCTCTGCTTAAACCTTTCAAGCTTCCAGTTTTGGGATAAACCCCAAATCTTTAACATGGCTCATGAGGTCCTGCCTACCTCTTTAGTCTTTCTCCTCATGCCTTCCCATTGACTCTGTAATCCAGTTATCCTTAACTCTTCTCAAAGCGTTTCCTCTGATTATACACTCTTCCTCGGCTTTTCCGGTTTCGCTTCCCATCCCTCAGCCCGTTTGCCTAGCTAAGTCCTCCTGGTTTTTCAAGCTTCTGCTCAGCTCTCACTTCCTCCTGGAAGCTTCGTCTGATCTCCTGTGTCCAGGTTGGATGGCTGTTCTATACGCTCCTGTGCCTCTCCTTGTACAGAAGTCGCCATCGTGTATAATCATCTCCTTCTCACCTCTCACCCCCACCAGTCTGTGAGCTCTGTGAGGAAGTGCCTCAGGCACCTCACCACTGAGGTCCAGAATCTGCCACAGGAAATGACATATGATAGAGGTTTAATAAACATTAGTCGAATGATCGGAGCAATGAATAAACTGAGTTATAAAATCCAAATAATAACTAATAATAATAAAACTACTAGCACTTCCATAGTGCTTACTGTGTGTGAGTCAGCATTCTAAATACTTAACCTGTATTAACTCATTTGATTCTCCTAACAACCCCATGAGGTGGGTACTATCATATTTTAATTTTTACAGAAGAGTAACCTGAAGGATGATAGAATAATGCTTGACATATAATGGCTCTCGGGTCAAATATAGCCCACTGCTTGATTTTGTAAATGAAGTTTTATTGGTACACAGCCACACCTATTTGCTTACATATCATCTATGACTGTTTTCCCGCCACAAAGGAAGAGTTGAGTAGTTTTAACAGACATTTTACTGCCTGCGAAGCCTAAAATATTTCCTATGTAGCCCGTTATAAGTTCGTATACAGTACATGCCCATGCCCAAGTCTTCACTGGAGGCATGCTGAAAAATCATGATTATTTATGCTATCTTACTGTTTATATCCTGAGCAGACAACCCCACTACTCCCAAGCCCCATTTTATTTTTAATTTTGATTCTCCGGTTTTAGAATTTGAGCTATTATTATTATGTTTTGATAGCATGTTAAAGCAAAATCCACCTGTCTATAACATAAAATAATTTTCCTAGGTGGGGATAGTTCTTAAGATTCATGACCTGGCTACCTGTTTTATGAAATTTAGAAGTTGAAGGTGCTCATGGTCTTTCCCACTTTTTTTTCTTTTTTTTTACACAGATTTGAAAAATAAGATCTGGACACCCTGATTTATTTGCAAGGAGTCACATGAGTGGTCGAGTGTAGGGTCTGGACAAGAATTCAGGTCCCGTGACCTGATTAAGTGTCTGGCTTCCCACCTGTCTACCTGTTTATTGACATTGGGCTCTGAGCACCAACCCTGACTGAGGCAGCCATTTTGGGATCAATGATTCATGGTCAGCTGACCTTTTTTCTAAGTGTACACAGCCAATTCCTAAGTTCTCAGCATCAGCAAGACCCAGAGAGTCTAGCCAAGTATTGCTATTATCTTTCTGTTTGACCTTGTCCAGAATAACTCCCTGGCTTCTTTGTTTATCTCATTTATGCATGATGTGTGTGCGTGTGTGTGCGTGTATGTCTGCACACATTTGTTTATGTCCTTGTGTTTTCAAGATCAAACCTTAAGCAAAATAAAAACGTGCCTTAAGGTCTAACTAGGACGAATGCTACTCCAGTAAATATTAGTTTTGATATAATCTGAACCCTTGGGTACAGAATATGAAAATTCCGAATGGTGATTATTCAGACCCATCAATAAATAGTATGTTCATGCCTCCACTCAGCTGCACAGCTCAGTTAGCACACACGGTATCCACTCAGTGCTTCCCGGATGCAGCTCACATCACCAAGGCCCTGCACAGGCAATGCTGTAGTTAAGGATACGTCACAGCGAATCAACAACATATGCAGTTTGATCAGCACATTCTGAGGGCAGATCATTAAAATATGCAACTGGATCCCCCAAGTGCATGAAAAATTAACTCACAAGTTTGGTATCTTGATCTGTGTAATGAGTGAGAAGTCACTGAACAAGAGTGTCAGGTTGTACAGTCTGGCAAGGGGTCAAGTGATTGAGAGCAGCTGGGAGGGCCAGAGCTAATAATCCCAGTTTCTAAAATACCAATCCTTAACCTCCAACATCAGGGAAAGCTGATTAGCAGGGGCGGATTAACCAGTAAGCAAGGTACGCACAGGCTTACTTGTGTTTACTTACTAATTTGTACTGCACAATTTCACAAGGGTTTCACCACATTTTTGTGTGCCTTGCTTATTGGCTGATCCGTCTGTTCTGATTAGTATTAAGATGTTGTCCAGCCTGTGTCCAGCAGGCTGTGATGTCATGTAAATGAAACATTGATTCTCCATTTCAGGGTTCACTAAGTCTTAATGGACTCAGCCATGCGTTTGGAAGCCCCTGCCAACGATATCACACACACATGTGGAACTAAGAGACAGTGGCAGCTTTCTGCAAATGTCTAAGCCTTCTGATCTTGAAGAGCAGCTAAAGGGAAGAGAAAAAAATGCTGTTTCATCAAACCATATCAGAGATACCCCATGCCACTGAGGGAAAAGCAGGGCTCAATAAACTAGGAACACCTCAGCTTGAAAGTTGGCAGAGAATTTGAGTAAATTAAGCCTGAGCGGTTGAAGATCACCAAGGAGGCGTGGAAACTGGGTTGTCACAGAAGACTGTGGGGCCCACTGTCACCCTGCTGTTGGCAGGATGCTGATGGGGAGGCTGACAACCCACACTTAACACAGCCACACATGACCCAGTGACTTGGCTTGCTTATAGACAGGGACTTGAGCACCAGCCCATTAATTCTGCTCTGCTACTTTATCTTGGCTGGCCGGCTGGCAGTGCAGCTGCAGAGTGTTGGTTTCCCAGGACATAAACTTGCCCTCTCCTGTAGTGAGCTGGGCAACAGAAAGACGGCATTCCCAAACAAAAGGGAGAGAACAAACCCAAATGGGAAACATTCTCCAGACAAAGGGAAGACTGGCAGTTTGGCGAGGACAGAGGCTGGAGCTGGCGGCCCGTTGCCCTGCAGTCGAGCGTGTACTGTTGGAGGAGAGGAGGAAAGGAAGGAGAAAGGGGAAGACGCAGACACTAAAAAAAAAAAAAAAAAAAAACCTTAAAGTTGACCACAGTTTCCCAATGTTCTGTGCCTAGTTATATGCTGAATGAGTTTTGGTCAAACTGGTGTACTGACAAACTTTTCAAAAATGTCGATAGGATTCTATTTTCATGAATATTCGACACAATATAAATAGCACCTCAAACCCATGATTTCACTAATATTATTTCTTAAGGTGAGACAAGGATACACAAAAAGTCAAAATACAATGTATTTAAAGAACAAGGCAGTTCAAACCCACCAGCCACTCCATGGAAGTGAAGATCAAGGATCTGCTCCTGTAAAGATGTATAGCCTAGGAAAAGCCTATGGGTCAGTTCCACATCGTCCTGTAGGGTCGCTATGAGTCGGAATCGACTCAATGGCACATAACAACAACAAGGATATAATAGCACAAGTGATAACTGTATACATCAAAAATCATAAAGGGATTTTCAGATGACTGTATTTGGGAAAATGTGGACTAAAACATTTTCTTTGGGTAAGAAAAAGTATCAAGAAATGCAACGTATTAAATAGTCCTGCATATATACAGAAAAGATGTAGATCGGGGTAGATAATATTTTAAAATTATTTTTGTTGTTGAGAACATACACAGCAGAATATACACCAGTTCAACAGTTTCTACATGTACAGTTGATACATTCTTCAAGTGGAACAACCATTCTCACTCTTCTTTTTCAACTTGTTCCTCCCCCATTAACATGAATTCATTGCCCCCAGTTTTCTAAATTAACTTTCAAGTTACTGTTGTCAGTCTGATCCCATACAGAAAAAAAAAAAAAAAAAAAAAGCACAATGCTCGAGGCAGATATTCTTTACTGATTAAGCTAAAAGAAGATTTCAGGGGATATTTTGGGTTTAAGGTTTAAAGATATTTCAGGGCAACAGCTTCTGAGGCTCATCCAACCTCCATGGCTCCAGAAAATCTGAATTCCATGATAATTTTAAATTCCCCTCTGCGTTTTCTCCCTTTTGATAGAATTCTTCTATAGAATCTTTGATCTAAACATTTAGTAGTGGTAGCCAGGCACCACCCAGTTTTTCTGGTCTCAGGGCAAAGTAGGCCGTTGTTTATGGAGGCGAGGAGCCACACATTCTGTTTCTTCCTGTTTCAGACTCTCCTTCCTCTTTTGCTCCAGGTGAGTGGAGACCAATTGCTGTATTGTGCATGGCCATTTGCAAGCTTTTAAGATGGGGAATGTAATTCTAAGCAGGAAGGAGGAAGGGGGCTGGGGGTGGGGAGGTCAGGGAAAAGCCATGGTAATAAAAAAAGGGTCTCAAAATTTGTCAACTATCCCATTTATTTTCAGTTGTCAGGTGGGCTGAAGGAAGTTCTCCAGCTGTAAGCCTGGGCAAACAAAAAGCCGAAGGGTCAGTGAATCTCATTGCTCTGCCCCCGCTCCCCCCTCCCCGCCACACACTCTGTTTCAACAACACACACCACACGCTGCTCAGGGCTGCCCTGGGGCCAGATCCAGGTCCGCATGGGGCCCAGCCTGAGCCTTTCTTCCATCAATCAGAAAATGTTATTTTTAAAAGCTTATAATACACAGACAGAGGAAACTGAAAGCACACCCCTGGGGTTAGATTATTACCTCACTACATACAGATACAGGATAAGAAGTTTAGACCCAAAACACACTCTCCAGGTACTAACACATTAATGAGCCACCATAAAAGCACTTTTTGGATTACTGAGGAATAATTTCCAATTGTTAGAAATTAAACTAAATTTTTATTGAGATTTTGCAATAAATGAAAACATAATTAAAAGTATGTGTAGTGTAGTGGTTAAGTGCTACGGCTGCTAACCAACAGGTCGGCAGTTCAAATGTGCCAGGCGCTCCTTGGAAACTCTATGGGGCAGTTCTACTCTGTCCTGTAGGGTCGCTAGGAGTGGGAATCGACTCGACGGCAGCGGGTTAAGTGGGTTTATACTGTATGTGTGTGTAAGTACATATCCACCGCTACACTGTGGGGGCTTGTGTGTTGCTGCCATGCTGGAAGCTATGCCTCTGGTATTTCAAGTACCCGTAGGGTCACCCATGGTGGACGGGTCTCCGCTGACCTTCCAACTAAGACAGACTCATCTACTTCTGAAAACGAGCCACGGAAAACCCCATGGGTCACAACAGAACCGTCATCTGACTTGCTTGCTTTGAATACATCATCAGAAGGACCCGCCACTGGAGGAGGACATCGTGTTTGGTGAAGTAGAGGGCCAGCCGGGGCTGGTGAGGGAGACCGTTGGTCAGAGGGACTGGCACAACAGCTGCTGTGATGGGCCCGAACCTGCTGATTATTGTGAGGATGAGGGGACCGGGCCACCATGAGTCGGAGTCAACTCACAGCAGCTAACAACAACACACCGGTACACAGGTACACACAGTCCTAGTCCTCACCTACCAACTCTCCTCATCCAACACTCCGCATTCAGGACCACAGTGAAAAATCTACCGTCAGACCACTTTGCACGTTAGCAGGGATCCCAGGCCAGACGGGAGGAGCAGCAGAACCACGAGGGCTGGTGTCACTAGTGCACCAACTCAGGTGTCACACTACCACCCTGGGGTGGGCAGCGCTGGCCGATGAAGACCCCCGCCCCTGGGCGGCGTGCTCGCGACCCCACCCCTCCCAACCCCGCACCCACTAATCCGCCCCACCGTCCCCCCCATTGGCCAAGGCGAAGGCCCTCCTCTCTGCCCGGTGATGGGGACGTGGGCCCAGCTGTCGCACCCTGTCAGGGGGTGGTGGTGAGTTACCCACTGGGTGGCAGGTGATGCCGACCCTAGTGACACCACTGTTTGGCGGCCCTCCCCCGGCAGCGCAGGCCTGCTCGCTGCGGCCACCACCACCGCTACCGCCACTGCCATCACGGACCGCTCCAGTGTCACCCCCTCTGACAGTGTCAGGTGGTGCCATCTGCACCCCCGCATCCTCCTAGTGATGCCACTGGGGAGGAGGAGGGCCAGGTTTGTGAGGGCGGGGGCTGCAGGCCGCCGGAGGTTTGTATTACCTGGGTCAGGCGGAGGAGCCAGGCCACCCAAAGACGCCTCTCTACTATCTCCGCAGCCTCTGCTGGGCCCAGGTGGCCAGGCCTCACCTGCCCTCAGGCCCTGCAGCCGCCCACCACCAAGGCCCGGCTCCAGGACAAGTGGAGCGGGAAGGTTCTCCACCTCCCCCCCCCCAGGTGTGGGGGTCCCTGGGGAGGCCTGGAGGAGCCAGGCGATGGTGGGAGCCAGCTGCTCCAGAGGTGGTGGCCCCCCCCCCACGACTCCCAAGCCCTAGGGGCTCCACCATGGTGCGGAAGGCGTGGTGGGGAAGTGAGCCCCAAGATGCACCCGGGGAAGGTCCACGGACATTGAGCAGCTGAGGGAGTGGGGGACACCAGAGCAGAAGATGGGCACAGCCCCGACTCTAACATAATGCAGATTTTCGTATAAACGACCTGGTCTTTGGAATTTAACCATTAAGTGAGGAGTAGGGGTGTGTGTGTGTGGATGTGTGTGTGTAAACAAGTACACATGTACCCACCAGCCAGTTTAAGAAACAGAAAATGACCAGTAATCCGAAGCCGCCAGTGTGTCCCTGTGCCAGGACCCCCTTCCCTCCCCTGCCCAGTTGCTAGCTTATTGAATTTAGTGTTATTTCCTCACCTTTTTTTTAAGGCCTTACTACTGGGTTCTGGGTTACTACCTATACAGGTGCCCCTAACAGCATTTTGTTTAATATTCCCAGTTCTTGATTTTTTTTTTTTTTTTTTGCAGAAAATGAAGTGATTTTTAATCTATAGATAGAAGACTCTGTAATAATATTCAGGATACATTACAAATACAGAATACAGTATGAATATATTAGAGATTTTAAGATATATTAATTTTACAATCATTTCAATACATCCAGAACACAGGGTAGATGGACAACCACTGTGGGATGGCTTCTTAATTCTCCAAGGGGACAAAGGTAATTTTCAGATATGGAAAGTAATTCATCTTTCTTCAATATTAACCCCTCAGAGCACTCTTTTTATAAACTACGGTATTATTGTCAGCTTTACTTTATAAAGCATTCCCACAGGAAGAAAGTTCGGAGGTTTTCCCAGATATACACAGCTACATTTTCCGTCACACTCACAACATCTGCAAAGCGTGGGACACCCAGATCCAGAGTCTTAGGATCAAGGGGCTGCATGACTGCTTCCTCCATATACGCCTTGAGGAGGGTCAAATTCATAACCGTTCTTATAACAAGATCAGTCTCTCCATGTACTGTTACCACAGCTTTATAATTGTGCCCAGGGCCATTTGGGTTGCTGCACTTCCCATGCAGTTTCAAGTTTTCTTCCTTACTCAGAGGTTTGCTGCGGAGCCCGTGGCTCCAGCTGAAGGAGACCAGGCAGGACACTGGCACGTGGTGGCCACAGCTGGAGCCCGGCATCTCCCGCCCCTCCCCCCGTCCTTGAATTGTCTATAAAAGGGTCACACTGTATAGATTCTTCTGTGAGTTGTTCTTTTCACCCCACAGTATGGTGCACTTAAGCACTTCTTAGCCTGGGTGGTGGGCTCATGGGGATTCAGGTTAGTATCATCCTTTACATTGTATACATAAAAATATACATTATATACCTTCTTGTGTATATTATAGAGCTCACAATTTTAACAAAGATAAAGTTAGTATGTGTAGATTTAGTTTGTTCATCTTCACTCCTGTATACTATTCCAGTGACGGTGCCATTACACTCTTCATAGACATCCGGACTTTTCCATTTTTAGTACTATGAGCAATACTGCTGTGGACCAGCTTGTGCAGGTCTCCTGGTGTTTGTGGGCAAGAGCTTCCCTCAGCATCTACTTGGGACTGGAATGGCTGGGTCCTAGGTTACGGGCATTTTCCACTTCATAAAGCAATGCCACATTATTTTCCAAAAACAGTTTTATTAATTTACGTTCCCACCATTTACAGTTGCAACAAAAATACAGTAACCAAAGATAAAGCTAGCAAGAATGTACAAGTTCATCATGGAAGAAACCATAAATACTGAAAAACCTTAAAGAAGACCTAAATCATTTGGGGATTATAGCATGTTCATAGATAAGACATGAATAGACATTTATGGAAGAAAAATATGAATGGCAAATAGACATTAAAAGATGCTCAAACTCATGGTGATCAAGGAACTACAATTTAAAACCAGGGTGAGATATAATTTTGCACCTACCAGGTGAGCAAAAATTAAAAAGCGAAACAATACTAAGTGTTGGTAATGTCGTAAACCAAAGGAATTCTCACCCACAGCAGATGAAAATGTAAATCAGGACAAGAACTTTGGAAAATTAATAAGCATTTTCCAGGAAAGATGGAGATTCAAATATCCGATGACCCAACAATTCCACTTCCAAACACACACCCAAGAGAAACTCCTGCTTTTCTGCGGCAGGAAACATGTATAAAAACGTGGAGAGCAGTACTTTCTGCAATAGCAAAACCCTGGGAACAAGCCAGGTGTCCATTTACAATAAAAGGATAAAGGAATCGGGGCACAGACATATACAGCAGAACACTCTGCAGTAGTAAAAACTAAACTCCAGCCACGCTGACGAATCACAAACACACAATGCTGAGTAAAAAACAGTCACAGGAGAACACAGCTACACTGATGAGTCACAAACACACAACGCTGAGTAAAAAACAGGGTCACTGGAGAATATATACTATGTGAGCCACTAATACTAATATTTCAAAAACACACAAAATAAAATTGCATGTTATTTAAACACACAGGTTATAAAACTACAAAGAAAAGCAAGGGATGATGACTCAGAACTCAAACAACACCTTTTTTCTCGGGGCAGAGGGAGGGGAGACTGGGAGGAGCAGGCGTTCTCACTGCAGTTACTGTCTACTTAGCCTGGGTGTGAGTACCTGGGGATTCAGGTTATTATCATCCTTTGCATTGTATACATAAAAAATATACATTATATACCTTCTCGTGTGTATTATGGAACTCACAGTTTAAAAAAAGATAAAGTGAACTGGTAAAATATATGGTAGAAATTGAGAAGGTATCACCTGATTGGTGAAAGTAGTTGTCACCCTATGCCAGAAAAAAAGGGAGGGGGAGCTGTGAATTTAGTGTATTTGCTACCATGGACTCCACTCATTCTTCTGGGACCAGTGCATACGTGGGCAATAATATTCTGTGTCAGTTGTGGGAGGAAGAGAGGAAGGGAGGGAGGGAGGGAGGGAGGGAAGGAAGGAAGGAAGGAAGGAAGGAAGGAAGGAAGGAAGGAAGGAAGGAAGGAAGGAAGGAAGGAAGGAAGGAAGGAAGGAAGGAAGGAAGGAAGGAAGGAAGGAAGGAAGGAAGGAAGGAAGGAAGGGGGAAGGGGGAAGGGGGAAGGGGGAAGGGGGAAGGGGGAAGGAGGAAGGAAGGAAGGAAGGAAGGAAGGAAGGAAGGAAGGAAGGAAGGAAGGAAGGAAGGAAGGAAGGAAGGAAGGAAGGGAAGGGGGGAAGGGGGGAAGGGGGAAAGATGGAGGGGAGAGGGGGAGTTGGAGGGACTGAGGGAGGCGTGTAGCAGAAGGAGGCAGGGAGGTTGGCCAAGTGGGATCTGTGAATAATTGATTCTACACAATAAATAGAATCCCTGGAGCCTGGAAAGCACTCAGTGCTTGTCTTGACTGAGAGAGAGCTCTATTCTCTTGCAGAATTCAGCCCACTGTGTCCTCAAGCTCCTAAAGGTGTACTGACAGCTCCGGTACACCTCGGAGGCTTGCTTGTCAGACATCAGCTAGGATACCGTGGTATTATAGATTTTTTTCTTATAGAATAATCACTACTACTCAGGCAGAATGACAGAAACTGCCTGATAGTATTTAATGTCATCTGAAAACATAAAGAAATGGTCCAGCTATGTAAGATACCAAATAAACCCAAAGGGAACTTTTTTTTTTTTTTGAAAAGCCAGACCAGGAAGGGGAATATTAAGCATATAACTAAACTGTGGCAGACTGTACCTTTTGCTTTGGTTTCATGGGAATTGAAATTACAGGTAAATAATCCAGTATGTTGGCTACAGGCTTAAATCTGCATTTTTTTATCTTTAATTATTTTTTAAGTACAGTAAATACAAAATAATATTCACAACGGACTTAAAGTACAAAAATAACGATAAAAGCAAAATCTTGTGTGCATACCATGCATCTTTTAAAAAAAAAAAGCAAAAAAAAAAAGTTATCTTTGAAGCTCTGCCCATATCCTACCCCTCCGCGTTCCATCGCCCCAAGCAAAGTAATGATGATTCTGAATTTCATTTATATCGTTCCGTGGCTTTTATTTATAATGTTAAAACCAGTTGCTGCTGAATTGATTCTAACTTATAGTGACCCCACAAATGTCACCGTGCAACTGTGCTCCATAGGGTTTTTAATAGCTGCTTACATATTTACATATGCTCCCAAACATTAAATTCTTTGCTTTTACACGTTTTCAAATTTCACATAAACACAATCATACTGCATGTTTTCTACTAAGATTAGTTTTTTCCACTCAGCACTCAGTTTTGAGATTCATCCATGTTGAGGATATAAACCCAAACCAATTGCCTTCGAGTTGATTCCGACTCATAGCCACCCTATACGTGCTTCCAAGTCCTTCATTTTCACTGCTTTACAAGCCCACTGTGTGAATACCATGCCTTATTTATCCATTGATCTTTCTAGTGGATATTTAAGTTGTATACAGTTTCTTTGTTATTACGATGCTCTGACCTTTCTTGTACACTGCGTCTCCTGGTTCATACCTGTATGTTTTTCTAGGGCCATACTTAGGAGAGAAATTACTGGGGTATAGGACATACACATCTTCAGCTTTACTGGATAATCTAAGTTGTTTTCTAAATTTGCCTGGAGCCCTGGTGGCACAGTGGTTAAGAGCTTGGCTCCTAACCAAAAGGTCAGCAGTTCGAATCCACTAGCCACTCCTTGGAAACCCTCTGGGGCAGTTTTACTCTGTCCTATAGGGTCACTGTGAGTCAGAATCGACTGGATCGCAATGGGTTACTAATTTGTACTCCCACCAGCCTTGATTGAAAGTTCTCTTTACTCCATACCTGTATCATTTTTGCCATTCTTATGGGTATTTATCAAGCCCACTTAATTGTACTTTGAAGCAACCACAGATGTGACTTGACCAGCATAGAAACCATATACTTCAATCTACACCCACAATTTGAGGTTAGTGGCCCATGTTGAATGCAGCCATGGTCTTTTTCGTCATTTATCAAAAATGGGGTTTAAAAAAGGAGGATAACTCTGCTGTTTTCCCAATAAACTGCTGATTGACAAATATGAAGGAGAAAAGCATAATATTAGTGATAAAAATGACATATTGTATTTGGCACTGTTGGGAAATCACCCAGGTTTTGTGGTTTCTGATTTCATAACTACAAGATATTTGGATCAAAGTGCTTACTTTAGGTGACAGATGAATTCATAATCCAAGGGAAAAAGCCTCATAAAAATAACTGGGTATTAAATATATCTTACAAAAGAACCATTTAGCTCAGCAAAATATTAATGAAATAAAACACATGGGTTAGATTTTCCTTAAAATACACATAGGAATAAGTGTGCTCCACAAAATATGCTTTGGCTTTTGGCAAACTGAAAACATCTGAAAGTAACCTCAGAGATTTCCATAAACCACAGCATGTTTCTAGCTTTGTCCACCACTTAATTAGTGTTGTTTTAATTACGAAGCACATTCAGGAATAGGGGTTGTGTCCAGTCTACAAACTATTCTCCATGTGGTAGTAAAGACAAAGACAATACTGCTGACATTAAAAAATATATATATTTAATTTCAGGGTCTTACTTTCTTAGCACACGTTTCCTATTAGCCTTACCAGTTACTTTCTAAAATCCACTTTAGTTAAGAAAGTTAGCCATTGTTTTGTCCTTGAAAATTTAGGGGAAAATCTCTTATGAGGGCTCAAGGATAAAAAATGTAGATAAGCTGTTTCCCGGGTAACTGTTGTTTACAAAGAACCAGAGTTATGAGCGCTTGTAGAGCATAACTGGAACTCAGATGTGTTTCAGGGCAAGGTATTACTTTATTCGGTGCCTTCACGATGTGAACTCTTGAACTCTTAAAACTAAGCTTGTAGAAATGACACAAAATATCCATAAATGCCATTTTAAAGCAACTGTATTAAAGTTCAGTACAGTCCCAGTGCCTACATAGACTCATTTTTTAATCTTATGGAAAACAAATAATGCATTTTGAAGACAAAAGTTTAACTGCTTTAGACTTCCACTTACAATAATGACAGTTTAGGTAAATCTGACCAACCCTTCTGCTGAGGGCAACGATAATCTCTGAACAAAATATTTTCTAAAAACTTTGTGGAAAAAAAAAAATGTTTCAAGACTTGGTAAACATAAAATGATAATAAAGTGTGTTATGGATTGTACTCTGACCTCCCAAAATACGTGTCAACTTGGCTAGGCCATGATTCCCAGTATTGTGTAATCGTCTACCATTTTGTGATTTGGTGTGATTATCCTAAGTGTTGTAAATCCTAACCTCTATAATGTTAATGAGGTAGGATTAGATCAGTTATGTTAACGAGGCAGGACTCAATCTACAGGATTAGGTTGTATCTTGAGTCAGCCTCTTTTGAGATACAAAAGAGAATCGAGCAGAGAAGAGAGGGACGTCATGCCACCAAGAAAGAAACACCAGGAAGGGAGCATGTCCTTTGAACCCAGGGTCCCTGTGCTGAGAAGCTCCTAGACCAGGGGAAGATTGATGGCAAGGACTGATAGAGACAGAAAATCTTCCTTGGAGCTGGCACCCTGAATTCAGACTTCCAGCCTCCTAGACTGTGAGAGAATACATTTCTGTTTGTTAAAGCCATCAACTTCTGGTATTTCTGTCATAGCAGCACTAGATGACTGAGAAAGTTTTCTGGACCAAGATGTGGAGGAGGAGTCAAGCCCAGGGAAGCGAATGTGAATTTGGGGGCATTTTACCCTCGTTGGGTTTTGCTGTTTCGAACAGAAACCTGAAAGGCAGAGAAGCGGATAGGCTGAGCATTACTTTCATATATATAAAAGTATATGGGCGTATATAGTTACATACTTTATTTTATGGAGCCCTAGTGGTGCAGTAGTTAAACGTTCAGCTGCTATCCGAAAGGCCGGCTGTTCGAATCCACCAACCGCTCCTTGGAAACCCTGTGGGGCAGTTCTACTTTGTCTTATAGGGTCGCTGTGAGTTGGAATCCACTCAATGGCAACAGGTTTTATACCTTATTTCATTTTTTTGTTGTTGTTAAAAATATGCATGACAGAACATACACCAATCCAACAATTTCTACATGTACGGTTCAGTGACACTGATGGCATTCCTGAGTTGTGACACCGTTCGCACCCTCCTGTTCTGAATTGTTCCTCCCTCATTAACATAAACTCACTCTCCCCTAAGTTTCATATGTAACCTTTTGAGTTGCTGTTGTCAGTTTCATCCCACATGGATAGATCTTTCAAATAGCTCTATTGAGCATTGCCTCTCACAGCTTCACAAAGCCAGAGAAATAGGCATTAGAGTTTGGGACCCATCAAGAAGGAAAGAGGACTTGTAGAACCACCTGTGGGAACCTGAAGAACCTACGGACAGGGTAAACTAGAAACAGGAAGTGCAGCTCAGCTTCAACTTATCTCAGTTCCCGGAAATGGATTGAGGTGGCCCCAATACTAATGTCTCCGGGTACCTGGCATAAGCGAATGTAAGTCCTCTTCCCAACAACATAACACCCTAAGCCTCAAGTGATATCAGAAAAGAAAGCTGAAAATTAATGACCTAAACTTCAAACTCAGGAAAATAGAAAAAGAACAGCAAAGTAAACTCAAAGAAAATTGAAGTGAGGAAATAATAAAAACAACGACAATAAAAACTCATTGCTGTCGAGTCCATTCCTACTTACAGTGACCCTATAGGACAGAGTAGAACTGCCCCATAGGGTTTCCAAGGTTGTAATCTTTATGGAAGCAGATTGTCACATCTTTCTCTTGCTGAGCACCTGGTGGATTAGAACCGCCGAATTTTCGGTTAGCAGCTGAGTGCTTAACCACTGAGACACCAGGGTTCTTGATAAAAAAGATAGGAATATAAAATCTATGAATGTGATGTAAATGAATTAAAAAAATACAGATGAATAGGCTGAATAATCATCTTAACGACCTAGGAAAAAAATCATCCTCAATAACCTTTGTAGAAAAGAAAAATGGAGATAAAGCAGAAGTTAATAAAACAGAAAATAAAAACCAATAAAAAAGGACTCACCAACAAAACCAGATCTAGTTCTCTGAAATGACAAATAAACTTATAATATTTGGCAAGCTGGGTAAAAAATGTATATATGCCAGAGAGGGTACAAATGAATAAGGAAAAGAAGTAAGAGCTGTATGAATTAGGACAAAAAAGGATAAACTGACCTGAATTGCAGATGATAAGATCGTCTACGTTTCAAGAGGCCCTACGGACAAACTTTCAAAATTAACAATACAGATTGAAGATACAAGATAAACATACAAGTTTTTCTAGTGTTCCTTGACATTAGGAATAATAAAAGTGAAACTATAATGGAGGAAAAAAAATACCCTAAGAAGATACAGCAGAAACTAAACTACGAAGTACCTGGGGACAAACCCTACAAATTTTGCATGAACTTAATGAAAGAAAAAAGTACTGGAGAGCATGAAAGAGGACTTGAATAAGTGGAAATGTTATCTTGCTCATGTAGTAAATATATCAACACTGTAAAGGTATCAGTAATTCCCAAAAAATCTATATTGTTGTTAGGTGTCTCCAAGTTGACTGTGACTCATAGTGACCCTACGTACAACAGAATGAAACACTGCACCATCCTCACAGCAGTTGCTATGCTTAAGTCAACATTGCAGCCACTGTGTCAAACCGTCTCCCTGAAAGTCTTCCTCTTTTTCGCTGACCCTCTACTTTACCAAGCATGATGTCCTTCTCCAGGGACTCGTCCTTCCTGATAACATGTCCAAAGTACGTGAGACAAACTCTCACCATCCTCCCTTCTAAGGAGCATTCTGGCTGTACTTCTTCTAAGACAGATTCGTTTGTTCTTCTGGCAGTCCATGGTGTATACAATATTCTTTGCCAATACCATAATTGAAAGGCATTAATTCTTCTTTGATCTTCCTTATTCATTGTCCAGCTTTCATATGAATACGAGACAATTGAAAATACCATGGCTTGGGGCAGGCACACCTTAGTCCTCAATGTCACGTCTTTGCTTTTTAACACTTTAAAGAGGTCTTTTGCAGCAGATTGGCCCAATGCAACACATTATTTGATTTCTTGACTGCTGCTTCTATGGGTGCTCGTTGTGGATCTAAGTAAACTTAAATCATTGACAACTTCAATATTTTCTCCATTTATCATAATGTTTCTTATTGGCACAGTTATGAAGATTTTTGTTTTCTTTATGCTGAGGTGTAATTCATACTGAAGGCTGTAGTCTTTGATCTTCATCAGTAAGTGCTTTAAGTCTTTTTTGTTTTGAGCAAGCAAGGTTGTGTCATCTGAATATTGCAAGCTGTTAATGAGTCTTCCTCCAATCCTGATGCCACATTCTTCTTCATATAGTCCAGCTTCTTGCATTATTTGATCATTTACTAATTCCAAGTATAATTAAGATTTCTAATTAATTTCTATGGAATATGACCAACTGAGTGGAAGACTAAAGGTCAAGTAACTGCTAAGACAATTTGAAAGAGAAGGGATAGTCTTTCTATACAATATCAAGGCATATTAGAAAGCTATGCTAATCAAAACAGTGTAGTATTAACATAGAGGAAAACACATAGACCAATGGAGCACAACAGTGAGTCTTGAAGTAGACCCAAACATGTATGTAAACTAGGAGTACGACAAAGCTGCTATCAGAAATCAATGAGTAAATAGCAAACTTTTAAAAAGTTATATTAGAAATGTTTGCTATCTATATGCAAAAAAACAAAAACAAACAAACAAAAACAGGTTCCTACCTTACATTGTACAGAGAAAATAAATTTTTCATTAAGATCTAAATGTGGAAAAAAAATCTTTACGTATTAGAAGAAAATATAAAAGAATATCTATCTGTGTGAATTCGGTAGGGAAAGATTTCTTAAGCCATAAAAAGTATGAACCATAAAGGAAAATTTGAATTTTTAAAATAAACTAAAATCTTCTGATTCATTGTTGTATTTTTAGAAATGAAAAGGGACTGAAATTACCCAAGTAATCACCATTAAATAAATTATGGTACGTCTGTACAATGGAGTAATATTCAACTTTAAAAAGAATGAGTAAGCTCCCTGCATGCTCACATGGAAAGGGCACTAAGATATATTGTTAAGGGATTAAAGCAAGATGTAGAGCAGAGTGTATACAGCAAACTACAATTTATGTAAAAATGGGGAAATAAAACATATATATTGGCTTATATTTGAATTAAGAAACTCTAGACGAGTTGCAAGAATCTAATACATGTGACTTCTTGTAGAAGGTAGAGTGGGTCTGGGTAGATGGGAGCAGGGATGTGAGGTTATTTTTTCACTATATACCTTTTAATATTTTTGAACTATGTTCATACATTAATGTTTAAAATTTTTAAATTAAAACAAAAACTTTGTATAGCAAAAGATTCCCCAAAACAAAACTGATACACAATTAAATACAATTGCAACATACGCAGCAGACAAAGGCTTCTCATCTCCAGTATATAAAGTGCTCCTTCAACGAAGTAAGAAAAAAAAATCATTCCATATGAGAAGAATACGAAGCTGAACAGGCATTTAACAGAAGAGTAATCCTGAATACGTTCCGAATTAAATGTGTGTATCCTTAATTTTATTCGGTTTGTATACTGAGCAAATAATCTGAGAAGCTGGACTGTGTGAAGAAGAACGGGGCGTCAGGATCGGAGGAAGACTCGTTAACAACGTGCATTATGCAGACGACACAACCTTGCTTATTGAAAGTGAAGAGGACTTAAAGCATTTACTGATGGACTACACCTCAACATAAAGAAAACAAAAATCCTCACAACTGGACCAATAAGCAACATCATGATAAACGAAGAAAATATTAACGTTGTCAAGGATTTCATTTTACTTGGATCCGTGATCAACGCCCATGGAAGCTGCAGTCAAGAAATCAAAAGACACATTGCATTTGGGCAAATTTGCTGCAAAAGACCTCCTTAAAGTGTTGAAAAGCAAAGATGTCACCTTAAGGGCTAACGTGCACCTGACCCAAGCCGTGGTGCTTTCAATTGTCTCATATGCATGCGAAAGCTGGATGATGAATAAGGAAGACTGGAAGAAGAATTGATGCCTTTGAATTGTGGTGTTGGTGAAGAACATTGAATACACCATGGACTGCCAAAAGAATGAACAAATCTGTCTTGGAAGAAGTACAACCAGAATGCTCCTTAGGAGCAAAGATGGTGAGGCTACATCTTACATACTTTGGACATGTTGTCAGGAGGGATCAGTCCCTGGAGAAGGACATCATGCTTGGTAAAGTAGATGGTCAGCAAAAAAGGAAGGCCTTTAATGAGATGGATTGACACAGTGGCTACGACGATGGGTTCAACATAACAATGATTATGAGGATGACACAGGACAGGTTAGGGTTTCATTCTCTTGTACATAGTGTTTCATTCTCTTGCTATGAGTCAGAATCGACTCGATGGCACCTAACAACAACAACATGCTTAATCTTATACCAGGAAATGGTATATTAGTACAAAAAGCTACATTTTCACTCAACAAACAAAATTAAGATGTCTGTGTAGAATGTTGTCAGGTATGTGACAAAAAGCCACCCTTGAGAGAGTGTTAGTTGGTACTGCCATTTGGAGTGCAATTTAGCAGTGGTTAGTAAAATTTAAAATTTTCATATCCTACAACCCAGAAATTTTACTTCTGGCTATTTACCTTAGACAAATTCCTGCAGTTGTGCCAAGGAAGTACTCACGAGGATGTTCTTTCCCTTCAATGTGTATTTAACAAACACTTATACAGCACTTACTACATTCCAGTCGTGGTTCTAAGCACTTTACAAAGAACACCTCACAGCAACTCCAGGAGGTAGGTGCCATTAATATCCTCGCCATACAGGTAGAGAAGCCCTTGTGGCTCAATGGTTAAAGCGCTTGGCTGCAAACCAAAAGGTCAATGTTTCCAACCCACTAGCCACTCTGAGGGAGAAAGATGTGGCAGTCTACTTCTGTAAGGATTACAGCCTTGGAAACTGTATAGGGCAGTTCTACTCTGTCTTACACAGTCGCTTTGAGTCAGAATTGCCTTGAAGGCAGTTGGTTTGGGTTTTTTTTTTTTTTTTTGGAGCCCTGGTGAAGCAGTGGTTAGAGAGCTTGGCTGCTAACCAAAAGGTCAGCAGTTTGAATCCTCAAGCCACTCCTTGGAAACCCTATGGGGCAATTCTACTCTGTCCTACAGGGTTGCTACAAGTCGGAATCAACTTGGTGGCAACAGTTTATAGGTAAAGAAACTGAAGTGCAAAAAAAGGTTAAGAACCTTGCCCAAGCTTACGAGGCCAGCAAGTGGTAAGACAGGTAGCCCAGCCCAAGCCTGATCTTTCAATCATGACCTCATTAGAGTAACTATGCACTCTTAACACCTGGTGATTAGTTATCTGCCTGTCTGTCTCTATCTACCTACCTAGATATTTATCCATGAAAAAATGACTCCGTTACTCTGGCATGGATAAAGGTAGTCACCTTGAAACAGACTTTCTTTTTTCAGGGGAGTCCCTTGATTATTTATAGCAGTTATGTAAAGAAGAATGAAGAGGCTCCCATTGCTCTGGGAGACTTTATAATGGAAACTTTTTTGACCTCACTAAGGCCGCACCTCACAATATCTCTTGACATGCAAACTCCATCCTAAGAAGACGATCAAAGAAGAAAATCTCATACTCTGTTAGGAGTGAAAGAAAAGGAGTTTTACTGAGAAATAATACAGCTTGAGCTGGGCAGCACTAAGTAAAAATGCAAAGCACTCCACTGTTCAAGCAGAGAGAGGTGTCTATATAGAGAGAACAAAGGAAAGATAGGGGGCTAATAACCAATTATAGATAAGATTCAAAACCTTGCTGAGAATTTGCATTTCTACCCCAGGTATACTGAATCTTTTTTTTACCCCAGGTATACTGAATCAGAATCTACAGTTTCATAAGACTCCCCAGGTGATTCTTATGTATAATAAATGTTAAGACCCACTACTGTACTAGTGGTTCTCAGAATTGGTCCCTAACCAGCAGGGATTCAAACCGGTTTGAAGCCCTGGTTAATATCTTCATGAGCGGCGCCAGCTGGTTCAGTTACACATGGTTACAGTAGTGAACACCTTTTTCTGGGAACAAATTGTTTACATCTTGACACATTCTTCCCATGAACAAATGGTTTACAACCTGACTTTTCACTTCCTGGGAATGTATGTTGGCCCCTTTGTTCTTATGTCCAAGGCAAGTGCCTCCACTTTGAAACTTTTCCGTTTACAAGATCGTTTCGTACAAAGAACCCAGGAAACAAGCAAAGTATTCAAAGGCCAGGACACAATTAAAAAGAAAAAGTATGGTATGTTTGTAGAGGAGAATATTACTTAACTACTAAAATCATGAGTATTATCGATCTGGAAAAATGTCTGCAACACAGCTGAAAAAAATAAAGCCATAAAATACTACGTTCAGTAGGATTCTATTTGTTTTTTTAAAAGTACAGATGTGTAACCTATAAGACACACTTCACTGTTTTAGGGTATAAATATGGCCACGTCAATTTCATTTTTCCAATTAGTGTTCACATTTTTACTTGTCCTCATTAGCAGGAAATACAAGGTTTTCCTTTTGTGCCAAACTTGTCCCCCGTTGTTTCCAAACTGACAGCTTTCTCAGTTTAAAGGGGGCCAGGCCTACTTTTGGGGCCTTAGTGGTGCAGTGGTTAAGAACTCAGCTGCAAACCAAAAGGTTGGCAGTTTGAATCTACCAGCCACTCCTTGGAAACTGATCTGTCCAGTCTCCTGTGAGTCGGAACCGACTCGACGGCAATGGGTTGGCCATAGTCCTATTTCCAAATGCCAGTTGGAAAGAGAACTCAGATGTGACCAGCCCACCACTATCACTGCCCTTAACGCAATACTCTGAATCACTGAGCACCGGTCAGGTGCACAGACTCTTGTCCAAGCTTGCTCTAGGCGGCTGCTTTCAAGGTTCTGGCCAGGACACAGTAGCATCCCCACTGAGCCCTGAGGTCTGAGCTCCTCTTGTCACTGTCTCATGCTCAGCCTTAGTGTGTGGGTCCTGAGGGCCTTCCACTATGAGCCACAGCTAGACCCAAATCCTTAGGACCTTGAATTGAGCCTGGGTTGTTATGGGTTAAATTGTGTCCCCCTAAAATACGTGTTGTAAATCCGAATCCCTATAGAGGTTATAATCTCATTCAGGAATGGGTTTTCTTTGTTATGTTAAGAGTATTAGTGTAGGGTATATTTTAAGCCAATCTCTTTTGAGACAAAGGGCAGATTAAGCAAGGAATCAAGCAAGCAGAGATGGGGGAAGATAGACGCTACGCCACACGAAGGTCATCAAAGAGCCAAGAAACAGAAAATGAAAAGAGACGACCTTCCTCCAGAGCCGAAAGAAAAGGCATTCCCCTACAGCCCTGAGTTCAAACTTCTACTGCCTTAAACTTCGAGAAAATTAATTTCTGTTTGTTAAAGCCACCCACTTGTGGCATTCATGTCATAGCAGCACTAGATAGCTATCAAAGAAGAAAATCTCATACTCTATTAGGAGTGAGAAATAATACAGCTTGAGCTGGGCACCGTTAAGTAAAAATACAAATCACTGCCACATTCAAGCGGAGACCAAAACCCAAGCCCACTGCTGTCCAATCCGACTCATAGCTACTCCAGAGGGTTTCTGAGGGTGTAAATTTCTATGGATACAGACCACCACATCTTTCTCCCATGGAGCTGCTGTTGGTTTCAAACCACCAACCTTTTGGTTAGCAGTCAAGCACTTTAACCACAGCACCACCAGGGCTCCTTGTTCAAGCAAAGAGAGTAGTCTATATACACAGAGAACAAAGGGAAAGTAGGGGGTTAAGGATGGATATGATCAGCTTCGGCTTGAAGTCCTTTGAAATGTAAAGGTTGGCCACTTGGCTAGAAGGGAGTGTTACATCTAGGTGAGTAGTGCCAGCTGGTTTGGTTACACATTGTTGCATTCATGACCACATTTTTCTGGGAACAAACTGTTTACATCTTGACACATTCTTCCCGTGAACTAATGGTTTACATCCTGACTTTTCACTTCCTGGGAACACATGTTGGCCCAGTTGTTCTTATGTCCAACACAAGTGCCTCCACTTTGAAACTTTCCCATTCATGTAACTGAGACAGTATCAACCTAGCGAGCGCCCAGGTGGCACAAATGGCTAACACGCTCAGCTGCTAACCAAAAGGTCGGAGGTTTGAATCCACCCAGAGGATCCTCAGAAGAAAGGCCTGGCAATCTAATTCTGAAAAATCAGTCATTGAACACCCCATGGAGCACAGTTTTATGCTGACACATGTACGGTCGCCATGAGTCAGAACCAACTCGACGGCAACTGGTAATCAGCCTAGGCTCTCCCATCCCCTCTCGTTCATGACTTCCCGGTAGGGCCCTTTCTCTGGGCCGACCAGGGGTTTGTTACCTTCCCTGTGAACCACAGGTTCCTCTGACTTCAAGTCTTAGGAAGCAGAGCTGGAGCCTACCATTTTCCCTTTTCATTGTCTACTGCTGTAATGCATTCGTAAGACTGTGATGACGATCCCTGTAACCAAACTCTAGTAGTTGGATAGCTGGACCAACGGGTAGGCATTTTTTAAAAAAGATTTCGACAAGTATGCCAAATTGACCTTCAGAAAAGTTGTGGTGATTTACAGTTATTTACTCTAGGAGTATAAGAATGGGCCTTTTTCTCTCTCATTGCCCGTAGTTAGCATAATTTTTTTAACAGCTTTATTGAGATGTAACTGACATAATTGAACATATTTCTAGGTTTTGACATATGTACACTCTTGTGAAATCAAAATCAAGTTAGTAAACATTCGTAACCCACCAAAATTTCCTTATAGCCCTTTTTAGCCCTTTCCTCAAGTCTTTTACTCCCCTCCCCAATGTCTGCAAGCAACTACTGATCTTCCTTCTGAATGCACAGGAACTGGAGAGCCATCGGGCGTGGGTGGGAAAAGGAGAGAGAGGAATATAGGGTAATAGCTTTCCGATGTGCATTTTGTGGACAGTGAGGGCTCTTCATCAAGGGGTACAGAAGAAGGTTTGGGGGAATACTGAGTCCTCTCTACTTGGTGAGTTAAAAAAAAAAATCAATTTGAGTACCATTTTTTTAATTAAAATGTTCTTTATTTTAACGAAACAAACTAAACTTATCCATAGATCCCTATTCCTCAGTTCTTAAGAAAAAAATTCAAGCCCCATGATATTTTACTGAGCCAAAAGGGAGCTGCTGGATGCATACAAGTTTCTGTGTCTAGTGAACTTTTGCAAAGCTGACAGGCTGAACACAAAACTAGTGCAACTCAATGGGTAAGAAAAATTATTTATAGAAAACAGAATCATCCAGGAATTCTCAGTGTTTACATGTAGTTGCCATTTAAACAGCCACTTAAGGCTGCTCTAGAGCTTATGTACTTCCTGTAAAGGTAGGATCTTAGTCTGACTTTGTGGTTAGAAAGATTGTTCTTTATTTCAGCTTTCCCAAGGGGAACATGGTGGGAGTTGTATAGGAACAGAGGGAGGAAAATGAAGATAGAGAAATACCCTGTGAAACTAATTACCCAAAGGAATTTATAAAAATTGTGCACGCATGGATGGATGGGTGGATGCATGGATGCTTGGACGGAGTCCATGATGTTTACTGAGGTCAAACAGAGTGCTCTAGGCACCACCAGCCAAGTTCAGGTGGTTGCAGTAAAGTATTTTGGGAAGTGAACATGTAGTTAGTAAAGAAGAATTCATTTTGAAAGTCCAACTTTCAGGGACACTGAATGTTCACATTTCTTCCCAACCTCCTCTTGCTTCTCCTGTTTGTCAGTGGAAGCCTGGCACCCTGTGTGGAAGGAGCCAGTGGTCATAATTGGCTCCTGATTAGCCTCTTAGTCCACTTACCCTTCAATTAGCTGCTCTGTGGGGACCCAGAAGAGCTCTTCTGCAAACCTGGGCCAACCTGACTCTTTCAGGTAGAATTTTTTATTGCAAGTGACAATAAACCAACCTAAAATTGCTTCTACTATCAAGAATTTATTGATGACATTTATTGGTAGGTCTTGCCAGCTTCAGGGGCACCTGGCTTAAGGGGTCCAAATGAAGTCCTCAGGGCCTGGTCTCTAGAGGGCAAGATAGCAATGGCAACCAGATCCTACATCTTCTTATCATCAAGTTCAGCAGAAGAAACTCTTCCCCCAAAAGCCAAATGCTGTCTTTTGTCTGACTCTCATTGGCCTGGAAGCGGTCCCATGGCCTCCCCTAGATTAATCACCATGGTCAGGGGAATGAAATTATCTAATTTGCTAAAACCAATTGGTCTCATCCTGTTCATGGGAGTCAACCCTCCCCCAAAAACATGATTTCCCAAGGGAAATTTGAGTGTATTTTTCAGCAGAAATAGGATAGGTGGGTGCTGGGCAATAAACACAAGAGAAAGTCCTCTTCATCCCCATGAGTGCGGTTTTGGGTTGAGCCAGCAATTTATTTACCTGGCAGCATGATTGCCGGAAACGTTGTCTTAGGCTGGATTCTCTAGAGAAGCAAAACCAGTAAATCAGCTCACGCGACTGTAGAGGCCAGAATGTTCCACGTCTTTGGGTCAGGACAGAGGTTTCTCCTGATTCATGTTAGCTACAGGGGCTGGGAAACCCCATGTCGGCAGACCAGAGAGCAGGGCTCTAGCTCACAAGCTGTGAAGATGGCCAAATCCCAAGGTGGGCAGGTAAACTGCTAGCTCAAGTCCCAAGAACTGGAGGTCAGATAAAGAGGGGGCAGCTGCAGGATCCAGAGAAGGCTAAAGCCAGTTTGCCCATTTATAAATGGATGTAGGAGACATGCCCAAGGAAACTCCCTTTCAACTGACTGGCTACTCACAGCAGATCCCATCATGGGGAGCAATCACATATAAACACTGAGAATCATGGCCCAGCCAAGTTGACACATAACCTGAACCATCAGAGATGTGGATATATTGATATTTCTGGTTGTACATCTTATACTTAACTCTTTCCCGCCACACACACAGTTAGTTTGACTGAAAGTTCTGGTTGGAAGAGGCTCAGAAATATCTCACCACTCTACGCGTAGACGAAACTTCAGATCGATGAGGAGAGAAAGCCATGTCCTACGCAAAGGAGGGGACAGAAGAGCCTCCAGGGAGAACAGCCCACTAACCACTTAGTTTGTGCATTCGAGGTTTTGAAGCGCAGTCTCCTTAAAAGGGAGAGCGATGCGAGGACTGGTAGAACCATTTGTAAGGGATTTCCCGGTGTGTTAGGCTTGAGAAGAAGAGTGCTATATTTGGATGATAAAAGGAAGTGAGATAGCAATTTGAGTAGACATAATAAGACACAGGGTTGATTAGGAAAAATCTCTAGTGCTATCAGGGTGCTTTTTCAGTTGTTCAGGGTTTCGTTAGCAACATCCATAGGCATGATTAGAGTGTTCGCCCTTTCAGACTAGCCATTTTGCTTCTCTTTGTGGTATTTCTATCATTTTGGGCTTAAATTCCATCTCATTCCACTACTCCCTTCATCCCTCCTCAAGACTTTTTTTTTCCCCCCACTGATGGCTGGTAAAAGGTCCCACATCTGATATTAACCTGAAACTTCCTTAATTCCTTAAAGTGAGTTATTTATTAACAGAACCTAAATTACTGGTTGTTGGGCAAATCTTGTAACTCTCAAAGGACTGATTGGCTTGGAGAACCTTCTGTAAATCTACAAATAAGTGAAATAACTGAAGCTGTGTGCCAGTCGCTACCTCTAAGCAGAAGTTTGGGAGAGGGAGGAGAAGTTACTCATTGCCGGATTCCTCACGGTGAGTCCACGGGGAGGGAATTCCAGTTACTGCTGGCTTGACAAGCGGCACAGCGAGGCAAGGCTGACGGCTGCCTGACAGCACAGGGGAAGGGGCCGCAGGGCTGTCTCTGAGCATGGCCCTGGGTTCCAGCGGAATCGCTCTTAGGCTCTAGCATTTTGCCTTCTATTTCCCATGACGGCCAGAGTTTCCTGTGCTGAGAGGTAGGCTGTCCTTTTTCCTGTTCTTTTGTTCAGCAAAAACAAAAGCTAATTAAAGTAAACGTCAGAAGCTGCAGTGAGGCAAAGAGCCGGCTGGGGGAGCGGGGCAGAGAAACTTCCAGGGGCTGGCTGACTATGCAGATAGAGCGCCTTTGGGAGTTGTGCTGCTAGCCATGTGTGCAAGCATTTCAGTTATTGGGGTAAAAAGTCCCTTCTCTGTGGGATATTACAACATGTCTCTAGGCCTCAGGAGTAGAAAGCTAGGCTTCTAGATATGTGTGATATGCATTTTTTGTTTTACTCCATAATAGTCTCCATCTCGTTTCTAGTTCATACTTTGGTTTTCCTCAAGAAATGTTTTGTAACAGGCAAAAAGAAACTGGCCCTACCCACGATTTTCAAAGAAAATGAAACAACACTGTCACAGTAAATGGGTGGGACAGAGTCACCATTACTACTGGTTGTTTTTGAAATGTTTTCCTTTAATATTTCAGATATTTTACAAATTGAATCTAACCACTTTTTTGTTCTCTTCAGTATATGTTTAAATTGCTACAGTAATCCATCACAGGATTTTATGGCATTTACATATTTCAATTTAAAGACTAGGAAAAAAAAATTAAGGCATTATTTAAATTGGTCATACATTTGTATAATATGTGAGATTTAAATGCAAATAAAGATGCATATGAGTGTTCCTGACATTTTGAGAGCTTGAGTATGTGTTCTGAAAAAACAAACCCACAGAATTTGAATTAAGAAAAAATTCTAAGCAAGGTTTATATTATTCCAGAGCAAATATGACCCCCAAGGTCAAAATTTGCAGGTGAAAATAGATATACTATGATATCATATATGACAGAGCACAAAATTCTTGGTTTCAGGAAGTTTGTTAGACTTGAAACCTCATTCTCCATGAAGGGAAATATTTCCTATCTACTTGTGTTTCAGTAAGTTGCAATATGTATTCAAAATTAAATAGATTTTTTTTTTTTTTTTTTTTTTGAGCTCTTAACGGGTCACCAAACCGATTTTGGTTGGTTTATAATGATAAACCTCCTACAAACTATGAATTCTAGCAAAAAGACTGAAGGGTGAGTCCGTTAGCATCGTCTGCAATAAGCCAACCTCAGATGCTTTCAGTAGACGTGAAGTGTGGCACCATGTCAAGGCAGAGAAAACTGAGAGGAGTCCAGGGAACAATAGATGTCTTGTGGGAAGGGCTGAAATGTATGCAGCCAATTCCCATGGGAACGCCTGTAGCCCTTTCACACTGTGTGAAAAAGATGCTCCGTCAAAAGAAACTTTAATCCTTTCTTTCAAGGGAAAATATATCTGAGAACTTTATTGAAAGTTTCTAGAACGCAAACTGGTCTAAGTCAATGGGCGTCTTTTAATACAGGTGAATAAAATGAAATTGTTTTGATGCAGAGTAGTGTTGTTGAAAGCTTAATGTAAACAAATACTGCTAGTCTAGAATTTTCAGAAGCAAAGCAGGGCATATCCTCAGCCCGAGCTGGAAGCTAGAGGCTGAATTCCTCATAACAAATTGGCTTCCTGAGTTAATTATGTTTATTGAAATCCACCCCCAACCCCAAAGAGTTTCGATTTTTCTACAGGTGTTATCCCAATAGTAACGGCATTAAGTCCTTAGGTCCGCATGTATTTTCACCTAGCACGGTCCACAGATGCATAATACAGTGAACAAGTGTGTTTTATTAGGGCTCCTTAGGTGAAGGTCACCTTGAAAAATCATAAAGAAAGTGGCCAGTGCCCTGGAGGGAGTTATACACTCCATCCACACTAATAAACATGGAGTGCTGCGCTTACAAGGAAAAACTCAGGTGTTTGGATTACCCGGGCTACAAAAAATCTGAGATACACTGTATTCCAGTCCATCATATTTCTTCTCAGATGGATCCTGGCTGAAAGCAGAGAATACCAGAAGGATGTTACCTGTGTCTTATCGACTATGCAAAGGCATTTGACTGTGTGGATCTTGACAAACTATGGATAACATTGCGAAGAATGGGAATTCCAGAACACTTAATTGTGCTCATGAGGAACCTTTACATAGATCAAGAGGCAGTTGTTTGGACAGAACAAGGGGATACTGATCGGTTTAAAGTCAGGAAAGGCGTGCGTCAGGGTTGTATTCTTTCACCATACCTATTCAATCTGTATGCCAAGCAAATAATCTGAGAAGATGGACTATATGAAGAAGAACGGGGCATCAGGATTGGAGGAAGACTCATTAACAATCTGCATTATGCAGATGTCACAACCTTGCTTGCTGAAAGTGAAGAGGACTTGAAGCAGTTACTAGTGAAGATCAAAGACCACAGCCTTCAGCATGGATTGCACCTCAACATAAAGAAAACAAAAATCCTCACAACTGGACCAATGAGCAACATCATGATAAAAGGAGAAAAGATTGAAGTTGTCAGGGATTTCATTTTACTTGGATCCACAATCAACAGCCACAGAAGCAGCAGTCAAGAAATCAAAAGATGTGTTGTATTGGGAAAATCTGCTGCAAAGGACCTCTTTAAAGTGCTGAAGAGCAAAGATGTCACCTTGAAGACTAAGGTGCGCCTGACCCAAGCCGTGGTATTTTCAATCGCATCATATGCATGTGAAAGCTGGACAATGAATAAGGAAGACCGAAGAATAGTTGACCCCTTTGAATTGTGGTGTTGGTAAAGAATATTGAATATACCATGGACTGCCAAAAGAATGAACAAATCCGTCTTAGAAGAAGTACAACCAGAATGCTCCTTAGAAGCAAGGATGGGGAGACTGCGTCTTACATACTTTGGAGATGTTGTCAGGAGGGATCAGTCCCTGGAGAAGGACATCATGCTTGGCACAGTACAGGGTCAGCGGCAAAGAGGAAGACCCTCAATGAGGTGGATTGGCACAGTGGCCGCAATGGGGTCCAGCATAACAACGATTGTAAGGATGGCTCAGGACTGGGCAGTGTTTCGTTCTGTTGTGCATAGGGTCGCTATGAGTCGGAACCGACTGGACGGCACCTAACAACGACAATCGACACTTCACTGTTATCGTTCTGCCTTGTTATTGTTCAGGCTAGGAACAGTAAGTCTATCTCTCCAGGGAATAAGATTACCAAAAAACCAACTGGGACAAAAAAATGATTGTAAAGTTTATAGATGATAAATTAACTACCCAGACTTAAGATTGGGGGAAAAGTATAACTAAGACATAAATATGGCACAAGTGAAAAAGGCCCAAGCATTTTCAACACTCTGGACTCGATGTTAGTCAACGATGCAGCAGTGTATTAGCTTTCAAAAAGTATGGTGTGGAGGCGTGTCAACAGGAGAATGACCTATAATATTGTGCGGCTGTTAGATGTGGGCTCTGTGTCAAGTACTTTACATAATCTCATTAAACCTTCCACCAACCTGTATCACAACCCCCACGTGCAAATGAGGAGTCTGAGGCTCAGGGAGGTTCATCTGTGCAAGTTTGCTCCGCAGGTAAAGGCATAGCTGAGCCTGGAAGCTGTGGTGTCCAGGTTCCCCACTCTTTCCACTCTGCTCCTCTCCTTGGATTCCCACAGAATGTCCAGTTCTGGACCCTACAGCAACTTGGCAGCACTCAACAATACTCTTTTGTCTTAGAGTAACCATCCGTACTCTGAGTAAAGTAAAATTGAAAGCTTGAGCTGGGAATAGACTGAGCTCCATGTGGTAGAATCCAGTAATTCAAAATGGCAACTCAGCAGTGACGTTTTATAGAAGGACAAACGATAGATATGAAACACTAACTTGGTTTTTATTTACAAGCTTAGAGAACAGAAAGCCATCGCTCCATTGGTAGACAATTTTAAGGTAGGGATTCCGGTGTCAGGAATTCCTGAAGCAGGGATTCCTGTAGCCGGAACTTGTAAACAGGGCTTCCTATGTCAAGCTCTGTAAGACGATTGGCTTAAAAGGGAATACGTCTCTTTCTCAGATTGGTTACAGTGTGGCAATTACACGGGTATGTGACAGGGAGGAGTCTCAGTGTAATTACATCATCACCCCCGGACAGCCCTCTCCTAAAAATAGTACTATAGAAGGTGGCTTCTGCTAGGATGAAAATGGAACCAGCAAACAAAGGATCACACGCAGTCCTCAAACTGGCCATTTCAGATCTTATTAGGTATCTCGACTTTTTCTTCTAATTCTCTCTTTTTTTTTTTTAAATGTAAGCAAATTCGATAAAATCTAGGGATAAGAACCATCAATAATGAGTAGGGGATAAAAATGAGAAAAGGCTAAAGATAGGCTATTTCGTTAAAAGAGCAGACTCCACTGGTATCTGCACACTGGAAAATTACTAACGTAAGAAGATACCTACTCGTGGACGGGAGCCTATGGGTGGTGCAAACAGTTAAAGCGCTCAGCTACTAACCAAAGGTTGGAGGTTCGAGTCCACCCAGAGGCATCTTGGAAAAAAGGCCTGGCAATCCATTTAAAAAAAAAAAAATTGCCATTGAGTCGATTTTGGCTTATAGCGACCCTAGAGGACAAAGTAGAACTGCCCCATAGGGTTTCCAAGGAGCAGCTGGTGGATTCAAACAGCTGACCTTTTGTTTAGCAGCTGAGTGGGCCACCAGAGGTCCGAAACATTAGCCATTGAAAACGCTTTGGCCCACAGTTCTGCTCTGACACACAAAGGGAAGCCAAGAGTTGGGATTGCCGTGAGTCATGGTCAACTGGACGGCAACCGGTATTCATGGATGGCTGTATCCTCCATTGTCATAAAGGAGACTCTTCAAGGGACAATTCTCCATATGTGGGTGTCATAAAAAATGTGATTGATCACCAAGTGTCCAGGAAGATTTATGAGGGCGTGACCCTGGACTATATGACTTGTTCAGTGGCAGGTGTGTGGTCATCCTGACCACAACTTTTGTGGGGAGACACTCACAGAGCCCACATCCGAGGGGTTTCACAGAAGGAATTATCAGTCACAACACCACCCATACACTTTGCCAGCATGTAGACAGACCTCCTACAGGCACATCAAAATCAGGAGTGGAGTCTAATACAGGATCTTAGTTCCAGCACAGTTTTTAAATGACCATTAACTGCTTAAACAGTAAGTGAGGGCCCTGATGCCTTTTCCCCCCCTGAGTGTTGAGAGATTAACCAGCATAAACATTTTCTCTGCGCGTTGCTGCAATATTAGAAGTAAAAATCTGACACACCTTGTTCAAGTGGAGTTTTAGGAAAAACCTCCCAGCAAATAAAATGGGAGGGGTGTGGGGGACGGGGGAGGAGGGGATGACTTTTTTGTTGAATAACATTGTTCCTTTTTTTTTTTTTTAATTGTCTTCCTGCACCCTTAAACTTTTATTAATCAATCCAGAGGCAGAGCAAAAAGAGAACTTTAGGAGCTGTGGCTGGAAAATAGCTCAGTGTTTCAAACAGTGTGCCTGAAATTTTGAGGGGGAGGGAGGTGTTAATTAAGCCGCAGTTTCCTTCTTTCCCCTGGGGCTTTGGAAATGGCTCCAAGTAGCCGTTCCATTCACCTGCCTGTGTTCCTGTGTGTGTGTGTTTCCCCCCTTTTCCATTCTTCCCAGGGAAAGTATAGATTTTCATGAACACAGGGAGTTTTGTTTTGTCTGTTAAAAACAACTCTACCGGAGCAGGCTTTGGGTTTCACCCCAGGAAACAGCGTCTCACTCAGGTAGCTCCCCACTGGCCAGGCGCAGCCTGTCACCTGACGGCTCCCGGGCAGCCTGTGGCGTCAGCCTACATTCCGTGAATTCTTCCAGCCAGCACTGCAATGAACAACTTGAGGTTCACTGAGCTGAGCGGATGCCACTCGCTGTGCCCTTGGAGCCTGCTGACCGACTCTCCCGCCCTGGCCCCAAACCTAGAGCTGAGTAACAGCGAGTGCGCCTTGAGGAGGAGCACGCAGGTAAACCAAGTTTGTGGAGGGCCAGGTGTGGCTCCCTGAGATGTGTCGAACTGGATACAGAATGGTTTCTTGTTTTGTGGTGCTTCTTTCTCCTTATAGAAACCTGACTCGTCAACCAATACCTCCCTTTTTTTTTCTCTTTACCTAAATAATGAGATGGTGGACCTCAAATTAGGGTCCTTTAAAGGTTAGGGAGCCCTGGTGGCACAGTGGGTATGAGTTATGGCTGCTAACCAAAAGGTCAGCAGTTCAAGTGCACCAGCTGCTCCTTGGGAACCCTATAGGGCAGTTCTACTGTGTCCTATAGGGTCACAGTGAGTTGGAATCAACTTGTGCAATGGGTTTTTTTTGTTTTTTTTTTTTTAAGGTTAGGGAGAAGAATTATGAGAAAAAGACGGTGGGGTAAGAAGGAATTTTATAAGCCAGTTTTTTTGTAATACAAAACGTGTGAGATTTGGAGCCTGACCTACCTGGATGTGAATCTTGGCTTTGTGTGTAACCTTGGGCATGATATTTAACCTCACCAATCCTGTTTCTCTTGGGTAATCGTGTCTACCTGTGTGGTTGACAGGGAGCCCTGTTGGCGCAGTGGTTAAAGCAATCAACTGCTGACCGAAAGGTTGGTGCTTTGAAATCACCAGCCACTCCACGGGAGAAAGGTGTGGCAGTCTGCTTCCGTGGAGAGCAGAGTTGATGGAAAAACTAAGAAGAAAGTGTCTAGCAAAGAGCTTGGTGCATAGAAAGTATTTGAGTGTGTGCACAAGTGTGCATACGTGTGTGTCACTGCATGACATTCGTGAGGGTAGGGAGTCTCTCAGAAGATGAGGCAGACTTGGATCTGGCTCAGACCCTCGCTACTGTTGCAAAAAGAGCAGCAGGAGAAGCCAGAAACCTGAGCAAACATTGACCAGAGCTGCTGAGAAATAACTAACTTGCCTTGCTGATCCTTATCCAGGAAAGGGCTGGTGTAATGTGGCCATGTGGGGGCGCTTGTTAAATGGGGGATGTGGGCAAGGGAGGCGGCTCAGTAGTAACCATCATGTGCGTAGCCGTGTACACAACTGCGCACCGTCCTGAGGGGGCTTTTCCCAGGAGACCAGCTGCCTTCAATCCTGACTCTGCACCTTACTCTTCAGATGCCCTGGGCTGGTTACTTTCTCTCTGAACACTAGTGTCTCCTCACATGGAATTGGTGTCAATACTTGGGGAGCACTCAGAGCAGGGCCTGATACATGGTCAGCACCTAGTAAAATCAGCTGTGGGTATCACTACTTTACCAAGGGCTCTTTTATACTTCACCAGCTATGATCTCCAGAACAACCTGCTGGGTGTACATTAGCCTCGTTTTGCAGATGAGGAAACCGAGGCTCAGGGAATGGACAAGCACAGTCCAAAAGTCCACAGCCCCTGAGTGGCTGAGCTGGGACTTGAATCTCGGTCCCCAGGCAAGCTGCAGACCCATGGCTCTTTTCTGCATAGCTCTAAGTTCACGGGCTTGATCCTGGGCGATGTGTCCTCACTGTGGCAAGGAGGTCCTAGGAAGACCCAGGTCACCCAGGCCTGCCACGCTGTGAGAGCACCTGGGTCCCGGTGCTTCCTGGCTGCAGCTGCCTTGAGGAGCACTTTTGAGTGGGATGTTGCATGGTCCCCAGGTTGTCTTCTGCCCATCAAAAGGGGACTGTGTGCAATTGGAGCTGGCTGCCAAGGAGCCTTGGTTGAAGTATTGCACTCAGGTCGTGTCCTAGTCAGGATTTTCCTCCTTTCGTACTTTACATTTTACTTTTAAAAAAACTTTTAAAAGTAGCCTTGTAAGGTTTACTCTCTGACTAAAGTAATAGCTGTTCGCCAGATAAGGAAGAAAATATAGAGAAGCAATATAAGGAATATAGAACATAAGGAAGGAAATAAAAGTTACCCATAACATATAATCACACAAAACTGAAGGTTTTTATAATTTGCTTTTTTTTTTTAAGAGTACATTAAGCAGTTTCCCGTATCAATAAATCTTCTTCCAAACTGTGGTTTTCAATGTCTGCACAGTCTCCTTTTGTGTGGGTGTTCTTTCATTTAGCAGTTCATTTACTTTTGGACATTTTGTTTGTTTTCCTATTAGCGATAATGTGATTTTTTTCCATCACTCTATCATGCGTGATATGAAATTTTGGTGCATATCTCTGGTTTTTCCATTAGGATACATTCCTGTAAGTGCGACTACCAGAGCTAAGACTGTAAATATTCTTAAGGCGTTTTGAAACTGGAAGGATTTTCTAATTAGAAAGCAATGCAAGTGCTTTGTGCAAAGTTTGGAAATGCATCAGAAAGACACAAGCTAAGGGCAAAATAAGAAGCATGAGGTCACAAAACTTGTGAGGTCATGACCCTGGGTTCCCACACTTACTGCCTCTTAGTAGGTCCTCAGCAAATTGGATGAAGCCTATAAAAATCTTCTTCTTGTCGTCAGTTGCCATTGAAATGGCTTCGATTCGTGGTGGTCCTATGCATAACAGAATGACACCTTGCCTGTCCTGTACCATCTTTATGATCATTAATGTGCTCCAGTCCTTTGTTGTGGCCACTGTGTATTTTGAGTGCCTTCTAACTTAGAGGTTCATCTTCTAGCACTATACCAGACAGTATTCTGTTGTCATTGGCAAGGTTTTCATTAGCTAATTTTGATAGCAGATTGCCAGGCTTTTCTTCCTAGCCTGTCTTAGTCTGGAATCTCCACTAAAACCTGTGCACCAAAGGTGACCCTGCTGGTATCGAAATACCAGTGGTATAGCTTCCAGCATCACAACAACATATAAGACCCCCCAGTACAACAAACCAGTGGGTGGTGAGTAAAAATCTTACCCATTCTAAAAGGTCCAGATGAAATGCCGTTTCCTCTAGAAAGCCTCTCCTTGTCATCTTCACCCAGAAGACCTCTCTCTTCTCTCTCTCTCCCTCTTTCACTTACCCAGACTGCACTTTTTAGTACCCAGGGGACTTTTCTCTCAGTTACCCTTGTGGAATGTCTGGTGCAAGTTTTTTTTTTTTTTAATCCCTACATGTTCTTTTAAGCATCTTAGCTCTTATGTTGAGGTCTATGATCTATTTTGAGTTAAATTTTGTAAATCGTGTGAGAAAGGAATCCAACTTCATTCTTCTGCACGTAGATATCCAGTTGTCCTAGCCCCCATTTGTTGAAAAGACTATTCTTTCCCCCATAGAATTGTCTTGGCACTCTTGTCAAAAATCAATAGATCATAAATTTAAAAGCTTATTTCTGGGCTCTCAATTCTATTCCATTGTTTTCTATGTCTATCCTTTTGCCGATACCATACCGTCTTAATTATTATAGGTTTGTAGTAAGTTTTGAAATATAGAAGGGTGAGCCCTCCAATGTTGTTATTTTTTAAGGTCTTTTGGCTATTCTGGGTCCCTTGCATTTCCATATGAATTTTAGGATTAGTTTTGTTATTTTCTGCAAAGAAGGGCCACTGGTATTTTGATAAGGTTTATATTTAATCTGTAGGTCAGTTAGAGAAGTGTTATCTCCGTAACAACATCAAGTCTTCCTATCCGTTAACATAGGATGCCTTTCCCATTATTTAATTTCTTTCGATGATGTTTTTTAGTTTTCACTGTGTAAGCAGTGCACTTATTTTGTTAAATTTATTCCTAAGGTATTTTATTCTTTTAATGCTATTGTATATGGACTTGTTTTCTTAATTTCATTTTCATATTGCTCGTTGCGAGCGTGTAAGGACACAATGGATTTTTGTATGTTCATCTTTTATCTTGCAACCTTGCTGAACTTGTTTAAGAGTTCTCTCATAGCATTTTTGTGGATTCCTCGGGAGTTGGCTTCGGGAATGTTTCAGTTCTGGGTTAGCAGAGCATCTGGGGGCCATAGCTTTGGAGGTTCCTCCAGTCTCCGTCAGACCACTAGGTGTGGGCTTTTTAAGTGAGTTTGAATTCTGTTCTGCGTTTTTCCCCTGCTCTGCCCGGGACTGTCTGTTGAGTTCCCTGCCAGGGCGGTCATTGGTGGTAGCCGGGCACCATCTAGTTCGTCTGGTGGTGCAAGTTCTTATCCTCTACCCAGCCTACCCCTAGATTTTTGGAAGTTGTCAGTGTGTGTTGAACAGCTTGTTATTTCTGCTTAGGGCTCAAAGAAATGTCTTGCACTTAGCGGTGGATTAACCAGTAAGTATGATACGCCTTGGCTCGCATTGAGCAAGGTAGCAGAGGTTTAATTGTATATACTTGCTAATCTGTGGTGAGCAATTTCACACGGGTTTCACCACATCTTTGATGAAGTGGGGGACAGTTGAAGCTGTGCACTGCAGATTGGTGGTAAGCACCATTGGGCTGGTGTGTACCTTGCTTATTGGGTAATCTAGTCCTGTAATTGAACTTGATGGGCACTAAAGAGTAACAGCTGAAGCTTAAGCATGATTGTGGGGCTTCACACCAAGCACTATTGTAAGTGTGGAAGACAAAGAAGGAGCACAGGGAAGGCCTGTGCTTCCCTACGGCACACGTCTCTGCTCTCTCTCACAGGGAAGGCGTGTGCTTCCCTACGGCACACGTCTCTGCTCTCTCTCACAGGGAAGGCGTGTGCTTCTCTACGGCACACGTCTCTGCTCTCTCTCACAGGGAAGGCGTGTGCTTCTCTACGGCACACGTCTCTGCTCTCTCTCACAGGGAAGGCGTGTGCTTCCCTACGGCACACGTCTCTGCTCTCTCTCACAGGGAAGGCGTGTGCTTCTCTACGGCACACGTCTCTGCTCTCTCTCACAGGGAAGGCGTGTGCTTCTCTACGGCACACGTCTCTGCTCTCTCTCAGACCTTCTGCTCCGATATGTCTGGTGGCTGGATCTTCTTGAGTCAGGGGTGCCAGATGTTGTTCCACAAGCCGACTGGTCAAGGAGAAGTCATTTCCACACGATGTGCTATTTTCCTGAATATCCTGTCACTGAGAATCTGTAGCTGTGAATATCTGAGGCTGGGGGGAGAATGCATTAAGGGGAAGATTAAGCAACACTCTGATCCAGTTTTTCTGAAGTTGTCGTTGTTAGGTGCCCTTGAGTCGGTTCCAACTCAGCACCCTATGTACGGCAAAACAAAACACTGCCTGGTCCTGCTCCATCTTCACAATCCCTGTTATGCTTTAGCCTTTTGTTGCAATCACTATGGCAGTCCATCTCGTTGCGGGTCTTCCTCTTCTTCACTGACCCTCTACTTTACCAAGCATGATGTCCTTCTCCAGGGACTGGTCCTTCCTGATAACATGTCCAAAGTATGTCAGTTGAAGTCTCGCCACACTCGCTTCTAAGGAACATTCTGGCTGTACTTCTTCCAAGACAGATTTGTTTGTTCTTTGGCAGTCCATGGTACATTCAGCACTCTTCTCCAACACCACAATTCAAAGACATCAGTTCTTCTTCAGTGTTCTTTATTCACTGCAGAGCTTTTGCATACATATGTATAGGAGGTGACTGAAAACACCATGGTTTGGGTCAGGCACACCTAGTACTTAAAGTGACATCTTTGATTTCAACACTTTAAAGAGGTCTTTTGCAGTAGATTTGCCCAATGCAAGGCATCTTTTGATTCCTTCACTGCTGCTTCCATGGGTGTTGATTGTGGATCCAGGTAAAATTAAATCTTTGACTACTTCAATTTTTTCTCCTTTTATCACGATGTCGATTATTGGTCCAGTTGTGAAGATTTTTGTTTTTTATGTTGAGCTGTAATCCATACTGAAGGCTGTGGTGTTTGACCTTCGTCGTAAGTGCTTTAAGTCCTCTTCACTTTCAGCAAGCAAGGTTGTGTCATCTGCATAACGCAGGTTGTTAATGAGTCTTCCTCCAATCCTAATGCCTCGTTCTTCTTCATGTAGTCCAGCTTTTGAATTATTTTCTCAGCATACAGACTGAATAGGTATGGTGAAAGGGTACAACCCTGATGCACACCCTTCCTGACTTTAAACCATACAATATCTCCTTGTTCTATTCGAACAATTGCCTCTTGATCTGCATACTGGTTCCTCATGAGCACAATTAAGTGTTCTGGAATTCCCATTCTTAACAATGTTATCCATAATTTGTTATGATCCACACGGTTGAATGCCTTTGCATAGTCAATAAAACCCAGGTAAACATCTTTCTGGTATTCTCTGCTTTCAGCCAGGATCCATCTGACATCAGCAATGATATCCCTGGTTCCACATCTTCCTCTGAATCCGGCTTCAATTTCTGACAGTTCCCTGTTGATGTACTGCTGCTATCTCTTTTGAATGATCTTCAGCAAAATTTTGCTTGTGTGTGATATTGATGATATTGTTCCATAATTTCCCCATTTGGTTGGATCACCTTTCTTGGGAATAGGCATAACTGTGGATCCCTTCCAGTCATTTGGCCAGGTAGCTGTCTTCCAAATTTCTTGGCATAGATAAGAGAGCACTTCCAGTGTTGCACCTGTTTGTTGAAATATCTCAACTGGTATTCTGTTAATTCCTGGAGCCTTTCTTTTTGCCAATGCCTTCAGTGCAGCTTGGACTTCTTCCTTCGGTGCCATCAGTTCTTGATCACATGCTACCTCCTGAAATGATTGAACATTGACAAATTATTTTTCCTACAGTGACTCTGTGTATTCTTTCCATCTTCTTTTGATGCTTCCTGCATCATTCAGTATTTTGCCCATAGAACCCTTCACTATTGCAACTCAAGGCTTGAAATTTTTTTCTTATATATATTGTAATTCACTTTTCCACATTTGCCAGGGTGCAAACAACTTTACCATAACCTTTCTCTGGTCTTCCCTGCCAAAACCTTCCTGACCAATCTTCTTTCCTGTACTGACTGAAAGGTTGCTGGTTCAAACCCACCTGATGGACCTTGGAAGTAAGGTCTGGAGATCTGCTTCCAAGAGGTCTCAGCATTAAAAACCCTACGGAGCATTTCTACTCTGCACACCTGGGGTCACCAGGAGTTGGAATTGACTCAACAGCAATTAATAACAGCAAATATTCTCTTCATTATAATTCTCTTGCTCTCTTGTTGGCTGTCCTGAGAGGACTGGCTCAAATGCCATTTCACATACCAGGGCATAGAAAGTCAAGTGTACAGGGTCAGGGTAAGAGGGAAGCGGAAGCCATTCTCTTGCCTTATGACCCCACCACAGGTCCAGCCCTAATGTTACTAACGCTCAGGAGGAATTTGCCCCTACCAGTAGCTTCACATCTGAGATGGAGTCAGGACATTGTGGTGGAGCCTAACACTGGGGCTCCAGGTTCAAAGCCCAGCTCTGTAGCTTACTAGTTGTTTGACTTGGGCAGGTTATTTAACTTCTTTGTGCTGCGGGTTCCTCACCTGTAAAATGGGGATGATGATAAAGTAGTGACACAAACCTCATACACTTCTGAAAATTAAATGAGTAAATGTTTGCAAACCACATAGAACAGTGTCTGGGACAAAGGCAAAAGTGTGGAAGAAGCATCAGGCATCATTTTTTTAAAGCTGGTAAAAAAAAAAAAAAAAGCTGGTAGGTGGGTAAAAATTGCATGGAGGCAGTATCACCTCTGAAGTCCCTTCAGCGGCCCAGACATTGCGCCATCTTGGATACCGCCATCTTGGATACCGCGGGAAACTGACTTAGTCGAGTGCCTGGCAGAGAGATGTGGCTTATGTTAAGAGACCGTGTGACGTGGAGAGCGCGCATCTTTCAATCTTAGTATTGTGTTCAGCACAGGGAGGTGTTCCCACAGGCACAGACTCGGAGGGCAGCCCTGAGACCACTGGAGGGAAGAGCAGATGCCCTTTTCCCGTTTAACACTCACTGGCAGAGTGCAATTCTGGGCAGAACGGCTGTTGCTTTATTAGGTAAATCGCTGCCACTCTCTGAGCGTGTGGTTGCATTTGTAAGTTACCTGCATGTCTGAGGTGACTGCACTGTAAGCTGTGGGGCTGCCTACCGGCCTGAGATCAGGAGAGCAGCCCCATCACTACCTACCAGACAGCCTTGGGGGAAGTCACTAAACTTCTCTGACCTCTGTCTCCTCATCGCTGAATTAACCTGTGAGAGGACTGCTAAGGTCTCTACCCTGCAAATAGCCTGTGATTTTGTTAGGCCCAGAAGGAAGCTGATGAGAACAGTCAGATACTTTGTTTGTGCCGTTGCTCTGCTTCCTGTGGACTGTCAGTTGGATAGGCCTATGAGTGAGAAGTACAGTGGGGCTTCATTGATTCAACTATGGAAATAGAGGGAGGATTGCCGGACCCCAAAGTCCCTCCTCTTTACCCTACATTGTAATGCTGTCACATTCAAGTTCAGTGTCCAAGTTCATGCTGACATTCAAGTTCAGTGAAGATTTACCTGGCCCCAAACTCCTATGCCGAGTCCTTTATTTCATTGCTACTTGATTAGAAAGTATGGTAAAATAGGGTGAGTATTGAGATCGCCTTCTGGACTAACGGTGAGGAATCTTCTATTTGTCCCCATGGCAAAGAAACTCAGCCAAGAAAAGTAAGCCCTGGTTTCCACGTCCAGGATCTAGGAGAAAGAGAAAACCAGGTGGTGAATCTAAAAGATATTCCTGTACTCTCTTCTTTCAGTTTCCCTGTTTGATTTCCATGGGAATCTGTGTCTGGGGAAAATCTGGCAAATGTCAGGTCGGTGTTTGTTTCGCGTCCTCTTGTTTCCTTGTGCCATGGAGAGACGTGGAAGGATGTAGAAAATAGAGGAAAACAAGTGTGAGATTTATGCTGCTTGAGTTCAAATTAAATTCTAGAGGAACTTAATCATTTCTGACAGGAGCTTTTTAGACAAAAGTAAGGAAAGAGCTCATTTGAAGGTCAGCAAGCCAGGGTCTATTACTCAACACACGTGTTTCCAAGTGCTGTTTTTCTCTCTCAGCTGGGTACCAAGTTGAGGTTCTGAGCTGATGCCATTCTGCTAATGGCTACATTGTGTCATTTGTTTTCCTTACAGAGAGCCTCAGAGAAGACCTCAAAGTCTGAGGGGAAGCGACCTTTCATGGAATACCTCCTGCTATGTGTTTTTGTCTTGCTAACCTCCACTAACTGAAACGCTGGCCCTGGGTCTGCAGAAAGCCATCGGATCACCCAACTCCTCATCATGCATCAACTGTTCAGACTGGTTTTGGGGCAAAAAGATCTTTCACGAGCCGGGGATCTCTTCTCCTTGGATGACTCCGAGATTGAGGACAGCCTGACAGAAGCTTTGGAGCAAATTAAAATAATTAGCTCATCTTCAGTAAGTGAAATGGTTTTAGACTAGATCGTTGAAATGATCTATCCTGAGCCAAATGCTTGTCTCTGTCCTGGAAGAAAGGATCTTTGTGGAGGGGGGGAAGAGGGGAGGGGGAGGGGGAGGGCTGCTGATACTCTGATCCTCGCTTCTCTTCGCTCTGTGGTTTAGTTGGTGTCTAGGCGATAACACCAGGGAGGCAGGCCATTGGCTTACGGGGTGGCCAGGCTGCCCTGTGCCCACTAATGGAGACTGAATTGCAGATCCGAGTGCAGTGCGTATGGTAGGCTTCTCTAAGGTCTCTTTCTACATACTGGAGATGGCGTGGAGAGGGGAGGGAGCCAATCTAGGAAAAAAGCAGGCCCGCTGAGCCGCACAACAGGATCACTAAACAAAGCTGGGTGTGCAGTGGAGGCTGAATAATGCAAGAAGGCAGAATGGCCCCTCCTGCCATGCGGGTAATATTAGATAAAGACAATCATGGCTCTGCTGCCAGAAGTGACCGTGGCCCAGGGCTTGATAGCACTGGTTCCACTTACTTCTATACTGTCTCTGTTTTTTATCTTCCCTTTGTACACACTTCTTTTTCTATACATGCAGCTACCCTGTTGCCGTCAAGTCGATTCCGACTCAAGGTGACACTGTAGGTCGGGCTAGAACTGCCCCGTAGGGTTTCCAGGGGTAGCTGCTGGATCTGATCTGCCGACCTTTTGGTGAGCAACTGAACTCTTCACCACTGTGCCACCAGGGCTCCTCACATTAGTCCCTGCCTGTGATCAGATAGATTTAAAGCCTGCATCAACCCTCCTGTTCCTTTGCTCATTCTCAGTGTCAAGACCACTTATTCTAAAAGCACTTCCTAAAGAAGGTGGTCGTAAGTGCCCTGCAAAATTGGCACTGACCGTTTTGTCATGCCTAAGCCATCAAGCCTTCTCTTGCATCCTCTCAGCTCAACAGGGCTCGCCATAGCTTGGCACAAACACCCACTGGGTATAGGAAAGAGGTGGACTCGGGCCACAGAATAGTGAATTAGCGAATGTGTACATATTTCAGAGATAACAGCTCCATTCCAGGTTATAGTGAAAAGATGTTTAAAAGGCATGCTGGCAACCAGCGTGGCTTCCTCCTCAAGCCTGTCAGCATGTCCTCTTGCTGGCTGCCATCAACATGCCAAACTCCCCCAGTGACCATGAAGTCACCGCCCAGACGTTCTTCCCATCTCAGGTTTTTGACAACAATTATGTTTCCACGTTTTTTTTCCAGAACATTAATCAATCTGGACTCAAAACACAAAGTATTCCTGGGACGTTTGCCCTTCCTGGTGAGGACTTGTGTGCTGTTTCCAGCAGCCCCTCGCCTCACACTCCTCTGGAAATAAATTGGCTGACTCTGCCACAGATTTTTCTTCTACCTAAACAGCTCAGCTGCCAACCAAAAGGTCAGCAGTTTGAATCCACCAGCTGCTCCTTGGAAACCCTATGGGGGCAGTTCTACTTTGTCGTATAAACCCACAAAATCTACTGCTGTCGAGTCGATTTCAACTCATAGTGACCCTGTAGGACAGAGTAAAACTGCGCCATAGAATTTCCAAGGAGCACCTGGTAGATAGGAACCACCAACCTTTTGGTTAGCAGCCATAGCACTTAACCGCTATGCTACCAGGGTTTCCCTCTGTCATATAGGGTCACTGAATCCGAATTGACTCGATGGCAATGGGTTTGGTTTTTTGTCTCAGTAACCCACTGCCATTGAGTCGATTCTGACTCATAGCGACTCTATAGGACAGAGTAGAACTGCCCCATAGGGTTTCCAAGGAGCGCCTGGCGGATTTGAACTGCCGGCCCTTTGGTTAGCAGCCATGGCACTTAACCACTACGCCACCAGGGTTTTCCCTCTTCCTAATTTTTTTTTTTAATAAAAAGAAAATAGGAAATTACATCCAAGTTCCCTAAAGCTTATTTCCACTAGAGGTCACTAGTGGTCGGTGATTTGTTTCCTCGGCCAATTGCTTTGTCTCAATGAGGTCAAATTCAGAATTTTAGCAGTAATGAAATGTTGTTGCTTCTCCATATTGTACGTTCCTGGAGGCACTGGTGAGTTGTGTTATATGTCCTCACTGTTTAACTGTTAAACCTGGCAGTTAGTTGCCTTGTCACCAGGGGCATTGTCTATCCTCTAAGCCCTCGGCTCAGAGTCCCACCAAACCAGCAGGTCTGACAGCCAGGAATTCCAGTTCACCTGTCTTCTTCATCTCTGACTTCTATCATATGTCTTTTTTCTCTTTTTTCCATTTTCCTGTTTTTTACTGTGGCGTGGAGCAGATGGGTACAAAATACAATGAAACCTGTGAGAGCTGGAACTTGACGGGACTGCCTTGTTTTTCTGGGTCTCACAAGTTTTCTGCCTCTAACAGGGGACAGTCTTACCACTTTTCTATTGCTCCTTTTACTGGGAAGCATTTGAGTTTTCCTTCCCTGACAGGTTTCCGCCTTACACAGCTTCTAGCTTTCACAGGTTTTGCAGTTAAAATAAATTTTTAAGGATTTGTACAGACAAATCCGGCTTTTAAATGCAGAGCTTTTCTAACCAGTCCTTACTATAAAGCATGACTCTGTCTGGAACTCCTTCTTTCTCCATTCCTTTAAAAGCAAGCTCAAGTTTCACTATTTCTGAAACTATTTCTGGTGGATCTAGCTCATAGTGAAAATTTCTTCCTAAAAAGATACAATTGCCCTTTCGCATTATGCTGTTCTTACGGAAAAATCATCTGTTTTTATACTGTCAAGTGCAATCTCTACATTAAACCAAAAACAAAACAAACAAAAAAAAACATTGCCGTTGAGTTGATCCTAACTCATAGTGACCCAGGATCCCAAATCTCTGTTTTCAGTCTTGATGTCTTCCCTTAAGCTTCAGGCCCTTCCTAGTTGATATCTATCGTCTCAAACTCAACGTATCTAAAAGAGAAGTCATCACTCTTTTTCCATTTGTACTACTATTTTCTTAGTTCTCTGTGTTTAAAGCCTGGAATCATTGTTGTGTGTGTGCTTTAGGTGAAAGTTTACAGAGCAGATTAGTTTCCCCTTCAATAGTTTGTACATAAAGTGTTCCATGCCCTTGGTTTCATTCCCCACAATGTGTCAGCACTCTCCCCATTTCCGCTCTGGGTTCCCCATTTTCTTTCATCATGATTATCCACTCCTTCCTGCCGTCTCATCTTATAATTAATTGTTCTAAAGAGTACGTTCCTCTCAGGTGTTACTGTTATCTTACGGGCTTGTCGATTGTTTGACTGGGAGGTGTTCTCCAGGAATGGCTTCAGTTCCAGGTCAGAAGGGTATCTAAGTGCCATACTCTCCGGGGTTCCTCCAGTCTCTGTCAAACCAGCAAGCCTGATCTTTTTTGTGTATTTGATTCTTTGTTCTACAGTTTTCTCCCACACTTGTTCGGGGCCCTCTATTGTGATCCTCGTCTAGTTCTTCTGATCTCGGGGTCGAGTAGGCTGTGGTTCATGTAGTTTGTCAGTCCTTTGGACTAATTGCTTTCTTGAGTGTTTGGTCTCCTTCGCTCTCCCTCATGGAGTCACTCTTGACGCCTTTCTCTCACTTCCTACTTTCCTCTGAAGCTCTATAGACACTGCCCTGAAAATGCCTCTTTTACCATCCCTTATTTTCTCTTCTTACTGCTAGCACCCGGGCTTAGACCCTCAAAAAAATCTGTCTCCCTGCCTTTGGTCTTGCCTTTCTGTGATTCAGTCTACCAACAGTTAACAGATTAAATTTCCTAAAGCACGTTTATGACATGTCTCTCCATCGGTCACGGCCTTTCTCTGATGCCTTGATGACCATGACATTCCATGGCCAACACCAGCAGCTCCTGTCTCCATGTTCTGATTAGTCCACTGCACCACCACACCCAGCCCATGGGTTACGTCCCCACCAGCTGTATCCCATCCTTATGTCATGATAGGCCCAGGTCTTCCGCAGTAGGCCTTTTTCAATGACCCTTCTCAACTCCTCTTGAGAAATGCACAACTAGATGGGATTTTCTAAATAGGCTTTTGCAACTCCCTTACAGTGTAGAAATCTCTTCTTTAGGATTCCTGGCAAATACGTGGCCTCTCCCTCTTCACTTGGTTAGTGGGTACAGTGTAGAAATCCCTTCTTTAGGATTCCTGACGAATATATGGCCTCTCCTTCTTCACTTGGTTAGTGGGTACAGTGTAGAAATCCCTTCTTTAGGATTCCTGACGAATATATGGCCTCTCCTTCTTCACTTGGTTAGTGGGTACAGTGTAGAAATCCCTTCTTTAGGATTCCTGACGAATATATGGCCTCTCCTTCTTCACTTGGTTAGTCGGTACAGTGTAGAAATCCCTTCTTTAGGATTCCTGATGAATATATGGCCTCTCCTTCTTCACTTGGTTAGTCGGTACAGTGTAGAAATCCCTTCTTTAGGATTCCTGGCAAATACGTGGCCTCTCCTTCTTCACTTGGTTGGTGGGTACAGTGTAGAAATCCCTTCTTTAGGATTCCTGACGAATATATGGCCTCTCCTTCTTCACTTGGTTAGTGGGTACAGTGTAGAAATCCCTTCTTTAGGATTCCTGACGAATATATGGCCTCTCCTTCTTCACTTGGTTAGTCGGTACAGTGTAGAAATCCCTTCTTTAGGATTCCTGACGAATATATGGCCTTTCCTTCTTCACTTGGTTAGTGGGTACGGTGTAGAAATCCCTTCTTTAGGATTCCTGACGAATATATGGCCTCTCCTTCTTCACTTGGTTAGTGGGTACAGTGTAGAAATCCCTTCTTTAGGATTCCTGACGAATATATGGCCTCTCCTTCTTCACTTGGTTAGTCGGTACAGTGTAGAAATCCCTTCTTTAGGATTCCTGGCAAATACGTGGCCTCTCCTTCTTCACTTGCAGTGATGAAGGTATAGGGGTTTCTGACATTTTTGCCTACTTTGCAATTTTGCTTTGGCAAATCACTTCATTTCCATTGCATGAAGCCTTGGTGGGGCCTTCTGTTAAGGTTCCCTACCCTGCCCTGGCCAGGAGAGACAGGGAAAAGGGCCAACCCAAGGTATGCCAATCAGAATTTCTTTCCTAGGAATTCTAGAAAATAAATCAGCAAGGGGTGGTTTATTGTGATGATGGTACCCTGAAGAGACAGCCCTTTTTTTTTTCCTGCCCTTCTATCACCTTAGCTACCTTGGTGGCTGACCCTTCCAAGGCCAGGTGCTTCAGCTTCCTCTTCAAATCTGGGAGCTACCTCAGATCCTTCACTTAAGTATTTTTTATAATTGTGTATTTATTTTTATTATTATTTTAGCTAAAGTTATCCAGACTTTTTCTGTGGCTTGTGACCAAAGAATCCTAACACGCAGCAATCCACTCTTAGCACATTACTTCTTACAACCAGGTGAAACCTTACTCTTTGTATTTTCTATCTATCCATTGTCCTTTGTTCTGTTCCCGCCCCAGGCAACCAAGAGTCTGACCTCTGTTCCAAAAAGAACTTTAAACATTTGAGGACAGGCATCAGTGCTCATCTCTGCTGCTCTTTTCCAAGCTAAACACCCCCAGGGCCCTCAGGTGTTTTCATGACCAAAAAAAGGGGGCCTGTTGCAGGGAAAGGTTACACTACCTCACACTGTGACCCTCAGCTTTTGGGTCTGGAAACGCAGTTTTGTCCATTCATGAGAAATGCTCAGACTCCAGGAGGCCAAATTCTGCAAATCAAACGCGAAGCTCAGGAGTATAAATTAGAATGCTGATTTATATATTTACAATGAGAATGATAACTCATGTGGGTCAGAACTCTTAGTCAGCATGACTCATGTATCCTTTTCCTTGGGAAAGCCAAATTATAATCAGAGGGGTTCTTGGAGATCATTGAGAAGCTTTCTGCATTATTCAAATGCTTAATGGTGTTTGACTGCCATGACTGGTTTAGTTTTGGTCCCTGGAGAAGCACATCTTCCCCAGGGACCCAGCGGCTCACAGTCATGGGCCAGAGCTCTCTCCCAGGTAGGGCTGGAGAAGCGCAGCCAAATCCTGGCTCCAAGTCTTACTTTTTCTGTATTTCACGCTGTTTTCCCCAAGTGTTCACCCAGTCTTTCTCTAGGCAAACACGTTGTTGTTGAGTCGATTTCGACTCATAGCCACCCCATAGGACAGAGCAGGACTGTCCCGTAGGGTTTCCAAGGCTATAATCTTTATGGAGACAGATTGCTGTTCTGTCTCCAGTGGAGCAGCTGGTAGGTTCAAACCGCTGACCTTTCAGTTGGCAGCCTAGCGCTCAACCACTGCACCACCACGGCTCCTTTCTGTAGACAAGGAATGCTATTATTGATTAGGTTTCATCCTCCTCGATTACAGTCACATTCCAGCCCTACCTCCCTGTGTTACATCTGTAAAGTCACCCACGTAGAGATAATATCTTGAGTTAGTCCCGTAGGTGGCTGATTCCACTCATTAAAAGTGGGCTTTTTTTCGTTGAATCCTCAAAGGGGATTGTTTCCAAGTTCTGTATTTTCTGAGTTCCAAGTTCTTGGAGTATACCTCATATTAGCTCTGAAGTGCTACCTACATTTTCAACGTTCTGGCTACCCTGAAATCTTCCTGATTTATTACGGTCATGCGTCACTTAACATCCACAATAAAAAAAAAAAAAAAAAATTCATTCTGTTAAATAGGATGTGATTTGGACATGGTGCCAAACACTGTGTTATATACTGCTGCTGCCTACGAGTCAAAGCATATGCTTTTTATTTGTAAGTAGGGAACATTAACATTAAAATAATGATAGAAGGTACAGTATAGTACATACACAAGCCAGTAACATAGGTGTTTATTATGACTATCAAGACATATGTGTTACAGGTTGTATATATACTGTACCTTTATACACCTGGCAATGTGATTGCTTTGTATACAAGAGACATCATATGTGTTGCATGTGGAAAAACTGTTTGCTACATCCAGTTACATCCTCTATGTCCCGTTCTCCGATAGGGATTATAACCTTATGGACCATGGACATATATGTGGTCAGATGTTGCCCCAGTGGATGTTATGGAATGCATGACTGTGTTGTAATTTATTGTCACCCAGTACTTGGACCAATGGCTGATATTAGTCGGTGTCAAAGATTGAATTGTGGCCCCCCAAAATATCTGTCAATTTGGCAACGTCACGGTTCCCAGTATTGTATGATTGTATACCGATCATACAGATGTATGATACTTTACAGATGTAACACAGGGAGGTGGGGCTGGAATGTGACTGTAATCGAGGAGGATGAAACCTAATCAATAACAGCACTCCTTGTGAACAGAAAGGAGCCGTGGTGGTGCAGTGGTTGAGCGCTAGGCTGCCAACTGAAAGGCCAGCGGTTTGAACCTACCAGCTGCTCCACTGGAGACAGAACAGCAATCTGTCTCCATAAAGATTATAGCCTTGGAAACCCTACGGGACAGTCCTGCTCTGTCCTGTGGGGTGACTACGAGTCGAAATCGGTATGATGTGATTTCCCTGTGTGTTGTAAATCCTATCACTATGATGTAGTGAGATGGATTAGTGGCAGTTATATTGATGAGGTCTACAAGATTAGTTTAGATAGTGTCTTAAGCCAATCTCTGGAAACCCTGGTGGCGTAGTGGTTAAGTGTTATGGCTGCTAACCTAGGGGTTGGCAGTTCTAATGCACCAGGTGCTCCTTGGAAACTCTATGGGGCAGTTCTCCTCTGTCCTATAGGGTTGCTATGAGTTGGAATCAACTTGATGGCACTGGGTTTAGTTTTTGGGTTTTAAGCCAATCTCTTCTGAAATATAAAAAAGGCCAGCAGAGAGACATGGGAACCTCATACCACCAAGAATGAAGAGCTGGAGCGTGCATCCTTTGGACCCAGGGTCCCTGTGCTGAGAAGCTCCTTGGCCAGGGGAAGTTTGATGACAAGGACCTTCCTCCAGAGCCAAGAAGAGAAAGCCTTCCCCTGGAGCTGATGCCCTGAATTTGGACTTGTAGCCTCCCAGACTGTGAGAGAACGGATTTCTCTTTGTTGAAGCCCTACACTTGTGGTGTTTCTGTCATGGCAGCACTAAAACCCACCAGTGCTGTCGAGTCCATTCTGACTCATAGCGACTCATGGCAGCACTAGGTGACTAAAACTGTCAGTGTCTTTGTTATCTAGTGCTGTTATAACAGAAATACCACAAGTGGATGGCTTTAAGAAACAGAAATTTATTCTTTCACAGTTTAGGAGGCTAGAAGTCTGAATTCAGGGTGCCAGCTCTAGGGGAAGGCTTTTTCTCTCTTTTGGCTCTGGGGGAAGGTCCTTGTTTCCTTTCAACATTTGTGGGCCCGGCATTCCCTGGAGATCTCCATGTGTCTTAGCGTCGACCTTCCCTTGGGTCTAGGGGGTTCTCAGAGCAGGGACCGCAGGTCCAAAGGACGCACTTCACTCCTGGCTCTTCTTTCCTGGGCAGTTTGGTCCCTCTCTCTCTGCTTGATTCTTTTTCCTTTTATCTCTTGTAAGATAAAGGTGTGACTCAGGCAAGGGCATTGACTTGAATAAGGATGACGATTTAAGTTGTAGACCACCCTAATCCTGCCTCATTAACATCACAAACATAACCTAATCCTATCTCATTAACACATATAGGTGAGGATTCACAACACACAAAATGGAGGATAATTATACAATATCATAGAATGAAAGATAATTACATCAGATCACAAAATGGAGGACCACCACACAATACTGGGAATCATGGCCTAGCCAAGTTGACACGTATTTTTGAGGGACACAGCTCAATCAACAACAGTCAGATATTCTGTTTCTAAAATATCTTTTCGATAGCAACATCATACATTTGGCCCACATTTAACCTGTAATGTACTAAAACCCACAAGTTGACTCAAGACTTGTAATTAGGCACCTTTAAACAAACTTTAAGTGTATATTGTCCCGTTTTAAAGTATTTAAACAATGTTCTTTAGGCCTTCATTCCAGCGTGTTCATAGGTCTTTTAAAAATTATGATTCTGTCCAATATAATTAGCTATCACTCCCAGCTTTGTAGAATCTGCAAATTTTATAGGCAAGCCTCCTATGCCTTTTCCCGAAGTCACTCACAAAGTGATGGAACCTGACTGGGTTCCACTCACCAGTGCCTTCCCTCCATGGGAGTTCCTGGGTGGTACAAATGATTAACATACTTGGCTACTAAATGGAAGGTTGGTTGTTTGAGTCCACCCAGAGTTGCCTCAGAAGAAAAAGCTGGTGATCTCTTTCTAAAAGTCAGCCGTTGAAAACCCTATGAAGCACGGTTCTACTGTGACACACGTAGGGTCGCTGTGAGTTGGAGTCCACTGGACAGCAGCTGGGTTTTTTGTTGTTGTTTTGTTGTTCATTTGTTTTTTTACTATAAAATATCATCCTTATGCTTTGCTTTGAAAATGTATCTTCTCACTCAAAAATCTCTCCAAGTTCCTAAATGTGCCTTTAAGTTTTGGTCTTTTCATTTCAAGTCCTTTCTGGACTATTTTACCTAATAGTCGTTTCTTCCTGTAACTTGGCTTTCCTCCCTGACTACTTCAGGTGAGATGGTCTCCTTGCTCATTCATTCTCTCCTCCCACTCCCAGCTTCGCCTTCCCGTGAGGTTCACCCATGCCCAATCCACCCACCTTCCAGTCCTCTGTACATTTTTTTTACCTAATGAAACAGGCACACAAAATCACCTAATTTAAGAAATTGGGTACAAGTGAAATCCGCTGCTCGCCTCTCTCTGGCCCAGCTCTCCCTTCCCTCCAAGGAATTTATCCATGCGTGTTTTTACTTCTGTGCCACACATGCATAGTTCAGAGATCATTTGCAGCGTTGTATTTCATGTTCTTAAACTAAAGAAATAGCTCCTTAAGGCTCAGCATCATGTTTTTTAGATTCATCCGTGTTGATACAGGTAGTTCCAGTTCATTTGTTGTCACTGGGATAGAGCATTCCATTACATGAATATACCACAATTTATTTATCCTTTCTTCTTTTGTTAGACCTTGACTATTTTAACAGTGCTGCAGTGAACATCATTTTTAAATAGCAATTTTAGCAAACGTGCTAATACTCCTGGGATACCCAACTAGGAATGAAACAATGGGTTTTGTGTATGTTCAGTTTTATGATATATCGGCAAATTGCTCCCCAGTGTAGCTATACTGATTTATAATCTCATCACCTGTGTTATACCAGTTCTCGTTGCTTGATATCCTCACCAGTGCTTGCTTTGATCAGATTTTATGTTTTTGTCAATCCAAGTGAACCGATATCTGATACTTAAATTTGCACCCTTCTCATTACAAGTGAGATTGACCTTTTATTCATGTACTTATTTGCCGTGTGCCATTTGGACTTCCCACCCTGGTGGCGTAGCGGTGAAGTGCTGCGGCTGCTAACCAAAGGGTCGGCAGTTCAAATCTGCCAGGCGCTCCTTGGAAACTCTGTGGGGCAGTTCTACTCTGTCCTATAGGATTGCTATGGGTCGGAATTGACTCGAAGGCACAGGGTTTGGTTTGGTTTTTGTTCAGTGTAGTGCCTATTTATGGCTTATGATTTTTTTTCAAGTTTTATGGACGTTTTTAAATATTTTTGTATGAATTTTAAGGAGTTTTTAAAAATGTGTTCTTGTACTAATCCTTTGTCATTTTATGTGTGTTTCATATCTCTTATTCCATTTTATATCTGATCTGTTTCTTTATAATAAGTCTTGATATCCAGACTTCTTTAAAATTGTTTTGGCTTATTGCTCTTCTTTAATAATTTTATATTAAGTCCCTCAAGTTTCATGAAAAATTCTGTCAGTGTCTTGATTGGAATTTTATTATGTCTATAAATTAATTTGAATTTTTTTTTTTAGCTGATACTATAGACATTTTTTTTTTTAATTGTATATTTAACTGTTTCAGGTGATTATAAAACAATTGATTTTTGCATAGGGATCTCATATTTCTTATTCATCCTAGTAATTTATCTATAAATGTTTCCATTTAATAATATTTATTAGGCACCTCCTATGTACCAGATGCTGTACTAGATGCTGGGGAGAAGGGATAAGCAAAAGAGACAAAAATTTCTCCCATTACCCGTTTTAGTGGGTGACAGAAAATAAAGCAAATAAGGAAAATATACAGTATATTAGAAGATGATAAGTAAATGTTATGGAGAAAAATAAGGCAGGGGTGCGGGAGAAGACTGTTAAGGCTAGAAGGGGCAAGAGGGCTGCAGGTTTTAAATTTTAAGTAGGGCAGACAAGGTAGGCCATACCGAGAACCGGACATTTAATTAAAATTTGAAGGGATGAGGAAGGAATACCTGTGATACTTGGAGGAAAACATTCCAGGCAGAGGAAGCGTCAGGTACAAAAACCCTGACGTGGGGGCAGCCTGGAGTTTTTGAGGAGTCACAAGGAGGCAAAAGGGGGAAAGGTCAGGAGAGATGATACCAGAAGGGGAGTAGGGGGTGGGATCAGTAGGGCCTTGGGGAGCCATTGGAGAGTTCTGAGTGAAAAAGTAACAAGATCTAACTTTCCTTTTCCTGTTTTGATAGTCTGTAGAAAGGCAAGGTTAGGAGTAGGGAGGCTAGTTAAGAGGCTACTACAGTAAATCAGATAAAAAAAATAACAAGGCTCAGACAAGCAAAGAGCAATGGACATGGTGAAAGTCTTCAGATTCCGGGTAGATTTTGAAGGTGAGACCAACGAGATTTGCTGGTGTGGCATGTAAATAAATAAATAAATAACAAAAGGACTTGCCGATTTTTGGCCTGAAAAAACTAGAAGATGAGGAAGACTGAGGGAGTCACAGATTTCTGGGGAGTAAGGTGGAGTCAAGTGTTCCGTGTTAGACATGTGAAGTCTGAGCCGTCTTATTAGATACATGAGTGGAGAGGTCATGTACATAGTTGGATGTATTTGTCTGGAGTTCAGGAGAGAAGTCTGAACAGGACGTTATAATTTTAACACTGACCAGCCTTGAGACTGAATTCGATCAGCAAGGGAGAGTGAGTGTAGAGAGAAGATAAGGAAGGCCAAAAACTGAACTCTGGGCTTGCCGGTACTCAGAAGTAACGGAGATGATGATGTAGATATATTTAAAAAAAAAACCCACCTTTTGCTGTCGAGTGTATTCCGACTCATAGCGACCCTATAAGGACAGAGTAGAAATGCCCCATAGAGTTTCCAATGAGCACCTGGTGGATTCTAACTGCCAAAGTTTTGGTTAGCAGCTGTAACAAGTTAACCACTACACCACCAGGGTTTCCTGTAGACATTTGTTGTCGTTGTTAGGTGCCGTCGAGGCAGTTCCGACCCATAGCGACCCTATGCAGCACAGAACGAAACACTGCCCGGTCCTGCACCATCCTTACAATCGTTGTTATGCTTGAACTCATTGTTGCAGCCCCTGTGTCAATCCATCTCGTTGAGGGTCTTCCTCTCTTCTGCCGACCCTGTACTCTGCCAAGCACGATGTCCTTCTCCAGGGACTGATCCCTCCTGACAACATGTCCAAAGTCTGTAAGACGCAGTCTCGCCATCCTTGCCTCTAAGGAGCATTCTGGTCGCACTTCTTCCAAGACAGATTTGTTCGTTCTTTTAGTAGTCCATGGTATAATCAGTATTCTTCGCCAACACCACAATTCAAAGGCATCAATTCTTCTTCAGTCTTCCTTATTCATTGTCCAGCTTTCACATGTATATGATGTGATTGAAAATACCATGGCTTGGTCAGGCGCACCTTAGTCTTCAGGGCGACATCTTTGCTCTTCAACACTCTAAAGAAGTCCTTTGCAGCAGATTTGCCCAATGCAATGAGTCTTTTGATTTCTTGACTGCTGCTTCCATGGCTGTTGATTGCGGATCCAAGTAAAATGAAATCCCTGACAACTTCAATCTTTTCTCCGTTTATCATGATGTTGCTCATTGGTCCAGTTGTGAGGATTTTTGTTTTCTTTATGTTGAGGTGCAATCCATGCTAAAGGCTGTGGTCTTTGATCTTCATCAGTAAGTGCTTCAAGTTCTCTTCACTTTCAGCAAGCAAGATTGTGTCATCTGCATAACACAGGTTGTTAATGAGTCTTCCTCCAATCCTGATGCCCCGTTCTTCTTCATATAGTCCATCTTCTCGGATTATTTGCTCAGCATACAGATTGAATAGGTATGGTGAAAGAATGCAAGCCTGACGCATACCTTTCCTGACTTTAAACCAATCAGTATCCCCTTGTTCTGTCCAAACAACTGCCTCTTGATCTATGTAAAGATTCCTCATGAGCACAATTAAGTATTCTGGAATTCCCATTCTCCGCAATGTTATCCATAGTTTGTTATGATCCACACAGTCGAATGCCTTTGCATAGTCAATAAAACACAGGTAAACATCCTTCTGGTATTCTCTGCTTTCAGCCAGGATCCATCTGACATCAGCAATGATATCCCTGGTTCCACGTCCTCTTCTGAAACCAGCCTGAATTTCTGGCAGTTCCCCGTCGATATACTGCTGCAGCTGTTTTTGAATGATTTTCAGCAAAATTTTGCTTGTGTGTGATATTAATGATATTGTTCTATAATTTCCACATACGGTTGGATCACCTTTCTTGGGAATAGGCATAAATATGGATCTCTTCCAGTCAGCTGGCCAGGGAGCTGTCTTCCATATTTCTTGGCATAGACAAGTGAGCACCTCCAGTGCTGCATCTGTTTGTTGAAACATCTCAATTGATATTCCATCGATTCCTGGAGGCTTGTTTTTCACCAATGCCTTCAGAGCAGCTTGGACTTCTTCCTTCAGTACCATTGGTTCCTGATCATATGCCACCTCTTGAAATGGTTGAATATCGACTAATCCTTTTTGGTATAATGACTCTGTGTATTCCTTCCGTCTTCTTTTGATGCTTCCTGCGTCGTTTAATATTTTCCCCATGGAATCCTTCACTATTGCAACTCGAGGCTTGAATTTTTTCTTCAGTTCTTCAGCTTGAGAAATGCCAAGCGTGTTCTTCCCTTTTGGTTTTCCACCTCCAGCTCTTTGCACATGTCATTATAATACTTTGTCTTCTCGAGAGGCCCTTGAAATCTTCTGTTCAGTTCTTTTACTTCATCAATTCTTCCTTTTGCTTTAGCTGCTCAATGCTCAAAAGTAAGTTTCAGAGTCTCCTCCGACATCCATGTTGGTCTTTTCTTTCTTTCCTGTCTTTTCAGTGACCTCTTGCTTTCTTCGTGGATGATGTCCTTGATGTCATTCCACAACTCGTCCGGTCTTTGGTCACTAGCGTTCAATGTGTCAAATCTATTCTTCAGATGGTCTCTAAATTCAGGTGGGATATACTCAAGGTCATATTTTGGCTCTCGTGGACTTACTCTGATTTTTTTCAGTTTCAGCTTGAACTTGCATATGAGCAATTGATGGTCTGTTCCACAGTCGGCCCCTGGCCTTGTTCTGACTGATGATATTGAGCTTTTCCATCGTCTCTTTCCACAGATGTAGTCAATTTGATTTCTGTGTGTTCATCTGGAGAGGTCCATATGTATAGTCGCCGTTTATGTTGGTAAAAGAGGGTATTTGCAATGAAGAAGTCGTTGGTCTTGCAAAATTCTATCATTTGATCTCCAGCATTGTTTCTGTCACCAAGGCCATAGTTTCCAAACACCGATCCTTTTTTGTTTCCAACTTTCGCATTCCAATCGCCAGCAATTATCAATGCATCTTGATTGCATGTTCGATCAATTTCAGACTGCAGCAGCTGATAAAAATCTATTTCTTCATCTTTGGCTCTAGTGGTTGGTGCATAAATTTGAATAATAGTCATATTAACTGGTCTTCCTTGTAGGTGTATGGGTATCATCCTATCACTGACACTGTTGTACTTCAGGATAGATCTTGAAACATTCTTTTTGATGATGAATGCAACACCATTCCTCTTCGAGTTGTCATTCCCAGCATAGTAGACTATATGATTGTCCGATTCAAAATGGCCAATACCAGTCCATTTCAGCTCACTAACGCCTAGGATATCGATGTTTATGCGTTCCATTTCATTTCTGACGATTTCCAATTTTCCTAGATTCATACTTCGTACATTCCAGGTTCCGGTTATTAATGGATGTTTGCAGCTGTTTCTTCTCATTTTGAGTCATGCCACATCAGCAAATGAAGGTCCCGAATGCTTTACTCCATCCATGTCATTAAGGTCGAGTCCACTTTGAGGAGGCAGCTCTTCCCCAGTCATCTTTCGAGTGCCTTCCAACCTGGGGGCTCATCTTCCAGCACTATATCAGACAATGTTCTACTGCTATTCGTAAGGTTTTCACTGGCTAATGCTTTTCAGAAGTAGACTGCCGGGTCCTTCTTCCTAGTCTTAGTCTGGAAGCTCAGCTGAAACCTGTCCTCCATGGGTGACCCTGCTGGTATTTGAATACCAGTGGCATAGCTTCCAGCATCACAGCAACACACAAGCCCCCACAGTGTGACAAAGTGTCAGACACGTGGGGGTGTAGACATACAGATTTTTTTTTTAATACCATCTATATGTCTCTCTCTCTCTGTAGACATATAAAAAAAAAAAAAGATGGTATTAAAAAAAAAATCCATTGTCGTGGAGTCAACTCTTACTCCTAGCGACCCTCTACGACAGGGTGGAACTGACCCATAGGGTTTCCAAGGATCAGCTGGTAGATCCAAACTGCCAGCCTTTTGGTTAGCTGCCTGAGGTCTTAACCACTGAGTCACCAGGGCTCCGTAGACGGTAGAGATAGAGATAAGATAAATCAGGCTGATAAGGGAGAGCTAGTGAAGCAAGAAGAAGCCAGAAGAGCACAATGTCCTGAAAGTCAAGTGAAGAAACAATTTCAGGAAGGACACAGTCGTGTCAAATGCTGCTGATAGGTCAGGTGAGATGAGGACTGAGAACTGACCATTAATTAGGTTCAGGCACGTGAAGGTCACTGTGATTTGACGAGCAGTGTCATCGAATGCGTTGGGAGTGAAAGTCTGGCTGGAGTTGGAATTGCAGGAATTGCAGAAAGTGAGTGGTGACAACTCCAAGGGTTTTCTATAGAGACGAGCAGAGAAAAGGACAGGTCCATAGAAGGGATGGCATGGGAAGGAGATGAAGGAGTCAAGGGAACTTTTTTTTAATGGGAGAAACACATTCTTGTGAAAATTTTATGTTTAAAACTGTTATCTTCAAACATTGACAGTTTTGTTTCTTCCTTTCCAATCCTTAAATCCTTATACCTTTCATTTAATCTTTTTGCCTCATTATCCTGGCTAACACTTGAGAACAACGTTGAATAGAATGAGGGGTAGCAACAGATGTTTGTTTCTTATTCTTTATTTAAGGGAAGTTTTCTGATTTCTCCTTGTAAGTATGACGTTTCCTCTAGGCTTCCTCTTTGTCAGAGTAAGGAGGTTCCTTTTTATTTCTGTTTTTGTAAGAATTTTTTAAAATTTTATCATCTACTTTTCTGCTCTCTTGAGATAACCATATTTTCCCCTTTAATCTGTTAATGTGCTGAAGTACAGAAATAGAGTTTTCTAATATAAAACCGTTATTGCATTCCTGGGGTAAAATGAGTTTGTCACGTATTCTAACACATCTCTTTATTTGGTTTGCTATTTTTAAAGGAGTTTTTGGAACTATGTTCACATATGAGATTGGCCGATAATATTGCCTTTTCTTGTACTGTCTTCCCAGGTTTTAGTATGAAGGTTATACACACCAGTCTCATAAAAAGAATTGGGAAGTGTTTCCATGTTTTCTATTCTCTGTAAGAATTTTATAAGATTGTGATGATCTGTTTCTTGAAGATTTGATGGAAAGCTGTAAAACCATCTGGACACCATTAGTTTTTTTTAAATAGTAGATTATAAAACCACTGATTCAATTTCTTCAAGGAAAACTGGGATTTTTTGCTTCAGTCACTTTTGATAAAATGTGTTTTCTAGGAAATAGTATTTTTTTCTGAGTTTTCAAATTTATTGGCATAAAATTGTTTATGTTATTATTATTATTTTCTGTTTTCTGCTACATCTGTATTTATACTCCTTTTTCATTGATGATTTCTTTTATTAATATTTTCAGAGCTTTATATACTTTGTTAATTTTTTTAAGCATCTTTTTTGTCTATTGATCATCCATATATGATCCCTTTTTCTATTTTATTAATTTATTTTTTGTCTTTATTTTTTTCCCTTTGTATTTTCTGGTTTTATTCTGCTACTCTTTTTCTAACTCTCTCAGTCGTATGATTAGCTTATCGAGTTTTTTACTTTCTTATTTTTCTAATATAAGCATTTAAAACCAGAAATTTCTTTCTATTATACTACTTAGCTTCACCCCACAAATTTTGGGATATAGTGTATTGATTATGACTTCTAAATATTTTCTTATTTTTATTGTGATTTCATCTTTGACTCATAATTAGTTTAAAAGTATGTTTTTTTTTTAATTTCCAGAATACTTTTTGTTGTTAAGTTAAAACTTAAGCGCATTGAGTCAGAGTATATGAGCTCCACGGCACTGATGGTTTGGAAGTGGTTGAGACTTGCTTTGTAACATAATTTATGGTCAGTTTGTGAAAGTAAAAATAGCTAATACTTGGTGTCGCCATGAGCCAGAGACCAACAATTGATGGCAACTAGCAACAACAATGATACTTACCTAGGACTTTCTATGTAAGAAAACTTTTCACATGTTAACGTATCTATTCCTTTTAATAAACTTTTAAGATAAGTGTTCTAATATTATTCTCTTTTAAACTGAGGCACGGAGAGAGATTATAATGTAACTCGTCCAAGATAATATGAGTAGCAAGTAGTAAAGTCAAGAACCAAGCCCGGAGAGTTTGGCTTCAGGAACTGTGTTCTAGCCACTGCACTGAACTTCCTCTCCAGATGTTTCGTGTGTGCTTGACAGGAAGGCTCATTCTCTAATTACTGGGTGTAGGATATTAAGTATGTTGATTAGAGCACTCTTATTAATGATATTGTTAAAATCATCTCTATCCTCCATAAATTTGGGTTTGTTTGAATTGCAAATCACTAAGAGAGATGTCTTAAAATTTCCCCCTGTAATTTTGAATTTGTCAATTTCTCCTTATAATTTTGTCAAGTTTGCCTTGTAAATTTAGAGGCTTTTTTATTATGTTCATACAAGTTTAGAATTATTATTTCTTGAAGAATTTTCCCTTTACTATTATACGCTGATTGTCTTTATTCCTAATAATTTTTGCCTATTTTCTTCGGGGTAGTAACTGCCTATTTTCTCTCTTTGTTTTATTTTATATTATTATTATTATTTAAAATGTGTTCTACCTTCCTGTGTCCTTATCACTTAAGTATAATTTTCAAATACCACATAGGTAGACTTTTGTCTTTAAATCCAAACTGAAAATTTCTGTCTTTTTGTTAGTAAATTTAGTCAAATTACATTTATTGTGATAACTGATATATTTTGATGTTGTTACTACCAATGTTGAATTAAATATCTATTTAAAATATTTTCAAAATTAGGCTATAATATGTCACTGAAATAAAAACTTATTATGCATGCAGAAAGGCATGGACACAAATATCAAGGTATAAATTTAGTGTTGGTGAACCAAATATTCATTATTGGAGGAATAACAGAAATTCCACATTTTCTTGCAAAGCAATAATTGAGATCTTTATAGAACTTAAAAAAGAATATAGCTTTTTGTCACTGAAATATTTGGAAAATATTACTTATTATGCTACAATAAGTAATGCAACTGAAAGTAGAAGAAACAGCTAATTTCCTTGGAGTAAATATAAGAAATTTCAAAGCAATAAGAGATTAATACAATCAATTCATGTTTTGTGTAAGATGCTCTTTAAAACATGATGTAATTCATAATTTAACTGTCATCCTTTGCTTCTTCATAATACATAAAATAATGGTAGATCTTATCATTGACAGCATTTATATTTAATATATTATAATAACTTTGTCTAAAGTGGAGCCCTGGTGGCGCAGTGGTTCGGAGCTCAGCTGCTAACCAAAAGGTCAGCAATTTGAATCCACCAGCTGCTCCTTAGAAGCCCGGGGGGGCAGTTCTGCTCTGTTCTGTGGGGTCACTTTGAGTTGGAATCCACTTGACGGCAATGAGTTTGGTTTCTTTTTCTTTTCTTTTTTTGGTATGTTTTATCTTCTGGCATATGCTCATATTGGTTTATTTCCTTGAGTGTTTTATAATTTTGGAATTTGAGTTTAGCTTAAATAGGATTTTACTTGTGTGGATATTGAATGACTTGGGTTGAGTGTGTCACCTCCCCCTCTCCCCCAGAATAGTTTCATGTTTGCTACATAAGCATAAAATTCTTATGTTGCTTATGTTTAGTAGTTTTATGTAACACCACAGGGACCCCCATGGTATTACCAGCTCTGGGACCACATGTTATTGTTGTTGTTGTTATTGCCTTGGCTTTGGAGATTCTGAGAATGACAGAACAAACAGATAACGTGTGTATGTGTGCTTTTAAAAGTGGAAAGAGTGATACAAAGTGTCGTTAGTACTGTTGCCAAAGCAGAATGTAACTGTAAGAGGGGAATAATGCTGTGGTCTTTCTGTGCTGTACTTTACGAAGTGATTGTGAAATAGCAGCCATACCAGGACATATTTGTTACTCATTGAGTGTTATAAACCCAAGACTAGCTTTTAGAGTTATAAAACCCAAGACTAGTTTTTATTATTGAAGGAAAATATTAAGAGTAATAATAGCTAACATTTATACAGCACTTACTATGTGCCAGGCACTGTTATAAAGTCTTTATATATATTAACTCATTCAATCCTCACAATAATCCCAGGAGGTAGGTATTAATAATATTCCAATTATAAGGGCTGGGAAACTGAGGCACGGAGAGGTGAGTGATTGCCCAAGGTCGAAGGCTGGTAAAAAGTAGAGCTCTGTCTGGCCACGGGCAATCTGCCCCAGAGTCCCTGCTCTTCATCACTACGTTACGCTGCTTCTGAAGGTTGTTGTTGTTGTTAGGTGCTGTTGAGTGTATTTTGTCTCATGGCGATACCATGTGACGGGGTAGAATTGCCCCACCGGGTTTTCTAAGCTGTAATCTTTATGGAAGCTAATTGCCAGGTCTTTCTCCCATGGAGCTGCCAGGTGAGTTTGAATGGCCAATCTTTCAATTAGCAGCCGAGCGCTTAACCATTGTGCAACCTTGCCTCTAAAGGAGGGATAAATCACCACGTCCTCTGTATTAAGGTGCCCCTCTTCTCTCCCACACCAAAACTGCTCTCTGGCCACTATTTTACTTCACGTGTTCCGTATTCCCTTTGGGCAGTGGGCCATTTCCTAAAGACTGTTTACAGCACAGAGAAAGGTGACAAAAGGCTGGCGGATGCTGATGTGGGGTGGTTCCTCTGGCTGAATGGGAGTGATCAGCCTGTGATGAGGCTTTTCATTGTCCTACTCCTTCAGCTAGACATCTCTGTCACTTCAGGGGATCCCTGGTGGCACAGTGGTTAAGAGCTTGGCTACTAACCAAAAGGTCGGCAGTTCAAATCCACCGGCTGCTCCTTGGAAACCCTATGGGTCTGTTCTACTCTGTCCTATAGCATCGCTCGCTGTGAGTTAGAATTGACTCCATGGCAACGGGTTTGGTTTTTTGGATTTGGCCACTTTAGGAGAAATTACTTTAAAATTGACAATGATCAGGTCACTATGAGAATGAATCTCTAAACCTGGCTTGACACTAATTAGATCTGGTCTTTAGAAGCTGCTGATTTTAATACGCATGGGTACTGACCCAATGTTGAGCTTGAAAATAAACATGTTTGTGCATTTATATTTCATGAGAACAGGGTGTTTCCTATATGCCAATCAAGAAAACCTTAATTGCAAAGCTGACTTCCTCACCAAAGAGTCTCAAACTATTCAATTATTGTTAAAACAGTTCCTTGTTTGTCTTTTTGAATACTTGCTGAGGAAAGCAGTTAACAGCTTTTTCAGGTTTTCCCTCTTTCTGGAGAAAAATCTCATTTTTAGAGAATTTTTTTCATGTGATACATAAGAATTTGAATATATAGTTTTTCAAGTTGAAAAAATCTCTTTAGTTTTTAGTAAAGCGGTTCAGAGTAACATCAGTGTTCCTAACTGGTACACCTATACCCAGTATATTACTATAGCAGTGGAAATTATGATCAGTTTGAAGCGATTTATCCTACGGACAGTTGTTTAAGTTTTGTAGTCAGAAATCTTAGAATTTACCCTTTATGGTTAACCATCTCTCTGACTCCATCCTGCACACCTCGACCTCATTCCAAAGCACTTTCTTCAGAATTCTCTGAGAATCCAGTATTCTTTTTAGCAGAGAAGTTGAGTTTCAATGTTCATGAACCAAGACACATGTGTATGTCACATGCTTTCACTGGGTGGCACCTTCAGCTTTTATTAAAGCTTGTTTCAAACAAGCGGAAATCTCTTTGACATGTATTGTCAAACTCTTGCTTGGACATGGTTTCCTACGTTTCTCCATGTCATCTATGTAAACTGTTGCAGTTGAGTTCCCAGGAAAATGAATTCTGAAAAGGTAATTTTGATGCAAGAAATTTGTAGGGGAATGCTCTCAGGATCAATGGCTGTGAGGGAGTGAATGAAGCAGAACTGAGCAGAAGGAGAACTGGAACTGTGATGCAGTCGTGGCAAAGGGCATAAGCCAGTTTCAAGGAGCTCCAGAATTGGGATGACCCTTCAGAGAAAGAAAGACATAACCAAATACATTCTGAGATTGGTTTTCTGGGTCTGAAGGCTTAGGACCTTAGTCTCATGGGACAACTCAGTCAATTGGCACCACAAAGTTCACGTTCTACAACCTAGTGAAGTGAGTAGCATGTAGGGTCTTAAAAGCTTGTGAGCAGCCATCTAAGATACAGCTGTTGGTCTCTACTCATCAGGAGCAAAAGAGAAAGAAGGAAGCCAAAGTCTCAGAGAAGAAACTAGTCTATAGGGCTAATACCCTACACAAGCCACGGCCTCTTCTACCTGAGACCAGAAGAACTAGATAGTGCCCTGCTAACACCAGCAACCATTCTGATCAGGGCCACAACAGATGGACCCTGACAGAATGGGACAAAAATGTGGAACAAAACGAAATTCTTAAAAAGTCCACACTTAGTGGACCAGTTGAGACTAGAGGTTTCCCAGAGACTATCACCCTGAGATATTCTTTAAACCTTGAACCGAAACTACCCTCTGCGGTCACCTTTTAGCGAAACAACAGATTGGCACACAAAATAAAGGATATTACCTGTGAGTACAGTGTTTCATTAAAAAACCATCTATACGAGATCAAAATGTCAACAATTATTCTAAAGCAAAGATGAGAAGATGGGGCGCAGGGAAACTAGAGCACTGGAAACGGAACAACCAGAACACAATTAAAGAGAATGTTGACTCAATGTGAAATAAAATGTAATGTCACTGAGTAATTTGTATAGAAATTGTCAAATGGGAACCTAATTTGCTGTGTAAACTTTCACCAAAACCACAATAAAATATTATTAAAAATAATCATAAAATGTTTCATGTAGAAAAGAAAGCATAACATAGAATAATTCGGCACATCTGGGACCAAATACATCTATCATTTCATATAAAGGCAGCAACTCATCTGTTAAAAGAAAAGGATTTGAGATTGGATCACAAGGCAAAATCCAGCGAACAAGATGTATATTCAGTAAAATGATTCGGAAACTACAAAACTGAGAAGATGGGAGCATTAAACAAAAGGTTGGCAGTTCGAATCCACCAGCCGCTCTTTGGAGACCCTATGAGGCAGTTCTACTCTGTCCTGTAGGGTCGCTATGAGTCGGAAGTGACTTGACGGCAACATGTGATACTACGACTACTACCCACTGCCATCAAGTCCCTTTTGACTCCTGGCGACCCCACGTGTTACAGAATAGAGTCACTCCATGGGGTTTTCTTGGTGGCAGTCTTTACACAGGCAGGTTGCCAGGCCTTTCATTTGTGGCACCACTGGGTGGGTTCAAACTGCCAACTTTTATGTCAGTGGTTGAACGCACTATTTGTACCACCCAGGGATTTTATATTAATACTGTAAAACCAAAACCAAACCCGTTGCCATCAAATCAGTTCCGACTCATAGCAACCCTACAGGACAGAGTAGAACTGCCCCCTAGGTTTCCAAGGAGGGGCTGGGGATTTGAAGTGCCGCTGTTTTGGTTAGCTGCCGTAGCTCTCAGCCACTATGCCCCCATGGTTTCCAGAACTTGCTGTCAAAAACCAAACCAAACCTGTTGCCGTAGAGTCGGCTTTCACTCATAGCAACCCTACAGGACGGAGTAGAACTACCCTATAGGGTTTCCAAGGAGCAGCTGGTAGATTCGAACTGCCGACCTTTTGGTTAGCAGCCGTAGCTCTTAACCACTACGCCACCAGGGTTTCCATAACTTGCTAGAGGGAGTTTAAATCTTCTAAAATGTCATGAAACTAGCATAAAATTGATGCTTAAACTTGACAGAGACCAATCCCTCAAATATTGATGCAAATTTTTAAAAATAAAGCATAAATAGAGTCCAGTAACACATTAAAATAAAATTTATCATGAGCAAATGGATATGCAGGATACACAGGAATTCAAAGGAACATTAGGAATTTTGTTACGATGGTTTATCACATTAATAGCTCTATGGGGAAAAACCATGCATCTGCAGATGCTGAAGAGGTATTTAACCGAAATTCAACATTCATTCTTGATTTTAAAATTAATAAAATAGGATTAAAGGAATACTTCCTAAACATTGTGAAATATATCTATCTCACCCCCTCAGCCCCACCAAAAAATGCCAGCCTCAACCTCTTACCTGATCAAGGAGATGCCAAATAAAACAGACAACACACTGTTTTTCTCCGATCAAATTAGAAAAAGTGTAAAAGCTCTGTTCTTGCAAGGCTGTAGTGGTGAGAGTATGTTTTTACACAGCGGATGGAAGTATAAATTAGTAAGGGCTTTCTGGAAAATAGTTTAGCACCATCATCAGGGGCCTTAACAATGTTCCTGTCATTCGTCCAAAATTTCTACTCCTGGAGAATCTAGGCTACAAATAATCTACAACGTGGAGAGTCTTCACACACAAGAGGTTTCTGCAGGATCAGTTATAATAGTAAAAAAGGCCATTAGACGCGAGCTTGCTTGGGCTGGGAGTCCCACCCTTTCCACCTCTGCTCACACAGGAGGGCCTAAGGTTCCAGTGCTTTGCTGCTTTGTTTTCAGCCGTCGATACATGACGTGGAGTTCACAGTCAAAACCAATTTCCGAATTAAATCCCAAAATTAAGTGGGTCTGTTTTTCACGTTTAGATTTTTTGAAGGGTCGTATTATCTCTCAAAAATAGATGATTAGGTGTTTGAGGGAGAACTAAGATAACGGAGTGGAAGGAAACTTTGGGGAAAGCTAAAATGGATTTGGTAGTTAGTTGAGTTGGAGACAGAAGGATGAAATGTGTTCTAGTGTTGACGTGGAGCCCTGGTGACACAGTGGTTTAGAGCTTGGCTGCTAACCAAAAGTCAGCAGTTTGAATCTACCAGCCACTCCTTGGAAACCCAATGGGGCAGTTCTACTCTGTCCTCTAGGTCACTACGAGCCAGAATTGACTTGTCAGCAACAGGCTTAGTGAGTACATAAAGAGATAAAGTTTATGTCGGGTAGTTGAAGGGAAATTTGAAACATTTCAAAGAAGTTACTGAAATGTCAGAGTAAAAAGTCAACACTGACATGTCATGGACTTAGGAATTGAACTGGTTAGAAGATGAAACCCATATGCAAGTGAATAATTAGCTCTGTGGAGTCTCACTGCTCCCTGTCTGTGTATCTGTGACGGCCCAGACCTGTTCCATCTTAGATGTTTGCACGTCTGCCTCTTCCATGAGATTAAGCCCTCCAAGGAAGAAGGCCCTCGTTGAAGTGGGCTTTACAGCTTCACCACTTAGTGTGGAGCTTGGCATACGCATCTTCTAAGCGATGGAGTTTGTGTTGCGTGGGCCCTTTGAAGGATAACTTTCTAGAGTATTATTTAACGTGAAGGTTTTCTTTCCAAACAGGATTACCAAACCAACAACAATGACCAGGCAGTGGTTGAAATCTGTATCACGCGAATCACAACAGCCATCAGAGAGACCAAGTCAATTGAAAAGCATGCAAAGGCCCTTGTGGCGCTGTGGGACTCCTGCTTGGAACACAATCTGAGACCCTCTAGGAAAGATGAAGACACTCCCCATGCAAAAATCGCATCTGATATCACGAGTTGCATTTTACAGGTATGTCAGTGTTCGATGTCAGGCTATTTGGCAATGGCTTGGCAGCTTATATGAACACGCGATGTTCATGAACTAAGAAGCAATATGTCTGTCTATATGTAAGGCACACTGTGGGGCATTCACAGCAAGCTCAATCGAAGTGCAGAGATGAGACACGTATGTATAAAACTAACAATAAAGCAATACAGGCCAAGAGCCAAATGAGGAAGCCTGGGATATTCAGAAGACAAGACCTCTTTGGTCCAAGGAGATCAAAGAGGAGGTAGAATCTAAACTGAATGGCATTGAGCTTGGGAAATGTAGAAAGAAGGATTAGGTCATTTTTAAGTGTATTTCTGTATGTATGGTGAATTCTCCAATATAACGGTATTTGCCTGCTCTGATCGCATTTAACTTCCTTCTTCTGGTGTAAGCATGAATTCAGAATTTTGGCTCAGCTATGCGCCAGCTGAATAATGTTGGGAAAATCATTTAACTTCCTAAACTACCATTTCCTCCCTGTAAAATGCAGATTAAATGACATTGTCTATGATAAATTTTACCAATCAATAATGTTGATAGGTATTTCTCAAAAAAATAGTTCTGTGGTCAAATCATTGAGAAGCACTGAATTCAATTTTTCCCTCTTGAGCTAACTGTCAAAGCTTCATAGAATTTTACCCACTGCAGTCAAGTCAATTTCAGCTCATAGGGACCCTACAGGACAGAGTAAAACTGCCCCATAGGGTTTCCAAGGCTGTAAACTTTTAAGGAAGCAGACTGCCACATCTTTCTCCCACAGAGCCAGCTGGTAGGTTTGAACCACCAATCCTTTGGTTAGCAGCCCAGTGCTTTAACCACTGCGCCACCAGGGTTCTTATACCATATTAAAGGCTCAGAAAAGTCCTGCAATAAAGAGAGCTGATGGACTTTATTTAGTCCCGTATTTTCCGATATGACTTAACCACAGAACCCCTTTTTCCCTCCCCACCCCAAACAGCATTTTCCAGTCTTACTTGACCACGGAACTTCTTTTCCTCTTTCTACCCCCAGCACGGCATTTATGTTCATAAAGTCTGGGTATGTTGAAGTGGTTAGCACTATGTGGCAGCTAATGTTAGCTAGTGTTAGCTTCCTCTCTTCTCCTCTTCCTTTTCCTCCTCCTTTTTTCTTTTTCTACCCACTTGTCCATTCTTAACTGGGACATATGCCAATCTGTCTGCTCAGTTCAGGGACTGGTCAACTGAGCAAAAGACTGCACAGTTTTTCCTTTGTTCCCAGAATTAGAAGAATGGGAAATGGGAGTTTCACAAAACTGACAAAAGCCTAATGTTCCTTGGAAAAAGCACCAAAAATCTAATACATATGCTTTTCCTGATTATCTTGAATATGTCATTGTGGCACAGTGGTTGTGAGCTTAGCTGCTAACCAAAAGGTTGGCAGTTCGAATCCACTAGCCACTCCTTGGAAACCCTATTGGGCAGTTCTACTCTGTCCTGTAGGGTCACTATAAGTTGGAATCAACTCGATGACGATGGGTTTGGTTTGGTTTGTATATTGTTATGAGAAGAAGGTTGTGTTATTCCAAAGTGCTTCTACAGGAATTCGGGGAGATCTCCACATGTCAGCAATACGCACCAGTTCCCGCTGCTGTTTGGGTACGATTGGTTCAGCTCTGGAGCTGGGAGTCCAGTAGAAACATAAGGCAAGCCACAAACACAAGCCGCATAACAAATTTTAAATTTTCTGGTAGCTCCATAGAACAAAGTAGAAAGAAAGAGATGAAATTAATTTTAATAATGTACTTTATTTAATCCAATATATTAAAAATTATCATATCAATGTATAATCAACATAAAAATTATTAATTCGATATTTTACTTTTTTTTCATACAAGTCTTAGAAATCTGGGGTGTATTTAGCACATCTCACTTTGGACTAATCACATTTTAGGGGCTCAGTAGTCATTTGTGGCTAGTGGCTACAGTGTTAGCACAGTTCTAGAGAGTCAGAGCAGGCATATTTGGAAAGGGTTCTGAACAATGAGTAGAAATTTCACCAGATAGGCAAGGTGGAACAAGAGGACATTCCAAGCAGGAAAAACAGCTTGTCCAAACATCCAGATTCATGAAACAAGACCAAAGTCAGAGAGTTATAAGCAAACTGAGCTTCCAGAATGCCCCAAATTCTAATATTTTGTTATATGTTGGTGTAGTGGTTAAGTGCTACAGCTGTTAACCAAAGGGTCGGCAGTTCAAATCTACCAGGCAGCCCTTAGAAACTCTATGGGGCAGTTTTACTCTGTCCTGTAGGGTCGCTATGAGTCAGAATTGACTCGACGGCACTGGGTTTGGTTTTTTTGGTAAAAAGAAAAAGAGAGCCAGGCCAAGATGGCAGAGTAGTCAAATGCTTCCTGTGGTCTCTTGTACAACAAAGACCTGAAAAAACAAGTAGATTGATTATATATGCCAATCTAGGAGCCCTGAACATCAAAGACAAAGTTGAGGAGTCAGGATGAGCGGCAGCGGGGAGGGAGAGAGAGTTCAGAAGCAGTGAGCATTTGCCAGACCCGACCTGGCCAGCACCCTGCAGGCTGGATCGGCCAGTGCACGTGTGGGCTGAGGCTAGCAGGAACCCTCGGGATGCATTTTCCACATCAGGAAAAACTGATTGGCGAAGAGGCTGCACAAGCCTGCAGAACCGGGGAAAGGAAAGCATCTAAACTACTGTGTGGGACCAAAAAAAATCCTTCCCCTTCTGAGAATTACCACACTCCACAAAAAAAAAAAAAAAAAAAAAATTTTTTTTTTTTTCCATTTACCTGCCACCTCCCAGCTCTGCTCCAGGCCTGGTCCAGCTTCAATGATTGCTGCACCTCCTGGACTGAAAGTGGGACCTCTCGGTTGTGGGCCCCAAGCCATTCTCCCAGCTATGGAGAGAGAACAAATTAACATATAAATAACAAACAGGAAAAAATAACCTGCCAGCTCTCCTAAACCAGGACCTCAGAGCAGACACAGCCCTTTGCCTAGGTCCAGGCATAAAGGGTCCAGGGACTTTGAATGCCTTTCACCCCTGCCTAGACTTGCGTGGGCCCATTTCAACAGCATAGGTCCTCATTAGCATAGTACAACAGGGTCCATACCTGAAGCCCATTTTCAACTGCAACAGCTAAGGGGGAGTGGCAGATTCGTGACATTTGATACCACCCTACTCATTAAGCAGGGTCCTCACATACCCACATCGATGGCGTGAGGACTGGTAGCTTCACCCACTCCACCTAGCCACATGCAACAGAGGTCTGAGAATAAGTAGTGCCTCCCAGTCCTTACAGCCAACAGCTTTGTGTGTCCAAAGTCCACCCACCTATGTGCTCTAGGGAACAGGGACACACCTTCCACTCAGGCACTTGGAGGCAGCCGTCAGCCCCCTACCTTGCTCAGCACATAACCCCCTAATGCAGCCAGATACCTGTGCCTGCCCCAATCACCCTTACGTAGCCCTGCTGGTCTAGGCCTGTAGGTGAGAGCCTGCACCACGCACTCAGTGACCAACGACCTGGATACCTGAGCTGAATCCACACAACAAAAGTAAACGGACTCCTGGGCTCACATACCTAGTAGCAGCTCTAACCACCTGGTGACAGCTTCAAAGATGCCAATGATCGAAGTCCCTCACATGGCCAGCCTATTTGGGCATATCAAAACAAAACAAGAAGCAAGGATACAGTAAGCAAACATGAAATAAAGAAATATAATAACTTATTGGTGGCTCAGAAGCAACAGTCAATATCAAATCACATAAAGAGAAGTCAGTAAGACTAAGCTCTGACTACTCAGCAGAAACCAAGCAGGCGAGAAGGCAACGGGATGACATGTATAAAGCCTTGAAGGAGAAAAATTGCCAGCCAAGAATTACATATTCAGCAAAACTGTCTCTCAAATATCATGGGAAAATTAGGGCATTTCCAGATAAACAGAAGCTTAGGGAATTTGCAAAAACCAAACCAGAATTACAAGAAATACTAAAGGGAGTCCTCTGGTTAAAAATCAATTACATTAGGTAACAACCCAAGACTAGAACACAGGACGGAACAACCAGATATCAACCCAGATAGGGAATCAGAAAAATAAATCAAAGATAATGCACTGAAAATATGGAAGCAGAGACATTAATATGTAAAAGGTGACAACATTACAACAAAAAAGAAGACTAAATAATGTAGTCACTTTCATATGGTGAGGCAGTCAAGGCGATATCAACAAATAAAAGATTGGTTTAAACTTAGAAAAATAGAGGTAAATATTAAGGTAACCACAAGGGAAACTAACAATCCCACACATCAAAATAAAAAGAAGAAAAACTTAAAGACCCAACAAATGCAAAATCAACAACAATGAAAAAGATGGAAAGAAAATACATAAAGAAAAATGACTCAGCAAATTAAGAAAATTAAGTGGAACAAAGAAACTGTCAACAACACACAAAATAAGTGTATTAAAATGACAGTGCTAAACTCATAAAAAAAGACCTATCTATAATTACACTGAATGTAAATGGACCAAATGCAGCAATAAAGAGACAAAGAGTGGCAGAACAGATAAAGAAACACGATCCGTCTATATGCTGCCTACAAGAGACACAGCTTAGTCTCAAAGACACAAACTAAAAAAGAATGGAAAAAAATATATCAAGCAAACGACAATAAAAAAAGAGCAGGAGTAGAATATTAATCTTTGACAAAGTAGACTTTAAAGCAAAATCTACCACAAAGGATAAGAAGGACACTATAGAATGATTAAAGGGTCAGTACACCAGGAGGACATAACCATAATAAATATTTATGCACCCAACGACAGGACTCCAAAATACATAAAACAAACAATTTTAAAAAGAGAAATAGACAGCTCCACAATAATAGTAGGAGACTTAACACACCACTTTCGGTGAAGGACAGAATATCTAGAAGGAAGCTCAATAAAGACACGGAAGATCTAAATGCCACAATCAACCAACTTGATCTCATAGACATATACAGAACACTCCACCCAACAGCAGCCAAGTATACTTTCTTTTCCAACGTACATGGAACATTCTGCAAATTAGACCACATATTAGGCCACAAAGCAAGCCTTAACAGAAAACCAAAGCATCAAATTATTACAAAGCATCTTTTCTGACCATAAAGCCATAGAAGTAGAAATCAATAACAGAAAAAGCAAGGAAAAACAATCAAATACATGGAAACTGAACAACACCTTGCTTAAAAACTACTGGGTTATAGAAGAAATCAAGGACAGAATAAAGAAATCTACAGAATCAAATAAGAATGAAAACACATCCTACAAGAACCTTTGGGACACAGCAAAAGCAGTGCTCAGAGATCAACTTACAGCAATAAATGCACACATCCATAAAGAAGAAAGGGCCAAAATCAAAACATTAACCCTACAACTTGAAAAAATAGAAAGAGAGCAGCAAAAGGAGCCCTTGGCACAAGAAGAAAGGAAATAACAAAAATTAGAGCAGAAATAAATGAAATAGAGAATAGAAAAACAACTGAGTTAACAAGACCAAAAGCTAGTTCTCTGAAGAGATCAACAAGATCTATAAACCATTGGCTAAACTGACAAAAGAAGAACAGGAGAGGAAGCAAATAGCCTGAAAAAGAAATGAGATGGGCAATATCACAACAGACCCAACTGAAATGAAAAGAATCATAACAGAATACTATGAAAAATTGTACTTCAACAAATTTGAAACCTAGAAGAAATGGACAAATTTCTAGAAACACATAGCCTACCTAAACTAACACAAACAGAGGCAGAAAAACTAAATAAAATTGTAACAAAAAGAGACTGAAAAGATTAAAAAAAAAAAAAAAAACCCAACAAAAAAAAACCCTGGTCCTGATGACTTCACTGGAGAATTCTACCAAACTTTCAGAGAAGAGTTAACATCACGCTACTACAGGTATTTCCGAGCATAGAAATGGATGGAATACACCCGAACTCGTTCTATGAAGCCAGCATAACTCTGATACCAAAACCAGGTAAAGACACAACAAAAAAAGAAAATTACAGACCAATATCGCTCATGAACATAGACACAAAAATCCTCAACAAAATTCTAGCCAATAGACTTCTCAACCATATATCAAAAACATAATTCACCATGACCAGGTGGGATTCATACCAGGTGTGCAGGAATGGTTCAACATTAGAAAAACAATCAATGTAATCCATCACATAAGTAAAACAAAAGATAAGAACCAAAAGATCTTATCAATTGATGCAGAAAAGGTGTTTGACAAAGACCAACACCGATTCATGATAAAATTCTCAGGAAAATAGGAATAGAAGGGAAATTCCTTAATATAATAAAGGGCATTTAGACAAAGCCAACAGACAACATCGTCCTAAATGGATAGAGTCTGAAAGCAGTGCCCTTGAGAACAGGAACCTGACAAGGATGCCCTTTATCAGCACTCTTATTCAACATTGTGCTGGAGGTCCTAGCCAGAGCAGTTAGGCTAGAAAAAGAAATAAAGGGCATCCAAATCAGTAAGAAAGAAGTAAAAGGATCCCTATTTGAAGATGATATGGTCTTATATACAGAAAATCCCAAAGAATCCTCAAGAAAACTATTGGAACTAATAGAAGATTTTAGTAAAGTATCAGGATACAAGATAAACATACAAAAAGCAGCTGGATTCCTCTACACCAACAAAAAAAACTTCAGAGAGGAAATTACCAAATCAATACCATTTGCAGTAACCCCCAAGGAGATAAAATACTTAGGAATAAACCTAACCAGAGATGTAAAAGACCTATACAAAGAAAACTATAAGACACTACTGCAAGAAACCAAAAGAGACCTATGTGAGTGGAAAAAATACCTTGCTCATGGATAGGAAGACTCAACATTGTGAAAATGTCAATCCTACCCAGAGCAATCTACAGATACAATGCAGTCCAGATCCACACTCCAATGACATTTGTTAACGAGATGGAGAAACAAATCACCAACTTCACATGGAAAGGGAAGAGGCCCCAGATAAGTAAAACATTACTGAAGAAGAACAAAGTGGAGGCCTCACACTACCTGATTTTAGAACCTATTATACCACCACGGTAGTCAAAACAGCCTGGTACTGGTACAACAATGGATACATAGACCAATGGAACAGAATTGAGAATCCAGATGTAAAGTCATCGACCTGTGAGCAGCTAGTATTTGGCAAAGGCCCAAAGTCTGTTAAATGGGGAAAAGACAGTCTCTTTAACAAATGGTGCTAGCATAACTGGATATCTATCTGCAAAAAACTGAAACAAGACCCATACCTCACACCATGCACCAAAACTAACTCAAAATGGATCAAAGACCTAAATATGAAATCTAAAATAAAAAAGATCATGGAAGAAAAAATAAGAACAAAGCTAAGAGCCCTAATACATGGCATAAACAGAATACAAAACATAACTAACAATGCACAAATACCAGAAGAGAAACTAGATAACTGGGTGCTCCTAAAAATCAAACACTTATGCTCATCCAAAGACTTCACCAAAAGAGTGAAAAGATGACCTACAGACTGAGAAAAAATTTTTGGCTATGACACATCCAATCAGGGTCTGATCTCTAAAATCTATAACATACTGCAAAACCTCGACAACAAAAAGACAAATACCCCAATTGAAAAATGGGCAAAGGATATAAACAGACACTTCACCAAGGAAGACATTTAGGTGGCTAACAGATACATGAGGAAATGCTCACGATCATTAGCCATTAAAAAAATTAGAGAGATGCAAATCAAAACTACAGTGAGATACCATTTCACCCCAACAAGGCTAGCATTAATCCAAAAAATAATAATAATAAATGTTGGAGAGGTTGTGGGGAGACTGGAACACTTATGCACTGCTGGTGGGAATGTAAAATGGCACAACTACTTTGGAAATCAATTTGGTGCTCCCTTAAAAGGCTAGAAATAGAAGTATCATACTATCCAGCAATCCCACTCCTTGGAATATATCTTAGAGAAATAAGAGCCCTCACACAAACAGATATATGCACACCCATGTTCATTACAGCACTGTTCACAACAGCAAAAAGATGGAAACAACTAAGATGCCCATCAATGTATGAATAGATAAACAAATTACAGTATAGTCACACAATGGAAGACTAAGCAAAATTAAGGACAATGATAAAGTGCTGGGGGTGGGGAGAGGTTGCACATGAAGACAATATTTTATAATAGAAATACTCTCCGTTCATGGTCTAGCCATTATCTTGAAGTACATTTTCCAAACCATGGCTTATCTAGGGTTAACAGCTTCCTCTGACCAGGTTTCTATATGGAGTCAACTAATGCCCATTTCTTTGCCCTTGGAAAAATCCTGAAAGGGAAGATATTCCATTCCCACAAGGTACGTATTACATTCTATCGTTGTTAGGTGCTGTCAAGTCAGTTCCAACTCGTAGCCACCCCAGGTACAAAAGAATAAAACACCGCCTGGTCCTGCGCCATCCTCACAATCATTGCTATGTTTGAGCCCATTGCTGCAGCCACCATGTCAATCTACCTTGTTGAGGGTCTCCCTCTTTTTCACTGCCCTCTACCTTACGAAGCATGATGTCCTTCTCCAGGGAGTAGTCCCCCCTGATAACATGTCCAAAGTACGTGAGATGAAGTCTCGCCATCCTCCCTTTTCAGGAGCATTCTGGTTGTACTTCTTCCAAGACAGACTTGTTTGTTCTTCTGGCAGTCCGCGGTATATTCAATATTCTTTGCTGTTCTAGATAAATGCAAAGCTGGAAAGTGTTGAAGAAAATTAAATTGACATAACTGATGTGCTAGAATAAAGCTCTAGAGAATTGACAGCCCAATCAACCCTCACAAAGACTGAGAGCCAGGCTCCATTCTCGCTCTGCTGGTCACAGCAGACTGCCTCTCTTTAACCAAATCCCTCGGCAGATCTGTCATTCTACCTCTTCCCCATCTCTGCTCTCATTTTTTGTTATGTAGGAAGAGGAGAGACAGCCAGAGGAGTTTTTCTGGGCTTGGGGAGGGAATAGAAACAATCCCCAAATCAGCTGTCGGAAATCAGGAAGTATCTGTCCATTTCCCCTCTCCAAAGGGGAAGGATCCACTGGCCGTTCCCCCTGATTCCACACTTCCATCCGCTCATGTTCCTCTTTCCCGGTTAATGGTGTGTGAAGATTCAAACTCTGCCCCCAGCTGGCATTGCATGCGAAGTGCCTCAGTTTTGAGAGCATTTCCTTTGCAGCAGTAAGAGCCAGTATTGGTTATGTTAACCTAGAAGTTTAATATTCAACAAGCAATCCCAGCTCTACCATTTACTTGCTGTATGACCTTGGGCAAATTTATCTTTCTGGGCCTTAATTTGCTCATCTGTAAAAAGTAAATGATGACAGTAGCTGTCTCGTGAGCTTGTTGTGAGGATTAAATGAACAAATCATAAAACATTTAGGTTTTACAACTATTATCATCATCTGCAGGAGACTGTAAAATAGCACTCGGCACTTGCTAAAAGATATATAGTTTAATTCTTTATTATAGCCATCGTTTATTGCCTTCCTCCTCTCTCCTCAAAACATAAGGTCTGTTTTATTCACTGGCTTATCCCCAGCACCCAGAACAGTGCCTAGCACTTAGTAGGTGCTCAAATAATATTTACTGAATGAGTGAATATGCAGGCTTAGGAGATGTGAGTGCCCCCCGGCTTCCTTAGCAGCTACACTTCCCCCGGGAGTAGGCCTCAGTATGTGTTCCTCAGTTCATGACCACAAGAAAGTGGCATGAACTGAGAGAAGACTGGAACACACCCCGGCTCACTGAGACCTGCTGCCTTGTTAACCAAAGCCATTGCCCTGAGTGGTTACCACTCACAGCAGCACTGTAAGATAGAGAACTGCCCCATCGCATTTCCAAGGCTGTAATCTGCTTTTTTTTTTTTTTTTTTTTAATCTGCTTGGAAGCAGCCTGCCACATCTTTCTCTCATGGAGCGGCTGGTGGGTTTGAACCTCCGACCTCCTGGTTAGCAGCTGAACGCTTTAACCACTGTGCCATTAGGGCTCCTTGCTCCCTTATTATCTGTCAGACAAAAGCACCAGGAAAACTTAGGTGTGTTGTGCCGTTCAGCTTTTATATATAGCCACGCTGCCAAGAACCAAGCATTTTATATGTAAATCCCAAATTAGCTTGACTAACCCTGGTGGTGTAGTGGTTAAGTGCTACAGCTGCTAACCAAAAGGTCAGCAGTTCAAATCCACCAGGCACTCCTTGGAAACTCTATGGGGCAGTTCTACTCTGTCCTCTAGGGTCACTATGAGTCAGAATTAACTCTATGGCAACGGGTTTGGTTTTTTTGTTATCTAATCAATGATGTATGAATAACCAAAACCAAAACCCAAACCCATTGCCATCGAGTCAATCCTGACTCACAGTGACCCTAGAGGACAGAGTAGAACTGCCCCATAAGGTTTCCAAGGAGCAGCTGGTGGATTTGAACTGTCAACCTTTTGATTTTGGCCACTGAGCCACCAGGGCTCCATATGAATAATGAAGGCACCCTATTTTAACAAATGATGCTTAACATTTCTTGAGATTAACCATTTTTCTGGCTCTTCATTGAATTCGGGGCCTAAGAGACAAACAGCTTTTTAGTTGCTATCGCCTCAGATCTATCTCTCCTACTTAGCTTTATTCTTTTTAGTTTTAACGCACTGGGAAATGTTCCCAAAGTGCTTTTAAAAAGGAAAATCTCCACCAAAAGCTCAAATTGGTGCTAATCTAGTTACAAAATACAGTTTTTGGCATCTGTAGAACAAAGCCCTCTTGTTTTACTGCTACAGCTGGACACAGCTGTCCCATGAGCAAGTCTTTATTTCTACACTTCACCTCAATGAATTGTTCGCTGAGCACCCATCTGTATATAAGACGATCCACACGCCAACACAGTCACGTCTGCACTGAGGAGCAGGGTCTGCCACGGGCTCGGGCATTAACCCAAAAGCCAAACCCATTGCCATGGAGTCGATTCCGACTCATAGTGACCGTATAGGACAGGATAGAACTGCGCCATAGGGTTTCCAAGGAGTGCCCGGTGGATTCAAACTGCTGACCTTTTGGTGAGCAGCCAAGCTCTTGACCACTGTGCCACCAAGATTTCTGTTAAAGTGGCTTATTTGCAGGATCGTCCTCATAGTGGTTTCTCTGCACGTGTGCCATTAACATTGCTGCGGGCCAGAGAATTCTAGAGATAAAATCATTTCATGGGCCCAAAACCTACTATGCTAGCAACTCCTCCTGCTGCTCTTGAAAGTGAAGCTCAGTCGTGAAGAAGGATGGCCAGTGTCTGTCAGGTCACTGGGACCCACATCTGTCAAGCCTCATCTTTGCCTCCCGGGCCCTCCCTCATATCCTGTTGTGGTCAGTGGTGATAGCCGCTTCTTGATACACATGCTAGGAACTCTCTAGACGCTAAAGGCTGAGGACTTCTGGTGGCAATTCCTTGGTGTTTATATGAACAATTTGCTTTTGGCTTAATGTTTTCACTTTTGTCATTTGAGAGGTTGCCAAATGACTTTAATGACTGGCCAGTGTTTTTCTCTAAAGTATCTAAAATTGCTATAAAAAGAATATGATCAAATTGGTTAAGACAGGCAGTTTTTTCATGGTTGCTGGCAAGTGCTAGCTTACCACAGGTTTAAAGCCATCGGTTGTTGGGAATACTGATTTCCAGTCATCTTTGACTGTGCCTTGTCTGGGTTCACAGTTAGTAGGGAACGCTTAAATTGTACTTCCCAGTGCCAACACCTTTGGCTTCTCACAAGTTACAGGTAAACATGCTTGGAGACATAATCCCCTAACGGAAGACTTCTATTTTTCTGGTGGCAAGCTGTTCTTGGTTAAAGACCTAGAGTACGTAAAGTAAAACAGGCATGGAGTTCTTTGGTGAGAAGCTCCAAGAAGAATTGTGTGAGTGTGTTCTACCCTCAAATTTGGGGCTTTGATTAACCATGACAGGGACAAGACTGTGCCATTTATAAGTTAAATTAGCAAAAATCTATATGTAATGGAAAGCTTGGTTGTCCATAGACGCAACCCAAGAAACTGAGTAAAAGAGACTGAACACCCAAGAAAATTGAGGTAGCTCAAATGTCACATTATAGCGAACCCATGTGTTACAGAGTGGAGCTGCTCCATAGGGTTTTCTTGGTTGTAATCTTCAGGGAAGGAGATCTCAAGGCCTTACTTCAGCAGTGCCACTGGACAGGTTCAAACTGCCAACTTTTAGGTTAGCAGTCAATCGCAAACCGATTGCGCCACCAGGGACCTAAGTGTATGGGGTCTCTGTGAGTTGAAAGCAACTTGATGGCAATGGATTTGGTGGTTTAGGAATGTAATGTCAAGGCGGCAGGGTTAGAATGTGATTATAATTGAGAAAATGGCCAAATCAACTGGCATTCCTAAATATTACCTGCCTGAGGAAACCCCGGTGGCATAGTGGTTAAGTGCTATGGCTGTTAACCAAAAGGTTGGCAGTTTGAATCCACCAGGCACTCCTTGGAAACTCTATGGGGCAGTTCTACTCTGTCCTATAGGGTTGCCATGAGTCGGAATGGACTCAATGGCAATAGGTTTATTTTTTTTGGGGGGGGGGTTGAAGAGTGCATTAGGAAGAAAAGGATGGTCAGCATGGGGTAATTATTTTGGCACATGTAACCGACACAGTCTAGAAGGAGGCTGAATCTGATGGACAGGAGCGTTCCAGTCATAGAGATGGGTATTCAGTCATTGGGCAAGAGTGTTGTTTTTTTTTTTAATCAGGTTTCACCATGGTCTAGTGACATATTCCTCAGCACTTCCCTTTGCTATGAGCTGATTCTATGGTTGTAAGTGGACATTCTGGTGGCTAATATGTCCACTGCTGTCCACATAATGTGAAAGGGAAGCCCTAGGTCTGACGTGGGAAAAGTCCTTTCCATGGGTGACTAAATCGTCATGCTGGGAGTGCATCAGCCTTGAGGAAACCCCGTGGTCTGAGCTAGCTTCAGTGGATACAAATAATTTTGTGTGGCCTGAACAAGGGTATGCCCAGACTTCTAAAGCTGAGAGACAGCCCCTGGGAGACCTCCTAGCTCATCACATTGGTAATGGCCCAGTTCAATCCAGCCCAATTAAATTCATTAGGGAGGGGTAGATAGTCCAGACAAAGGCAAAGTATCACAGAAATCTGGTTGTGGGCCAGGTCCAATGGTCAGGTGTTTTTAGGAACTCTACAAAGGATAAGACCTAGTGAGTGCAACTGCTATACAAGCACGTAACTTGCCACCAAGGAATAGGGTGAGAGCTTTCAACGTGGCTTACTTAATGGTGGGGTACCAAATTAGGTTGCAGAATATCATTTTTCTCTATTCATAGGTCAGATGGATCCCTGAGTCTGGAAAATGGATTTGAAAGTATTAAAATATAAAAATTTGTTGTTGTTGTTAGGTGCCATCAAGTCAGTTCCAACTCGTAGTGATCCTACACAAAACAGAACAAAACACTGCCCAGTCCTGCTCTATCCTCACAATTGTTGTTATGCTTGAGCCCATTGTTGCAGCCACTGTGTCAGTCCATCTCACTGAGGATCTTCCTCTTTTTCAATGACCCTCTACTTTACCAAGCATGATGACCTTTTCCAGGGACTGGTCGCTCCTGATAACATGTCCAAAGTACGTGAGACGAAGTCTTGCCATCCTCGCTTCTAAAGGGCATTCTGGCTGTACTTTTTCCAAGATAGATTTGTTCATTCTTCTGGCAATCCATGGTATATTCAATATTCTTTGCCACCACCATAATTCAAAGGTGTCAGTTCTTCTTCAGTCTTCCTTATTCATTGTCCAGGTTTCGCTGGATGTTACACTGGATATAGGGGTCAAGACACATTTTTTTATCCCAGGCTGTTTGCCTTTAGGTCTCCCTAGCAAGACCAAGAGTTCCCAGAGTTCCCAAATGTGATGTAAAGAGGGCAGAGCTATGTTTTCATAGCTGTACTCTGGGAGCTTAGCTCAATAAAATTTTTTTGGATGAATGAATAAATGAGTCCCTTATTATCTATGTTTTTTTAAAAATTTTTTCAGAATTACAACCAGCCCCCTGTGATGGCATTGGCCATCCCCATTGCAGTGAAATTCCTCCACAGAGGCAACAAGGAACTGTGCAGAAACATGTCTAACTACCTGTCCCTGGCTGCAATTACCAAGGCGGATCTCCTGGCTGATCACACGGAGGCCATAGTGAAGAGCATACTCCAAGGTACAGTGCCAAGGCCGAGCTTGGGGACATGTTCTGGGAGGCGTTTACAAGTATCTTTATGGGGCATTTATGGTTGATGGAAAGGAATGTCTAGAGTAACGACAGCCACATTAAATTCTGTGCTTTGCCAATAGTTGGCTTGTGAACATGGGCAAGATCACGTGGGGTGACTGAATCTGTGTCTCTCCACCTAGAAGATGGATTATTTGGACTCATGAAGTGAGTTCTAAGCTTCCTTCCTGGGTGATACAAATGATTAGTATCCTCAGCTGTTATCTAAGATGTTAGAGATTCAAGTCAACCCAGAGGCACATAGGAAGAAAGGCCTGGCAATCTTCTTCTGAAAGACCTGTAAAATACCCATTGTCGTTGAGTCATTTCTCACTCATGGCAACCCTGGAGGGCAGGGTAGGACTGCCCCATAAGGTTTCCAAGGTTGTTAATCTTTACCGAAGTAGACTGCCACATCTTTCTCCCTGGTGGGAGATGAGCTGCTGACCTTTCAGTTAGCAGCCAAGTGCTTAACCACTGCACCACCAGGGCTCCTCTCTGAAAGATTACAGCCACTGCCATGGAGCACACGTCCCCTCTTACACACATGGGGTCACCATGAGTCAGAATCGACCCAATGGTAACGAGGCGTGGGGGAGAACTTCCCTCCAACTCCACATTTCTCCATTCAGAGGGCTGCGTTGTCAGAATCGACCCAATGGTAACGAGGTGTGGGGGAGAACTTCCCTCCAACTCCACCTTTCTCCATTCAGAGGGCTGCATTCTCCATGCTTCTTGGCACCTTGTCTGGCCACAGACCGCGGAAAGCCCATCTGTGTGTGCAGAGTGGAGCATGTCCCAGCACTCTCAGTGGCGGACGGAAAGCTTCCTTTGCTTTCCAAAGGCAAGAAGTATCTTTTGTCAGATAAAATACATCAAAGGACATGTAAAGATTTTTTAAACGTGGGTGTAATTTAGGACTGATTTACAAATTGGTTAAATGCTACCATAAAAATTCAAATCAGAACATCTCTATTAATTGTCCCCACATTTGAATGAAAAATATCAAGTTAGGTGCTCAAAATATCCTCCTTGTCTTGTGTTTTTTCCTTTGGTGTCTTGGATTTGGGGTCAGAGAACAATGTAAGGTATTATTTGATATGCACTCAAGTATCCCCAATCTTTATGAACCCATAAAGTACACAAGGTCCATGAATATCTTGGCCCACAATTTGCTGACTCAGCCTGCCAACATGCTCAAGATGAGTGTCAACCCCTGTAAAGTGCCCCCAGACCAAGTATTTCTTAGAGTCTCCACAGGCATCCCACATGTGTCTCCACCCCAGAGTATCCAGACCAGTCTACAGGCCCACACGGCTCTTCTCTCCACACTTCCTGGCTCAGCTATGCTGTGCTGGGGCCACCTCTCTAACCCACCCTGAACCCACAAGGCTCTGTGTCAGCCTGTGGCAGGGTAGGGGAGAACACCTGTCTTTCTTCTTGAGTAGAGAGGCCCTGTCTTAGTTACCTAGTGCTGCTGTAACAGAAATATCACAAGTGGGTGACTTTAACAAACAGAAATTTATTTTCTCATGGCTTAAAAGGCTGGAAGTCTGAATTCAGTGTGCCATCTCTAGGGGAAGGCTTTCTCTGTCTGCTCTGGAGGAAGTTCCTTATATCACTTGAGCTTCTGCTCCTGGGCAATCTTCATGTGGCTTGGCATCTCTCTTCCCCCATCTCTGCTTCTCTAACTTGCTTGTTTAATTTCTTTTATATCTCAGAGGATATTGATTTAAGACACACCCTACACTAATCCCATCTCATTAACATAACAAAGACAACTCATTCCCAAATAAGATTATAACCACAGGTGTAAAAAGTTACTATTTATAACACATTTTTGGGGGGAACACAATTCAATCCATAGCAGGCCCCCTGAACAGGTTGCTTGACTCCCAGCATGTTACTGAGTTTGCAGTAAAATAGTTCTTTCTGTTTTACCTAAACTCTCTCTTTTCCCTGGGCTCAACGGCCACCCAGGATTACTCCTCAAGTTCTCAAAATGCCTACTGCCTGCCAAGGACTAAGGTTTTGTACCTAAATTAAGCTCCTTGTGCTAGACATCTTCCCAAAGAGGGTTCTTAATACCACGAACCCCAGATTTCTGAGCACCCACCCCATGTTTTGTGAGACCTGCCCAGACATGTCTGAATTCCAGCCATGGTTAGGGAAGTTTGTCTCTCAGCCTATCCTCCTCTCTAAAGATTTGTCATTGACAACACTATTGGGTATTATTCAGAGAATACCAGAAGGATGTTGACCTGTGTTTTATTGACTACACAAAGGCATTCAACTGTGTGAATCATAATAAATTATGGATAACATTACGAAGAATGGGAATTCCAGAACATTTAGTCGTGCTTGCAAGAAACCTGTCCATAGATCAAGAGGCAGTCTGTTGGAAAAAAACAAGGGGATACTGTGTGATTTAAAGACAGGAAAGATGTGTGTCAGGGTTGTGTCCTTTCACCATACTTATTCAATCTGTATGCAGAACAAATAATCCAAGAAGCTGGACTATGTGAAGAAGAAGGTGGCATCAGGATTGGAGGAAGACTCATTAACCACCTGCGATATGCAGGTGACACAACCTTGCTTGCTGAAAGCGAAGCGGGCTTGAAGCACTTACTAATGAAGATCAGAAGACTACAACCTTCAGTATGTATTACACTTCAACATAAAGGAAACAAAAATCCTCACAACTGGAGCAATAAGCAACATCACAATAAAAGGAGAAAATATTGAAGTTGTCAAAGATTTCATTTTACTTGGATCCACAATCAATGCCCATGGAAGCAGCAGTCAAGAAATGAAACAATGGATTGCACTGGGCAAATCTTCTGCAAAAGATCTCTTTAAAGTATTAAAAATTAAAGATGTCATTTTGAGGACTAAGGTGTGCCTGACCCAAGCCATGGTGTTTTCAATTACTGCGTATGCACGTGTCTCAGTTATCCAGTGCTGCTATAATAGAATTACCACAGGTGGATGGCTTTAACAAACGGAAGTTTATTCTCTCACAATCTAGGAGGCTACGAGTCCAAATTCAGGGTGACAGTTCCAGAGGAAGTCTTTCTGTCTCTGTCGACTCTGGAGGAAGGTCCTTATCATCAATCTTTTCTTGGACTATAAGCGTCTCTGTGCAGGAACCCCAGGTGCAAAGGACATGCTCTGCTCCCAGTACTGCTTTCTTGCTAGCAGGAGGTCCCCATGTCTCTCTGTTTGCTTCTCTCTTTTATATCTCAAAATAGATTGGCTTAAAACACAATCTAATCCTGTAGATTGAGTCCTGCCTCATTAACATAACTGCCACCAATCCCATTTTTTTCCATCATAGAGATAGGATTTACAACATAGGAAAATCACATCAAAAGACAAAATGGTGGACAATCACAAAATACTGGGATTCATGGCCCAGGCAAATTAATACACATATGTTTGGGGGACACAATTCAATCTATGACAGCATGTGAAACCTGGTCAATGAATAAGGAAGATGGAAAAGGAATTAATGCCTTTGAATTGTGGTGTTGCCGAAGAACATCAAATATACCATGGACTGCCAGAAGAACAAACAAATCTGTCTTGGAAGGAGTACAGCAAAAACGCTCCTTGGAAGTGAAGATGGTGAGACTTCGTCTCATGTATTTTGGACAAGTTATTAGGAGGGACCAGTCCCTGGACAAAGACATCATGCTTGGTAAAGTAGAGGGTCAGCAAAAAAGAAGAGGATCCGCAAGGAAATGGATTGACACAGTGGCTGCAACAATGGGCTCAAACATAACTACGATTGTGAGGATGGCAGTGTTTTGTTCTCTTGTACATAGGGTCGATATGAGTTGGAACCTACTCGAGGGCACCTAACAACAATATTGTTCATCTCTCTCTCTCTCTTTTTTTTTTGGCAAAAGGATTGGATTGCTAATTTCACTATATCATGATATTGAATTTGCTAAACACCCAGAAAGCCAATTATGCTTTTTTTTTTTTTTTTAACCACCTTAACTACATTTTTGGAACACATTGTATAAGAATTACAAACACTTATACACACCACATGCAAAAACACATTTTCAAACCATGACAATTACTCTTGCAAGTAAGTAATTTATGAGAAAATATATTTCAATTATTTCTTTAGAGCTGCCAAGAACTTAGCTCATCCATTTGTTTTGTGTTTCAAATGCTCTCCTGGTGATAAATCTTTTGAAATACCAAAAAGCACTTTCTGAAATAAACGATTTGGTGTATTTGATCTGGCAGTATAAAGATTATCATAAAATGAATGATAATTTGACCTATAAAAGGCTAGGGCTATATATTTCAAGATTTAAAATTTTAGCACCGATTAACTTGTAATACTCCCTGATTGTTCTGAAGTGCCCCTCAAACTTAGAGCTACTAAAGAGGAAGGCAACATTGTCATCTCTGAGTATTTAGTTTTCTGTGCTACAAATTTCTGTCCAATACCCCCTGCCAAACACCCTTAGGAGCCAACGTTGAGATTTTTTATTACCCACAGTTTTGTTTTTCCCCTTTAGACCTTTCTCCTTGACATAGAGTATCCTAACCCTATTCTCCTGTTTTTCTACCTCTATCAAAAACACTGATGTATTACAGTTATTCGATTTGATCTAAGTTTACAAGACTAGAATGATAAATCATAGAAGCTTAGGTTGGGCCATTGAACGTGACTTAACTCAGTCACCCATGCAATACTTGAATTCCCACCATATGGTCATCCATGCAATGGTAGTAATAATAATTACAGTATTAATAATAATTGTTGTTGATGTTGTGGTTGGATGCTGTCAATTTCCAACTCAGTGACCCCATGAGACAGAGTAGAACTTCCCCATAGGGTTTTCTAGGCTATAATCATTACAGGACTAGTTTGTCGCAACTTAATCCTATGGAGCAGCTTGATGGGTTTCAACAGCCAACCTTTCGGTTAGCAGCTGAGCACTTAATCGTTGTGCCACCAGGGCTTCTTTTAGTAATCACTACAATGACTAAAACATATTGTATGCTTTCTTTGTGCCAGATATTGTGTTAAGCGCTTTGTGCCCATTGTGTCATTTACTTTCCACAAGAATCCCACCACAGAAGCCCTATTATTGTCCCATTTTACCAGTTAATAGTGTTTTAAAACACTCACGTAAAAGTTGACCAGATGGGGGCCAGGTGAGCCCCGGTTGTTCCAGTGATAACTGTGCCTTAGACTTATTTGATATTATTCCATTGATAAATTAGATTTCATCAAAACTAAAAACTTTCTTCTATCAAGAGGGCTTTAACAAAAACGTGAAGAGACAGCCTACAGGCTGGGAGAAAATATTTAATAAACATATGCCTGAAAAGATTTAATATCTTGGATATATATTTTTTAAACTCCTCAACTCAACAACAAAAAGACAAGTGACCCAAATAAAAAGTGGACTAATGACTTGAATAGACATTTCTTCAAAAATATACAAATGGCCAATAAGCATGTGAAAGGATGCTCAACATCATTAGACATTTAAACAAACAAACAAACAAACAACAAAAAAAAAACTTGCTGCCGTTGAGTCGATTTTGGCTCACAGCGGCCCCACAGGACAGAGTAGAACTGCTCCATAGGGTTTCCAAGGAGAGGCTGGTGGATTCAAACTGCTGACCTTTTGGTTGGCAGCCAAGTTCTTAACCACTATGCCACCAGTGCCCCGTCGTTAGTCATTAGGGAATTGTAAATCAAAACCAAAATGAGAGACCACTCCATCTCCACCAACATAGCTATTATCAGAAAAATAGAAAATAACAAGTATTGGTGAAGATGTGCAGAAATTGGAACCCTTATCCATTGCTGGTGGGAATGTAAAATGGTGTAGCCACTGTGGAAAACAGTTTGGTGGTTCCTCAAAAAGTTAAACATACCATGTTGTGGTTGTTGTTAGGTGCCGTCGAGTCGGTCCGACTCATGCACAACAGAATGAAACACTGCCCACTGCTGCGCCATCCTCACAATTGTTGTTATGCTTGAGCCCATTGTTGCAGCCACTGTGTCAAGCCATCTTGTTGAGGGTCTTCCTCTTTTCCACTGACCCTATACTTTACCAAGCATGATGTCCTTCTCCAGGTACTGATCCCTCTTGGCAACATGTCCAAAGTCTCACCATCTTTGCTTCTAAGGAGCATTCTGGTTTTACTTCTTCCAAGACAGATATGTTCATTCTTTTGGCGGTCCATGGTATATTCGATATTCTTTGCCAACACTACAATTCAAAGGCATCAATTCCTCTTCAGTCTTATTCATCGTCCAGCTTTCACATGCATATGATGCAATTCATTACCATATGACCCAACAATTGCACTCCTAGGTGAAACTCAAAAAACAGGGACGCAAACAGATACCTGTACACCAATGTCCATCACAGCATTATTCATAATAGCCAAAAGGTAGAAATGACCCAAGTGCCCATCAGTAGATGAATGGATAAACAAAATATAGTACATGCAATGGGAATATTACTCAGCTGTAAAGAGAAATGAAGTTCTGATACACACTATGAAAACATTGTTCTAAGTGACATAAGTCAGAAACAAAAGGACAAATATTGTATGATCCCATTTATATGAAATACATAAATAGGCAAATGCATAGGGACAAAAGTTTATTAGTTGTTACCAGGGGCAGGTGGGAGGAGGGATAGGGAGTTATTGCTCAACGGGTACTGAGTTTATGTTCTGGATGATGAAAAACTTTTGAAATAGGTAGTGGTGATGGGTACACAACATAGTGAATGTAATGAGTGTCACTGAACTGTACACTTAAATATGATTAAAACGTACACTTAAATATTAAAATGACAAATTTTTTGTTATACATGTTTTAAAATAAACAAAGCTTTTAAAAAATATTGCTTCAAGTAGTGAAATATAAGATACCCTGAGGAAAGTATGTGGACTTTTGAGGGTAAAATAATAAAACTTTATTGAACGTAATTAAATAAAATATAAACAAATGGAGCAATATACCATGTTCATGGATAGGAGGGCTTGATGTAACAGAGATACTCATTTTCTATAAATTAATCCATAAATTCAATGAATTTTTTTTAATCCCTATAGGACTTTCCATGAAAGATGAGAAAATGATTTTAAAATTTCCAAGTAAGATAACATGAAACATATAACCAAAACAATTTTGCAGGAAAAGAGTGATGATTGGGAAGTGGTGATTTCCTTACCAGATATCAAAACATATTGTAAAGCCATAGTCATTAAGACAGTGTGGCACCAGTGCAAGAACAGGAAGGTAGCCCATGAAATAGAGTACAGTCCAGAAACAATCCAGTGTACACACAGAAATTGCACATATGGCAGGGGATCTTTGTCCTGGAGGATATATACTATTCAATAAATATTTCTGGGATAATGGTTTATCTCAGTACATACATAGATTAATTCTAGGTGGAACAAAGATCTAAACGTCAAAAACAAAATTTTAAATCTCTCCTTCAGTAAAATTCAAAACCCCTTTATAATAAAAACTCTCAGCAAACTGACAACAGAAGACGTTCTTAATCTGACAAAGGGTATCTACACACACACGCAAAAAACAAACAAAGAAACTGCAGCTAAAATTATACTTAGTTGAGAAATATTGAATGCTTCCCCTTGAAGCAAATAATAATAACAAGGATGTTACTTGGATAGTGAATTTGTTTTCTGCTTAGATCATAGGAAAAGTTATTTGATATTTTGTAACATCAGAAACTTTTCAGAGTGGGAGAGTGTTTTACACTGAAGCGGTCCAGTATTGGAAAATAAAAGCACAACCAATGCTCAGTTCAGCATGAATTGTGTATCTACCATCTAAGAAGCTGACAGTATTATCAGAGACCCCTAAAATGAGGGTGTCTCCAACTGCAATGAATTGTAGGGAAACCCTTTCCAAATTTTTATTTGGAATCTTGCAGTACATACCACTGCTATCGAAACTAAAAGCAGCGATGTCCCTCTGTCTGCGTTGCGAATCAGGGGTCAGAATAAGGAAATATGCCTGTCCATCACCATGCCTGGCACAAGTCGTAAGATGACCTCAAATAATTTGAAACACATAGAAAGCCTTTGGAAAGAAAAGGTAATATTGTCTCAGCAAGGGTCCAAATTCCTTTCTGACTTAATGGCAATAGCCTGGAAAAGACTGTCTAGTTAATTATGATAAATTCACCTCATTTCGTTCTCTCTGTGATAACAAAATTCAAACTACTGATTGGTGAGCTGTCTTGGGATAGAAAATTGTCCCTCGTTCATTATGGCAGTAATAATATTGTACCACATTATTATAGGGTCGATAAAGCATCTGTACTTCACTCAGTGCCCGGCTCATAGTTGCTCCTGGTTACTAGGATTCTTCTTATCACCGTCATCATCATCATCATCATAGTCACTGTCATCACTAATTGAGCATCTGCCATGTACCAGATCCGTATTAAAATATTGGAGGCAGAACCATATGCATTTCTTTCTTTCTTTTATTGTGATTAGGTGAAAGTTTGCAGAGCAAATTCGTTCCCCTTCAATAGTTGGCACACACATTGTTTCACGGCCTTGGCTTCATTCCCCACAATGTGTCAGCACTCCCCCCATTTCTGCCCTGGGTTCTCCATTTACTTTCATCCTGATTTTCTACCCCTTCCTGCCTTATCTTTGCTTCTGGGCAAATATTGCCCTTTTGGTGCTATAATATTTACCATAAACCAAAAAAAAAAAAAAAAATTGGCTGTTCTAAGGAGCACATTCCTCTCGGGTGTTATTGTTTATTTTATGGGCTTGTCTAGTGTTTGGCTGGAAGGTGGTCTCTGGGAATGGCTTCAGTTCCAGGTCAGGAGGGTGTCTTAGGGCTATAGTCTCGGGTGTTCCTCCAGTCTGTGTCAGACCTGTTAAGTCTGATCTTTTTTTTTTTTTAATTTGATTTTTCGTTCTGCAGTTTTTCTCCCTCTCTATCTGAGACACTGTGTTGTGATCCCAGTCAGGGTGGTCGTTAGTGGTAGCCGGGCACCATCTAGTTCTACCAGGTCGTGTAGACTGTGGTTCATGTGGTCCATAAGTCCTTTGGAATAATCACTCCCTTAAGTCTGTGGTTCTCTTCACTGTTCTTTGCTCCAGATGGGAAGAGACCGATAGTTGTGTCTTAGATGGCCACTCATAAGCTTTTAAGACCCCAGATGCTACTCACCCAACTAGGATGCAGAACATTGCCTTTATAAACTGTGCTATGCCAATTGATGTAGATGTCCCCCAAGTCTATGATTCTTTGCCTTCATGCCTAGGAACTTCATCTCACGAGATGTTTGTCTAACGTGGAAGAGGTTTCCCTGACCGTGCCCCATGTGTGCTCTATTGTTTGTATTAATATATGCGCAGCACCTACAGTCGCCTATGTAGAAACAGCCATCACCAAGCCTGTATCTGCCGGCGGGCATGCACCCTTACACCCTCTCATGACTCTCGGCATATCTTTCTACCTATGTATCCATTTGTAAATTAGTGTTTGTTAACACTACTGTTGCAGGATTGTCTATGCTACAGTATTTACCGTAAACCGAAAAACAAACAAAAAACCCACACCAGTTGCCATTGAGTCTATTCTGACTCATAGTGGCCCTATGGGACAGAGTAAAACTGTTGGAGTACCTTGTTGATTTGAACTGCCATCCTTTTGGTTAGCAGCTGAATTCTTAAACCACTACGCCACCAGGGTTTCCTTAGTTGCCCTTTATTCTTGCGTTCCTTTCATTGACCTCTCTTGCCTTGGTCATGTTGTACTGACTTCTCCTACATTGTTTATTGCCTTTCCTTCACCAGTATTAACACGTCTCTTCTGTCTATTTGGTAATTTTCCCTCCCTCTCCCTCCCATCCCTGGTAACCATCAAAGAATTTTTTTTCTTTCTTCATCTTTTTTTTTTTCTGTGTGTCTTTGTTATCTAGTGCTGCCGTAACAGAAATACCACAAGTGGATGACTCTAACATGGAGAAATTTATTCTCTCACAGTCTAGGAGGCTAGAAGTCCAAATTCAGGGTGAAGCTCCAGGGGAAGGCTTTTTCCTTCTGCCGGCTCTGGGAGAAGGTCCTTGTCATCAATCTTCCCTGATTGATGAGCTTCTCAGCGCGGGGACCCCAGGTCCAAAAGACACACTATTCTCCTGGCTCTTGTTTCTCGGTGGTATGAAATCCCCCTGTCTCTCTGCTCACTTCTTCCTTTTATATCTCAATTGAGATTGACTTAAGAGACAACCTAATCTTGTAGATTGATTCCTGCCTCATTAGCATAACTGCCACTAATCATAGAAGTAGGATTTACAACACACAGGGAAATCATATCAGATTACAAAATGGTAGACAGTCAATCACACAATACTGGGTATCATAGCCTAGCCAAATTGACACACATTTTTGGAGGCCACAATTCAATCCATAATACTGTGCATAAACCTTTTGTTGTTACTTTATAATAGTGGCCTCATACAATATTTCTCTTTTTGTGGTTGACTTACTTCACTCAGCATAATGTCCTCCAAATTCATCCATATTGTGAAATGTTTCACAAATTCATCATTCTTACGTTGCATAGTATTTCATTGTGCATATATTTGTAAATCCATTCATCTGTTGATAGGCGCTTAGGTTTTTTCCATCTTTTTGCTACTGTGAATAAGGATGCAGTGAACATGTGTGTGCATAGGTCTGTTCATGTTATGGCTCTTATTCCTTTAGGGTATATACTTACGGGTGGGATTGCTGGATCATGTGGTATTTCTGTTTCTAGTTTTTTGAGGAAGTGCCATACCATTTTCTCTAATGGTTGTACCATTTTACATTCCCACCAGCAGTGTATATGACTTCCAGTCTCCCCAAAACCTCACCAACATTTGATTTGCTTTTTTAATTAGTGCAAATACTGTTGGGGTGAGGTGGTATCTCATTGTAGTTTTGATTTTCATCTCTCTAATTGCTAATGATTTTGAACATTTCTTTATATATCTCTTAGCTGCCTGAGTGTCTTCTTGAGTGAAGTGTGTATTCATATCCCTTGCCCATTTTTTAATTGGATTGTTTTTTATTATTGAGGTGTTAAAGTTTTTTATAAATTTTAGAGATTAGGCCCTTGTGAAATATGTTGTAGCTAAAAAAATTTTTTTTTCCCAAACTATAGATTCTCTTTTTATTCTTTTGGTGAAGCGTTTTGGTGAGCATAAGTGTTTAATTTTTAGGAGGTCCCATTTATCTAGCTTATCTTCTGCTGTGTGTGCATTTTTACTTATGTTTGGTAGTCTATTTATGCCATGTATTAGGGCCCCTAGCATTGTCTCTATTTTTTCCTCCAAGATCTTTATAGTTTTAGGTTTTATATTTAGGTCTTTGATCCATTTTGAGTTAGTTTTTATGTATGATATAAGATATAGATCCTATTTCACTTTTCTACAGATAGATATCCAGCTTTGCCAGCAAGATTTGTCAACTGGACTGTCTCCTCCCCATTTAATGGACTTTGGTCCTTTGTTGAAGACCAACTGTCCATAGGTGGATGGATTTACATCTGGGTTCTCAATTCTGTTCCATTAGTTTATGGGTCTGTCATTGTACCAGTATCAGACTGTTTTAAAGACTGTGGCTGTATAGCAGGTTCTGAGATCAGGTAGTGTGAGGCCTCCGACTTTGTTCTTTTTCTTCAATAATGCTTTGCTTATCCAGGGCCTCTTTTCTTTCCATATACAGTTGGTGATTAGTTTTTCCATCTTGTTACAGAATGCTATTGGTATTTGGACCAGGATTGCATTATATCTGTAGGTTGCTTTGGATAGTATTGACATTTTCACTTCCTACCCAAGAGCATGATAAGTTTTTTCATTTATGTAGGTCTCTTTTGGTTTCTTGCAGTAGTGTTTTGTAATTTAATTTGTATAAGTCATTTACATCCCTGGTTAGATTTATTCCTGAGTATTTTATCTTTTGCAGGGCTGTTGTAAATGGTATTTCTTTCCTGATTTCCTTTTCAGAGTTCCCTATGTTGATGAAGAGGAATCCAACCGATTTTTGTATGTTGATCTTGTATCCTGCCACCTTGCTGAATCCCTCTATTAGTTTCAATAGCTTTCTTATGAAATCTTTGGGATTTTCTATGTATAGGATCATATGTCTGTGAATAGGGATAGTTTTACTTCTTCCTTACCAATTTGGATGCCGATTACTTCCTTTTCTTGCTGTAATGCTCTCACTAGGACTTCCAATACAATGTTTATTAAGAGTGGTGATAAAGGGCATCCTTGTCTGGTTCCTGTTCTCAAGGGAAATGCTTTCAGACTCTCTCTGTTAAGTATAATGTTGGCTGTTGGTTTTGTATAAATTACCTCTATTATGTTGAGGAATTTCCTTTCTATCGCTATTTTGCTGAGAGTTTTTATCAGGAATGGGTGTTGGACTTTATAAAATGCCTTTTCTGCATTGATTGAGATGGTCATGTGATTCTTTTCCTTTGTTTTATTCATGTGGCAGATTACACTGATTGATTTTCTAATGTTGAACCATCCTTGCATGCCTGTTATAAATCCCACTTAGTTATGATGTATTATTTTTTGATATGCTGTTGAATTCTATGGGCTAGGATTTTGTTGAGAATTTTTGCATCTAAATTCATGGGGGATATTGTTCTGTAGTTTTCTTTTTTAGTAATGTCTTTGCCTGGTTTTGGTATCAGGTTTATGCTGACTTCATAAAATGAATTTGGGAATATTCCTTCCTTTTGTATGTTCTGGAATAGTCTGAGTAGAACTGGTGTCAACTCTTCTCTGAACATTTGGTAGAACTCTCCTGTGAAGCTGTCTGGGCCAGGGCTTATTTTTGTTGGGAGTTTTTTTATGGTTCCTTCAATTTCTTCTTTTGTTATGGGTCTTTTCAAATTTTCTACCTTAGTTTGTATTAATTTAGGTAGGTAGTGTGTTTCTAGAAATGTATTCATTTCCTCTAGGTTTTCAAATTTGTTAGAGTACAATTTTTTGTAGTATTCTGCTATGATCCTTTTTATTTCAGTAGATTCTGTTGTAATGTCACCCATCTTATTTCTTATTTTCATTTTCTCCTTTTGAAGAACGAGCTTTTAGTCTTATTGATTCTTTCTATTATTTTTCTGTTCTCTGTTTCATTTATTTCTGCTCTAATTTCTATTATTTCCTTTCTTCTAGTGACTGTGGGCTTCTTTTGCTGCTCTCTTTCTAATTATTCAAGTTGTAGGCTTAATGTTTTGATTTTTACCCTTTCTTCTTTTTTGACGTGTGTGTTTATTGCCATAAATTGACCTCTGAGCACTGTTTTTGCTGTATCCTAAAGGTTTCGGTACATTGTGTTTTCATTCTCGTTTGATTCTAAGAATTTTTTTTAAATTTCATCCTTGATTTCTTCTATTACCCAGCAGTTTTTAAGCAGGGTGTTATTCAATTTCCATGTATTAGATTTTTTTCCTCACTTTTCCTGTTATTGTTTTCAGTTTTCATAGCATTGTGATCAGAGAAGATGCTTTGTGTTATTTTGATGTTTTTTAATTTGTTGAGGCTTGCTTTGTGGTCTAAATTGTGGTCTATTCTGGAGAATGATTCATGAGCATTGGAGAAGAATGGATACTTTGCTGCTGTTGGGTGAAGGGTTCTGTATATGTCTATGGGGTCAAGTTGGTTGATTGTGGTATTTAGATCTTCTGTGTGTCTTTGTTGGGTTTCTTTCTAGTTGTTCTGTCCTTCACCAAGTGTGGTGTGTTAAAGTCTCCTAGTATTATCGTGTACATGTCTTTTCTCTTTTCAGTGCTGTTAGAGTTTGTTTTATGTATTTTGGAGCTCTGTCATTGGGTGCATATATATTTATTATGGTTGTGTCTTCTTAGTGGATTCACTCTTTCATCATTATATAATGTCCTTCCTTGTCTTTTATGGTAGATTTTCCCTTAAAGGCTACTTTATCAGAGTTTAATATTGCCACCCCTACTTTTTTTTGGTTATTGTTTGATCGATATATCTTTTTCCATAATTTAAGTTTTAGTTTATTTATATCTTTGTCTCAGGTGTGTTTTTTGCAGACAGCATATTGATGGGTCTTTTTTTTCTTTTCTTTTCTTTTGTATCCATTCTTCCACTCTCTGTCTCTTTACTGGTGCATTTAGGCCATTTACATTCAGCGTGATTATCAATAGGTATGAGTTTATTCCTGTCATTTTGTTATGCTTCTTTTTTTTTGTGGTATTGTGGGTTTCTTCATTCCATTTAATTTTCTGTGCTGAGTTCTTTTTAATTGTGACTTTTCATTTCCTTCATTGTTGCTGGTTTTGTGTGTACTGAGTCTTCATGAGTTCTTTCTTTAATATTTTGATGAATAGGTTTGTTAGCTTTCTTTGTGCTTACCCTGAAGTTTTCCTTTATCTTCCTAAGTTTAAAACCAAAACCAAACCCAGTGCCATTGAGCTGATTCTGACTCATAGCAACCCTATAGGACAGAGTAGAGCTGCCCCATAGAGTTTCCAAGGAGCATCTGGCAGATTCGAACTGCCGACCCTTTGGTTATCAGCTGTAGCACTTAAACACTACACCACCAGGGTTTCCTCCTAAGTTTAAAGCAGTCATTTATTTCTTGATATTGCCTTGACTTTCTCTCCATTTGGAAGTTCTAAACCTATACCTTTTATTCTCTTTTATGTTTTGAAGTGGTCGTCAGTTACAGATTGACATCTCTGGTTCCTTGTTTTCCATCTTTTAGGTTTATTTTATCTTTGAGAGTTCTTTATCTGGGTTGATATCTGGCTAATATTGTCATGTGTTTTAATCTCAGATTGTTGTCTGGTGTTGCTAGTTTTCTGTCCGAAGGACTCCCTGTGACATTTCTTCTAAAGTTGTCCTGGTTTTTACAAATTCCTTTGATTTCTGTTTGTCTGGAAATGTCCTAATTTCATCATTATATTTGAGGGATAACTTTGATGGCTATATAATTCTTTGTTGGCAGTTTTTTTCTTTCAAGTTTTTATATATGTCATCCCATTGTTTTCTTGCTTGCATGGCTTCTGCCAAGTAATCAGAGTTTAGTCTTATTGATGCCCCTTTGTAGGTGATCTTTTGTTTTTCTCAAGCTGCTTTCAGGATTCTTTCTTTGTCTTTGGTTTTGGGAAATTTGATTATGATATGTCTCAGTGTTCTTCTTTTGGGATCTATCCTGTATTGGGTTTGTTGTGCTTCTTGGATGGTTATCTTCTTGTCTTTCATGATATTAGGGAAGTTTTCTTCAACAATGTTCTCTGCACTTTTTGTTGACTTCTCCGCTTCTGGGATTCTGATCATGTGTAAGTTATTCCTCTATTTCCACATGTAAGTTATTGTCCATTTCTGAAATTTTATTAAGCTTCTGGATTTCTAATTGCTGTTTTTGTAGGGTTTCCAATTGTCTGTTTATTTTGTCATTTTGTTCTTGTATTGTTTTCCTGAATTCTCCTACCATTTTGTCTGTTTTCCATAGGTTTGTCTGTGTTTTCCTTAGTTTTATATGTGCTTTCCTTGATTCCTTTGAGGACCCTATAGGGTCCTGGATATATAAGGTGTCATGGATTGAATGTGTGTATCAACTTGGTTAGGCCATGCTTCCTATATGGAGGACAACCATCAGCTTGTGGTATTTCTATTATGGCAGCACTAAATGACTAAGACATAAGACTTCTGAATTCCTGATCAGGTAGCTCCATTACCTTTTCTCCCTCAGGTAGGTTTTCTAGTTCTTTATTTTGGCCACTTGCTGGAGCTATCTTGCCCTGCTTCTTTAGGTGGCTTGCTATTGCCTGTTGTCTCCAAGACATTAAGGGGTTATTATCTCTATTTTTTAATTGTATAATTGTTTGCTGGGTCCTGTTTTTTTTCTTTTTTTGGTCTGTTTGTTTGTTTTGATGATTCCTGGCAGGCATGGCTGCCATGGTGCTCTGGTTGCTGGACTGGCCATGCTGGAATACTCCCTACCTGTCTCCATGTGACTGGGGTAGGTAGGTAGGTGTGGGAGCTCAGGTCCATTTTTACTGGTTTTGCAAGAAGGCTGAGTGTGGGTTGATTGGGCTTTGGTCTCTGTCTTGGGTTTGGTGGCACAGGAGTGGGAAGTGTGTGCTCTCTGTGCAGGTAGATTGGGTGGTACGGTGGGCATGGTGGGTGAGTAGGAGAGGGCTCATCACCTCTTGCTGGTTGAGGGGGAGGTGTGGATGGTAAAAGGAGGGTGGCGGGCAGGCACGCACACAGTCATGCTACCTCTACTTCCTCCTAGGCAAGGGGAGGGAGGCAGGAATGGCAGGCAGATGCACCCTCACCCATGCCACATCTGCCTGTCTGTGGGCAGGGAGAGGGAGGAAGGTGCAGCAGGTGACATTTCCACCTTATGCTAGGTGTGCAGGTGCAGCGTTCTGCCTTTTGATGGGAGGGGTGAGGGATGGAGGCATGCTGGGTGGATACACTGGCAGTCATGCTGCCTTCCACTGGGAAGGGAGAGGGAGGAAGGGGCAGTGGAGGGGATGCACGCACAGTCTCGGCACGTCCACCTCGCACTGGGAAAGGGGAGGGAGGAAGGCATAGCGGATGGATGCATACACAGCTGCGCTGCTTCCACCTTGCACTAGACGGGAGGAGAGAGGGAGTAGCACTGAGTGAATGTGAGCACAGTGGCACTGCGCCCCCTGTGCCAGGCAGGGGGAAGGCTGAAGGAGTGGTGGGGGATGCACACATAGTCACGCCTCCTCAGGAGGGTATAGGTGGTGGGCAGGCACTTGCACGGGGGTGTGCCTAATCCCACTTGTCAGGTAGACAGTAGTGGATGAGGTGGGTGGGGTAGAAGGGTAGAAGAGAGGCCCGTGCTGTGGTCTCCCAGTCAGGCAAGGTGGCTGGGGTGTGGGACCCTCTGCTGCCTCTGATCAGGAGGTTGGGGTGAGGAGGAGTGTGCCCCTCTGCCCTAGGGTATGTGTCCACTGCAGCCAGCGAACAGAACCTGTCCCCACTTGAGCTCAAGGAGGGGGGCCACCTGGGCTCAGCTGGGTGGGAGACCTCCTGTCAACACTGTGTCGGTCCACCACTTTGTGCACACCACTCACCCCTGAGGCTAGGGGCCACCACTCTTGAGTCTCCACCTCTGGATCCTTGCTCTCTCCATGTATGTCTGTAGAGTTTCTCTGACCCTTTTGGGAAAGTTGTGAATTTGTCTTGCTGTTTTCGTCACCCAGGGTCACTGCTGGCTTTGTCCTAAGATGGTGGCATCTTGCCAGGACAGATGGCTGAGCTCCTCTGTTCGATGTTAGTCCTCGCTTTTTGCACTATCTCACTTTTTCCTTCCAGTTGGTGTTCAGTTCAGCTCTTAGACCTTTTTTGATGTTCAGTGTTTCCAGACTGTTATCTACTTCATTTCAGTTGTTTTTTGGGGGGTGTTTGGCGCAGGGGGACGTTATGGCGCATGTAACTAAGCTACCGTCTTTGCTCCACCTCAACCATACGCATTTCTGGAGTTTCATTATTGCTTTGGAGATGATTCTAACCCAAAACCTGTTGCTGTCAACTCGACTCTTGGTGACCCTACAGGACAGAGTAGAACTGCCCCATAGGGTTTCCAAGGCTGTAATCTACAGAAACAGGCTGCCACATCTTTCGCCCACAGAGTGGCTGGTGGGTTCAAACCACCATCCTTTTCCATTAACAGGCAAGTACTTTAACCACTGCAACACCATGGCTCCTTTGGGAGATGATTGACCATTAAAAAGTCACCATACCATTACTTTTAAAGGAAAAGGCTTTAAGTGCCCCATATTCCAAGTTGTTGGGAAATAATTCATTAGTCAAATATTCTAGGAAACAAGGCTACTAAGCAACCTTTTACAGTATATTCAAGCAGAATATTATTAGACGTAATGAAATATGGGTATAATGGTGCAAAAAGTTAACTCACACATGGATCAAGAGACAAAGGCACATCTTGGAACAACAGGACCTCTGGCAACTGTTAACCGAGTCTTGGGTCTGGTGAAAGGCAGAGTCTGCACCTCCCTGACTTCACCAGCAGATGTCGCTGTGAAGCAGAGTAAGGCCCGCACAGCTACCGACATCTACGTGCTGGACTCGGAAAATGCCCACAAAGTGAGGGAATCCTCAATTCATTTATTTGTTTCTGTTTTTGTTTCCTTGCTTGTATATGCTTTAATCCACTGGGAACAACTTGGAAAAACATTTTATGAGATAACTCTTCTACTTACAAAGTACATTGTCCCCATTTATAGGGTTTTCACAACAACCCTTCAGTAAACCCTGGTGTCGTAGTGGTTAAGTGCTGCAGGTGCTAACCAAAAGGTCGGCAGTTCGAATCCACCAGGCGCTCCTTGGAAACCCTATGGGGCAGTTCTGCTCTGTCCTCTAGGGTCGCTATGAGTCGAAATCGACTGGACGGTACTGAGTTTTTGTTTTTTTTTTTTCTTTTAAGGTAGACAAATCCTGTTATCCCTAATTTCTTAGCCAATCAAGGCCTTTAAGGCTTAGTTTAATTGAGATTAGTCAGCAGGCTGCCATCTTGGAGGTAGGAGGTGATGGTGCCAGGATTTGAACACCGGATTTCTAACAGACCTCAAGCTCAGCAGGCTTTTCTCTACATGCCACCATTTATAAAACTGAATTCAATCATGAACAATCTGCGCTTTCAAGTTCACTGAATTCAGGAAGGCATAGGTGAACATACACAGTTACTTTGACCAAGGCTTTAAACTTTGTTATTTCTTAAGTGACTAAAAGACAATTTTGAAAATATTTGGCCTTAGTAAACTTCTCAAAAAAGAGCTTTCCAGTGTGAGATTTGACAAGAAATAAAACTCGATTATCCTTTTCTTCTTTATTTGTAAACCTAATTCTTTCTTAAAATGAAGTTATTGTAAATAACAAGCTCTAAAATTCTATGATACATGCTTAGTAGTTAAATATTCTTGTTATTATGAAGAAATTAATACTTTAGAGCCAATGTGTGTTGAAACAGACAAGGAACATATATCATATCTGTTTTGTTCCTATGTTATTTCTGCAAAAATGTTACTCTGCTGGACATAAATACATACATACTAGGCTGACCAACCTTCCTAGTTTGCCCAAGACTGTGGGGATTTTGCAGATTTGCAGCGCTAAAGCCAGGTCAGTCCCAGGAGAGCTCGTCAGCCTAGCACACACATGGATAAATAAATAAATACATATACACTAGACATATAGCCTAGTCTGTATTATTTACAGACACACGTTTTATTTCCTCCTTTATAGCATCCTTCTTAATTATTCCAGTGAATGAAACTGCTTGCCAATGTGACAAGCAAGCATGCTGACACTTAAAAAAAATTTTTTTTAGTTTTTCCCTTTTACTGACGCTATAAATTCTAACAGTCATTAAGTTCTATTGATTGTTAAAAAAAAAAAAAAAAGCCTACTTCCTGAGAGTCTGTGAAATGTATTTTCTAAGTGTAGACTATGAGTGTTTTCAGAGAATAAAGTACATGGTCTTTTCTGTGAAGGAATAAAAGCTACTGGATAAGGAATAATTTAGACAGCCGATCAATAGTGATTTAAAAATGATAGAAGTGTACTTTTCTCCCATGTAAAAGCAGTCGAGGGGCAGACAGCCCAGGGCTGGTGGGGCAGCTTCACAATCATCAGAGGCCCGAGTTTCTTCTCTGTTGTTGGGCTAAATCTCATGGTCTAAAGGGGATGCTGAACCTCCAGCCATCGTAGCTGCATTCCAGCCAGTCAGGACCAGGCAGGGAAAGAGGGGCTCGTTCTCTGAGAATCACATACAGTATTTCAGTGTCGGTCAGAGCTTAGTCGTATGCTAGAAAGTGTAGTCTTTACTCCAAGTGGCCCTATGTGCTACTGAAATCAGATCCCTGTTATTAAGGAAAAAAGAGAAAATGGATGTCAGGGAACAATTAGAAGTCCTTGGAATACATACTCAGATTTACTGCTGTCTCAGATGAAACTTCTTTTTTAATCCGGAGGATTGCTTTATTTTCCTCTATTCGCTTCTTCTTTGCCCTCGACATGTAATCACCATAAAAATAAAACGTTTTCGTACATGTAACTCTGCCAGTATGTGCATTTGCAAGTATCTTGCTTGGCGTGTGTCATCTTGAGTTCCGTCTCTCGAACAGATCTAATTCATGCTGAACCAGCTGGTGAAAAAGAACAGAAAGCGTGCTGAACTCTGCCGAAGGCTGAGCCCAGTATTTCTTTTCTCAGCGGAGAGTTCAAGTCATACAGACAGGGACATTGTAACCTGCAACCTTGAGTTAGGTAATCTCCAAGAGTCGGAGACTGGCCTAACAGCCCAGGTCAGCAAGAGATTTCCTTAGAGACTCGTCAGCCTGGTTCTGTGGTTCTCAAGTGTGCGATAAAGCTGTACCTGTGTCATGACATCTTCAAAGATTCTTAGATTGATGGAGTCTTATTGCTGGAAGGCCCCAAGAGTCCAGCTCTCTCATTTTTTAGAGAAGACTCAGAGAATGTAAGTTACTTGTCCAAGGATACCCAGCTAGTTAGGTACAAAATGTGGGTTGATGATTACACCTGGCCCTGCTGGGGTCCTAGGTCCAAGCATTCTGCAGACCTCATGAATAAGAAGTGGCCTGTGTTCGGGCCCTGTCTATGGACAGATGCATCACCACTGTGGTTCTAGTGGTTCTACCATATTTCCCACTGACATTCAGCAGCAAAGTTGTGATGTTGCCTCAAAATGCTCCCCTACCAGCCCTTGTGTAGACCCTACAGGAGGAGAACACTAGCGTGGTGGGGAGTTAACGCCCCATCTGCAATGTAAGGGGGCTTGACTGTCCTCCTCTTCATGAGGAGGTAAGGGAATGGGTGTGATTTAAGGGCAGGAGTCATTGTCTCTTGTCCAGTTTCTAGATCTCCCCCAATGACAGTACTAAGCCACTGCTTGCAGGCATCACACGTATCTGGGAAGCAGTGGTAATTCGCGTACTGTTTTTTTTTTTTCCATGAGCTACGTAAGCTCATAGAATCATCAAACTAGAAGGGACCTATATAGATCATTAGTTCCTCAATTCTTTGAGTTTTTGTTGAGAAAAGTAAAACCCAGAGAGATGAACTGACTTAACTAAGATCATATTTCTTCCATATGAATTCGAGGGAGTCGAAGTTTGAAACAACTCTACAGTTGATTTCTAACGATATTAACTATTATTGTTTACATAATAGATTAATCTCTGAAAATAACTCTCCTCTTTACATGAAGAAGAAAGTATAAATGTGCTCCAGAACACCTCTTAAATATATAATTAGACAATATGAGTTAGTTTTATAAAATATTTTATTTACAGCAGAGCTTTACAAAAATAGTCTTAATAAAATTAACACAAAACCATTTTACAATATAACTTATACAAGTATCTCCTCCAAAAAAGCGACACTCAGTTATAACATGTAAACTACATTTATATTTGTTAAGTCACATTGCAGTATAAACGTGTTTTATCATTGTTTATAAGGTACACACCAATAACAATGAATAATGAACAACAAATGTTATTTCATTATTCTGCCAATGTAAAAATCTTCTCCCAAAACAAAATTAACCAAAGGAAAGTCAAACAATTGTCCTTCTGTTTAGCAACACAGTCCTTTTTAATTCTTTGAGAGTTTATCTGACAAAGACACGGCATTAATCTGAAAGCACCATGGCATAAGTCTAGTAACAATATCCTCAAAAGCCTTCTCCAATATCTTTGCTTCAACTGTTTATTCAGTATTTTGCCAGGATAAATAAAGATTGGTTGCAGCTCTCTCCTTCATTAGTCTCAAGTGTTCTTATTAATGCATTGAGGTTTTTAGACCTTCCCAACCATGATATTTAAAACATGAGTTTCTTTCTTTGGCTTCAAGTGGAGTTTCACAGCCCTTACAAGACGTACTGAGCTCCTCCATGTGGCTGGATCTCTGTGACTCCCCACCCAACGATGTTTCCCCGGATGTGACAAGACTCCGCTCCTCCAGTTTCTCTTATCTCTTCAGGGCTGAGAACGTGATCCCAGATATTGAAGCCTGTGACTCGTCCAGAAAAGGCCAAAGTTTCATCAAAGCCACCGCCAACGCAGCAGCCGTTCTTTTCTTGGCCTATCTGCAGGATTCCTCCCTCAGGAACAACGTGACCTGGAGCCATCTCTGCCGTGGTGGCCGCCAGTTCTCCGTTTACCCACAAGGACGCGCTCCCTGTCTCTGAAGCCCAGGTGCCACACAGGTGGCTCCACCTTCCTACGGGAATCACAGTGTCCACAATCAGTTTGTTCTCCTCTCCGCCTACCACGAGCACTGTGGACTGATAGCTGAGGTACAGCTGGATCTCATATGGATTCCTCTTTGTGCCATAGGAAAACAGGATGGTTTTGTTTAAAACATCTGTGGCTTTGACCCAAAGGCAGGCACTGAAAGACCCCAGCCGCATTGGTGTCATCGGATGTACGCTTCCAAAAATCTTCTTGGAACGCATCGGGAATAAAATCGCTGTTTCACAACCTATAGCAGGGATAAAGTATGGAGAAGGGTGTGAGAGAAAACACAGACTCACTCAGAAGTTTTGCTGGCATTTAGGGATTTTAGCATAGGCATTTTAGTGACTACAACTGGACATGGTATGCGGCATCACGTTACGGCTTGAAGGGCCTAGGTGTCACCTCTGTAAAGAAAACGAGGATAAGGAAACCTGATTTTCTTACTCAGATAAACAAAACACCTATATAGAGAAGGTGCGCAGGGGAGGAAAGTAGTCCAAACCCATAAAATCATGAAAAACGTGTTTTAATAACTTCTTCCCCACTTAATTAGCCTGCTTCCTTTTTTAATTGTTTTGGGTTTTTTTTTTTTTTTTTTTGGAGGGGGGATGTTGTTGGTTTTATTGTTTTGTTTTTTAATGTTGATTGCTAAGCTAACTCCAGGCAATGACACTATAATTTCCAAGAACTTACAGGCACACCCATTTCCCTCTGTCTGCCTTCACCATGCCGTTGGATGGATTCCGACTCATGGTGATCCCATATGTGTCACAGCAGAACTGTGTTCCATAGGGTTTTTAATGGCCGATTTTTTGGGAAGTGGACTGCAGGCCTTTCTTCCAAGGTACCTCTGGGTAAACTCAAACCTCCAACCTTTCTGTTTGTACCACCCAAGGATGCCTCTAAAATAATAAACCTGGGAAATTCGATGGATCACGCTCACCCCATTCAGCCATTGTCAACATGCTTTTTTTAAAAAAAACCAAAACTCTAGAATAGTTACATTGTTGCTGAATACACTGTAATGTATCACATGTTCTCAGATACTGTAAACTTCACCAACTAGGTACAAAACTACCTTTGAAAGGCAACAATGTTGAAAAGCAATAATAGTAAAAATGACCAGTGCTTACTGGGTGCTCACTATGTGCCAGGTGTTGTTCTAATCACTTTTCATGTTATTTTAATCTTCACATCAACCCTGAGAGGTAGTCTTATTGTCCCCATTCCATGGATGGGGAAACTGAGGCATGGCAGGCTAAGTAACTTGTTTACGGTTATATAATTGGTAAAGTGGCAACACTGGCGTTTGACCTTGGGCAGTCTGGCTGCAGAGGCCACTTCCTTAACCTGAGGACTACGTTTCCTCTTAATAGAAGATTTGGCTACAAGAGCTAGAGCGCGGTTTTCTGTGCAACTAATGGTTTTACAGCTTTTCACAAGCTCTCAAATTGCTCTAGGCTTTAGTGTGATCTGTAAAAGGCTCTTTCAGTCTGCTTCTAATATTCCACGAGTCTGTAAGCAACAAGTGTGTAGCATGCAAGGAGAGCTGCGGAAATGGAGGGTATTCTTAAAAGCTCTCATGTAGCCCACGTGCTTCTAAATACTATCTGAGTACTAATAAAAAAAACCTTCAAGGGACGTGAGTTTTTCCAAGGGGCCCAGTGGAGAATGTGTTTCTAGCAAAGAGCATTTAGGAAGAGGGCTTTTTTCCAGCTTGGGCTTGGGAGCTCAGTAATCTACCCACTTCTGTTCATCTCAAAGCTACGTGGTCAGTCAGGGAGCTGGAGACACTGAGTTAAGACCTTCTAGGTCTCCGGGAAATGATAGTGCTAAAACCTTTAAGAGATGAGCTCTGCTTTATGCTAACCTCATATATGAAAGCCCAGATAAAGAAAGAATTAAAAAAACAACTAAATTAGGACTAGGGATTCACTTTACAAGAAGAAACCCTGGTGGCACAGTGGTTAAAGCCCTTGGCTGCTAATCACGTGGTTGCTGATTCCAACTCACCAGCTGCCCCGAGAGAGAAGGAAGTGGTAGTCTGCTCCCATAAAGACTACAGCCCTGGTAACCCTACAGGGCAGTTCTACTCGGTCCTGGAGGGTTGCTATGAGTTGGAATTGACCTAACAGCAGTGGGTTTGGGTTTAGGTATTCACTTTATAGCATCCTACAGACTTGCCATGGATAACTTTGAAAAGCAAATTCCCAAAGCATTTAAAGGCTAACCAGTAGACAGACAGAAGTTGCAGAAGCCAAATATCCGTGTAAAGTATGATACATGATGGTAAACTTCGGCACGTGGCTCCCGACAAGGCTCTGTCCAGAAACAATTAAATAGACGTGCGCCTTCTCCCTCAGTAACCCTGAAAGCAGGTACTGAGATTCAGGAGACCCTGTAACAGGAACGATAACACTAAAGCACAAACTGTTCCTGTCATCGTTGGTATTAACTTTTTCACTACACAATTTGAATTTTCAAAGCTTTTTTTTTAAAATTATTTTTTAACAAGGCACTAATTCTTCAGATGAAATTTCTAGGTGGATTTTCTCTCGTTCATTAATTAAATCAAATAAAGATCATGGAACAAAAGATAAGCAAATCCACAGGCATCTGAGATAGTCTCTGTAGTGGTTCAATGAAGTGATGTACAAAGGGTGCCGCCTGCAACCTGCTTAGCTGATTTCCTGTGTAAGTAAGCCCGGGCAGCCAGGACTGCATTCCAAAGGGTCTCTCGACTGAGTCTCAGAGACCAGCTTCCTCTCCAGGTTTCACTGCCCACATGAGTTTATGGACAGAAACTGCCTCTTGGCAGTTTTTTTGTTTTGTTTTGGTTTGGTTTTTCTGTGGGCTTCTTCTGGGGATCAGTGATTGAGGCTATTGACACCCCTCAAAAATGTCCGAATGGCTTTTTATCTAATAGGTCTTTCTGATTACATCATCAAAGACCAAACAAAATTAAAACCGGCTTCTTAGAAGGCCGACAACAGAATGAATAAGAATCCCTTAAAAGCCAAGGCTGGCAGGAGACCAGAGCATGTGGGTAAACATATTATTGGATGTAATAAGAAATGAACATGTCAGAATTCAGGAATTCCTCCCTCTTCTGCTCCAAGTACTATGTAGAGGCGAAGATGGAAATCAGGGTCATTCCTCAGCTTTTCTGGGAGGTTGCACGTACCATGATCTTTCACATTTGCAAACACAAGGCATTTCATTCGCTAAAATAGCCACGTAATTGTAGCTTGCCTCCTTATCACTCACACTGACATGTGATTTCATGCTCTCCCTCTCGGAAGCCCTACTTCCTGTTTAAGAGACTCTGCTCTGTACTTATAAAAAGTCCCCATGGAGTTGGGAAAGACTAATATTCTGGTACAACCTGTGTAATTTTAAATGAAACATCTCTCACACAAGCTTGTAAGTCTTCAGTCCACCCCACGCAATGACAGCTGTGTTAGACACATAGGGAAGGGCAGTGTTAAGTTGTTGTTCTGAGATTCTCAGAAAAAGCCTAAGTGTCCTACCTCGGACACTAATTTTCTAATATCAACCCAAAACGATTTTCACATCATTTCTTAGAAATTTTAACTCAAAAAGGCTCTGAATCTTCTATTTCTTTTAACCATGTTTTAAATGTATTATTTTGGGAGCCCACGTCTACTTGGAGATTCATGGAGACTCTGACAAGTTACATTTGGTTTGAACCCAATCTCCCATTTGGCCTTGATTCTCAGAGTCCCTGCAATGGGGCGGGGGTCTCGAACACCGCTTGGTTCCTACATCTGACCTATTCCACGTGAATCCCTCAACCGCCGTTTTATCACAATGGCACACCCTTGGACCTCCACCCCAAGCTCTCATTCCACAGAATCGGGGGCTGGGAACCCCTCAGAAATTCCCACCGAGCCTGCAGGCGATCAGATCCCGCCCCAACCCTCTAGCTCGGAGCCGGCAGGGAGGAGGGGCCGGCCGAGGGGCTGGAAAACATCCCTACAAGTTAGTCTGGGCCCTGAAATAGCGCGGGGAACCAGAGATCCCCTAACAGGAGGAAAAAAAAAAAAAAAGGCAGGCTAAAATTAGATGAAGTGGAAATCTCTAACTGAGGAAGCAGGGCGTTGAGGGGGGTCAGGGTTTTCACCGGCCAATAGAACTCCTGCGACGCCTGGTTGGATCGGGTGTCAGGGGCCCTGGACGCCTATTTCAAGACTGGGATTGTCACTTCCACATCTACCTTTTTGGTTAATCGAGACTGGGGAACACTTTTCTAAGCCAATGTTCCCGCCTTGTTTGGTATGTCTGAGCCCTGTGCGTGCAGAAACACGTGTCTGTTTGTGCGTCTCCCCGAAGCCCCCCTGGAACGCGGCCCGCCTGGGCTGCGCGCAGCCTGCGCCCCGGCTCCGGAGCAAAGCCCGGGGGAGCGGAGGTCCCTGCTGGGCCTACCGGCCTTACCTGCGGGCAGGAGGCGCCGGGCCGCCCAGTCCTGCACGACGCGGAGGTCGGCTCGCGTCTGCTGCAGCTCCTCCAGCGCTGCGCCCAGGGCGCACTCCGCCTCCTCCGGCCGCTGCGGCGCGGCGCCCTCCAGGCGCGCCAGTCTGCGGCCCGCGTCGCGGCTCGCCTGCAGCAGCTCGTCCAGCGCCCGCGCCAGCCTGGCCTCCGCCGAGGCCGCCGGCCCGCAGGTCCTGGCCAGGCTGTCGGCGAGCCGGCCCAGCTCCGCCCGCAGCCTCTGCAGGTCGCTCCGGAGCACTTCGTCCACGGCCTGCTGCAGCGCGCCCTCCCTCATCTGCGAGTTCTCCAGCATGATGAACAGCTTGTCCCATTCGGAGTGCTCCCGACGGCAGTCGCAGGGCGGCGCGGCTAGAGCGCGGAACACACACGGGTTACCCACCCGCCCAGGCCTCCCTTGGGTGGGCTTTGTAAAAAGCTGACCTGCCTGGGTGGCCCCAAGTTAAAACCCATCCCCAGCACCCCTCTTCCCTTTAAAGACACCATCTGAAAAGCAGTGTCTTGAGCCTGCACAGAAGCCATTCATTCCGATGCATAATCAATTGAACTCTATAAAATTGCCGTTTTTGTAGCACAAAACAGTCAAATATCTGCAATTTCGTACGGCTCAGCTCATTCTGTACCTCTTAAGAAAAAAACTTTTTGGAACTTCCCCCTTTGCAAAAGTACTTCTCTCCCTTGCAAAAGAAACAAATTTTTAGCTCATTTCAATAGCTGCAAAAAATGTGTACGCTCTTTGGACCCAGGGAGGTGGCTATCTAGTTAAGGCTAGCAGGGAAACAGTCACAGTGAACTCACGTTCTTCGGTGGAAGGGATCCCGTTGTCTATTTCGTTGTCCAGATTCACGAACATGAGGTCACAATCCTCTGAGTTCTCCGCCGCCGACGCCGCAGCCCAGAAGGCACAGAGCAGTATCGCAGGGAGATACATAGCTGAAGTTTCTCGGTGACTTCCCACAGCTGGCGAGAGAGCAGGCAGAGGCTCTCCAGCGAGAGGGGTCTGCGTGGAGGAAAGCGAGAGTGAGAGGCAGCAGCCGAGCGCCCTTAATAAATGCTGGGGAAGCCTGAATGGGGATGAATGAGTAATGCCAGTGGCACTGCGTGTACGGGAGTTCCCCGGGATTTGGAGGGGCGGGGTGCGAGAGGAGGGGGTTCTGGAAGTTGCACCATATGCAGAGGTTTGTATCGAAGTCAGATTAATTGGAGGAGTGTCGAGGGGAGAGGAGCGAAATGAGCGGAAGGTCCCCCTGAGGATTGATGTTGCAACTGGAAGTGCTGGCGCTGAGGGATGGAGCAGCCTTGGGGAGAGGGGGAGAAATAACTCAGCAGGGACCGAGATGTGAAGGCAAGATAGTAATTTCAGCGTTCTGTGTGGTCTTTTGTTGTTTCATAAGCTGTTGTGTATACGGAATTTTTTTTTCTCTCTCTTTCTCTTTTCACTTTTCCTCTGCAAACTGCTTGACAGGTCTAAACTGTGAAAAGTTACTGACTGACTCCAAGATAAAACAACGTGGTAAGAATTGTAGTAAAAATGTCTATGACTCTAGAAGCTGAGTCTGCGAGTTATCTTGTCTTTAATCCCTCTGAGTTGCAACTACACTTTTATAAACACACTTTTTAAATGATAAACAACACAGCAAAACTGGATAAACCTGAAGGGGGAACAAGCTAGAGAAAAGGAATAAATGGAATTTAGAAATGCTTCTTTTCATAGTTGGAATAGGTGGACCTTATGAGTCGGAATCAACTAGATGGCACTGGGCACTGGGTTTTTTGGGTTTTTGGAATAGGTGGACCGACGTATTTACCAACAAGCTGAAAACCCTCCTGTAAGAAACCCCTAGAAATGTGTTTACATTATAACAATAATAAAAACTTTAAATGTGCAGATGAGCTCCCAATAAAATCAGGGAAGTATTCAGGGGCCAAAAATGAAGAGGGAACCAAAAACAAAACAGCCCCTGAGCTGACACTGGGGCCCCCTGCCCTGAGGGTGAAGGGGGTTGGGGCTTACCAGTTCTGTAACTAAGGGGCTTGGGTGTCAATGACCATGTGGGGGCAGAGTTTGGGACTAGGGTGAAGAGTTAGAAATGAGATCTTCGCATAAAGCCAAGATTCTCAGAGAGTTCCATCTTGGACCCCCGCCCTCTGCCCTAGCACAGGAAAGTGAGAAAGAAGTGTGGACCTCTTTGACTGAATTCTACGGGGTCCCTAAGTGACTTTGGACCTGTCCTTATACAAGTTTAGGATTCAGATGTGTACTACTTACTACTACCCCCAAAAAACAGTAAAAGTGAATTCACTGTTAAAAAAAAAAAAAAAGAAGCATATGAGGGAACAAGTCACCATAAATGAGAATCAGCAGAAACCAAAAAAGGATTAGACACCCCTCCCTAATAACTTTATTAAAAATATCAGCTAAAAACTAGAAAATAAGTAATGTTTAAAATGATTTAAGATCTAAAAGAAGGAATTGGAAACGAGAAAAGAAGAAGACATTGTTCAAAAAGACTAGGCAGACTTTTTAAAAAATCAAAATTACTAGAACTAAAAAAAAGTTCATTAAAATTAAAAGCCCAGTGAATGGATTAAATAGCAAATTAGGCAAAGCTAAAGAGAATATTAATGAATGGAAAGAACTAAATATATATATATATATAATTTTTACGTTTGGTAAAATATGTACCCTGGGCAACCTGGGTGGTTCAAACCGTCCCAGAGGCACCTTGGAAGACAGGCTTGGAGATCTGCTTCTGAAAGGTCATAGCCTTGTAAACCCTAGAGATCAGTTCTACTCTGCCCGCATGGGGCCATCATGAGTGAGAATGGACTCGGCAGCAACCAACAACAACCACAAAAATATTCTAACCAGAATGCTCCTTAGAATTGAGGACGTCAAGACTTCAGCTTGCTTACTTTAGACATGTCATCAGGAAAGACTAAGGGTTGTTATGCTTCATAGAGGATCATTTAAAATGAAGTAAACTCTTAATGAGATGGATTGATAATGCAGCCATGACAGTGTTATACATACGGTCACCGTAGGAGTTGATACAATGGCAACTAACAAGAACAACAAAGTATCCTAAAGATCATTTCATTGTTCAGGAGGATGATAGAGAAGTTACACCCTCTTCTCACTTATCAACATGGTTAGTTTCCAAAGACCAGATAGTTATGTGAAATCACCATTATTCAAAAACGAAGAATGACCGACCGCATCAGACCACAAAATGGAGGATAACTACACCATTACGTAACTGCCAAATTACATTACATAACTGCCAAATTACACCATTACGTAACTGCCAAACCACTGAGAATCATGGCCCAACCAAGTTGACACGTAACCTTAACCGTCAGAGCCAGCGTTACTCTCGCCTCACACCTCTTCATTTGTTACTGCCGGATGTACATTGTTAATACACAAAATAGTTGGATAGTAGCGTGTTTACATTTGCCATTAATGTGAAATGTTGGATAACGAGATAGTCGATAAGTGAGGAGAAGGTGTGATTAATTTTGCTTTGTTAGTTCAAGGATAACCAGCAAAGAACAAAAAGAAACAGAGCTTTCAAGTAGAGGGAATTAAAAAACACAAAAAATGCCTTAATCTATTCAATAGAAAGCAGGGAAGGCGGGGGCGGGGGGGGAAGCATAGGCAAAGCAAGATGAAAGAAAGCCCCACATTCCAAATGTGGCAATATTCACTTAAGTGTCAAAGAACTAAACATGTTCAGTTAAGAGACAAAGGTGGTCAGATAAGGATATTTTTTAAATCTAGTTATGTCACTTACAAAAGCCACACATAAAACATAAGAAACTAGAAATGTTGCGGGGGGTGGGGGGAGGCAGGTGGGGAGGGACACGAACATACCAAACAAGTACTATTCTAAAAACTAGTTCCAAAAAACTACTGTACCTATATTAATATCAGGAAAAAAAACTTTAAGGTAAAAGAGGCAAATTAAATTATGATAAAAGAAACAAGGAAGATGTTATCTCAGCATAGTTTTAAAAAATACAGAGCAAAAATTGACAGGATTGTAAGTAGAGATTGACAGATCTGTAGTCACAGAGGGAGATTTTCACAGGCCTGTTTCATGACTGATAAGTCCACCTCTGTCATGACTGAAAATTCAAATGCCAAAGAAACTGCTAAAGGATTCAGAAACTTACCTTTTAAACTATGTAATTTACAGTTTGGTATAATGGGATGCATGCAGTACCGCCCAGGTGGCTGGGCAGGAAAATACTACCAGACGTTCAAGGACCCCCTAACCCCCATCGTGTACAAACTGCTGCTGAGAATAGACTGTGCGGAAATGCTGAGACTCTTTATGTGTCTAGCAAGCATGACTCCAAAAAGAGATAAGGAAAGACAAGAAAGAACATTGCAGCCCCAGTCTCATTTGAGAAATAGATGCAGAAGCCCTAAATGAAATATTAGCTAAGCAAATCCAGCAATACATGCATAAAAAAGACATAACCAAATTCAGTTTATATCAAAACTGCAAGATTGAGTAAACATTAGCATGTCTATTAATTTATCACCTTAACAGTTTAAAGGGAAAAAAAGCCTGTGATTATGTCGATGGATGCAAAAACCCTGGTTCATGATCAAACTAAGAAATAGAAGGGAACTTGCTTAAATTGATAAAGTATAGAAACCAAAAGCCTATAGAAACGTTTGGAGCCCTGGTGGTGTAGTGGTTAAGAGCTCGCCTGCTAACTAAAAGGTCCGCAGTTCAAATTCACGGTATACTGAATGGTGACTCCTTAGGGACACACTCTTTAAAAACAGGAATAACACAAGGATACTCACAGATGCTTGTTGCGTTCGGTGAAGTACTGACAGTCCCAGCCAGTAAGGTAGGACAGGAAAAGAAACATAAGGATGATAAAGAAGAAACAAAGCTGTTGTCAGTCATCAGGAGTGGATTACCTACATATAGGAAACCTAAGAGAATCTAAAAACAAATCATTAATAAGAGAATTGAGCAAGTTTTTCTGGATGTAAGATCAACATACAAAATAAATTGCTTTTTTAATACCAGCAGACAACTTGGAAGTACCTTTTGAGGGGGGAAGCTTCCACTTCAATAGCAATAACAAATACGAGATGCCAAGGAGTCAGCTAAACATAAAATACATAAGGTACAGCTAATATTGCCAAACTCCAGTGAAAGACACAAAAGAGACCAACACAGATAGAAGGATGTATCTATCGTGTTGTTGAATGGGAAGGCTCAGTTTCACAAAGATGGCCATTATCCCAAATTAGTCTGAACATTCAAGGGAAAAAAACTCCCAACCTATTTTTTTCAAGGCAGTTGATAAACTGATGGTAAATTTTATATGGAAAAGCAAAGAACCACCAAGATGAATTTGAAGAAGCAGAAGTGAGGAAAGTCGTCTTATGACATATAGAGATTTATTTTAAAGTTATTACAATTAAGATAATATGGAACTGGTGAAGAATAGCTGAACACCTAGAAACAGACCCACACATGTATGGGAAACCTGATATATCAAAGACAGGCTGCAAATCAGAAGGGAAACAATTGACTACTCAATAAATAGTGCTGGTACAATTGTTTATAGACACCAAAGAAATATAATTACATTCCCTCTTCATATGTAGAAAAGTAAATTCCAGATGGATTAAAGACAAATGTGAAAAACAAAACCACAATGCTTTTAGAGAAAATATAGGACGATATGCTTATGAACTCAGGGTAGAGAAAGATTTCTCTAATAGCAAAAGAAAAAGTCTTAATCATAAATTAAAAAGTTGAAAAAACATTAAGTTTGCAACTTTAAAACAAATCAACTAACAACAACAAAAAAGAGTCTCCAGAATAAATAAAGAACTACAAATCAATAAGAAAAAAGCAAACATCCCAAGAGAAAATATACAAAGTTATGAATGGCCAAATCATAGGAAAGAAAATGGTCTATAAACATTTTACAAAGGTGTTCAATCTTGCAAGTAATTAAGGATACAGAAATTAAAACAAAAAAGATGAGGTGCCATCTCACACCCTATCAGACAAAAATTAATGTCAAGAGCAAATGTTGGCAAGGGTGTGGAGCAACAGAAACACCAAGCTGGTGAGGGGGTGAATTGTGATAACCATGGTGCTAGGCAGACTAACAGACCCCTGAAGATATCATTTTACTGGATCCACAATCAACACCATAGAAGCAGCAGTCGAGAAATCAAACGACATATTGCATTGGGCAAATCCCCTGCAAAAGACCTCTTTAAAGTGTTAAAAAGCAAAGATGTCACTTTGAGAACTAAAGTGCGCCTGACCCAAGCCATGGTCTTTTCAGTGGCCTCATATGTGTGCAAAAGCTGGACAATAAATAAGGAAGAACAAAAAAGAATTGATGTCTTTGAATTACGGTGTTGGCGAAGAATATTGAATATACCATGTAGTACCAGAAGAACAAACAAAGCTGCCTTGAAAGAAGTACAGCCAGAATGAATCTTAGAAGAGAGGGTGGTGAGACTTTGTCTTATGGACTTTGGACATGTCATCAGGAGGGACCAGTCCCTGGAAAAGGACATAATGCTTGGTAAAACAGAGGGTCAGTGAAAAAGAGGAAGACCCTCAACAAGATGCATTGACACAGTGGCTGCAGCAATATACTCAAACATAACAACGATTGTGAGGATGGCACAGGACCGGGTAGTGTTTTGTTCTGTTGTACACAGGGTCGCCATGAGTCCCGGACCGACTTGACAGCACCTGACAACAACAAAGATGTCCGCATCCTAATCCCCAAACCTGGGAAGGTGTTATCTTATATAACAAAGAGGAGTTAAGATCGCAGATGGAATTAAGGTTGCTGTATAAAATAGGAGGAGCCCTGGTGGTGCAACAGTGAAGCACTTGACCAATAAGTGAAAGATTGGTGGCTTGAACAGCCTAGAAAATCCTATGCGACAGCTCTACTTTGTCACATAGGGTCACCCTGAGTTTAAATCAACTCGAGGCCACCTAACAAAAACAACAACAGTAAACAGTGAGGTCATCCTACATTATTGAGGTGGGTCCAGTGTGATCGCAAGAGTCCTTAAAAGTGGAAAAGGAGGCAGAAAGAGAGAGAGAAATGAGACAGTGGAAGCCGAGTCAGAGAGATGCTATATTGCTTGCTTTGAAGATGGAGAAAGGGTCCCTGAGCCAAGGAATGCCGGTGGTCTCTAAACCAGTTGTCAGCATAGAACCGTGCTCCATTGCGTTTTCAGTGGCCGATTTTTCTGAAATAGATGGTCAGACCTTTCTTCTAAGGCACCTCTGGGTGGACACAAACCCCAACCTTTCCATTCGCAGCCCAGCACGTGAGCCGTTTCTACCATCCAGGGGCTCAAGGTGGCCTTGAGAAGCTGGAACAGTCAAGGAAGTGCATTCTCTCTCAGAGCCTCCAGGAAGAAACTCAGCCTTGATTTTAGCCCAGGGAGACTAGCAGAGGCCTCGCAAGGTTACAAGCACCTAGGGGCAATCTCGAAATTGCATACCCGACTCCACACCCCCAGTTTGAGCACCCAGGACCGGGTGTGCAGGGGCTTACTTGTGTTTACTTACCAATCTGTAGTGAACAATTTCACATGGGTTTCTTCACATCAAAGATGTGAAGTTGTTCACTACAGACTAGTAAATATGTGCAGGAAAACCCGTGTATACCTGCTTATTGGGTGATTTGGCTCTAGCCTAGGGCAATCCCTAGATTGTGCCCCTCCCCGCAATCTCAAGATGAACAGACCTGGATAGCAGGGAATAATCACCAGAAATGCTACCCCCCCCCCCCCGCCTTGTCTGGCTGCCTCGGTCAACCAAAAAAAACCAAACCCATTGCCATGGAGTGGATTCCAACCCTCAACGATCCTATAGGACAGAGTAGAACTGCCCCGCAGGGTTTCCACGGAGTGGCTGGTGGATTTGAACTGCCAACCTTTAGGTTAGCAGCCGAGCTCTTAACCACTGCGCGACCAGGGCTCCGCCAGGCCTTCACATATTGGTGCCTCAGAATGTGACGCCACAAGTCGTGTGGCGCCCCGGGGACTTGCGCCTGGGGGCTGGTGCCCTCCCCGATGCCCACCCCCCCCACCTCTGAAGACCAGTCAGACTTCTGAGTTACGGAACTGTAAGATAATAAGTTTGTGTTCTTCTAAACCACTAAATTTGCGGTAATTTGTCATGGCAGCTATAGAAAGCTAATCCAATCACTTTGCAAAACAGTTTTTCAACTTCTAGCAGCTTGCCTCCCAGGAACACACCCACCACTTTGCTCCTCAGTTGTGTTCCAGGAACCCTCAGCACTGGCATCACCTGGGAGCTTGTTAGAAATCCTGACTCTCGGGCCCCACCCCAACCTCCTGAACCAGCATCGGTATTTTCACAAGATCCCTGCTGCCATCGAGTCCATGCCAACTCACAGCCACCCTATAAGACAAAGCAGAACTGCCACGTAGGGTTTCCAAGGCTGTAAATCCTTGAGGAAGCAGACTGCCACATCTTCTCCTGCAGAGCCTCTGATGGGTTCAAACCAGTGAACTTTTGGTTAGCACCAAGCTCTTAACCACTGGGCCACCAGGACTCCTTTTTAACAAGATGCCCAAGTGATGTCTCTGCACATTAAGCTCAGAAGCACTGTCCTAGAGAATATCTCCCACTCATACGCAAAGAGACAGGTACGGGGTTGCACTATTTGTAAATACATGCCCAGGGGTGTGTGGGAGGGACAATCTCAAGGTTTTTCAACCATAGCATGTATGAATATGTTGTGTAATGGAATGCCATACAGCTCTGGCAACAAATGACGGAGAGATTCTTGGAGAAAAATCTTCAACATGATATTCAGTGGAAGAAATATGTTGCAAAGAGATACTTACAGTATATACTATTGCTATAAAGTTTATGCACACAATTAAAACGTAAAAAAAAAATTAAAAAGTTGATAAACACTAACTTGAGGAAGGTGGTTGCCTCTAGGGAGAAAAAGAAACGAATGGGAAGGGAAGGAATTTTGGCACAACGTTAAATTGTGGCAAAGCTGGTTGATTGACTCACGTGTGTTCCTTATGTTATTGTCTACACTTGAAATATGGCTTGAAATATTTCATAATTAAAAAGAACATATGAGTTTATGAATGGAATTTATGGGATTTCTACACCAAAGTGTCTTCATCGGTTTCTAATTTTAAAAAAAGTTCCTGTGCATTTCTCGTGATAGTTGATCTAACTTAAGTCATCTGAAAATGACTAATCTGGGTTTTTAACTCCCTAAAGGCCCCCATGACCGTTAGTGAATGTTGTACCCAAAAGCCAAAGGCAGTTTCATGTCTTAGATTCCAACTACAGTCTCATTTAATGTGATGCTTTCAGGCATGAGTCAGTGTGTCCATATAACTAAGCTCTACGAACTAACGTGTTCTGTTGAGATTGAATGTTACAGTCGAAATTCCTGATCCCTTAAGAAGCTCTTAGTAAAAAAATAAACAGAAACAAATGAAACAAGATTTTTACAATGGACAGACAGATAGATATGCTATAAATAACCAACCAAATGAAACCTGCTGCTGTTGAGTCATAGTGACCGTATAGGACAAGGTAGAACTGCCCCATAGGGTTCCCGAGGAGTGGTTGGTGGATCGGAATTCCTGACCTTTTGGTTAGCAGCCAAGCTTTTAACCACCGTGCCACCAGAGCCCCATATATATGTTATATATATATATATCTCTTTTTTTAAGCTTGAATATTTTCAATATATAAATAACTAAAATCTTGTTGAGACTAATTCTGTGAGCTACAGGTGGAAAAAGAAATTCCATTGTTTATCATGATCTAAATACATTCAATTTGATCCAGAATCAATCTTATTAAATTTAGATATTGATATTCTGGAAATATTGGTTTTTTTTTTTTTTTTAATGCTTGTAGCTAAGTATCCTTTATATATGGGCATGTTCGCATCGCTTAATGAAGATCTAAACAACAACAACAAAAAAAAACCCAAAACCATTGCTGGTAAGTCGTTTCCGACTGGTAGCCACACTATCGGACAGAACAGAACTAACTGTTCCATAGGGTTTTCAAGGAGCAGCTGGTGAATTTGAACTGCTGACTTTCTGTTTAGCAGCTAAGCTCTTAACCACTGCCACCAGGGCCCCATAATGAAGGTCTACATATGTGTAATCCCTGCATTTTTTGATTCTTTCTGTGTATTTCTTCTGTACACAAAGCCAAATGTAAAGTAAATAGAAGCAAGAAAACTCTTGTTCAAGAAATCCCTAGAAACCAATTCCTCTGAGACATGTAAGTACTTGAGAGGATTTTGAGAAAAAATCCATACCATGAAGTGATAAGCAGATGTTTCCCAGATGTTCTTTGCATGATAAGCCCATGTAGTTTATGTAATATTTTCTCTCGAGGTTTTGCTATCTTAAATCCAGTTATCTGTACACGTCTCTGAGGCAAATAGTCTAAACTTCCCTTGAAATAGTGCAGAAATTGTGCATTTAAATTTGCATTACTACTTTTTTTTTTTTTTAACAATTCATAAAAATAAGGCCTGGTTTCCACATGTTCGTTGTCAAGATCATGCCTCCGTATCTGTCAGGAATGTGAGTAAATTCCTCTGCATTTTTTGCTCAGTTTCATTCTGATTCATGTTTAGGGCATTCGTTCTTATTTGAGCAGCATCCAAATGCTGATTCTGCCCAGTAATTCTTTATTGGAACAGCTTCCCTGTCAAGGGTGTGGCCAGATTACTGTCAGACTGTGCTCTTTCCCCACAGTGGCTTACTCAGGAAAACTTCTGTTAGTTAGGTTATTGTGCCAAGCTGATCAGAAATATTCCTTTTCCCGGAATCAGTTTAAATCACGTTTTGGTGATTGTTCAGAATAAGGCACTATGTTCTATTTAGCAGAAGATTTGGCCCTGGGTCTGTGTTATTTGATGTGTGAGTAAGTGCCAACGTTGTTATGTTGAAAACAATGTTATTTCTGTTGGTCATGGGCTGACAAAGTCATCATCCCTTATTGTTCCCTCGCCAGGGAACTCGATGTTGCTGCGAGTGCTACCTGCGGTGTATGAAAAGCAGCCTCAGACCATTAACACACACCTGACGGAGCTCCTAGCCCTGATGTCTCGGCTGGAACAGCCGGAGCAGTACCACCTTCTGCAGCTTTTGCATGTAGCAGCAAAAAGAAAACCACCAGAGGTAAACAGTCCACTGTATGGGATGGGCCACACAGCCAGGCGTGTTTTGGGGTATGTGAAGCGCATATGTGTGCTTAGGGTTTCCTCTGTCAGGTGTTTATACACATCTGTCTTTAAGTCAAAGCACTCATCTACTTTTTCTAGAATCATAAAAGCGAGGAGGTGACGGGCAGAAGTTGGGTACAGTAATAAAACACGACAAATGTGCAAGTCCGTGGTTACTGCAGGTTAGCTTTAATGAAAGTTTAGTGCGGCCACGTAGCCCTTGGAGTCTGTGGTTTCTCTGGTAGGGCCAAGGGAAAGACCAGAGCATCACCTGATTTAGAGGGAAATTAGCCGACAGTGAGGGCAAAGGCCCATTTTCTACACAGTATATCAGCTTTTGTTCTTTGGATTCAATAGAGTGTAACAGTTAGGATGCTGGTGATTATCAGTTACGGAACACCCAATCCACATTAGTTTAAATAATAAAAGGAATGGATTGACTCAAGTGATGGAAAAACCTTCAGAGGAGGCTTGATTCAAGGGCTCAGATCATGGGAACGGAACGGTTTCTGTGTATCCCCCTCTCAGATTTGGTTTCCAGGTTTTGACTTCCATTTTCTATAGGCTTTCTCCTCGTCCAGAGAGATGATAGGAGCTCTGTGGGAGCGATGCCTCTCCTATCTCCATCCACCAACATCCAGGCATAGGTCCTGGTATTCTCACTGATGGGAACACATGCCCTACCCCTGGAGCTTCTCCAGAACCACAAAGATACCCAGACAGGAACGAGAGGCTTCTGGCAAGGGGGAGGGAGGAAATGGATCCTAGAGGCAACCAGCACAGGTGCACAGCAGAGATTAATGTTCAACCTGAAGTCGTATCAATTATGGTTGCACCAATGCTCCATTTCCACCGCTTGAAAAACCAACACTAAGATGAACAACTGTTTCCAGCATTCTGTTTGTTCAAAGAAAGGCAGCCTAGTGGTTGTATGTATAATTAGTCGCAATAAACTGTAAACTCCTTGCTGGAAGGAATGATTTCCTCTTTTCCTCCGTACCCCAGTCCTTAGCATTGTATCTGATGGAGCTCAATAAACATTCATAGACCCAAACTGAATTAAATAGGGCTAAACGTGCTCTGGTGGAATAGTAGTTAAGAGCTACTGCTGCCAACCCAAAGGTCGGCAGTTCGAATCCGCCAGGCACTCCTTGGAAACTCTATGGGACACTTCTACTCTGTCCTATAGGGTTGCTATGAGTTGGAATCGACTCAACGGCAGTGGGTTTGGTTTGGTTTTTTGTATAAGTGCTCTGCAAATGTATGAATAGAGAGGGAGAAGTAATGAATTGTGCCCCAAAGGGAAATAAGTGCCATGAAGACCCACAAAGGGCCAGGCCTGAAGAATGAGAAGCATTGTGCCAGGTGGAGCAGAGGGGCAAAGGGCCCTTCAAGAAGTGGGAGCCCTGGACGCTGGACCACAGGTTTCACAGGAAGTCTTCAGGGGATGAAGTCAGGAAGACTGCTTGGTGTCAGATCATGAAGGGAGGTTGATATTATACTAAGGGATTTTGGATTTTATGGAGAGACTTCAAGCCTATCTTTGTGTAGCTGTACTCAAAGGATTTTAAATAGGGCATGACATTTTAAAAAGAACCCAGCTAACAAATAGCCAGAAGTGTGAGAAATTAGGATGAGGGAGAAGCTGGGATGAGGAGTGGGCAGTTAGAAGGGAAAACTTTGATAAGAGTTGAAACCAGAGCAATTTGAGTGGTGTTTCTAAGGTAAAATAAAATGAGCTTGATGATGATTAAATGTGGTAGAGATGGGGGTAGGAAGGGGACAGAGAAAGAAAAGGAGTTAGAGAGAACTGAATGCTGAGGTTTCTGCTTGATAGAAAGATAACAGTGAGGATGGAGAGTTGAACTCATTGCAGAGAACACGGAAGGAGTAAGTTTAATGGGGCAGTTGATGAGTTTGTGGTGGGACTTAGATTTGTGTGAATCATTGAAAATCAGGAGCTCAGGAGGGATCAGGGCTTGAGAGATGGATCTCAGCATTGTCAGTGATTTGGTGACAGGCATAGCTGGGGCAGTAAAGGATATTCCAGGTATAAATATGATGCAGAAAAGGAGTAAGTAGAGAGGAAACATAAGAGTTACCTGGAGCACTGAGGATCAAACTTTGATGAGCATCAGAATCACCTGGAGCATTTCTTAAAACACAGGTAGCTCAGCCCACCCCGGTGGTACCTGCCCAGTAGGTCTGGGATGGAGCCTGAGATCCTGCCTTTTGCATAAGCTCCCAGGTGATGCTGATACTGCTGGTCCAGAGACCACACTTTGAGTGGCAAGTCTAGGGGTTGGGTGGAGGACTGGGGACCTCTGTGCTACCTGATGAGCATCTTTATTTTGCCCTTAGAACACTTTATTGTCATTATTTTTGCATGTCTGTCTCTTCCAATGGACTGCAAACACCTTGAGGAGCAGAGGGTTCTTAATGGGTCAGCAGGACTGTGTTCCTTGGGGGAGGCTCTAGAGGATAATTTAGAGACTCTTTTCTTCCTTTTCCAGCCTCTAGAGGTTGGCTGCATTCCTTGGCTTGTGACCCCACACCACTCTACTTCTGCTCTCATGGTCATATCTCCTTCTCTGACTTTGACCCTTCTGCTTCCCTGGCATAAGGACTCTTGTGATTACATCGGGGCCAATCAGATCACCCAGGGTGATCTTTCCATCTCAAGATCCCTGGCTTAATCACATCCACAGAGTCCTTTTTGCCACGTAAGGTAATGCATTCACAGGCTCCAGGATTTGGACATGGATGTTTTTGGGGGACATCATTCAGCCTACCTCAGATGGAGACTGAGGACCTGGTACTATGGGAAACAGGGAGAAGATGAAAAGGCCAAATATGGTTTTATAAAGGAGGCAGCCGGCGTGCCATTTTGTCTGCAGTCTGAGAGCAATGACAAAACCGACAGCTTTGGGAAAGGCAGGTACAGTAGAAGTTCATGGGGGATCTGGGAATAGTATGTTATACTTATTTCCCATGGGGTGGAGGCAGGCTTGAAGGTAAGTGGAGTCAGGAGGGGGCTTTATTTAGAGGAATGGGAGGGGGAAAGGACTCGGGGTCACAGTGGATTTCAAGAGTAGGGTGGCAACACATGTGGCATTCAAAGACACCCTGCCAGACCCCTGGGTATAGCCCTTCAATGCCTGGCTGGAGACTCAGGGCAGGGGTTGTGAGGCCATTCAAGCCAGGCCCCTGCTCACTTCCTGTCCTCTGCAGCCCCTTTAGCTCCAACACCTTGAATAATTACAGTCCCAAGGGCCTTCAGATGGGTGCTCTCTCTCCAAGCATGGAGGCTTTATGTATCCACCATGTTCTCTGCCTGGAATGTTCTTCCCTCACCACTACCACCATTTCTGGACTAGTATTTCTGACCTTTTATACCAAACCAAAATCCATCGCCATCAAGTCAGTTCTGACTCTGGCCAACTCTATAGGACAGAGTAGAACTGCCCCATAGGATCTCCAAGGACCAGCTGGTAGATTTGAACTGCCAATCTTTTGGTAAACAGCCTGAGTGCTTAACCACTGCACCGTCTTCTCTGACTCCCCCACCTGTCCATGTCTGCCACAGCGAGTATCACATTGTAGCGAACTTGTCTCTGCTAGTCTGTCTCCATCTGCGCTACGATAGGACTGCTTGATCTCATTCCAGAAGTCAGTTAATGATTTTTCTTACATGGATGAGTTTGTATTCATGACTAAGTTTGCGTGGGACGGTATCATTCACAATGGACTTTTTTATATCCACGATCTCATTTAATCCTACCAATCACTTTAGGGTGTGTTATTATTTACTTTTTTTTTTTTTGCTCTCTATTTTAGAAAAGATAAAATTAATTTCCTGAGAAGTTAGTTGCCTTTTCCACCATCACATAGGTAGTAAGTGGTAAGTGATGGATCCAGGACTTTGAAGCCAGACACCCTGGCTCCTATCTCCTTCCTCTCCTGACCTGGGAAAGTAACTGAGCAGCCCCTACTTGTGAAGGCTACAAGGGGTAGTCTTCTGTGCTGGTGACAGTGGGCAGGGGAGGATGGACAAAGGGCACTAATGGTTGCCACACTCTACCATGTCCCATGCATTGTGCAAGGTGTTTTGCATACACTAGGTCATTTTAGCTCTACAGCAGCCTTTTCATTTTATAAATGGAAAAGCTGAAGTTGGAGAGGTGGAGAACAATGGTCCTACCAACGAGTAACTTGATGAAGTGGCTCTGTGTGCCCCCTCATCTTCATCAGCACTTGCCATTTTTGTATGGGCAGTGGAGGCTTGCATGTTGCTCTTATGCTGAACAGGCTTCAGTGGAGCTTCCAGATAAGACAGTCCAGGAAGAAAGACCTGGATATCTACTTCCAAAAATATCAGCCGTGAAAACCGTCCAGATCACAACGGTCCAATCCAGTTGTGCGTGGGGTCAACACGAGTTGGAAGTTGACTCGGTGGCAGTTAACAACAATGCCAGCCGCTTCAGTCATCTTGTCCTCCCTACGCCTGCTGTATACAGAAAATCTGGAACTGATGCTAGAGGTCACTGCCCAAAGCCTTACCAGTAAGGCCAGGTTGCTGTGTAAACCTAGTCTAATCCCATCAATGAGGTCTTTTGACCTCAAAAAAAAAAAAAAAACCCTCGTTGCCATCAATTCCGACTCATAGCCACCCTTTAGGATACGGTAGAACTGTCCCAAAGGGTTTCCAAGCAGCAGCTGGTGGATTTGAACTACTGGCCATTGGGTTAGCAGCCTGAGCTCTTAACCACTTCACCACCAGGGCTCCTTTTGACTTCAGTACACCAACACATTGAGGCTGTAAGGCTGTGGTGTGTTAAGCACATGGGATTTCCAGAGGACAGAGTAGAGCAGATGGGAGATGGCAGTCAGAAGGGTGGGTCAGAAAATAGAGAAGGAGGAGACTTGAGCAGAATGAGGAAGAGAAGGTAAAAGCAGATTCCCGTAGGTATTGTGGGGATGCCATGTGGATGCCAGAATGAAGAGGCAAATGAAGAGCAAGCACCCATAGTAGTGGGAATGGACCCCGCCCATGCCAGGATCCTAACTAGAAAGGTGGAAGAAGTCTTGAGAAAGGAACTGCCCAACCCTTTGTTCTATCCTCGCTTTCCTTCATGCTAAAGCTGCCCCTCTGCTCGCCTCCTATGATCGTGATGGGTGGTGACTGTTCCCATTAGCAGCCCTTACGGGAATCCAGTATATAGGCTCACCTCCCAGGGCCATGCTCGAGTCTAGCCAGTGGGAGGAATAGAACTTAGTAACAGGCATGAGCACATCGGTTATTATCCCCAGGAGGTGGGCTTCTAGCCCCAAGCATGGGGGATGAGTGGCAGAAAGCGGCAAGTTCAGCCCTGTATGGATTTACGTCCAGACCCAGAGGTGTTGCTTTTGTGGTCTGCTCCCTGGAGGAGAGAGTCGTTCTTCAGGATTTTCTCTCAGCAGTGTAGGGCATTCCTATCCACATAGCTAACTCTATAGCACCTAACACAGCACCACCAGGCCAACAAGAGGCAGAGCTCAGCATGGGTATTTATTTAAAATAAAAGCCATTTTCAGGACATTAAGGAGAAGAAGTGATGGCATCCATCGACGGTTGCACAACATCTTTGGAGCGGAGCCATGGTTTTCAGACTCTATCACACCTTTTCAGCATGGTGGGAGTCGGGTAGTGGTAAAGGAAAAGAGTAGTTACTCTGTAGGTTTCTGAAGATTAACCGAGATTCTTACTGTAGCCTAATTAACTGAGAGAGAGAATTGGGCCCGGAGACTAATTAAGAGGAACACACGCAAATGCACTCTCACTCTCTGTCTGGCACGTGCGCACACACACACACAATAGCTCTACCTTTTATTCTTTGCGTAAGAATTTAAATGTCATTTTCTGCCAATTAAGTTACGATGTGTTTTCAGATGCCCCTTCTCTCCAGGCGCCCAAGGCCTGGGAGATAAAGCAGACCCACACAGCTTCAGTTCAACCTAAAGTGCTAAACTGATGAATAGACTCCTATAAACCAAAAAACCAAACCTGTTGCTGTCGAGTCGATTCTGACTTATAACGACCCTATAGAACAGAGTAGAACTGTCCCATAGTGTTTCCAAGGAGTGCCTGGGAAATTGGAACAGCTGGCCTTTTGGTTAGCAGCCATAGTTGTTAACCACTATGCCACCAGGGTTTTCAAAAAGTGATTGATTCTGCTCAAGAAGGGCCAGAAGAGCCAGGGTCCACCTTAGTTCCCTTTGGTTCCCCTAGTCCCCCTAGGTTCCTTCCTTTAGAGAGTCCTGGTCTGGCTCTCCTTTAGCTGTGCTTCCACCCTGTTCCCAACCACCTTGCTTATTAAACCACAGCCCAGGTAACAGGGACTTTGGAATTCCCCACCTAAGTACCTTGAGCCTGCTTGCAAAACTTGTGCAGGCCTGGTCACTGGAACAGGCCATGCCAACAGTGTGACCCCATAGCCCTGAGTGGCGGCCTCACATGAGGCTCCTTGCGAGGCAAAGCCAGGAGGAGAAGGGAGGGGCGGGGAACAAGGGCTGGGGGCCACCTCACCCCTCTAAAGAAGCCAACAATCCTAAATTCAAATCAGGCCTCCAGATGGTCGTAAAGGTACGTTTGTCAGGAAGGAGGATGAAAGGTTTCATGTAGCTGCTGAGGATTTAGATGCGTGGTGGGGGGGCATAGCCCCAGGCCCTGCATATGTTAGGGTGGGCCAGAGGGCTGACTCCTCAGCAGGGGACATATTTGAGATTGGTTTTGAATGTGTGAGAGTTCTCTGTATGTTGAAGCCACTGTGGGTGGTGGGTCCCATGTAGCATTATGAGAGGGTTCCCCAGGGGAAGAAGTAGTGGATTCACCCATCAATGAAGACCCTGGAAAGCCATGGCATTGGGATTCTGGCCATAAACCACGAACCAGACCTTGATGTTACAAGAATAGAACACGAAGGGGACTGGGGAATGGAATGTTCTAGAATAAGGCGGGATACGTGTAAGCGTTTTCCATTCCTAAAAGCCTTGGGTTAAGCATGTTGCCCTGACCTAGAGCAGGTGTCTGACATGCCTGCCGTACGTGCTGGGGACCTCTCTTGACTTCTCTGACAGACGTACAATTGCTCCATAATGCACAGGCAGCATTTATAGAAGCCTTCATTTATATGGCACCCTGGTGGCGCAGTGGCTAAGAGTTTGGCTGCTAACCAAGAGGTCACCAGTTCGAATCCACCAGGCACTCCTTGGAAACCCTGTGGGGTAGTTCTACTCTGTCCTATAGGGTCGCTATGAGTTGGAATCAACTCAACACAACAGGTTTGATTTTGGTTTCACTCATATGCCGTTTACTGGAAGCCAGCCTTGCCCTTTCCTCCAAAAGTACAGGATAGGAATGTATATTTCAACTCTTTATATGGGATAGTTTTAATTATCTCAAAACTTTCTTCCTTTATATTGCTGTTAGCTATGTTGTACATAACACACCATAGTATATATGTTTAAACATTATGTATGAATAATTAACTGCTATGGGGTGGAACCCAAACCAAACCAGTCGCTGTGGAGTCTGTTCTGACTCAGGGTGGCCCCATGTGTGTCAGAGTAGAACTCTGCTCCACAGGGTTTCCAATGGCAGATTTTTTGGAAGTAGATTGCCAAGCCTTTCTTCTGAGGCACCTCTGGTAGACTCAACCTCCAACCTTTCAGTTAGCAGCCATGCAGATTAGCTGTTTGTACCAGCCAGAGACTCTGCTTTGGCGTGAGAGGTATTTTATTCAAAGGCTACCCTATAAAATCATTTAGATTTACCTTCCTTTGGTTTATTCCTCAAATAGTTATTAACTCACCTTCAGGCCAAGCTCTGTGCTAGGCATTGGGTGTACAATAGAGTACAAGATAGACATTTCTTAACCTAGAGGAGCTTTCATTCCAGCGTGAGTCAGACATCTAGACCAGCAGTAACAAGGAAACGTAAGAAGGGACCTGCTAGTTCCCATTTAGGGTAAAGTGGGAGCTTCAGTGGGGGACTAGACTGAGAGGGAAGAGGAGGGAAGCCCAGGAAGGCTTTTTGAGGAAAGAACAGTTAATCAGAGGCCTGGAGTATGAGAAGGACTTAGTTCAGTAAAATAGGGGGAAGCAAGAATTCCAGGCAGAGGGAATCACGTGAGAGAAGTCCCAGGCTTAGGAGGTCAAGGAAATGTTTAAATAATCAAGCATGGTGGAAGTATGATAGGTGATGAGGTCTGGATGGGGAGGGTGGAGTGGGTGGGTGTTTCAGTCATCTAGTGCTGCTATAACAGAAACACCACAATGGATGGCTTTAACAAACAGAAATTTATTCTCTCACAGCCTAGGAGGCTGGAAGTCCGAATTCAGGGAGCCAACTCCAGGGCAAGGCTTTCTCTTTCTATCGGTTCTGGGGTAAGGTTCTTGTCATTAATCTTCCCCTCGTCTAGGAGCTTCTCAACCCGGGGACCTTGGGTCCAAAGGACGTGCTCTGCTCCCGGCACTTCTTTCTTGGTGGTATGAGGTCCCTTCTCTCTCTGTTCATTTCTCTCTTTCGTATCTCAAAAGAGATTGACTCAAGATACAACCTGATCCTGTAGATTGAGTCCTGCCTCATTAACATAACTTCCTCTACTCCTGCTTCATTAGCATCATAGAGGTTAGGATTTACAACACACAGGATAATCATATTAGATCACAAAATGGAGGACAACCACACAATACTGGGAATCATGGCTTAGCCAAGTTGATACACATTTTGGGGGGACACAATTCATAACTGTGGATAAGGGGAGGTACTTGAAAAGGTAGAAAAGAGTCAACTCAGAAAAAGGTATGTTAAGCCTCTGTCTTGAGAAATATGGCAAATTACTGAAGATCTTTAAGCAGGGAAGGGGCACCATGGTGACCACAGGGCAGAAAAGGAATTGGATGGGCAAGACCAAAGGCAGGGAGGCCAGTTAGGAGGCTGTTGGAATAACCTACTGCAGGATGGTTGGGTCACTGATCTCAACTTAAATGAGAGAGGCCTTCTCTGACCCCCAGCCTAAATTAGCGTCCCTGGGCAGCCTCTCACAAAACCCTGTATTTGCCTACATGGCATTTATTAAAATTTATAATTAGGCATTTCTGGTTTAATTATTTGCTTTAGTGAATATCTCCTTTATTAGCTAGCAAATTATTCCGTGGGAGCAGGAATCCTGTCAGATTTTTCCACTTATTTCTCCAGCACCTAGAACAAGACCTTGCAAATAGGAGGTGCTCAATAAATTCTTAGGAGTGAGCGGGTGATTGGATAAATGGATGGAGATGGAGGGAGGTGGACAGATCTGTGGGTACAAACACAAACAATATTGCTGTTGAGTCGGTTCCAACTCATGGTGACCCCATGCACGCAGGGTAGAACTGCTCCACAGAGTTTTCAAGGCTGTGACCTTTCGGAAAGAGCCCTGGTGGGGTGTTGCAGTGGTTAAGTGTTCGGCTGCTAACCAAAAGGTGGGCAGTTCGAACCCACCAGCCACTCCACGGGAGAAAGATGTGGCAGTCTGCTTCCATAAAGATTTACAGCCCTGGAAACCCTATGGGGCAGTTCCACTCTGTCCTGTAGGGTCACTATGAGTCCAAATTCAACTCAATGGCGATGGTTTTTTTCGGTGGACCTTTTGGAAGCAGATCCCCAGGGCTTTCTTCCAAGGTGCCTCTGGGCGGGTTTGAATGCCAACACCTAAGTACCCACAGGAGTCCCTGAGTGACACGAAAGGATAGCCTAGTAGTTGAGCATTTAACCTTTTGCAACACCCAGGGACTCCTGTGGCACACTTAGGAGAAACAGAATTCTAGAGTGGTTCCCAGATTTCCAGCTTGAGCAACCAGGTGGGATAATGATATCATTTATGGAGAAAGGAGACATTTAGGGCCATAGGGGGTGGTGGGAGAAGCAAGTTTTCAGGAAGCTACAGGTTTTACTGGAAGCTACATTTAATGTCTATCTGAGAAAAATAATGATAAAATAAAAAAGAAAATCAGCAAAACACAAAGTAAATAACAGAAATATGGAAAATATAAGGGCCAAATCATTTTTACTTTCATTGTTCAGTTTTCCACAGGTTGCTATTTTCATTTGCCATATTTTAGCATATAAACCGATTCATTGCCTGTGTGTATTAGCATAGTGACTTTATTCCACACACACACACACACAAAAAAACATATTTTCTTTAATATGAATTACTGCATCCCTATATTCATAAAAGCATTAAAAATCGAGAGGCGTATTAGGGTAGTGGGATAATGGTGGAAATCATTTTACTTAAATAATTTTCTTTATGTTATTATTATGTCTTTGTAATCAAATGAAAAACTGAAGAAAAATGTGGTAGCTCTTTCCTGCTGTCTTAGTTTTGTTATTAAATATTTCCCAACCATATTTTTTCCAATTTGAAGGCTTTGATTAAAGTCAGTGAAGAGATCTTACATACTTATATTGTCCTTTAAGTTGCAACTCCCACAGTGGCTTGGAGGAAATGTTGTTACATTGTTGCATCATTCCTAATGAGGAAGTAACACGTCAAACTTAATCTACCAACAAGGGCATCTAAGCACTCTGTAAACTCCACTCTACAACTGCTGAGCACAGATTACAAATATTTTAAGAAAAGGAAACTGAAACCTCTGCAGATTTTAATGTAAATTTTAAATTCCAAATTTGGGAGATCTGCTTGTATTCCAGTGAGGATAATAATCACAGAATGTGTCAAGTTCAGATTTAATGCAAAAAATATTTGCTTTCAGGATCGATCCTGACTTAATAAGGAATTAAGTACCGTACATTTAATTAATTTTCTCCTTGTTTCTTCTTTCCTCCTCTCCTTTCTTTCTGTAGATGGTTCAGAAGTGTATTCCTTTCCTAATTGGGCATTTGAAGGATTCAACCCATACTGACGTCATCCTAAACATCCTCGTAGAGATAGCAGCCTACGAACCTATAGCTTTGAACAGTTTCCTTCCAATGCTGAAAGAGATTGGTGAGCGGTTCCCCTACCTCATCGGACAAATGGCGAGGATCTATGGAGCTGTTGGACATGTCGATGAAGTAAGTTCAGCTTTTTTTAATCCATTTCACTAAATTCCACTGGCATGTCACCCACTGGAGGGAGTTCTGTGATCTCTGACTTGTGCTGAACTTCTGACAGCTCCTGCTTCTATTTCAAACTCTTTCCATCGCCTGTGGCCTCCGGGTCAAGGGCTCATTGTAACAAGGCTATGAGGAAGGTTCAGCAAGTGAGAATTTTATTGCTGGAGTGGTCAGGTGAAGAAATAGAAAGGTTAAAATGGAGAAAGTCACATAAAGATTCTAGACCAGTTTTGAATAACAACAACTAGTAAGAATTTCATCTCATTTCTGGTTGCAGTTCTGCTGAAACTAATCCAGGAGACCATCAGTTAGCGTCAGGTCTCAGAGACCACCCATTAATGAGAGTCCATAGTTCCCATCAGTTAGCGTTAGGTCTCAGAGACCACCCATTAATGAGAGTCCATAGCTCCCATGTCAATCGGCTGGACTCGGTATGTGTTGAGCTCTCAAGATGAGGTTACTTTGGAGAGTGAAATAAACTTTCACGGATGTTTAAAAGTCCTAGCCTAAATATTTGCACAATGGGATCTTTCAGCAGGGACAACAGGAAGCCATTAGAGCTTGTAGGGATTAGGCAACTAAGAGTTTCCAGTTTTCAGAAATTCAAGTTCTGGATGGTGTGTGTGTGTGTATGCATACACACACACACACACACACACACACACACCTGTCTGATGACTTTATATTGGGATTTATGATTTTTATCTTTTTTAAAATAAAAGCAAATATGTAATTGATAGGAGCTTTCCCTTTACCCATGTACGTATAATATAATTAGCTATAATATAAAATTGTACAACTAAAAGTTGAACTAGAAGTTCAACCCCTTGACTCTGCACAAGTTAAAATTAAAAACCAGAAAGGTTAGGTGACTTACCCAGACTCAGACTAGGTTAGCCACTGACCCAGTTAGAATTAGGTCTTTGGTATCCTTGGCATTCATTTATAAATTTTGTCATAAAATGAATCTTTGGTTCTGTTTTGATTTTTTTCTGCTGAGAGTTGTAAAGAGCCAGGTGAGTTTTGGCTCCTGGTGGAGGCCTTTCTCCTCTAGCTCCCCGCAAAGAAGGCGGAAGAGCTGAGCCCACAAGTGGCCGCATACGTCAACGTAAGGGTGGATGTTTTAAGAGTATTTCATTGGTGTGGACATGCTGCTTAGCATAATCCTTCCTGTTCACTGCTGTTACGGATGTCTCACCCCGCACGTTCTGCCTTCTGGTGACGCGTTCACATGCTGTGTCACCTTTGCTGCCGGCAAAGCCTGCTGGTGGCCCCAAGTGTTCCTAGGCCCACTTTGGCTGCCAGCTGTTGGACTAAATCTGCTGACCTTTTAGATCTCTGCAAGGACCGAGAAATTCAATCTCTGATGCGCAAGGCCCTGGAATCTCTAAAACATGCAGTCTTTCTGCACTTTAATGGTATTTCTTTTTGTCACAAATGCATTTGTGGTTCATTAATGTGTCGTAATGCACAGTGGAAGTGACTTAACTTTTTGTGGAAAGTGTAATCTGCAAAAAAACAGTAGCCACATGCAATTACATCACTGTCGGTTTTTCTGAATTAAGGTAACCTGTATGTGACCACTGTGCACCTCTCAGTGGGTGCAGGGAGAAGGAGAGGTGTATCTGAACAGCCCAAGGAGTGATTTCAGAACACGCGTACTCTCTCTTTCTCTTACTCATAGAGGCGAAAAAAAGGAACAAAACTCTTCTGGTGGTTCGAATTCAACTCCCCAGCAGAGGACAGTTCTAGTTTAGATACTTTGCAAATATATCTGGATATCAGGATTACATGGGCAACTTTTTAAATAATATAAATTCCTGGGCCCATAGAATACCCACTAAATCAAAATCTCCAGGAAAGGGCCCCGAAATCTGGATTTACAGGAGCCTCTGCCAGGGTCATTCTGATGTAGCTGGTTTGTGGATCAGCATTTGGGAGCCCCTGACTTTGAGTATTTGCAGCAGTTTCTTGCTTAGACTAAAAGCAATCCTATAGGACAGAGTAGAACTGCCCCATACGGTTTCCAAGGAGTGCCTGGTGGATTCAAACTGACAACCTTTTGGTTAGCAGCCATAGCTGTTAACCACAGGGTCACCAGGGTTTCTGAGGCTAAGAATCAGGTCCTGCCCAATTTCCAATCCTGGTCTTTGCTATCATACCATTGCTCATCAATTAGAATCTTTCGAGACTACCTTTGTAGCAGTTTAGATTAGGTTTGGCTGAGAGTAATACAAAAACCCAAAAGAACACTGGCTTATCTGTTTTTCTCACACATAAAAAAAGTCTAGAAGTCTGGAACTCCATGTGGTCCACAGTTTCAGGCACCCAGGCTCCTTCTGTCTTATTGCTGCGTTGTTGTTGAGCACACCAGAGAACACACGGCTTCCCTCTCATGGTCCAACCCTAACGCATCTCCACCCATCAGGTCATTATTTCAGCCACCAGAAAAGAAGAAGGGGAGAAGGACTCTTCCGGGCAGTCAAACACAACCTTTTGTTTGCACCCCATTGGCTAAGTAGACCAAAGAAACACAGGAGCATACCTTAGCTGCAAGGGAGGCAGAGACATTTAGGCTTGATTCAGGTGTCCACGCGCCCAGCTCATCAAGAGAAAGGCAGAAAGAATAGTGGAAGACAAATAGCCACTTCTATGAAAGTGGTCAAGTCATTTCATTTTTGGGGGGGTCTGTTTTCTGTCCTCAAAATTCATGGCTTTACACTGGATAACCTTCCTTCTGGCTCTGGTATCCTTTGATTCCGTTATTCCATTTCATTTAAAATTCGTCTAACAAAATTATCTATAAATGCCAGGCAGGCTCCGTGGCTCAGAAATAATGTCCCTTCTTATTTGTTTCTGATGTCTAAAATATTACCATGAAAAAGTCCTAATAGCTTCAAAGAATGCTAAACCCTGTAAGTCCCAAGAATAAATGCAGTAATCTAAGCTGCTGTTAACTGCCCAATTTAAGTGAACTTATTCAACTTTCTAAATAAAATCTTGTGAAGTGATATTCCTAAAGGCCAAAACCAACAGGCAAGATGTATATGTATCTCTATTTCTTCCTAGCCTGTTTCCAAAAGGGAACAGAAAGTTACCCAGGTACATTGAGAGGAGGAGCGTGAGAACAGAAGTCCTGTGTGGGGTCCTGGGCACTTACGGGGCAGGAAATTGAAATCAAGAAGGAACATTGCCCTCAGAAAGCCTCCAGCATATTCTATGTGGAGAGCTTGGTCTCTGAGGAGACAGGGGGAGCTTTAAATGAGAAATGGAAACATTCGGGTGTTAGTGGTGAGGGCAGTCAAGGGACCCAAGTGAACTTGAGCCCAAAGGCCTTCTTTCTCATTCTATTCTGTTCTCATCTCAAAATTGACTTGAAGTTTTTCTATTTGACATCAAAGGAAAATTTTTGGTTGTGTTCAGGGGTTCAAATTATCAGATAATTTTGTTGCTAGGATTTAAAAGATTTTGGAAATGCAGAAAAGCCAATCCAACTTTGAGCATCTCATTCTCAACTTTTGAAACATACAATCTGTGACTGGTTGGAGCCCATTGTAAGACACCTCTCTCGTTGCCTGGCTTCCTGAAAACCCCATCGTTCAATTCCTTATGAGGAAGTGGGGAGTCTCCTGAGGGTGTGCAGTCATCAAGCTGGTGATGGGGGGAGGGGGGAGACAGTCAGCCTGGAATCACACACCTTATTAATTGGCTTATGCCTCACCTTCTGTGCCCGCATGAAGCCAGGTGTAAGAACTGCAGGGCTGGCTACAGGGAACCAGACTGGCTGTGCCTGTCATTCAAATCAGGGCCCATCTGGGCAGCCAAACTGTTTTCAACAGCTTGATAGCAGCATCACCATTCTTCTATCTCTATTACACCCAGCAGCAAAGAGTTGTATATACAAGACAAAAAATAAATCTCACAGATGCTTGTTTTCTTTATCTCCCAAATTAACTCAGGAGCGTTTCCCCCGTATGGTGCTTGGGTCAGTATGGGAAGCTGTGCAGTGACTTGCCGCCATTTCCAGGTGTGTGCTGGCATCCAACGCCCATTTATTGGATGGAGAGTGTGGCTGGGAGGACCAAAGGGCAGAGACTCAGCTTCTGGGACAACTGATGAGTTGTTGCCTTTGAGGTGCACCTTCTGTGGTTCTGTCCAGGGGAGGTCAACCCCAGTTCTTCATCACCAGGATTTACCCCACTCCTGGGGTATGCTCAGTTGAGACAAAGGCATAAAGAACAAATAATATTTTAATATAAATGTCCTAAATAGGAAAAAATGCACAGGTCCTTTTGCTTTCTCAAATAAGAAGATTGCAGTGGAGACCTCTCAGACAACAGCAAAAATGACTTTTTCTTAACTCCTATGGTTCCACCCCAACCCAAACATACATCAAGATAACTCACATAAAGCCACTTAGTACAGTGCCTGGCATATAGTAGGTGTTTGATAAATTCCAACTAACAACAACAATATGATAAAAACTTGCCTGGCTGCAGATGTCTAAAGACAGACAGATGTGCTTCTTTCCTCTTGAATGCATCTCTCGCAGTCCCTAGTTTTCTTCTTAAAAACACACGCCTATGTCCTTGCGCAAAGTCCCCTGGTGGCTCAGCCACTCACTGCCTATAGAATACTATTCAAATTCCTTTGTTTACCCCCAGCCTTCCTCTCTAGCTTCAGCTCTTTCCTGTCCAGCCTGCTTCATCTCCCCCATGTTCTGTCTACTCAAGATTTCACGTCCTTCCCAGAACACACCTTTCTCTAACATACGTCTTGATCTTTATAGCCTGTTCTCCTCCCAGGATGGTCCTACTCTCTTCTCTACCTGAAGAACTCATTCATCTTCCCTGACCCAGATCCAGTGTTACCTTTGCTGTGAGTTCTTCCTAGTTCGAAGTTAGTAACCCCCTCAGTTCTCCTGACACACCTTAGTTGTACCTCAGTGTAGTATCGGTCACGCCATATTGTATCTGTCTGTGTCCGTTTCTCCTCCACCAGTCTGTGGGTTCCCAGAGAGCAGGAATCATATTGTATCCATGCTAATCAGGCTGTGGCAAATGAATGAACGAGCACCAGAGAGTCAACGAGGGGATTTTAGGAGCCGTTCGTTAATTAATTGGGAGGTTGAATTCTCACTCATTACTTTCATTAAGTCAAGCCTTTATCCAGTTATAACTTAAGAGAGAGGAGAAGGAGATATTAATATTGATACATCAGAGTCCACACAGTTTATCTCTGGCATCTAACAGGTAAACAACGAGGATGAGACTGGCAGGGGAATATGGGTCATTAACCAGAAAGCATGTGGCCAGGCATGGCCATCTCTGATTCCAGCAGATGCTGGCTCCTTGGTAGGTGACATAAGAAAAAGGTGACAGTGATAGATCATGAAAGGGGGTTTTCAGATGTGTGGCCTGTCTGCAGCCAGTGCTGCTGTAACAGAAATACAGTTGAATGGCTTTAAGAACAGAAATTTATTCTCTCATAATTCTGAAGGTTAAAAATCCAAATCAGGTTCTTGGCCGAGTCAATTCCTTCCTTGTAGGTAGCCCCAGGTGTTCTTTGGCACCTTGGTGTTCCTTGGCTTGTAGACAGTCCTTACGTGGCATCTGTCTCCCCTGTGTGTGTTTCTATGGCTATCCTGGTCTTTTCATCACTCAGAAATGATTAGGTTTAGAATCTCCCCTACTCTGGTATGGCTTCGTTAACATAACAGGAAAAACTCTACTTCCAAACAGGATCACATCCATAGGTACAATTCAACACATATTTTGCGGGGACACAATTCAATCTATAACAAGGCCTTAGCAGGCAGCAAACTGGTTGAAGTAAATTGCCAAACTGGAATATCAAGGACTATAGGCCTCAGTATGGATTGCACCTCAACATAAAGAATGTAAAAATACTCACAACTGGACCAATAAACAACATCATGATAAACAGAGAAAATGTTGAAGTTGTCAAGGATTTCATTTTAATTGGATCCACAATCACCACCCATGGAAGCAGCAGTCACGAAATCAAACAACTTATTGCGTTGGGCAAATCTGCCACAAAAGGCCTCTTTAAAGTGTTAAAAAGCAAAGATATCACTTTAAGGACTAAGGTGTGCTTGACCCAAGCCATGGTGTTTTCAATCACCTCACATGCATGCGAAAGCTGGACAGTGAATAAGGAAGACTGACGAAGAACTGATGCCTTTGAATTATGGCGTTGGTGAAGAATACTGAATATATGATGGACTGCCAAAAGAACAAACAAATCTATCTCAGGAGAAGTAAAACCAGAATGCTCTTTTAAAGCAACATGGCAAGACTTCATCTCACTTACTTTGGACGTGTTATCAGGCGGGACCAGTCCCTGAAGAAGGACATGAAGCTTGGTAGAGTAGAAGGTCAGGAAAAAAAGGAAGACCCTCAATGAGATGGATTGACACAGTGGCTGCAATAATAGGCTCAAACATAACAACCATTGTGAGGATGGTGCAGGACAGAGCAGCGTTTCATCCTGTTGTGCGTAGGGTTGCTCTAAGTCAGAGCTGACTGGATGGCACCAAACAGCAGCCACAAACTGAGCAGCGACGATCACCTAGGACATTTCTGCACCAGCATCCATCACAGGAATGATCTTGCTTCTGGTAGGGGCATCCATTGGGCACAGTATGGTCATTAAGAGGGCAGGCTTGGGAGTCAGACTTCCTTGATTTGAAAATGACTCAGCAGCTTACCAGCTCTGCAGTCTTGGGCCATTACATAGCCTCTCTTGACTCAGTTTCCTCTTTTTTAAATTGGGAATAACAATATTATTTGTTGCGAGAATTTAGTGAGTTAAACCATGTAGAATAGTGCCTGGCAAGTGGTAAACATCCAAGAAATGTCAACATGTTGTTACTCAGTGTTGCCCAAGGCTTTCTTGCTACATTGACTTGGATATAGGCTGAAACTTGAGCCTACTATATTGAAACTAGGGAAGACAGCAACCAAGTAAATGGCTAGCCTCTTCCCTGTTCTTCAAAGAAAGGGGCTGAATAGAAGGGTATGCATGGAGAAGTCAAAATGAGAGCAGGCCAAGTCAGATGAGGCACTATAAACAACTGCATACATTATCTAAATGTGTACCCCAGAACTGGCTCTGCCTTTTTCCTGCTTTAGGAAGTAACTGGTGTGTGTAAGTTTTTTCTCAGGGTGAAATGTATAGCTGCTTTATGTTTGTATTTGTATGCAGACCATCATTCCAAGGGGGAATAAAGGTAACAAAAACAATAATTAAGCTACAGTTTGTGAAATTTCAGAATTTAAAATAGGCTTTATTTTCTTAGGGCGCTAGAAGGATGAGTACAAGGCCTCCTATAAAGGGCAGGTGGTACACAGCTCCCCACCTATTAAGAACAGCTTGGGTAAGTTTGTAGCAATTTAAAAAAAAAAAAAACTCTAAATCTGAACTGGTTTAAATTAAACCTAAACCAGATTTTTTTGTGTTTCTTTTGTCCATAGAGGACTGAAATAGAATGTTTGTTTCGATTCTGAGGGTTTTATTTTTTTCATGACTCTCTTGCCTCCTTAGACACTCTCAGCCATACAGGGGGTACACAGGTTATCCTAGCCCGCTTTCCTAACATGAAAAAAAAAAAAAATGAGGCAACATGGAAAAGAGACTCCTTTAGGGATGGCTTTGATTTTTTTTGAGAGGCCAACTTGAATTCATGTGTCTGTCCATCTACTTAACTCTCCAAACAAGCAGACCTGGTCTTGTTTCTGGGTGGAAACCCAGGTCCTTACTCAGCGTGAGGCCTGTTGGCTAATCAACGAGAGACTGGGGTGGGAGAACAGGAAAGGCAGCTTTATTTCGTTGTAAGAGGAAATGGGGTCATTTGGAGCTGCTACTGTCAAGACTGCTTGCCAAGGGTGAGGAGACAAGTTACTTCGAAAGGGGTTTCCAAGTAGGGAGTTTATACAAGTTACGTCAGCAACATTCTTAACCGTACTACACAGGTGCGATGGGTTTACATGTAACCTGCAAGCAAAAGCAGGATTCAAACGCAAAGCTGGGGGGCAGGGGGAGCCCAGCAAAGGAAAGGATTTTGCAATACAACTCTGTAGAGCAGGGATCCAGGCAGAGAATACAGCACTGTGGGGGCCCTGTCTTAGTCTCATGGGAGACACGTTCTAGTGCCTCCTATACGCTCCATAGCTATGTACCAGGCCTGTGTGGTAGAAACAGACAAAATGCATTTCACAAATGATTTCATAGCACGTGGAAGGATGCTGTGGCCACTGTTTTTCCTCCGCTGAGACCCACCCATACCCTGCACCTGTGAGAAATCGCGTGGTGTGCCCTGCGGTGCAGCCGCTGCCAGGCTCGTGTTAAACCCTGAACCCTCTGCCTTGTTATTCTCACCAGCTGGAATACGCGGGCCAAGCACCAGGCGGTGTGCGTTACATCCTCTCTGGGCTCGGTGTTATGGACACTTTTCAAGAAAAGAAGTGACACCCATTTTGCCCAGGTCGTGTTTCTGGGACATCTGGCAGATTTGCCACAAAAACACTTTCAGGAAGAAAAGGAAAAATATGACAAAGGCAACTGAGAACCACATCTCTGTCCTCATCCTGATGATGGAAAACATCCTGTGAGAAGGGAACGGGATGATTTGTGCCTTTAACTGGCAAACCAGGACTAAAGAATCCGGGAGTCACTGAGCAAGAGGAAGAACCTGTAAAACCCCAGCTCCCCAAAGGTGGCGAATTCTGTTAAAACTGCGACAGGCTCAATGGCTTCAGGGATTCACTTGCCCCAGTCTTGGTTGGTGCCAATGGCTGCTGCTTATATTACTGAATTGTCATCAGTTGGGGTAGATTTTTTTTTCCAAAATGAAAATAGCTTTATTGTTTTTTATATTGTAAAAAGGTTATGTGCTAACTCTGAAAATTACTAAAAATAAACCTCTTGTAAAGTATAAAGAAAACAAGCAAACAAAAACTTGCAATTTATACAAAATATACTTTCAAATAACAGGGTTTGTATTCCATGGGCCATATCCTGCTCCCCTCAGTGACACAGGCCTGAGCTGCTGGTTCTTTCTGGGTGCAAGACCCAGTGCTGGTGATGGGGAGCAGAGAAGAAAAACACGGTCCCTGCTCTTGAGGAGTTCACGGCATATGAGGTGGGGGAGATGTATAAATGAACCATCAGATTTTAACTTAGTACTTGTTTATACAAAGGGTCCTAGTAGACGGTTAAGCACTCGGCTGCTAACTGAAAGATCAGTGTTTTAAATTCACCAGCAGCTCCGAGGGAGAAAGATCTGGCCATCTGCTCCCGTAAAGACTGTGTTGTTGTTGTTTTTGTGTGCCATCCAGTTGATTCTGACTCATAGCGACCATACAGAACAGAGTACAACTGCCCTATAGGGTTTCCTAGGCACAGTGGTTAAGAGCTCAGCTGCTAACCAGAAGGTTGGCAGTTCGAATCCACCAACCAGTCCTTAGAAACCCCATGGGCCAGCTCTACTCTGTCCTATAGGTCACTGTGAGTCGGAATGGCAGTGGGTTTGGTTTTGGTTTTGTTTTAATCATTACAGGAGCAGATTGTAAAGATTACAGACTAGGAAGCCCTGTGGGGCAGTTCTACCCTGTCATGTGTCATTGCTCTGAGTCAAAACCGGCTTGAAGGCACACAGCAGCAAGAACTTGCTATTACTGAAGTCTGAACTGATTCAAGACAGGAGCAACTAACCCTGCTTGGAGGAGTTTGGGAGAGGGCTGCAGGCTTGGCTTATGGGAGGATAGGACTAAGCCAGGGTAGGAGGGAAGGTGTCCACAGGGAAGGAAGCCACAGTCCAGAAGATAAATGGTGGGAGCTGAGGGTAGACCTTAGTCTTCCAGGAACAGTGATGAGTTTGGAGTGCTTGGAGCATAGGATGAATACTGGAGGAGACAAGGGGAGGAAAAGCCAGACGGGCGCTGGGGCCAGACTCTGAGAGCTCCCCTCACTGATTAGCAGGCTGTTCTGTTTTTTTCCTTTTCTCACTCCACTTACTCACTGCCAGGACCCCTTCATAGTGTGGAAAAGTCAACGTAACCCTGTTGACCTCAACGCTCCCCAAGAAACTAAAGACTGGGTAAAAGAACAGTCTCCACAAACAGTTGCGAATATAGGGTGAAGAATAATGGTTACAAAAGTTACATGTTGCAATAATTTTCAACAATGTCTTGTAATTATCAACTGTAATTTGGGCCAACTGACCACATCCACAAAGGGTTCTCAGTCGCCTGTGAGCTGGGCAGCAAGACAAGCCCGGACGCTGCAGCTGTGGGTGGAAGGGCTCAGCCTGGCCAGGCGCTCTGGTTCTAACCAGTCCCCACCGGTCAAGGAGATCGGATCCTCCGTCTCTTCAGGTTTCTCAGAGGGGAGTAAGCACGTGCCACCCCCAAGAAAGAAAGAAAGCTGCTTCTCAGTGTCTGCCCTGTTAGCCATGAGCTTAAGCAAATGTGCCCTGGACTCACTGGAAAGGACAACTGGCCCTTGGCAGCAGGCATGTTGAAAGGAAGAGGTAGCTAACTCTGACTCAAACCCTGCTGCTCTTTTAAGACTGTGGGAGCACTCCTTGCCCTGCCCACTTTCCTCAGGTCTCATCAGACTTTGGTAGGAGCTTGCTGCTCCCAACAGCCAGCATCTACCTGTCTTTGCCTGAAGGCTTTCCCTAAATTTACAAGCCATTCTGCTAACATGCATGGCTGTGTTTTGTGCCCTTCCCGTTGGTTCCAAGTCACAGTGACCCTATATGACAGAGTAAACTGCCCCCATAAAGTTTCCTAGGCTGAAATCTTTATGGAAGCAGATTGCCAGGTCCTTTATCCTGCAGAGTGGCTGGTGGGTTTCAACCGCTGACCTTTTGGTTAGCAGATGAGCGCTTAACCATTGCGCTACAGGGCTCCTTAACAATCATGGCAGAACAGATATAATAAGGAATCAATCCCCCCTCAGGAACCCTGGTGGCGCAGTGGTTAAGAGCTCGGCTGCTAACCAAAAAGTTCAATTCAAATCTACTAGCTGCTCCTTGGAAACCCTGTGGGTCAGTTCAACTCTCTCCTATTGGGTTGTTACGAGTCGGAATTGACTAGATGGCAGTTGGGTTTGGTTTTGGGGTCTAAAGATTCCAGGCCCTGGAGCTATAGAACTCCCTGGAAGGGAGGGGGATGAGACTGGACATATTCACATATGTACATGCATGCAAGATATATACATGGTTACAGACATGTGTATAATGCAGCCATACACCCATAGGTTAATTTTTAAAACACATTTGTTTCAATGTAAACAATTAGTAACCTTTAAAAATTATCATCTTTGGCAGTGTAAAGAAGGTAGACAAGAACCCAGCGAACATCACGCAGTGTTTATAACAGTTTACAAACATTTACCACACACTTGTGCGCAAGCACTGCAGGAATGCAAAGTGGAATGATTCAGGCCTGTGTTGCTGAGAAGGTCTCTGCTTCTTATTCACCTGGAAAATGGTCCTTCCCTGGGCAAAACTCGGGATGCACTGCACTGACACTTCGTATGTAATGTTTCTAGAATTCCTCATCCCACCCCGACTCCTGAGGAAAGGGGAAGGGGCCTTCTAAGTTAACAGTTGCACACAGAGATTAGAGAGGCTATGTACAAGATTTATCCTATCCATCTCCCACGTTTTGATTTCAATTTTTTTTAGTGTTACTGGATTTAGAGTGTTTTAAACAGGACCTGGAAGCATTCCCAAGTCTCCATGCAGGGTCTGACTGACTGGGAATGGTATCACCCATGAAGTAAAGTTTACTACAGTCATGCTTTCAAAAAATACAAACCGAGCACTTGAAAATAGCTGGATTTTGTTGGGTAGCCAAGACGACTGTGCTGTTTCAGATGAATATTTACATTTCGGCCCTTTTCTTTATCTATTAAAAAAAAAATTTAAGCCTGAACTTACTTCGTAGTGAGTTGGACGGAGTTGGAAACTTGGTACTGGTTCACATGAACTAAACTAAAAAAAAAACTAAAGCCCCTAAGAAAATGTGTATCTGGCAGTTGGCTTAACAATGGGCAGTCACACTGAAATCTTCGTATGTTATAGTTCTTTACATTAACCCGAATGACTGCTGTTATCTATATGAATTATCAGAAATTCCATAGAGGAGAACTTTGATGTGAGTTTATTAGTAAATAATAAGTAAATCTAAAGTAAAATAGTTGTTGATATTCAAGATTAATGGATTTGAGATGACTAGAAAATAAATGTTCCCAGAACTATGAATGAGTAAATGGGAACAATCTGGGTAATGCTTCCCAACCTTCAGTGTTATGGAGACCCCAGAGTTTCAAATATCTAGCAGTTCACCCAGAAAAGTGGAAAGCAAACTTGGAAAGCTATCTCACATCATTAAGTTTATTTAAGGGAGCCTTTTAGAAATCCCCAGATTATACCAACCTCCACCTCCTCTCCACTACATTTCTCACTCTTCCTCCTTCTACCATTTTCTGCTTCAGAGGGTAAACCTTCTGCTGTAGGCAGCGTTCTCCACAGTAATGATCCCTATCTCATTTGAATGCCTCTGTCCTCATTCAAAACCCTTCCTAGAGCCCACCTTCTCTGTGAAAGGGACACGTTCTTAAACCACTGTGTGGCTACCAGTCCTACAGAGGACTGTTGTCGTTAGCTGCCTTTAAGTCGGCGCTGACTCGTGGCAATCCATGTGTGCAGAGAAGAACTGCTCCACAGCCTTTTCGGAAGCAGATAGCCAGGCTTGTCTTCCAAGGCACCTCTGGGTGGGTTTGATCTGCCAACCTTTCAGCTAGTTTAGAGCACTTAACCATTTGCAGCATCCAGAGACTCTACTCATGGCTAGTAAGTACAAACTAAAGTGATGGGGAAGAGAGTGATGAGGGAAACAATGAATGTTACAAAAAATATATATATTCTGCCTTCCTCCAACTTAGGAAGTAAGAACAAGGTCAAAGGCAAGATGCATGGGTGTCAGTGTCCCATGAGGCGTGTACGGTGAGAACAGGCGATACAACACGATGACGCCTCTGTTGCTGTAGTGAGAAACGACAAGATTAAACCGTTGGTCCCTCAGTCTCAGCACAGCAAACCCAGAAAACCAAACCCGCTGCCGTCGAGCCGATCCGACTCAGAGCGACCCTACACACCACACCACGGTATCCAAAATGCTAAAATGCTGTCTTACTCCATCTTCACTATTTACATAAAAATGAACTCACAAAAGAGTAGAAAACAGTTGGAAAGCATAGTTCAAACTTTTTCTTCTGAGCACACCGTGGCCACCAGTACCTTCAAAGCGCTATTCTATTAGCTGCAGTTTGTTTGCACATTTTATTTCTTTTTGCTCACTTCCAGGAGTCCCTGGGCGGTGCAAACTTAATACATTCAGCTGCTCACCCAAAGGTTGGAAGTTTGAGTCCACCCAGAGGTGCCTTAGAAGAGAGACCCGGAGATCGGCTTCTGAAAAATCAGATACTGAGCAGAGTTCTACCCTTCCACAGATGGGGTCGCCTGAGTCACGGTTGACGCAAAGCCAACCGGTGGTGCTTCCAGAAAGCAGCCAAGGCAGTTCACAGTTACAGCCCAGTTGCTGAGAGACCAAAAGCCGTTAGTTAGCCCAAGGCAAAGTCCGGGAACTAACAGAGGGGCATCGGAGGGGCTGGGGAGCAAGTTACCTGAAAAATTGTATCAAACTTTCCAAGGTAAGGGAGTTGCCAAACCCAGACAAAGTTCATACTTTTCCAAAATGCACTTTCCTGTTTCATTCTCCTCTTGGGTAGTGAAATAATATCCACCGAAATCTTTCCGTCTAACTTGGTATTTTGGGAGTTACATCTCATCTGCCATGAATAAAACACCCCGCTATTTCGTATTTTCAAGTGCAGAGAAAGGTGCTTTGCAATTTAATAGCTTTAATCTTCGTTCAGTCCAATTTTAACCAAAACAGTGGAATATGGAAACCCTGGTGGTGTGGTGGTTAAGAGCTATGGCTGCTAACCAAAAGGTTGGCAGTTCGAATCCACCAGGCGCCCTGAATGAAGATTAAAGCTGCTAAACTGTTGAATAAAGGGAGTAAATTATGGAAAGTTCAGTTAAATCTTACCAGATTGTTCCTTTTCCTAATGAGCAAAACTACACACTTTTTTTTTCCTAGCAAAGGTTCAAACGACTTCTTTCTCCCCTTCTTTTCTCTCTGTCTTTCTTCCTTTCCTTCCTTCGTTTTTTTCCTTTTTATATCCATCACAAGCATCTCTCTTCAGAATAGTTTCCACCTTTGGGCAGAAGGCCTGTAGTTACTTTTTTCTCTCCGTCAGTGCTTATGCCACATTTGCTGGACAGATATTGTGTAGTTAAAGATGGGCTGCTTCTTGGAGTTCTCCAGAAATTTTTCAACCCTATGGCCCCCAACGGTCTTTCAGAAAGTTTGTTTAATTGAAGCCAAAGGAATAGCAGAACCATTGTTCAGGGTAATCAATGAGAGGCCATTTACATGAGGGGACCGTGGCGTGGTAGGAGAAGAAATTCTGGCTCAGCATAATTCATTCTGGGTCCCTTGAGCCCACACAAAAGAGCTACCTTTAAGAGGCTAAGTTCCCAAGCCCCCAGTTTTTAGAGAGTAAATCAGAACTATAGAACCTCCAAATCTTTTATCAACCCACAATATAATGCTATGTTCGAAGTTCAAATTAGATGGACTTCCACAAGCTTTCGGGTCTGTAAGTGTTTGAGGATCAGTGCAAAGAAAAGACTCAGGGAAACAAACTCGGCACAGATGGAGAGGGTTTGGGTTTTTTAATACATAAAAGTGCCCGTGCAGAGTGCTATTTTGAGAAAAAATAGTTTTGAATTGCAAAAAATTTCTTTGACAGTAGACTTAGTTTTCTGCCTTTTAAAAGAAATCAGTAATTCTGCAGACATTATTTATTTGATTACGTTACTGTCTCAAAAAGCAGGGGGATGTAGTAAGCCACCTTGTCACGTGCTCTGATTTGTATTTTAAACCCCGAGTCAATTTCATTCGAGGACTCAAACATCTTTTTTAAGGAAGACAGAGTAAATTCCATGTTTAAATAGACTTAAGCCATAATTACTTTGTAAATATAAAAATTATACTCTTTTAAAAAAAAGACCAGTGTGGAATTAGCTTTCGCATCCTGTACCAGTTGCATAGAGTTGAACCAAGTCCAACTCATCCTTGATTTTTGCCATGTTTCAAAATTTGAGGCTCATTGAAAACAAAGGATACATCTGTTCTCATCGGCTGTTTCTTAACTTTTATTACTGGGGTTTATTTTTAAAATTTGTTTTGCCCAGACAGTATTGTTTTACTGGGCATGATTTATTACTCTTCCATGTGCCCCCAGAAACTGTGTTTTCCTGAAATCGTGCAGCCTGAATCAAAAAGAATAAGAAAGGGATGGCAACTTATTTTGCTGACATCGGACTAAATGATGGTTTAGAACATGTAAATTTGTTTAAATTCTAATTGAAAGAAAAATATATTCAACTCTCCCAAGTTGATGTACAGAAAAATTGAGACATGATCAAAGGACAAAAGAAAGAAATGAAGAGTGGGACTTTCTGGAATGCTGTTTAAAAGTTAGCTCAAAACTGTAGGATTATTTTGCCCAAGAGAGACATTGACCGTGTTTTTGTTTGTTCTTGGCTTTGTTGCAAAAAAAGGGGGTGGGGGGTGGGGGTGGGTGAGGAGGAGATTTCAGGCAGCCCACCCTCGCAATATTCTGTTAATCCTAGGTATTAACTATTTTAAACTAACAACATTTGATTTCTACTTTCTTTACATGCATTTTGCGTATATCTTAACGTGAACATTTTAAGGCTAGAAGAGAGTATTTTTGTTTTCCCAACCAAAACTAAACCCATTGCCATTGTGTCGATTCTGACTCACAGAAACCTCCAGAACAGAACTGCCCCATAGGGTTCCAAGGCTGTAGTCTTTATGGGAACAGGCTGCCACATCTTTTGAGGAGGAGCTGATGGGTTCGAATCGCCAACTTTTGGTTAGCAGCTGAGCACTTAACCACTGTGCCACCAGGGCTCCTTTTGTTTGCCTAGATAGCATAATTTAAGAAGCATGAATTAATTATTCCATTATCTTGAAATTTATAGATTACTGTATAGCTTGACCCTTACTGCCTGAATATGTCAATAGCAGCAACTTTTTGCAGGATCGAAAATGTTAGACTATTTTTTTCAGAAACAGGAAAAAAGTGAGAAAGACTGGGAGATCACTGCAAAGAGAAAAAGATCTAAACATTTAGAAATAACGATAGATAATGAGCTAAAACTGGTTCAGGTCACTAAGAAAATCTTAAGTTTTATAAAGTGTTTTGTCTTGACCAGGGAACATTTTTTTTAGAAAGGAAACAGGTGTTCTGGGTAAAATGTTGTACAAGTTTCACTTCTGGGTAAACTTTCTTGCAGGTTTCCAAAACACCAGGCCATATTTGCTTGTATTGAGCTACTTTGTGCTTTTGGACATTTGTAGAGCTTCTAAATCTTTATCAGTTCACAAGAAAATTAACTGGGAAAAATTTAAGGAGATATATAGCTTATAAAGCTTCTTTAAAGTTTTGAAAAGCAAAGATGTCATTTTAATGACTAGGATATATCTGACCCAAGCCACTGTCTTTTCAATCACCTCATACACCAAGTGAAAGCTGAAAAATGGGAAAGAAAGACAGAAGAGCTGGAGGTGAAGAACGTTGAATACCATGGACGGCCAGAAGAGCGAATCGATCATAGAAGAAATACAATCAGAATGCCTCTTAGAAGCAAGAATGGCAAGACTTCAGCTCGCTTACTTTGAACAAGTCATCAGGAAAGTCCAATTTCCAGAAAAGGATATCTTGTGTGGTAGAGGGTCAGTGAAAACGAGGGAAACTCTCAATGAAATGGATTAACACAATAGTTAAAATAATGAACTCATACATGCCAAGATCACAAAGATGGTACAGGACCCAGGAAACGTTTCATCCTGTTATACATAGGTTGCCATGAGTTGGAGCCAACTTGGTGGCAATTAACAACAACAAGAACATAACTTCTGAGATGGCTTAATTTAGTTTTTGTGATAATTCAAATATGTCTACGTTCACATTTAGGATTTTTGATGCTCAGGTAATAATAGCTAACATTTAGCATTTTCATGTGCCAGGCATTGTTCTGAACGCTTTATGCCTTTAACTCATGTAATTCTCACAACCACCCTATCAGGTTAGGTGCTAGTATTAGCTGCATTTATAAAGTGAGTCATGGAGAGTTGAGTAACTTGCCCAAGGTCCCCGGCTGGTTAGTGGCAATGCCAGCTCAACTTCAGAAGGCCAGCCCCTGAGCCCACTGTTAACCACCACGCCCCAAACGTGCTCGGAGAAACAAGGCACAGCTGTGAGGGCTTTACACAGTGCTGCCACCTTTCTAGTTGAAGCCTGTGTGGTGCAGTGGTCAAGCCTTTGGCTGCTAACGAAAAGGTCAGCAGTTCGAATTCACCAGCCGCTGCTTGGAAATCCTATGGGGCAGTTCTGCTCTGTCCTATAAGGTCCCTATGAGTCAGAATCGACTCGAAGGCAATGGGTTTTTGGCACCTTTCTGTTTTCTGAGAGTAGAATGCTCCATGTTAATATTTATGTAAAAAAAATCTTTTACACTAGTCTCTTGCTGATTCTACTTTGCATGAAGTAAAAAAAGCCTCTTGGAACCCAAGCCCTTAACCACATCCTTTCTTCAAGGAAAGCTTTTAGCCGGTAGAACTACAATTTGGGCTGTTGCTAGAAGGTGTCTCAGAAAGAGCTATAAATCTGCAGCCTGGGGGGCGGTCCAGAGAGCGCTGAGCAGTGGCTGGGATAAGAACCTAACAAATTGCCCAGACAGGGCAGCTGAACTCATCAGAGGAGCACAACAAGCATATCTTCAGTGACATTGTCTCCGTCACTGCTTTGGATTTTCTAAAGGAAATGACTCCAATCTCACCAGTCAACGAGAATATTTAGAATTTCCTTTTAAAGAGTAGTCTTTCAAACTCTGGACAGAAAACACGACAGGAGGCACCAAAGCTTTCTCAGTAGAGTAGGACAGAGAACCAAGAGCCTCCGATAAATATACTTGACCGGTTCCAAAGTGATTCCCACCAGTTAAGAATCACTTCAAAATCTGATACTGGCTTCTCTTTGAGAATGGTGTACAGAGGGAGAGAGGGAGAAGCAGAAGGGAGGGACACACAGATGCCTTCAATGGTATTAAAAACATTCTGTTTTATTGCGTATCTTATTTATGTAAATTCCTTCATTGTAGCATGCATCCCATGTCAAAAAAAAAAAAGAACTATTGAACATTTATCATGTGCCAGACAGTATGCCTGGCATTGAGGAAAATAAAATTTAGAATAAAACTCTGAAGCTAAGGCCAAATGACTTATTTTTTTTTAATTCATCCGTATTTCTGGTATCGTCAGATCATATTAAAAATATTACTTATAATAACCATTAATGACTACCATTGTTTTATCACCTACTCTATGCCAGGCCTTTTAGAGGTATTACTACATTATTTCTCACAACAACCTCATAAAGTATTGTGTCAGCTGAGTTTGGTGATAGCATACCTAGCTAATGCTGGCTTCAACAATAAGGATATTTATTATCTCATATAGCAAGATGTTTGGAAGACATGGTGGGTCCAAAATTTGTTTAGAAGTTCCACAATGTCATCAAGCACCCGGTCTCTTTCCATCCTGTCTCCACCATCCTCAATATGTTGGCTTGGCCCCATGAGCACGGCCCCCTCATGTTTGCAGGATGCCTGCCACGGTTCCAGGCAGTACCTGTAGACGTCACAGCGTTTGGCTGAAGAAATGTGATGTGTAACAGGCAGTACCCGTAGATGTAACAGTATCTGGCTGAAGAAATGTGTGTGTAATTCCATGTATATCTTTTTGCTTTGGAGGAGAACTTTTTCCTGCAACCTCCTACCCCAGAAAACTTCACCTCAGGTTCAGTCGCCCAGGATGAAGCCATATACCGATCCCCTAGTTACAAAAGAGACTGAGAAACTTGAATTGCCGTCATTTTTACCTTGTGGCAGAATGGGAGCTCTACCAAGAAGAAAAAAAGTGGAAGGGAGATAAGCAATCTAAAGTGCTCACCGCAGAATTCCAGCTCCAATTTACAGATGAAGAAATTGAGGATGGAAGTGGTTAAATAAGATGCTCAAAGTTACACAGCTAATAAAGAACAGTAAACATCACTCTGTGTCAGGCAGCGTACTGGGCACTGGGGATACAAAGATGAACATGACAAGGCTCAGCCCTTGAGGAACTCGGGGAAAGAGAGACAACTTGATGTGTGAACTGCAGGCAAGGAGGTCAGAACTCTCAGGAAGATACGGGCAGAGGGCTGAGGTGCTCAGAAATAGGAGCAACTCACGCTGGCTGGGAGAGCAGGAGGAAGCCTCACAGAAGAGATGCCATTTGGCTGGGTGTAAAGCTGTGTCTAGGAGGGAATGAGCGAGGAAGAGGAGGGGAGAAGAGCTTTCAGCAGCAAAGGTTTGCTAACTGGAAGGCATTGTTTCTAATGCAAACTGCCATTTACGGCTATATCACCTGTAACTTTAGTCAGGTTACTGTGCTTCTTAACGTCGGTATCCTTATGTTGATATCCATTTTGTAAGGCTCTTGTGAGGATTAAATGAGGACATAAATGTCATGTACCTGGCACATAAAACCAAAAAAAAAAAAATGAACTCATTGCCATCAATTTGATTCCGACTCATAGTGACCCTATAGGACAAAACTGAACTGCCTCGTAGGGTTTCCAAGGAGCAGCTGGTAGATTCGAACTGCCAACATTTGGTTAGCAGCCAAGCCCTTAACCACTGTACCAGCAGGGCTCCATTCTGGCATATACCTGGCACATAGCAAATGCTTAATAAAGGGAAACTCTCATTATGACAACCAGGCCCCCATGTTTCATGTTTGGCAGTTTCTGAGCTGTGCTCTGTTATCTTGACATAAGAAAACAGAAGAGCTTTATGATAGAGGAGTTGCCTTTGTTGCTGTGTGGCCCTCCAGTCAGCTTCAGCTTAGGATGACTTTATGTGTAGCAGAACCAAACAGCGCCCAGCCCTGCGCCAGCTTCATGATCTCTGATATGTATGAGCCCAGTGTCATAACTGTTACATCAGCCCATCTCATTGAGAGTTTGCCTCGTTTTCGCTGACCCTCTACCATACATGATGTCTGGTGTCATTGCTTCTAAGACTGATTTGTTTGTTCTTCAGGCAGTCTGTGGTATAGTCAATATTCTTCACCAATACTAGAATTCAAATGCCTCAATTCTTCTTATGTTTTCTTTTTTCATTGTAGATAGCAGTTATTGTTGTTAGGTGCCATCAAGTCAATCCTAACTCATAGTGACCCCATGTGACAGAGTAGAACTGCTCCATAGAGTTTTCTTGGCTGTAATCTTTACAAAAGCAGATCACCAGACCTTCCCCCAACAAAGCGGCTGGGTGGGTTTGAACCTCCAACCCTTGGGGTAGTAGCCAAGTGCTTAACCATTGCCGTAGCAAGCTTCCTCATATATAGGAGGAACAGTATTTAAAAAAAACAAATGACAACACTAATAAAAATGACTGGTGTGGCCAAGGGAATTTTGCAAGCCATTATCTAGCTCAGGGGCCAGCACATTACTCCCTGAGTGCCAAATCCAGCCACACCCTTTCGGCTTATTGTCTGTGGCTGCTTCCTGGCAACAAAGACTATGTGGCCCACAAAGCCGAACATATTTACTGTCTGGCCCTTTACAGAAAATGTTTACCATTTCCTCATTCTAGTTCATCAATTCTCAGTGTGATCCCTGGACCCTCGAGATCCTTTCAGGGGGTCTATGAGATGAAAGCTATTTTCACGATAAGACTAGGACGTTATCTGCCTTTTTGCAGTGTTGACATTTGCACTGATAGGAAAAAGCAGTGGTGCGTGAGATTGCTGGTGCTTTAGCACGAATCAAGGTAACGGCACCACACTGTGCTAATGGCCGTTGTGTTCTTCACTACACACATTTGGGGGATGTGAATGGGGTTTGCAGTTTCAGTTGACTCACAGTTTCTCAGCCTTGGCACCTTTGACATTTTGAGCCAGAAAATTCTTGGTTGTGGGGGCCGTGCTGCGCACTAAAGGATGTTTAGCGGCATCCCTGGCCACCATCCACTAGATGCCACTAGCCCTCTGCCTAGTTATCCGGTGCTGCTGTAACAGAAATACCACACGTGGATGGCTTCAACAAACAGAATTTTATTCTCTCACAGTCTAGTAGGCTAGAAGTCCAAATTCTGGACACCAGCTCTAGGGGAAGGCTTTTTCCTCTCTGTCGGCTCTGGGGGAAGATTCTTGTCATCAATCTTCTGTGACCGAGGGGCTTCTCAACACAGAGACCCCAAGTCCAAAGGACACGCTGTTCTCCTGCCCCTTGTTTCTTGGTGATGTGAGGTCCCCCTGTCTCTCTGCTTGATTCTATCTTTTATATCTCAAAAGAGATTGGCTGAAGACACAACCAAACCTTGTAGATTGAGTCCTGCCTTATTAACATAGTTGCCTCTAGTCCTGCCTCATTAACATCATAGGGGTAGGATTTACAACTCTCAGGATAATCACATCAGATGACAAAATGGTGGACAATCACGCAATGCCAAGAATTCATGACCAAGCCAAGTTGACATACATTTTGGGGGAACACAATTCAATCCATTACACCCTGCTTCCTGTTCCCCTAGGTATGACAACCAAAAATATCTCCAGACATTGCCAAATGTCCCAGGGGTGGAAAAGCTTTCTTCTCCTTCCCTCCTCCCCGCCACCTTGAGAACCACTGACATAACTAAAGAAGCATACAAATTATGGATTTTATTACATCTCAGCCCTCGAGTACGCATCATTTTTAACATTCTGTGTGGCTAAATGGGAAGCATACATTGCTTCAGGACTCCTACATCTTGAAATACAGTGGCTGTCTTGAGAAAAAGCCCTTCTGCTATTGGGTTGCCAGCTAAACTAGCTGCTTTTTTTTTTTTTTTTTGCATGGAACAGCCTTTACATGGAAGAGTGACTGACAAACAAACTATAGTTATTCATACTTAGATATTTTGTAGACATTAACTTGAAATGAATGAAGTGAGCCTTTCAGTTCAAGAAGAACAATGGTGAGTGTTTGTTGCCAGTGATAAAATTTGAGATTTCAAGTGAAAATTAGAATTTAGGAAAATCTGTATCTGCCACTGTAAATTTGACAGTTTCCCAATACTTTTCTGATGAGATCAGTGATGGTACTAATGGATGTGGTTTTTTGGGTATTGTATAATGAAATGCATCAGTGTTTGGAAGGTACGCATAACTCAGTGAACCAATATTTTGCCAAATGATCAATGGGTAATTTTACAAAACCATGCGTGGTTTTCAAAGTGTAACACAAACCAGTGGATTTTAATGTAATAGGGTATAAAAAGTTAATTAATATTATACATTACAACTAACTTTCAAGACTACTGTTTGCTGATTTTTGTTTTTTATCAAAAGAGAATATTCACAATTATTAAGACTATAAGGAGCCCTGGTGGTGCAGTGGTTAAGCGCTTGGCTGCTAACCAAAAGGTCAGTGGTTTGAACCTACCAGCCACTCCACTGGAGGAAGATGTGGCAATCTGCTTCTTGAAAGATTACAGCCTTGGAAACCCTTTGGGGCAGCTCTACTCTGTCCTATAGGGTCTCTATGAGTCAGAATCGACTCAATGGCAACAGTTTTGGTTTTGGTTGATCAAGACTATTTTGAAAATATTGTTGTGTACTATCAAGTTTGTTCCTACTCATTATGACCCTGTAAGACAGAGTAGAACTGCCCCATATGGCTTCCTAGGCTGTGATCTTTACGGGAGCAGATCATCAGGTCTTTTGTCCTATGGAGCCTCTGACAGATTCAAACCACCAACCTTTCAAACTTTTGGTTAGCAGCTGAGCACTTAACCATTGTGCCAGCAAGCTCTTTATTTTGAAGTACTCCTTCTTTTTTCAACTGCGTATCTGTATGGTTTTAACAAATCGAATGCAGAAGCAGATATGACCATCCAGCTGTCTTCTATTAAGCAGTTATTTAAAAGATTTACAAAAATGAAGGGGAAATACCACTCTTCTCGGTAATTTTTTGTTTTGCAAAGTTTTCTTTTTCCAGAAAATATTTAACATGTGGTAGGTTTATTGTTGTTTTTATATGAATTCCTAAATAAATGCTGTTGTTTTTTTAAAGTCTCAGCTTTAACTTCTAATGTGGTAAACATCAATTGGAAACCTGGTGGTGCAGTGGTTAGGAGCTTAGCTGCTAACCAAAAGGTCAGCAATTCAAATCTATAAGCTGCTCCTTGGAAAACCTATGGGGCAGTTCTACTCTGTCCTACAGGGTTGCTAAAGGGTCACTATGAGTCAGAATTAACTCAAGGGCAACTTTTTTTTTTCCTTAATATCAATTGATTAAACTCAGATTAACAAAAGTTCTTTGGGATCCTTGATGATTTTTAAGATGATCAAAGGGTCCTGAGACCAAAAGATTTGAGAATCATTATCTATTTTGTATTTAAAGAGTATTTACCATGTTTTTATCTGTAAATCAACAATAATTAGAGAAAAAAAAAGCCACTTAACTCTGATGATGCAGGAGATGTAGAGAAAAGGAGGGAAAATGGTGTTATCAGTAGGTTTGGGTTTTTTGGGGGGAGTGGCTGGGGCATAGCCAGCTAGAGTTCAACTTTAGGGGCATAGAGGGAATGTGTGACAGCAAGCAAGGTACCTTCCTTCTGTGTCTGTTTCCTCCTTTGTAAAATGGCAGTGATCATAGTGCTCACCCCATAGCGTTACTGAGAGGTGATCACAGTGCTCACCCCATAGCGTTACTGGGAAGTGATCACAGTGCTCACCCGATAGCGTTACTGGGAGGTGATCACAGTGCTCACCCCACAGCGTTACTGGGAGGTGATCACAGTGCTCACCCCACAGCGTTACTGGGAGGTGATCACAGTGCTCACCCCACAGCGTTACTGGGAGGTGATCACAGTGCTCACCCCACAGCGTTACTGGGAGGTGATCACAGTGCTCACCCCACAGCGTTACTGGGAGGTGATCACAGTGCTCACCCCACAGCGTTACTGGGAGGTGATCACAGTGCTCACCCCACAGCGTTACTGGGAGGTGATCACAGTGCTCACCCCACAGCGTTACTGGGAGGTGATCACAGTGCTCACCCCACAGCGTTACTGGGAGGTGATCACAGTGCTCACCCCACAGCGTTACTGAGAGGTGATCACAGTGCTCACCCCATAGCGTTACTGGGAGGTGATCACAGTGCTCACCCCATAGCGTTACTGGGAGGTGATCACAGTGCTCACCCCATAGCGTTACTGGGAGGTGATCACAGTGCTCACCCCATAGCGTTACTGGGAGGTGATCACAGTGCTTACCCCATAGCGTTACTGGGAGGTGATCATAGTGCTCACCCCATAGCGTTACTGGGAGGCCTACATGAGCGAATGATCTAAAAATCACGTAGAATAGGCTTGGCACTTAGATTAAGGGCTCTGTGCAGGTCAGCAATTGTTATTTTAATAAGGGGCGGGGTCAGATCCATAATTAAGGCATGCAGGGTTGCTGACCCTATCCCCACAGTGGGATGACGAAAAGTAGAAAAAATGCAGTTACTACCTACCCCCCAAGATAAAACGGAGCTGAGAAAGAAATTGGAATCTCATAGTCCCTTTCTTAAGGACGACTGGTGACACTGTGGTTCAATCACTCAGCTGCTCTGAGGGAGAAAGATGTGGCAGCCTGCTTCTATAACGGCCTAGGAAACCCTACGAGGTACTTCTACTCTGTCATACAGGGTTGCTGGGTCAGAATCGACTCCACAGCCGTGGAATCCCTTTCTTAAGGAGCCCTGGTGGCACGATGATTAAGCACTCAGCTGCTAACCAAAAGGTCGCTGGTTTGAACCCACCAGCGTCTCTGCAGGAGAAAGATGCAGCAGTCTGTTTCCATAAAGATTTCACCCTATGGGGCAGTTCCACTCTGTCCTATAGGGTGGCTATGACGCTGCTCTTCTTGCCCTGGCATCACACTTGCTGATCCAAAACCCCATCTGTTACTCTGTAAGATGACAAACAGTAGATAAAATGTCACAAAGTTTCAGAGCGAATGGTGTGAGGTTGGCTTGGTTTCATGTTACCTCAGAGCAGCTATAATTTTTCTTGTTTCTGTAGTGTGATTAATTTCCTCTTCACTGGGGTTTCCGATCAGCTCAGTCTGCCTGCCAGCGAATCACTCAGAATTATGCCGATTTCAGCAAATACCCCCACAGCCACCTTCTCCTTTAAGGAGAAGTATGCTTTAATGAAAGGGGCTGCTCATTTTTATAGTGAGAAGAGTTCTTAAGGAAAACATGGGGGAAGCTTTGTGGGTCAGCAGATGAAACTGTTTGTGGGATCGCTTTAAAAAGAGGTGAAGAACCTGATTCTGAAACAGAGGAAAAAGTCTGTTGCTGTCAAGTTGATTCTGACTCATAGCAACCCTATAGGACATAAGGTTTCCAAGGAGCGGCCTGGTGGATTTGAACTGCCAACCTTTTGCTTAGCAGTCATAGCTCTTAACCACTGCACCACCAAGGTTTCCAAAACTGAGGAAGTTACCTGAAATTTGCCGTTACCTTCTCAGGAGGACAAACAGTAGATGAAATGTCACAGCCCCGAATACCGGTTCCCGCACCCCTCCTACTCCCCATATTGAGCAGGATAATTTTTACTGTTTTCTGTGGTTACTGAGAACGTGGGGTTTAGATTCTAAAACCTTGTGGAATTCAAGTGTCCCCTTCTCTGTGAGATCTGGCCTGACTACACTATTTAAAATCAACTCCCTGGGACTCGTTATCCTTCTGTATTTCTAGGTGTTTCTACACCCGACACACTATTGTACATATGTGCTTTGTTTATTGGCTCTCTGACTCCTTACGATGGCAGGAATTTTTGCCCTTTTTCTTCAGTGCTTTGCCCCTAACCTGTAGAACAGTGCTTGGTCCAGGGTAGTGAACCCCATAGCTGACTTTTGCCTTTAGATGGGAAATAGAACATGTCTCTGTGAGTCCTTGCACACCGTGAGTTCACACATCGAACCCTGACATGAATGAATGTGCCTATGTTGCAAAAAAACTGTTGGATCAAAGAACATTTAAGTTTCTTTCTGCAGCCTGACAATTGTTTGAGCCAGGATACCAAACGGGCTTGTTCCAATGGTCTTTATTTCTTACTTCTCTAATATTGTTGTCCTTGACTGAGTAAATGCCTCTTCAGCTAGCTGTCCAGCTCATGGAAGGATGAACCTCCATCCCACACACCCAGCGCGCTGTGCCTAGTGGGGTTTAGCAAGTAATTGTTAGGGAATTGGCAGATTCACTTCCTGTCCCTAAGAGATACTTTCCAGTGTGATTATACAGGGAGTCTTTGATAGTCAAATTAAGTATTAAAGACTAGGAAACTTCACTACTTAACTCTGTTCTGTAATTAATATTTCTTGTAAAGCACAGAATTCCTTTGCAGCTTCATATTTTATTTGCAAGGTCATATTTTGGCACGTAACTTTTGGTTTAATCGGTGACTCGAGACACACACACTGGGTTAGACTCTCAGACTCAATTCTGTGCCGAGTTGATGGACGCATGAGACGTCATCCCTTTGGGAGACTTGGCTGATGCATGTAACCATCAGGGAATTAGAAATGGAATGTGGAGAGGTGTGAGGCCCTGGAAGGCAGGGACCTCCTGTCATTTACCTTCTTCATCCAGAGTCAAGCCCAGGCACATTGAAGTCACACAGTACATATTCAGTGATTGAATAAAAGCATGAATAAATAAATGATGAAATGCAATCAAGTACCAAACATAATTTAAAAAAGTAAAGTCTATACTGCAGTTGAAATTCCATCAGAAGGGCTCACTGGGGATAGTTTCACGGAGGAGGCGGGACAGAAGTTGTACCTTGAAGGAAATGAAGGCTTCAAATGCTAGAACAGAGGGAAAGGGGGTTCCTAACTGAATGGGAAGTCCAGACCTGTACACTGTCAGACTAATGGTGTCACCAGGGTTGGTGTCACCCAGTGCGGTAACTCATGGTGTTAGTCCCCATGGGCCTTCTCCTGTACCAGACCATGTTGTTGTTGTTGTTGTTAGGTGCCATTGAGTAGGTTCTGACTCATAGTGACCCTAAGTACAACAGAATGAAGCACTGCCTGGTCCTGCCCCATCCTCACAATTGTTGTTTTGCCTGAGCCCATTGTTGCAGCCACTGTGTCAATCCATCTCATTGAGGGTCGTCCTCTTTTCCACTGACCCTCTACTTTACCTAGCACGATGTCCTTCTCCAGGGACTGATTCCTTCTGACAACATGACCAAAGTATGTGAGATGGGAGACATGGTCTCTCCATACTTCTAAGGAGCATTCTGGCTATATTTCTTCTGAGATAGATTTGTTTGTTCTTTTGGCAGTCCCTGGTATATTCATTATTCTCCACCAACATCACAATTCAAAGGCATCAATTCTTCTTCAGTCTTTCTTATTCGTTGTCCAGCTTTCCCATGCATATGAGACAGTTGAAAACACCATGGCTTAAGTCAGGCACACCTTAGTCTTCAAGGTGACATCTTTGCTTTTTAACACTTTAAGGAGGTCTTTTGTAGCTGATTTGCCCAATGCAATGTGTCTCTTGATTTCTTGACTGTCGCTTTCAATGTTGATTATGGATCCAAGTAAAATGAAATCCTTGACAACTTCAGTCTTTTTTCTGTTTATCATGATGTTGCTCATTGGTCCAGTTGTGAGAATTTTTGTTTTCTTTATGTTGAGGTGTAATCCATACTGAAGGTTGTGGTCTTTGATCTTCATCAGTAAGTGTTTCAAATTTCACTTTCAGCAAGCAAGGTTGTGTCATCTACATATCGCATGTTGTTAATGAGTCTTCCTCCAGTCCTGATACCGCATTCTTCCTCATATAGTCCAGCTTCTTGGATTATTTGCTCAGCTCACAGATTGAATAAGTATAGTGAAAAGATACAACCCTGGCGCGTACCTTTCCCAGTTTTTAACTATGCAGTATCCCTTTGTCTTGTTCAAATGACTGCCTCTCGGTCTATGTACAGGTTCTGCATAAGTACAATTAATTGTTCTGAAATACCATTCTTCTCAGTGTTATCTGTAATTTGTTATGCTCCACACAGTTCGATGCCAGACTATACAGAATCCTTAGTAATGTCTTTTGTACTAATGTTACCGGTAAATCATAATTCCTGTATACCAACGAGTGCAATGGCAATAGTAATGATGTAAACAACCAGCAGAATTAAAATTACACCTTTAAATTGCAATATCATACAGACAGCCTAAATGTATTTACATTTACATAGTTTCATGTGGCTAAAGTGAAAATTCGGTAAGAAAATAAAAGAATTCCAAGTAAAAACATTTAAGAATTACATCAAAATTGTGTTCATTTTCATGTTAAACTCTACTGTTACATGAGAGACATTACGGATTAGGTTTGCATAATCACTAATGCCCCAAGTAATGTAGAAGTTGTAGACATGCATATGAAAATATGTTCATAGATGAAAAAATATCATAAAAATAAACAGGAGTAAACACACAAGCATTTCAGCTCTTAGTGAACATCTCGACTAAATCGGAACTTTCTTTTCCTGGCCTCCAAGGCTGCGGAATTGTGAATGACTTCATCGAAATCAATGCCTTTCACCAACTCACTTTTTAATGTGTCACTATTCTTTTAAACCATGATTCAAGCCTAAACCCTGAAAATTTCATTGAAGTCAACATATATTTGTAAGTCAGTGATGTTTATTAAGAAAAATTTAAAAAGACTACAATTTTTTATGAAACTGATTTTAAGATTTAAGTTCTATTTCTAAACATGTCTGAAAAACCAGGGTTTCCCCCCACTTTATGTTTTAAACTGTCCATTTTGCTATTTAGTTATCACAGAGTTATATAATCAATTATTGCTATACATGTAAGTTTATTATGGATTTTAATCAGAATAATTTGTGATAGATATAGCTGTAAATTGCTTAAATGTAATTAATATTTCTTAGATTGTGTGAATACTGACGACAAAATTGCTTTGTAAAATCTTTCTACATTGAATTACAATGTTACTAGTAACTAAGCTGAAGCCTTTTTAGATTTTTCTCCTTTACCTTTAATTACTACTTTATTCCCCCAAAAGTTATTGATATAGGTCCACAAGTACTAATTACCACAGTATTGTGGCTAAAATGTCAGAAAATTTGACAAAATCAGCAACTATAAAAACAACTGCAGCAACGAAAACAATAGTTCTGTGCTTGTAGAGTGTGCAGATAAAACCATGTGATTCACAGTAACATGGTAACTGGGTAATAAGGACAGCTTTGACCGGAGCGTTAGAAGGCTCCAAAAGTAAAATAAGGTACAGGTTTAGCCTTGTAGGTATATGGATACATGTAAGCTGGGCTTACAGAAAAAAAAAAAAAATTGTTGTTGTTGTAACTAATTACAGGAATATTTTTGTAAAAAATAATACATTTCTCCTGAAACAATGCACAAAGTTTTAGAGACAGTCGTTTTGTTGTCAAGCCCTCTGATAGTTCACCTGGTGTGGTCTGCAAGCCCTTGTAGCCCCCTAGTGATGCCACTGACTTAGGGAGCCCTGGTGGTGCAAACAATTAAGCACTTGGCTTGTAACCGAAAGGTTGGCAGTTCAAACCCACTCGGCGCTCTGCAGGAGAAAGACCTGGTGATCTGCTTCTATAAGGATTACAGCCAAGAAAACCCTATGCGGTAGTTCGACTCTGAACATGGGGTCACTGTGAGTAGGAATCAGCTCGACAGCAGATGACAACAACACAGCCCTTAGTTAAAGAATTTTGAGCCTCTGCCTCCAGTGTATATTTATTTAAAATTGTGCGTACGTTCTACTGGCTAATATTATGTTCTACTGTACTAACAGAGCCCTGGTGGCGCAGTGGTTAAGAGCTCAGCTGTTAACCAAAATGTTGGCAGTTCAAATCCACCAGCCACCTCTTGGCAATCCTATGCAGCAGTTCTACTCTGTCCAACAGGGTCACTATGAGTCAAAATCAACTCAGCAGCAACGGCTGTGGTTTTGCTTTGGACTGTACTAATACGATAATTTTTAAATGTTCAAAACTAGAACATTTTAAAAGAGGAGTTAAAGATGAAATAAGCTGTGTTTTAAATTGTTTTTATTTTATTTAGTAATACCAAAAACCAAAACCAAACCAATATTTAGTAATAGTGTGTCATTGTTGATATCGGGCACAAATCTACATTTCACATCAACTTGATGATTTTGCATTTCTTTTTGCTGACTTCTGGTCATAGTGGACTAGACCGTTTTACCTCGTAGTATGGGCGATAACTTTTAATAGGCACAGGAGATGTGTCAGCTGAGCCACGTTCCTGTTGTTTAAGCCACTTGCATATTGTGAGCGTTAGTTTGGTTAAAGCTTGATCATATAAATCTACTCACTAGACCAGGCACGTAAAAACTGTTACCTGTTGAAAGATGCTGAAAGTAAACAAATGAGTGAGAATGATTTGTGAAGAGGAGGTATGCCTTGTACGCCATCTAATAGATCCATTGAGGGGGCCAAGGTCAGTGGCCACTTTGAGACCACTGACAAAGTCTCCAGCTTGGAGGCAGAACTCATGAGTCACATAAGCACGGAGACCCACCCTAGGAAGACACCAAGTTGGATGAGGTGGATTTGTGGGTATGTGGGGTCAGTTCATTCATGGTGCTCTAGAGGTTTTGACCTGGCAAGGTAGGCAATGGGAATCTTTGCATATCTTTCAGGAAAGGAGTAACAGGAAGAGGGTGTTATTCAAAAAAATAAAGTGTGTCCTGGAAACCAGGAAAAAAAATCTTAGTGAAGAATATTCAGAGGAACCACAAACAAAAGCTTATTGTTTAGCTTCAGCTAGCTCCCTAAGCAAGCTGTCTATAGAAATGTCATATGCTGGTGAAGGGACTCTGGTTTTTTTCTTCATTGCTCTTGGTAGGAAAGAGCCAGGAGCTGCCTGATGTACCTGGTGAGCCAGCTGGCCAACATGGAGCACTCATTTCACCATGTTCTCCTGCTGGAGATTAAAAGCATCACGGATGCCTTCTCTTCCATCCTGGGCCCTCAGAGCAGAGACACCTTCCGTATGAGCAACAGCTTCACGACCATCGCCAAGCTCCTCACCCAACAGCTGGACAACGCCAAGGCCAGAGGTGGCAGGTGAGCAGAAGTTTCTGTGGGCCTCGGGGTCTGTTGTGAACCCATAGAAGCATAGTACAGACAGTATGCTTGCCTGTGTAAGCCTGAAACATCCCAAAGAAAGTCAAACCCACTGTCTCGACATAGAGTAACCCCTGAATAAATTATGGCGCTTGTCAAAAATTTTTTAAATCTGTAGAAACCAGAAGATAACAACAACAAAAATAAACAAATTTCTAAAAGGTGCACAAAGTGTGGTAGAGGAGAAAGAATGCAGTGCAAGCCATAATGTTTTATGTCCCTCATTTATTCACTCAATAAGCATTTAATGATTGCCGACTAAGTACCAGGAACCCTGCAAGAAGCTGAACATATATAGAGAGATAGGACATGGTTCAAACCCCCAAGGAACTCACTGTCTAGTATAGGACTTGCTGTGTTGTTAGGTGCCATCCAGTCGGTTCCCACTAATGGCGACCTTATATGTACAATGAAACAAAACACTGTTGAGTCCTGTGCCATCCTCGCTATCATTGTTATGTTTGAGCCAATTGTTGCAACCACTGTGTCAGTCCATCTTGTTGAGGGTTGTTGTGGATTGACTTGTGTCCACCAAAAATGTGTGTCATCTTGGTTAGGCCACGATCCCCAGTATTGTTTGATTGTCCAACATTTTGTCACCTGATGTGATTATGTGTTGTAAATCCTACGTCTGTGATGTTAATGAGGAAACCTGGTGGTGTAGTGGTTAACTGCATATATATATTTTTATGGCAGGTAAGTATTATAAGTAATAAAACCCTGTAAAGGGTAATAATACCTTGTGTACTAAGATAAAGAAACCCTGATGGTGTAGTGGTTAAGTGCTACAGTTGCTAACCAAAAGTTCAGCAGTTCAAATCCACCAGCTGCTCCCTAGAAATTCTATGGGGCAGTTCTGTTCTGTCCTGTAGGGTCGCTATGAGTGGAAATCCACTTGACAGCAACAGGTTTTATGATGTTAATGAGACAGGGTTAGAGACAGTTATGTTAATGAGGCAGGACTCAATCTACAAGATTAGGTTTGGACTTGAGTCAATCTCCTTTGAGATACAAAAGAGAGAATCGAGCAGAGAGACGGGGGACCCCATACCACCAAGAAAGTAGTACCAGAAGCAGAGCATATCATTTGGACCTGGGGTCCCTGAACAGAGAAGCTCCTAGACCAAGGGAAGATTGATGATAAGGACCTTCCTCCAGAGCTGACAGAGAGAAAAAGCCTTGTCCTGGAGCTAGCACCCTGAATTCAGACTTCTAGCCTACTAGACTGTGAGCGAATAAACTTCTGTTTGTTAAAGCCATCCACTTGTGGTATTTCTGTTAGAGCAGCATTAGATGACTAAGACAAGGGTCTTCCTGCTTTTTGATTATCCTCTCGTTTACCAAGCATGATGCCCTTCTCCAGGCACTGCTCTCTCCTGATAACATGTCCAAAGTACCTCAAAGTCTCACCATCTTCCCTTCTAAGGAACATTCTGGCTGTACTTCCAAGACAGATTTGTTCATTCTTCTGGCAGTCCACGGTATAATTACAGTTCCAACACATATTTTGGGGGGACACGATTCAATCCATAACACTGTCCTAAGAAGTTTGAGTTTCACAAAGTAGGCCATAAGGAGTTAGGGTGGGGTTTTGTGTAGGGCAGGGATCAGATCGGATCCACATCTTAGGAAGCTCACTCTAAGCCCAGTGCAGAGAATGTCTCAGGAAGCAGCAGACTGTAGTCAGGGAAATCCGTCCATTGGGGGTCTCTAAGAATGAGTCAGAGGGGATGAAAAGAACAAATACAACAAGAAGTAAGACGTGATGTGCCTTGATAACAAATGGGTTGCGAGAGCCAATGGAGAGGAAAGAATCAGGAATGATTCTTAGGATTCTGGCTCAGGAGCCTGGGCGGACGGTGCTATCATGACAGAGTGAAGGAGGTCAGGAAGAGGAAAAATTGTTGGTGGGAGTGGAGGATTATAAACTGAGGTTCTACTTTGCTGCATTTGAACTCCTTTTGCAACATCCAGGAACCAGTGCCCAACTGGCTGTTGGAAACATGAAACTTAGAAGGGAGATTTGGTCTAAAAGTGTAGATGTATCTGGAAGC